>NC_055658.1:27819737-29022237 GCF_017976325.1 Chelmon rostratus | reverse complement strand
TAGACTGATAATATATACAATATCTATATACCTCACCACAAGAAGAAAAAGGAGTCAGGACACGGTTAATGAATGTCACGGAGGTGTCACCCTCTCAGCAGAGTAGAATATCTGTTAGTGTGGTAGTTTATTAGTCTCTTAGTTTCAGTGTGAGGCTTGTCTGGTAATTGGTCCCCAAATGAACTACAGTAACCGATTACTGATGAAGAAGCTAGATTCTTTTGTTCCAGTTGAAGTTTGTTTCGTTGCTGCTCAGGGTGAAATTTAAGCAGTACATTTTTTTTTAACTAAAAGATGTCCCCAGTCCCCTGGGGAAAAAGATTTGATAAGGGATTCAAAAGTATTCTGATTCGATGAAATGCTGTCGAACGCCATCCCTTGGCCTTCCTTGCTCTTCTTACCATTATCCAAAATGTGCCATCATGGTGAAAGACTATTCCTGTCAGTCAACATTGCCTCAGAGGCAAAGTGTTTCCAGAAATGACTTTTGCAGTTTTCAGTAGTGCTGGCAAAGCTATTGCAGGCTCTGCAGCAGCCTGTCATCTGCCACACAGTTTGTTACTAATAAGATCAGTGTCATAATGTTGAAAATATGTCACTTCAATTTTAGGCTTTTTCTACAACCCTGATTCCAAAAAAGTTTGGACATTGTGTAAAACATAAGATAAAACAGCATGTGATAATTTGCAAACCAGTTTTGATCATCTGCTCAATCAAAAACAATACAAAGACAATATGTTTAATGTTTGACCTCAGTGACTTCATTGATTTTTATAAATATCTGCTTATTCTGAATTTGATGCAGCAGCATGTTTCAAACAAGTTGGGACAGGAGCAACAAAAGACTGGGAAAGATGTGGAACGCTCCAAAAACACCTGTTTGGAACATTCCACAGGTAAACAGGTTGAGTGGTAACAGGTGATAGTATCATGATTGGGTATTGAAGGAGCATCCTGGAAAGACTCAGTGGTTCACAAGCGAGGATGGAGGGAGGTTCACCACTTTGTGAACACATGATTGTATAAATATTTTGTAAAACCGTTCTGAACACAGTTGCATCCTGTTTTTATCAACATTTTACACAGCGTCCTAACGTTTTTTCCCACCATGAAACTGTAGTGAGACTTGAGGCAGAGTAGAAATTCAATTGGGAGAATTCATTCAGCTTGGTATCCCCACCTAAGCTGCCTTCTTTCTCTGAATGAAGCTCAGGACTAGACCACGATAATGCAATTGCAATTCCCAGGTGGCCCTGAGCCCAACATCAGATAGGACACTAATGATAAAAAGGCATCTGTGCTCTCTTCTCTACCAGCAGCATGTTTGTTGCACAGCTTGCAGTCTCAGGCTTCTCTCTATGCAATTCCCCTTCATCTCGATGTCTGCAGATCTCCACTAACTCTGCAGGATTAAAAGGTTGCAGAGGGCGAGTGAAACTCATTGGTCGTCCTACTCTTTGTCATTTCCTCGCCAAACCAGTGCAATGGGATGATGGTGTCTAATGTCTTGTTTTCAGCCTTTCAGCTTCTGTTCCTTCCTTCTTTCTTCTAAACAGGGGTGAGGTCAGTGACAATCAAACAGGTGTTTTGCCCCTGCTCACTTTGCCATCACGTTTTTCCCTCCTAGTTTTTCCTGCCAACCATCTTTGTCCACATGTATGGCAGCAAAACTGTGCTGTTTGGTTGCTACCAGCAGCATGTACCTGCACTGTTTTGGCACTGGATTTCAAACCCTCTTGTCATCACAGCTTTGTCTGGTTCAGCATTGAAGGGGACGGGTTTCAGATTCACTATCTGCCTTTGGCAAGCTGGGACTAGACCTCTATAGCCTCAGGTGTGGTGGCACAGCATTTAACGTACTAATGATTAAAAGAGAAATCATTCTGCACTCAGTCCAGCTGGGTTGCATGAACGGTTTCTGCTTGGGGAAGCAATGGCGTCCCAAACTCCGTCTTCTGTTTGATCCACAATGTGCACTATGATTTTGATACAGACACAGGAGGGAGAGAAAACAACAGGCGGAGAGTTAAGCCTGAGTCAGAGTAGCTGGAAGGCTAAGAGGTGGGGGGATGGGAGGACAGAGAGGGGAGGAGGATCGGGAGGGAGCTGGCACTCAGTACAGAGACCTCTAGCCGAGAGTGGGAGCTTTATATAATGGCCAGGTAGTGTGCAAGCTCCCCCTCCATCCGCCTACACAACCTCCACACACCCACGCACAAACACACACATCCTGCAGAACCTTTGCAGAAACTGCTTGGCACAACATTATTAGCCTCACCATCTCCCAGTCTCCTGGGACTCCAAAGAACTGCATTACTGTTCACCTCCTCAAAACCAAGTAAAGTGCAGCAGATTTTTTTTAGCTCTGCTAACAAACGCGGGACTCAAAGGGAAATGATGTCAGGTTTCTTAAAGCTGCTACTTTTGTCTGGTTAGGTGTAACGACCGGCGCTGCCTCTAGGGGACGCCAGCCAAGCTTTTAGACTTTTACTGTCCCCCCTTCAGTGTAAATCCCACTTTAGCAGTTTATCTGAATGGGTCAGAACTTCTGTTCTTCTGCTCTTCCTTTGGGGAGAGAAATTTAACCGCATAATAGTGCCGTTTAAAACGTCATATAATCAAATTCATACTGAGGAAAGGGCAAGAGAGAAACGGGACATATGCGAGCACTACAACTTGCACTTCATTGTTGACATTGTTTCTCATACGCATCCATGGTGAAGTTACCTGTTTCTAATAGGGTTTTTCCTTGGGTCAGTCCGCTTCTTGGGTCACGCTTGATGACTTCCTTAGCATTTGAGAAGTTGATTCCTTTTTTTAAATTAAGAAAGGGTTTTTGTATAAGCATGTTTACATTTCCACCAATGAAGGTACTGCACACTGTTTTGGTATTGGTTCCTTAACACAGGTATCACATCTGCACTAGTATCAGAAAATTTAAGAACCTACACCATATAGATACTGTGCCAACATATTTCATGGTCAAATAACAAACAGCTTTCTCGAATGATCCACTTGCATTCTTAGAGTAGGAACCTGTGCTAGCACTGTCATCAGAAGTTGTGTTTTGTCACACAGTTATATTAGATTGATTGCAGTTTGAGCCCTGAAAAACATCAGCATCCTCAGTCAGTAAATACAGGCAACACAGTGATAGAAACATGAAGTTTCAGTGCACCTAAAGATGACTGCCAATATTTTCTGACTACTTTTTGAAGGTTTTAAGCGTAAAATCTTGAGATTGCTTGAGGTTGCAAGTGAGAGTCAGAATCAAGGTGTGGTCTAGAGGCTCCTGTTTCACCGCATTACTTCTGAGTGTCGTCATGAGGGGAGATAATATTTATGTTGCACTGTGTCGCCTCGGGCAATGGGAAAAAAAATGCCTAAATGTGTCTTCCTGTGCAGGCTGAATTTCTACCAGGCCATTTTAATCTTGCAACCAAGGATTTTTCCTAAGCAAGTGGAGTTCATTGTCATTGTCAAAACCCTTTTTATCTTGTGCCTGTGTCAGCCCTGTGAAAGGAAGGTTTCGAGCTTGTTGGCTTTTGAAAGTGTCATTGTGTGCATCTCATATGATGGTCATGTGACTGAGCCGTGCATTTGAGGTTTTGCACACGCATCAGCCATTTGGCCAGCACATATGATCACTGCAAGCTTAATGATCTCTCGTGTGGTGTGTGGGTCCTGATGCTTTGTGTGTGTGTATGTGTGTGTGTGAGAACATGTTCCCCCTCGCATGCTAAGTCTGTGTGTGCCAGATCTGTGGCATGCATGCGCAGTCTTTGTGACTGCACTCTACGTGTGAGTTCAGTTGAACCGAAGCACCTCTCATGATAACCATGAAATGTTTAGTGTGCTTGTGTGTGCGCGTTATGCATTTGTTTGCACTTATTTGTGGTCATTTCTCCTTTTAAAGTTTGTTTGTGTGTTTGCTGATTGTGTGTGATTTAAGATAAAACACTGATTTAAAAAAATTAAGAATTGACACTTTTCACTGGGTACATTTTGACATGAAACAGTAGGAAAAGCAGAGGTGTAAAAAATAAAATTAACTCCATGATGACATTTTAACACTTAGTGTGATTATTATTGGGCATCTAAAACTAAACCTGTAAATGTTACAGTACATTTAAACACTAAACTTCACTGGAAAACAACTTATGCTTAAAAACAACCATAAACAACAGCACATATACAACAAAGATATATAAAAGTTTTTGAGAAAAATAGGACTCAAATATTCAAAATGCAGCCATTAAAACTTAAAAAAGTCAGAATTATAATAAACTGTCCTGAGCCAGTACTTAATGCAAGTGTTAATGCACTGGATTAAACTCTAATCACGATGCCTTTTCAATGTGGTCACACAGGCCAGTACTGATCAGAACTGCAATTATTAGCCAGTATATCGATTAGTTGAGAAACAAAATTAATTTTGTTAACAGTTTTACAATCAGTTGATTCATTTTGAGTCATTATTTAAGAAAAAATGCCACATTCCTTGGTTCCAGCTTTTCAAATGTTAATATACTGTATATAATAAAGGTTTCTTAGTGTTGATGGTGTTTTCTGTGATAGTAACCTTTATATAGTTTAGTTTTCTGGACAATTGGTTGCCCAAAATGAGACATTTGAACACGTCTTTGGGAAATTATGTTGTACATTTTTATTATTTTGTGACATTTTACGGAAAATAATGATGGATTATTAGCCAGTGTATTGTTTGCTCTCTATCCAGTAATTGACAACAAGATGACAAGCAAAGACACACCTGCAGCAAAGAAAACAGAAGTAGATGACAGCAGAGACATAGAGGAACATGGCTACAGTCCCTAAAATAACAGGGGACATAAAAGATGAATACTGATCAGAACTTTCTCAGAAACCAGAGCTCATAACCAGCCTGTCTGCGGTTTTGGGCGCCAGTGTTTCTCCTGACAGATAAAACAGCCCATTCAGGGTGACTCGGCCACTGGCCAGTTCCAACCTGTCTTCATCAAACAGGCGTTTGCGCTGCCTGTTTCCCTTCATTAAATCTAACTTTCTCTGTGATCCCTCATTTCTCACAGCACAGCTGCTGCCATTAACCTGTGTTTCTGTTCATTTTGTCAGACAATGTAGTGATGAAATAATGATTGTATCAGCAGCACAATAGCTTGGTAATGACTGCAGGTTAAGGTAGTATTTATGAGCTGTGATCAATTTTGCAACCTTCGACTATGGAAACAGTAGAAAAAGTTTGAAGTTAAAAAAAAACAACATTGTGACTTTGTCTGCATTAATACACGGTATATGTGATCACAGGGTTAACAGATGGAAAATGATTGGCTGCTTTAGTCACTTGTGCTGATTAACAGTGATTATCACCATGCCTGACATGCTACTCCAGCAGAAACATCTGTAAATGCGCAGGAGCGAGCAGATTTCGGATTCTCTGTCACAATTCGATTCCCCAATATCGGCCGAGAACAAAACAATCAGCAGTCATCTCTCCAGTCATTATAGCTGAGGGTCGATCTGATCGCCAATCGGCACGAGCTGCATGCAAGAGTCGATGTGCATGTTTCACTAAGCTGTGTGTATACGGGTGTTTTAATAATGTCTAAGCCTCTGGCAGATGCAGCAGTGTCACTCTGAACCTCTCTCTATCTCTGTCTCTCTGATAACACATGGAAACAAGCTATCTTCAGTTTAGTGCTCTGTGTTTGACAATGTTACGATAATGGAGTTGAGAAGTAGGAGGCTTTATTTCAGACATCATGGTAGTATAAATCCCATTAATTTCTGTAAGACAGTGTTAGATGACTGACTTTTGGTGCATTTCCAAGGCTTGGACGGCCATGAAACTCTCCCAGTTGGATCATCAGTACAAAATACGAGCAATTGTGTTCGAGTTTATCTTGTTCCTAATGTACGAAGTAAAAGCTACGAGCCTGTGTGCAGAGGAGCTTAAGGAGAGAAGTTAACTACTGCTCCTGAGGTGCATTTTGTCAAGGAAAATTCAACTACCAAGCTTAAAAATGTTGTTGCATGTGCTGCTAACGGCAGGTGGAAGCTTAAGGTTAGTCGATTGATTAATTAAGACTGACTGAAAAATAAAAGCATTCCCTTTGGATTTGCTGTTTTTTCTGTTGGTATCATTTTAAATCAAAAATCTTTGGGTTTGGATCTGACAGGACAAGGTGTTTGAAGACGTTGCACATTTTTCACTGTTTTCTTACATTTTAAGTTTAACTACAGTGACAAAGCATTTTGAATATGCTTCAGCTACAGTTTGTGCCTCTGACTGGTTCATGGCCATTTTATTCACAGTAATCTCACCAGTCTTACTGAACTGATGGTAAAAACTGCATTTCTTTTGGACTTTAAACTGATGCCCATAACTTAAAGACATAATACAGCTTAATAAACCAGGAGACTCTTGTGTTTCAGTTTTGATGAACATTATATTAGATTGTTAAAAGTAAACTGTAATGGGAATTTAAAGTGCTGAAAACTATTACAACCCCTCCCTCTTGTGTTTTCACTGCAAGCTGTGGAGAATTTCATTTGGTCTGGAGGCTCAGCTGCACTCACTCCCTCTCTCCCATCCCCCTTCCCTTTATCCCTCCATCAGTCATTCTCACCAGCTCTGGACACAGCAAATTATTACCCCACACCCCGCTCTCCGGTCTGACAAGAATCTACTAAACATACTGAGAGAGATGAGGCTGTCGTTACCATCATTCATGTCGAGCTCAAAGTGAAAGCTAACACAATGTCCACTGTAAATTATAAAAAAGCTGCTCAATGGTGCCTAAACACAACCATTTTCATGTCATTTTTTATCTTTGCCCTCGCTGAAATACGGCTAAATATCTCCTCCTTCCTTCTCCGTTGGTCAGCAAACAGCAAAACTGCGCATCCTAGACCACATCTGATGAGGAGACACAGCCCGGTTAGTCTGCTGAGTCTTAGCTTATTAAAACCTCCATTCTCTCCCCGCCTACTCACTGGGATCACCTGTACTGCTTTTCAATACAGCCGAACCCAGTTTTGTTGATCTTATACTGTTGGACAACTGCACGAGTATAAAACAGTGATTTGATCACAGCTCGTGTATTGACATTTAAAATGAGTGGTGACTGAGCGGCTTCCTAACTTTAGTGCCATACAGGCCTGACCCCATCCGAGCAGGCTTACAGCACGTCACGTTTTTGGAAAAGCTCTGCTTCTTTGTTCACACTGACACGCAAGGCTTGTTTGGTTTTAGTTATTCTGGAGAGGGTTTTTTAAAAAAAAGCTCACTTTTGGGATGTCAGAAACGCAGACTAAGTAGGTAGGAAGGCAACAACTGTGAGGAAAGAAACGCATCTTCACATGGGTGTAGTCGTGAAAATATGGATATCCAATTTTTCCAAAAAGAATAAGATTAGACCAGTCAGAAAACTGATATCCCGGTGTTTCAGGTCCACCCCATAGTAGCCACTAGCTGTTTCTTATAAAAGCATTATCGTTGTAATGAGGAATTTTCTGTGAAGGATCAACAGAGATGAAAATCTATCTGTTTTCTCTAAATTTTGGGCCAGTTTGGACACTGAGTCAGCTACAGATGTTTTGGAAAAATGAAGCAACGTGTCTCAGCAAGCACAAGAGAGAAGCAGCATGAGACACAAGCAGCACTGCATCTAAAAAGCTTTGAGCAGCTACACTAGAGCGGACATTGGAGTTTTATGAATGACTGCTCTGGCAGCTGTAGGTCAGCACACAAGGTACAAAGATGCAAAGTTTCTGTCCAGTCAATTTCTTTTCAAAGTTCGTCTTTGTGAGAGATGATGCTTTGCAAAGACCACCGCATGTTTTTCTGTTTACTGCTCTGCCAGCGGAGTCGAACGTCGGTTTACTTCCATCCTTTTCCATCTGTTCATCCCTCTGTCTGTTAACAGGATTTTGTCAGAACTTTTTGGAAAGGTTAGTTGTGTTGACTTTTGGTGGAAATCCAACATTTGGAGCTGTCATACCTTCACAGCTGCATAGCGTTGGTGGAGGCACCTGCCTCATTGAGTGCCATGGCATTTCTTCTGCATGGTTGGTAAAATTAATAACACCTTTGTTATTCATACTCATGGCGAGACAGTTTGAGAAATTCAGAGAAAGGTAGAAAAATGCAAGATAGAAAAACACATTTCACCAAAACTAAAATTGAGGAATAAAGTAATTTTGAGAAAAAAAAGTAAATAATATGTCAAAATGCCAAAAAAGTGGATTAAAGATAGGTCTCAGGGCCTGTAGTCCATAGCCTGGATGCTTTTTTTAGGCTAATACTGATGTCCATATTTGGATGTAAAAGAAAACAGGATATCAGCAGATAGTAATTTTTCCATTGAACATATTACATACACTATTTTGAATTGGACCCTTTAGATTCGACATGTACACCATTACCTATATCTGTAATAAGATAATATCGGCCAACATAACAGCCTGATCAATTTATCTGTCCAGCTGTACTACCTGGTAGTGCAGGGTTTGGGGTTTAAGAGCATTTTATTAAATCTGAATCCTGTTGAATTCATCATCACGTCCATCAAAGTAGTTTGTGTGAGAAGTCACAATAAGCAGACTCCACTGAAAGTTCATCTTTGTGACTAACGGGTTAAGATCTGACCATGGACCTCAACGTCCCCTGTTTGAATCCAGCCGGGGACCTTTGATGCAGTCCTAATATTCATAATAGTGATGACAAGTATTAGCTTGCAGTCTGTTCGACTGCTGCACAGAGCTTGTAGCAGTCATGAGGCTTGTAATATACCTGTCAGCAACTGGTCAAGCACCTGGATGGTGCCTGAGCCAACAGAAAGTAAATTCTTGGGAGGGACTTTTTTAGGGGACAAGTAATACTGTGCAGAAACCAAAGCTGAAACCTGGTTCCTGCGGTGCACAAGCAGATAAAATTCCTGAGTTCCTTAAAAGGTTACTGGAAGAGTTCCTGCATTGAAAGGGGCCAACACTGAAAGTTGAAGAGGTGACATAGAGTTACAATAGTTGCTCTCTTTCTGTCTCTTTATGACAACAGTCTGTAACTCTGCAGTGAAACTGTCTTTCTTCGCACTGCTCTGATAGTGGGTTTTTTTTTCTAAATGAATTTTGGTGCAGTTGTTTACTTGCCTGAGGAAATTTCATCATTCTGGGTTTTTGTGGGTTTTAGTTTTAGTGTAATGTGTTGGTCAGAATGTTGTGTTAGGGACCTGATGAGAATCACTCTGGTGGACACAGTGAATCTCCTCTTTTCCACCAAAATTGTCACATTTAAATATAATGTTTATAGGCACAAAATGTCACCGGCTGGTGAATTTAAGTCAAAGTGTTCCTCTTTAAAATGACCGCACTGGTCTGCATGCTGTGCCTGTTTGCGTGTGTGAGGACTCCCTTGTTGCCACCAGCTACTCTGTTTGTGTTGTATCCTCTGCCTCTTTCGCCCTCCTTCCTTTGTTGCAGCTTCCCTTTGCACCTACATGTCAAGTTGTTTCAGTAAAACAATAGAGCAGAGCACACTCTCACACAAACAGGCTTTGTTCAAACCTGGCTTTTTCGCAGCAGTCCAACCAGCGATGTGTGATGCTGGTTTTGGTGTTTCAAGAGAAACTTTTAAGTAATTAAGTTAAACTGAGTTTCACTTAAATGTCTTCAGATCAGTCAGCAGCATCTGTCTCATTGGCTTTTAACGATGTGACGCTATAATGTCAAAATGCCGCTTTGATATTTAAAGTACCTCATTGTTTTTCAGTGTCTTTGATCAGTGTCATGACTAAATCAGCCACTGATTCAGGCACAGGTTAGATGTTTCATAAAGCCACTGCCTCTGAAGTGCAGGGGGGGTTAGTAGCTGCAGTAGCTCAACTACATATTTTACCCAAATTTATAAGCAAATAATGATAATTGATTAATCACTTGAGTCATTTTCAAGCAAAAGTGTTAAACATTTGCTGATTCCATCTTCTTAAATGTGAGGATTTGCAGCTTTTCTGCATCTTATATGATAGTAAACTGAACATCTGTTGGTTTTGAACTGTTAAGCTGCGAGTATACTAGCATCAGAAACCCCCTCCCCTGTGTTGACTGGGAAGATGGAGGAGTTTAGGGGCCACCTGTCCTGGGAAGGAGAATGATTGAGTGATGGAGGGGAGGACAGGAAAGAAAGCAAAGAGGAGAGCTGTTCATCCATCTCTCCTCCGACACCACCCACTCCACTGTTTTCTCTCCTCTATTTGTTTTCCCTCTTTTTTTTTTTAGAAGGCATAGGAATGTTACACATCCGCAGTGTGGTGGAAGAGTGTGTGTGTGTTTTATGTGAGCCAGTGTGCTTGTGTGTATCTGCCTCTCTTTTGTGTGTGTTTGCTTTGTAGAGCGAGTGGGTGGGGGGGTGCTTGGCGTGTGTGTCTGTGTTAAGGTGTGTGTATGTGTGTGTGAGAGAGATGGAGACAGAGAGGGAAATGGTGGCCAGCCAGTGTCTTCATTTTTTTCACACAGCCCTCTTCTCTACCACATGCATATTTCATGGAACTGGTCATTTATGTCGCCAGCAGGAGAGTTTCTTGGCCGAACCAATATGCTGTGCGTGTGTGTGTGTCTCTGTGTGTGTGCCCGCACGTGCATCTCTGTGTGCTGTACGGCTTCTGAACAGAATATCATTGAATTATTCAAAATTATTGTTCTGTTAGAAAAATATCTCTAAATGTGGAAGAGTCAGAGGCGAGTCAGCTGCTGCCTGCAATGCTGCACCTGCGATTGAGCTTCCTCGTCCTGCTGTAAGAGCCGGCTGTGTTCGCGTTTTCATAACTGCACTGTGGTTCACACCGAAAGGCATCAGAATTACATTCACAATCTGCCTCCTGAGATTTTTCTTTGCCTTTACTGTGTGTCTGCAGTGACAAAGGACAAGGACGGGTCTATGTCCTGGCTGGTAATTGTGTCTGGATGTTGTATACATCAGACACTTTGCTAGTGTCTGTGAATGTGTACCTGGCTCTGCATATGTGGTGGCAGTACACAAGATGCTGTGTTTGGTCTGTAAACAGCAGCCCGGTCTGTTACTTTGAGCAGTGTGGAGCGTGGTTGCAGCCCAGGTTCTCTGAAGTGTGTCTCCTTGCAGGAAGTTAACAGCCATGTTACCTAAGTCCTCCCTGTGACTAGAGCTGAAACTAGACGTTGACCAATTATTTGGTTTGCCCGATTAGTCGCCACTGATGGGATGTTTGACAAATAGTTATTGGTGAAAGCTGGCTCAGACAGTGGCCAGTGGCCAATGGCTGCGCGGCACATCACTGCTTTGCATGGAGGCTCCATGCATGAATTCAAGGTAATGTCATCTTGTACCTGAGATACCTTATATTTGAATGAAAGTAAACTTTATATAAGACAGCTTTATTTGTAAATTAGGAGCATGATAAGGTTGTGGGGTATACTGCGGCATTATTAATACATTAACTGAAGATAACTGCTGCTCTGTCGAAAGCGTGCTGTCTCTGTTCTGCTAATGTAATGCTGGTTCCTCCTAACTTTAACTATAAACTTGATTGTTAGAGAAGCAGACCTCCTTTTTAACTGGCATGGGCACGACTCTTGGGAGTGCATCGAACGTTCAGAATTGGCATAAGAATCTGTGCTGATATTCATCGCTGGTTTTTGGTTGTAGTTGGCCCTGTTGTGATCTGACATCACATCTGCTTGACCAATCATGATTGACAGCACTGCCACCAACCCCTGAAAGTACCTGGAACTTGCATTGTGTGCAGTGTGACCCCCGAGCTGTGCCAAAATTTAGTTACAGGAACTTGTCCCCAAAGTGGGTGGAGAAGGGCAGACAGAACAGCACAATCTGTGACATCACCTTTTGTTAAGGACTCACAAGACTTTTCTGTGCTACCGTTTATCATCGCTGAGCAGCATCTTCTGGCTGAAATATGCATGTGTTATTTTTCGAAGCTGAAGACATATGGCTGATTAAGTGTTTAATACTTTCTCACTCGATATGATTTCTCTTTATCTGATCATGTCTATTGGAAATTCATCTCTCCTGTCATTCAGAAACTATTTATGGTCCTCTAATGTCACCATTCCTGGCATTTTACCACTAAATGTTTATGGTGGCTTCAGATGTTTAAAGTGTTTTAATGAAGCACATACTGGTTCGCTGCACTTGCAAACACTGACCACGACATGAAAAAGTGGAACAGGTTTTACAGTAAACTGGGGGTTTCAGTTCCTTTCAAAGCTACCAGTAATACATCAGTATTAATGACACAGTGCAGTTTTGTGGTTGGACCCAGAGTGAGAGGTTTCCCTCACACCTTGGCCACTCATATTGAAAATGAAAGCAGTTTTGGTACTGTGAGATGTTTTGGGCGTTTGTTACATTCAGATGATAGTCGTAGTAAAGTAGGACAGCAGTAGAATAAGCCTCAGTTCTCTCCTCTTAGTAGGTACGGAGTAGTCAAGTGGCATAGTGACGTGGCTGTATTCATGTATTAAAAAGATCATGATCATTGGAGAAAGTCAAACAGAAGCTAACGAGTGAGGTAAGGGTTATTTCCTTCCAAAATGAGGTATGCTAAAGCAGATATGATTTTCTTATCAACTTTATTATTTAAATGTATTCCTGCAGATGAAGAGAGAGACAAATTAGCCTGTATGGGATCACTGTTAAATGAAGGAATAGTTTTTATGAAATCTGTTCCAGCATTGGGAAAGTGGGACTGGTGCATTTTAGTGTTTTTGTTTTTCAAGCCTAAAATGTCGCTGCTATGGTTAGGTCACAAAACACAGCCCACAGCAGTCATATATGTCATTTTAAATGTCAATTGAATGCAGAACCGCCGTGTTATCCAAGAGGAATGTGCCTCATTAGAAGAAACAAAAATAAAATCTTGAAGGCTTAAAGGTTTAATCCTTTGTACGGACACTGCGGCACACATATTGTGTACACATAACAATAATAACTGTGTGTATATCATTGATTAGAATACGGCATAATGGGCACTAACAGTCCTGTGTGTTTTGTCATTTAAACGACAATTCTTTGTGTGCATGTGTTTTTAATTCCTGCTCTGTCCCTAAAGGATTTAAAGGGAGGAGGTTTTCACAAAGCCCCTTTCACACATGCAGTCTTCAAGTAGATCACGAAAAAGATAACGTATCTCACAAACGTGTTGAATATTGAATGCATTACAACAAAAAGAAATGCTGTTTAGCAATCTGGAGAAGTATTGGTGTAGCCTAGACTCAGATCTAAGCTTCAAGTCCGACATCAACGGGGTGAAAACATAATTTTTCCATCTTAGAAACGGCTTAAGTACGACCATTTTTAAATCAAAAACATGCTGAAAAATTGATTCATGCTTTTATTCCACCGTTGTACAATTTACTTGCCTCTGAAATGCACAGAGAGACTTCAGCTCATTCAAAACTCTGCAGCTCGGCTATTAACCAGAACTGAGAGGAGAGATCACAGTAGTCCAGTTTTAGCTGCTCTGCTTTGGCGTCCTGTAACATTTAAGATTCATTTTAAGGTCCTGCTCCTTGTATGCAAAGCCCTTAATGGGCTGGGACCAAGCTACACCGCTAAATCCCTTTTTCACTATTTGCCTTCAAAAACTCTGATCACCTGCTGCTGGTTTATTGCAGGTTCCCAGCATGCAGCCCATGTCAGTTACGCCCTAAAGCTCTGGAACATTCTACCTATAGATATCAAGAAAGCAGCTCGCTGAATGTTTTAAGAAAATAAGACTCATCTTTACTCACTTAAGCCTTTAACTAGCTATGTTGTATTTTACTTGATTTTATACATATTATGTACTCTGTTTTTAAGTTTATGCAGTCGGTTTTATTTTCCATCTTATGTTATGCATTCTCTTTATTATATTGTCATCCTTATTTTTACTATTATTATCAAGTAGACTTTATCCTCCTTCTTATTGCACATTAATATTCTATCCCTGTTTTTATGTTCATTTCAGAACTTTTTTATGTGAGGCACTTGGTGCATGTAGTTTCTGTGTTGTAAAGCACTTTGAGCTGCATTTCTTGTGTGAAAGGTGCTATAAAAATTAAGTTTAGTATTATTATTATTATCATTATTGCCACCTGTCATGTTCTGAAGATGAAAAGAGACGTCTTCTGAAGTTTGCATATACATGAATTTTTCTGCCAGAATAGTGAAGACATGAACTGCTCTTCTCTGCTTCCGCTTTCCCTCATGTTCTTAGCTTTACCCTAACCAGTCTCATTCATGTCTAAACCTTACCAACCCAAACCATAGAGGCAACCAACGGCTTCAGCCTGTAGCACCTCGCACCACTCCCCCCCGCGCACTCTCTAATACTGAGGCTTTTATGGTATGCACTACAGTGCAATGAAATGCTTTTCTGCTAGGAGGAAAAACCAACCACACTACTGTGTGTGTTTGCGTGCGTGTGTGCATGTGCGTGCGTGTTTTAAAAGCATCTGTGAGACCAGATGTGCCAAGCTAAGGTATCTCAATGTCGGAAGACACTCAGCACATCCTTTATTATTGCATTTATGCATTTAAAATTCAATCCGGCCATTTATTTTTACACCTGGTCATGTTGGCAGTGGCAGAAGGTTTAGCAGAGCTGGCAAAAGTCCTCTTCCAGAGTAACTTCCCCCTCCTTAACCCTCATTAATCTGTAACTCTGTGTGTGTGTGTTTCTTTGAGCATTTACATGGACAGTTGGTTTCTGACGTAGCAGCCATACTCTGCACAAGGAAGTTATTAATTTTCTGCTGCACAGTTTCTAGTACAGAGTAGTTCTTCTGGTGGAGGGGTTTTTTCACCACAGTTTGCCAGACGTTGCAGTCCTGTATCTGCTCTCGAAGCGATCCTCCACTCTACTAACGGAGCAGAGCAGTGGACAACTCTGTGTGGGAATCAGAGCAAGCGTGATTTGGTCTCGCCTGGTTGTCACTCGCATTGTGTCAGAGGACGTTTGTATAAAGGAGAGCCTTTCTCAGCTTTCACCTGTAGTGCCTCTGGGCTCCTTAAAAATCTCTGTCGCTCAGCTGGTGGCGCCGGGCCGCAACACCAGGTCCCATTCAAGTCCCCAGCTTTTGAGTTTGTTTGTGTGAGTGGTAAACCTACCTTTGTATCTTACCCTGGGGTCTCTACACAATCGACCTCACCTGGAACAACACCACCACAACACATCTTTATTAATTCATCAACTGGCCGAGGCTTGATTCAGATGTCCTCCTGAGTTGCTGCATTCTTCATTCTATCTCATAGTTGCGCCTTTCTACCACTTTCATACAGTCTCACTTTTTAGTAACCGTCCAGAGTGAAGTGAAGACTGACCGTCAACCTGAAAACATTACTTTTTTAAGATTAGAGCACTGCATTGAAAAAATGTTAAGGGCTGTCTTGAAGGGTGTGTTACCTCAGGTACCAGTGAAACAATGAAACTTGATCTGTCAAATCCAGTTTGAGTAACTGTTTCGGTTTGAAGGCTATTCAGAGGCCAAAACACTGCACAATGGTCCGATATTATTAAGAATTTTTGACCCCCAAAACACCGGAACCCCACTCAAGGCAGCTGCTCTGTCTTTAAATCAGTACTGTTGTAAATGACCTACACTGTAAGAAATTATTTCCTTCACTGACACTCACTGGCACTTCAGTACAGTAATGAGAATTTGGTACCGGAGCTGATTTCTCATGCTCTCTCTCATTCCCTCCCCCATCACAGCAAATGGTGATGAGCCTTCGGGTGTCGGAGCTGCAGGTGTTGCTGGGCTACGCTGGGCGCAACAAGCACGGACGCAAGCACGAGCTGCTGACCAAGGCGTTGCATCTGCTGAAGGCCGGCTGCAGCCCTGCCGTGCACATGAAGATCAAAGAGCTCTACCGACGACGCTTCCCTGCCAAAATGGTATCCCACTCAGAGCTGGCCATGCCTGGGCCACACCACCCAGCCACAGCTGGAATGGTTGGAGGAGGGGGCGCTGCACTGCCCGCTGGCCTGACGCAGCTGGCGTATGAGGGTCATGCTGGACACGGTGGAGCCCCATCGCCCGCTGCCTTACTGCCCCTCTCGCTGCTCGGCCCTGGGAAACACGAGTTGACCGGGCTGACGCACCACCTATCCACCTCGGCCACGCTGCACCCGGTCCACCCAGATGTCAAGCTCCAGAGGCTGCCCTTCTACGACATGTTGGACGAGCTCATCAAGCCAACCAGTCTAGGTGAGAGCAGGTGTGAGTGTGTTCTGTGTGAGAGTTGGATTTAAGGGTAGTGGTGAAAGGTGAATGCATTTTATCAAGCCTGGTTTCAGTTTTCAACAGAATTGCACCATGTCTTTATTTAAGGTTTGGTGTTTAAAAAAAGCTTGTGACTTAGATATGTTTGTTTTTTGCTTAATATATGAAATTCAGTGTCCAGAAATATACACTATAAATGGAAGGTTGTGAAACATCCAGTTGGCCGAGTGATTAAGACACATACCATACACAGTAACTGCAACTGACCAGGGAACCAGTGCACATCATCCCTCTCTCTCTCCATTTGTTTCCTGTCTGTATCTTTACGGTCGAACTATCCAGTAAATGTAAAAATGCAGAAAAAATAATCTGCAAGGTTGTGGATATTTATATCAGTATATTATTCCCGTAATAATCATGGCAGCAGTCACAGAAAACATTGACATTTGTGTTTCTCTCTTTTGTGGAGAGGCTCCCTGCCAGTGCTGGTGTTGTGCTGCCTGCTAATGTGTTGACAGGGCACAGAAATGCTACTGCACAAATATAATTTTCAGATTTCCCACGAGAGTTCAGAATAGGCCACAGTTGATTCCCAAGAGGTGTCAGTGAAAATATTAATTGGGTGCCTTATCCATCATTCATCCAAAAAAAAAAAAAAATGCTGAAAAATTTGCCTTCTCAGATTCTCTTGTACTCCTTTCAAAGAGCTTATTTAATGGTGGCAGTGCTTGCTCAGGTGTTTATTTCCATTAATGAGCAAGAGAGCCGGATAAAGTTGACTCATATGAATAGTTTTCATTTTTGTTGATCTGAAGGTAATTTTGAGACATTCAGCCACTGGATAAATGTATTATGTGTATTATAGGTGAATAATGGCTCTTATTTGGGTATTTATATCGTTGCAAATGGGCTGCTATGCTGGAATTTGTTTTGGATCAGCCGAGCAATGCTGCAACATGATGAATTGTCATTGTGTTTTCATTGTACCAATATATTTCTAGCTGTGACACCAATTTACATCATTGTGGCTGAATATAAATAAATCGCTGCACATAGACCATCAACAACATACTGTACGTCAACAGTACTGCATTTATCTGCACAAAGTCATGCGTCTCCTTGGATACTACAGTAAGTTAGCAATGAGAGCTGAGACATTTATGAGTACAGTAGTTGAGCCATCACTCTGCAGCACTGCTGAGAAAATGGTTCTGCACTGGCTCTGCGTAACACCTTCATGTCTTAACTACACGACACATACAGCCGCTGTAGTGAGTCTAAAAGAAGACAAGATCCTTCATCTGTAAGCAAGCTTCAAATTGAATTTTTTCAATTGGATTTTATCTCTCTCATTTCACCCAGCTCCTGATCCCAAACGTTTATACCCATAAACATTTTATAGTAATGGTGTATATTCATACATAAAAACTGATAGCAACTTGTTTATTTTGTACCAGCCAGTTACAGCTTTTTTTTTCTCTGTTCCATTAAATATCCTAAGGTATTATTTATTAAGAGTCAAAAACTCTGCTTTTCTGTTCCACCAGCATGGGTGTGGTTTGATCAGATTTTATTGACAGTGACACCATAAACAAACAGCTCACCAACTGTCATCAAATTTTGAATCAGATATTGCAAAATCCAGTTTGGTGCACGAGTGAACTTCCAGCTGTGCCCCCCTACTGCAAACCTGTGGGAAAAAAAAAACAAATACACAAATCTTTCCTGTGAAATAACGTAAAGAAGCTGAATGGGGAAATAGTTTTTCTGGGACATTTAATAAGTTCAAATATCCAGAATGTTTAATTTCACAAATGTCCGGCATTTAGGTACCAGGTCTTGTATCCAGTCTACCCTTTAATTCACAACTTAAGAGACTTTTAATCTTGGCTTTATCTTGGTCCGGTTTGTCATTATTTGAGGTGTGCATCCAAAAGCCAGCCTGCATTTAGCGTAATAACACTCTTGGGCTCTGGGATATATTGCAAATATATGGAAATGTCTAGATTTTCCTACATTAGCATTTTAATGGAGTAAGGGACCATCTCGTGATTAATTTGCCTGCAGATGCATGTACAAACACAGCGCCTGCAGCTCTGTCATCACACCATCTTTCTCCTCTTCCCTCTCCCTTTCTCACTCTATCCATTTCCTGCACATGTTCCATCCCTCTCAGCCTCCTCTCGCTCCCCCCCCTCCGTCTTCCATCCTCACTCTGTCTCTGTGGCCATCCTTGGCTAAAATTTGCATGCAAAGTGATGAAATCACACAGGCATACACCTGTGCCCGCAGAACACGTTCTCCCCTCATTTGAATCTGAATCGCACATTCACATCATTCTCACACACACACACACACACGCACACACAGTGGTACGCGTGCATTCACACACATCTGCGCTTACAGTTCTTTCAAAACACGAACGTACTTTCCAATAAATAATGCATGTTGATCGTATTGTTCTCAGAGAAGCAGAGAGAATGAGAGGATGACTGAGAGGAGGAAAAGCCCAGAGGAAGATGCTGCACGTCGTTTCACAAAGCTGAAAATTCGAGTTCGCTTCAAAAATCAAACTCTGCTGCAGCTTGGAGGTGATGACCCTCTTTATTGTAATAATAATAGAGGGCAGTAATGAAACCACTTGATTAATTTTAATTCCCCTCTCATGGGCAGACTGGAAGATTTTTTTCTCTTCTTTTAAAACAGC
Source organism: Chelmon rostratus (assembly GCF_017976325.1). Classification (NCBI taxonomy): domain Eukaryota; kingdom Metazoa; phylum Chordata; class Actinopteri; order Chaetodontiformes; family Chaetodontidae; genus Chelmon; species Chelmon rostratus. The sequence goes on along the minus strand of NC_055658.1, from coordinate 29,003,279 downwards.
TGTAGTCTCCTCACTCCCTGATCACACTCTTTCACATATTCTCTTTTCTCTTTTTGTTTACTTCTCTCTGATCATCTCACTACCACTCTCTCCCTCTCTCTCCCCATTGTTGTTGCCTCTTCTGCCTTGCCTCCCATTTTTCTCTCCCTCACTCTCATTTTTCCTGACTCCCTTCCCCCACTTGCTTGCTCGCTCTCCAGTTTTGCTCATTTTTTTTTTCTTTTTCTGGCTGGAGAATACTGATTTGTCGCCCATGTCTGTGCTTAACCAGGACTCTGACAGTGTTGCGCACATGTGCATTACAGACTTAAAACAGTGCAGTGAAGGGAAAGATTATTACTTGTTTGGTGCATCCTTGCATGTAAGATTGGAATAAATAGGTCTGAGTAAGTCTGTTTCCAAAGCTGAACTGCAGGTTGTTTGTAAAATTCAGACTTTCTTTCAATTCAGAATTTGTCTTGGTCCGTAACTATTTACCCAAATAATTAGTCATGAAAGAAAAATAAAGAAAAGAAATGTTGAAGCATACTGGCAGCTTAAAGATATTCTATAGATCGAAAATGTGTGAGCTGAAGCTACAACTTATTGCACCATTTTTAGACAGAGCCTTGGGGTGCCCCTGCAGTTCAGCTGGCAGAGCGTGCACCATGTACTAAGGCTGAGTCCTCACCTTTGCTGCATGTCTCACCTCTCTCCCTCATTTCCTGGCTGTCGCTTTTCAAAAAAAAGGACAAAAAACAGCCTGGAAAAAAAAACAAAAAAACAAAACCCATTTGATGTCCAAAAGTAACATGAGACAAAACTTTACACTCTCCTAATCACCCCAAACATTCTGATCATCATGATCATTTGTGCGTGTTCTTTAAGTTATTTTAAAAGATTGTTTTGACAAAGTGTGCTGCACATTTTCAGTACCTCACCACACCCGTGCCATAAATTCAACCCGACAACTGCAACACAAAGATTTCCACAAAGGTTTCCTCATGCATTTTCCTCTATTGTTCGTCTCATTTTAAACATGTTTTGGTTGCTTTCAGTAATTTCTTTTTGAATTTATACATGATGTGTGCTATTGTAAGACTTCTCTGAATTTTAGAGCATTTAATTAAATAAGCATGGGGTTTGTTGGTTTTTAATAAGCAGCTATGTCTGCAATTCTCTTGGCTCTCTTTTTCATATTTGTTTTATATGCACTTCCTAACACAGTGAGTAGTGTATGGAAGTATACTGTAAGAGAACAATGTAAGGTGTATAATGTAGTTTGATTTAAGAGAACCTTATATAGTTATTGCACATATGCACAGCAAGAAGAAAAATGTACTCTCTAACTACAGAGCCAGTCCTCCCACTGCGACATCAGTCCAAATGCTAAGCACTCTTCAAGCCGCAGCAGCATATACAAATCACCATCATACACTTAAAATATGACAGCTTTGCTTCACAAATATGGTAGAGGGGTTGAAAAGAAGTGTGGTTTCTGGCCAGCTGCATTTAGCCGTAGTCCAGATGTACACGGGTATTTCCTAAGACGGGTTTTTTCCTATTTTGCTCTTAAAAAAATATCCTGCACACACAAGCACTGTTTAAAAAAAAAACATGAAAATAGTAACACATAACACATATGAAGCACTGTCGAGAGCATGCCAAACCAACAGAGAGCAATATAACCTAGCCTTAAAGCCGTGCTGGCCAATCAAAAGCCTGAATAAAATCTATTTCCAGTAGACCACTAGAGGTCCTACTATGGCGGCCGCCTTCGCCATAGTGGAATTCATAATTTCGCAGCTGGTCTGTGTGGTGGCAGTGTTGGATTATGTAGCAGTGACAGAGTGATCCTAAAACTGTACATTTATGTGTAAACATGTAAAAACTCCTGTTAGCAAGGTTAACATCAGCACTCCTTGTGTAAAGGAGATAACAGTGCGCAATCTGTCGTCACAAGCTCTGTTTTCCCCGTTTACATGTCAACACTGCAAACAGAGCTTCTGAATATCCTCACCATGAAAGATGTTTTCCAAAAGCTCCGTTTTCAGTGACCTAAAACTGTGTTTGTGTGGACAAAAGGCCAAAACGCATGGAAAAAGCTGCTTTTTGACAAATGCCCGTGTACCTGTGGACCAGGTATTACATTCAGGTTTTCAGGATCTGAGGAATTGCAATGCATGTAAACGTGTTTCAGATTTCCTGTCTTAACCTGATTTCTCATACTAACCTGGTTTCTTGTGTGCATGTAAACGTAGTTATTATCTCTCTCATACCGTCCTCCCTCCCTCCCCCTCTGTCTCTCTCTCTCTGTCATTATCTCAGCCTCCCTCCCACCCTCCCTCCAGTGCAGCCTTGTGCTCTCTGCTGAGTCTTATCAGTGTGTAGGATAAAGGTTAGTCAGCCCACAGTTTAGCCCTGCCAGTCCAGACTGGTCAACAGTCTGGGCTGCATCAGCTACTCCATTATTACCATGGCGACCTCACTGGTTGAACTCCGGTCTCATCTCCATCATTATCCGTCCTCCAAAGAGAACTATGCCTCTGTACTCATTATGGATATCATTGTGGTGCACATGCATTATACATGATTTAATCACCATATCTTCTGGAAAAGGATGCAAGCCCATTTCGCGTTTGATGAGCATTTCGTGCATAATGGCTTGTTACATGGAAAGATTGCTGTGATATTCATACAATGGAGGAAAATCATGTGGTAAAAAATGTCAGTCTAATCAGGCGCTTGGAACATCGCTCCCATCAAAGATGAGTTAGTCCATGATTTTAGTTTTGTAGACTGAATGTTGGAGACCTCTTTGAAAACTAGACGTCTGAGTTTCATTGTTATACTGCCTATTTAGGCCAGTAGGGCGCATTCATATTTTTAAAGGCCAAGTGAAAAAAAAAAAAAAAAAAAACTGTCTTCAGCTCTACAATACAGTTTGCTTTGGTGTCAGGACATGAATCATGTCAGCACGTCTGCCTGTCAGTTACACTGTGAACATCGTCACTTATTAAATAAAGATAATCTCATGCAAACTTTATACTTTGAAGCAGGCTGCCTCTTTACAGTTGATGATTTGATTGTATTAACGAATATTTTCAGTATCGATTAATCTGCAGATTATTTCCTTATTAATAGATTAATAATTTTGCTTTCACTTTGCTTGTTTTATCAAATTTATCGTCTAAAACCAAAAGATACTCAGTTTACTATCATATATGACAAAGAAAAATACAAATCCTCATAATTTTAGAGGCTGAAATTGAGAATATTTAGCATTTTCACTTGAAATATGACTGAAATGGGTTATAGATTATCAAAATTGCTGCAGATTAAGTTATCAAGTATTCGATCAGTGGACTAGTTGTTGGGTCCCTCATTCATACAATTAATATGTAAGTGACATTTCTTTTTAAAGATTCTGTAACACAATTCTTAGATATAAAGTTCACATTAATACCACCTACATGTTATGCAAATGTAAAATACTGATTATTTCCTGTAGAATATTTCTAGTTATAGAAAATGATGTGAAATTAATGGTGTTATTTGCATAACTTGCGATGTTGCATACATCATGTTGATTATAGTTGGACATTAGGCAGCTCAGGTTCCTCTTCAGCAGCCACATGATGACTGAAGGAACTGATTATGAATTAATTGGATATTCAGTGTTTTTATCAACTCCAGAAACTGAGCTCATCCTTAAACTGTGTTTAGAAGTGATCCCTCGTGTGTTTATTTGTGCCTGTGTTCATCTTGCCTGCAAGCTACTTTTTTAACATGCAGGTTGGACACTGTTGGCTATTTTTATGAGCATTCGGTTTGTGATTGGTGGTAATTGACATGTGAGTGAGACAGATGTGTCCAAATTTATGCGCTTACAGTTACACTTCATATAAAGGTACACATATTCACTATTAACTAGTTGCTTATTAACATCGATATTGGTACCATATTGGCTCATCATTATAAAGACATTTTTAATGCCTTATTCTGCATGACCATATTTTACAACTACTTGGTCATTATAATCCCTCAATAACCTCCTAATCACTGCTTGTTGATAGTAAGGAAGGAAGCTGTTGTACTTCAATTATGATCTTGATAACCTCATCCTAACCCTTAATAATCGTGACCCCCAGAATAAAGTATTAATAAGTGCTTTATAATTACTAAGAAGCAGCCAATATGCTGCTTGAGTAGTATAAGTATAATATGCATGCTAATAAGCCAGTAGTTAATGGTGAATGTGCACCTTAATGTTAAGTGTGACCAAGCATACGTTCACTTTAAAAGGTGAAGGTTAAGTTACATGATCAGGTTTTGGGCAATCACACCAACAACACACAGGAAACAAAGTTACAAAGCACCTGTTTCATAACAAACAAGCAGCTGATGGTATAGTGTAAATGTATGTTGACTTAGACTGTTTTCAGTACAGTTTAGCACGTGTCCTCCTCCTCCCTCCTAAATAACTGTCATGTAGTGTGGCACTCATTGCAAGACTAACACTAGCAGGATGACAGAAATTGCATATCAGGGTGGAGATTTTTTTTGTTTGTTTGTTTTTTGGTTTTGATACCGTCACGTCATCCAGAAGTCCCGGGCTCAAGTCTTCGTGACAGCAGTTATCCTGTTATATGGAGATTCCTTGATCTAGCACACCTAATCAGTACAAATAAGTTGTTCTGTTCATCTTGTTTTGCCCGTCGATTGGCAAGCAGAGACACGTCTCCTCAAGGAATCAGTAAATATAGTAAATCACATACATTATCAGCTATATACAACCGGTCGCGGTGGAAATGTTCCCAAACATCTACAGCACAGAAACCTATAAAGCGCCTCCTCACTCAACATCAAAACACGACCTGAGATTTACCCGCTCATACTCCCCTGCACGATCCCGAGCAAAATTCTTTATCTCACTGTAAACAGCTCAGCCTTCTCACAACAAATGAACATCAACAAAGGAGCCCTGGCTGCTCTGAGCTATAAACACGCTGCACGAAATGGCTCCTCTCTCTCAGAGCCCATAAAACTACCATTATTTTGTTCTAAGCCTGAGCTGGTGCATCATCATCCCCAAGAGTAGATTGAGTCTGATTAGACGGACTCAAACCCTGATTGTAACGCAGAACAGGTTATTCTTTTAGCTAAGCTCAAACATAAGCACAGCCGTTCCTTCCACTGTAGCTCTTTGTGCGTTTCATGATATACTGGCTTGCCGTATATGAGGCCAAGCTCTAAAGACATTGTGAACTGCCCGCAACAGCATATACATTGACGGGGATAGCAGGACCAGATGCCAGACTGAGAAAATGTAATGCCAGCATTAGCAGTCCTGTAAGCACACTGGAATGCCTTAATGAGCCCTGTCAATATATAACTGTGCAACACCCTTATGCAGATAATAAAAGATAATCACTGCTGTTAGGGGGAGAGGAGGTAACTCTTCTGGAAAGTTTTCAATTGTCTGTGCACGTGTGTGTATGTGTGTGTGTGGGTGTAACATCCAGATCTGACCTTTTGCTGCGGATCCTTCTGGCACTTTAGGTTTGAATTTGAGTGACGCTGAAAGGATTTTTGTCTTTGTTCTGCCTGTGAATGTTGCTGTGTGTTGGTTTTGTGCATGTATGCGTGGCTGGCTTGGTGTGTGTGTGTGTGTGTGTGTGTGCGCGCGCGCGCGCGTGTGTGTGCACACGCCTGCTGCACCAAACAGAAAAAGTAGCAGAGCCACTAACAAGTTAATAAACTCCAGCTGGGCTTTGTTGTGCTGAAGACAGGCTATAGAGTCGAGCACATTCTCTGAAGCTTAGCTCACACATCTTCTGCTCAAACCAGAGAAACTAGACCCAGAACCAGGTTTTTTACTGACTGTATGGTCAAAATCAGCATTGGAAGAGTAATCTTACTTTGCATACTAGTAGGCATCGCTAGCCACAAGCGAGCTTCTTGATAGATTCCCCCATATGTTCACTATAGACTACTATAATACAATTTGTACAGCTGGGTTTCAGTTTAGCTGGAGGACAAAATGTAGAAATATTATACTGTAAGGTAACAAGTGCCAGATGTGACCAAACTGGAACGTAAATCTGGTTCAAACGTAAATGTTCCAGGTACAAAGGCTCTGTTTTATATCAGGGTTTTTACTCTATAGGGAATTTTTGTTAGACTTCAAAAGTGTAAATAACAAGCAGTTAGTCACCTCCTCCCACTGTGACCAGTAATGGTAGTCTTTGGTCGCCTTCATTTATTGCGTGACTGTCATTGAATTTGTTCCCATGTTTTCCCTTATGTCCGCTGAGATTGGTTAAGTTATAGAGCTTCAAAACAGTATGCTTGCAGTCAACAGGCCTTTTCTTAAGTTTGTGAAATGTTAGTTCAGTTAAGTTTGTTGAGGCAAATGTGCCTCGATTTCACATGTACACTCAGTTGCAAGTTTAGCGAAAACTAATGCAATCTACTGCAAGAAATCTCACCTTTATGAAGGTTGTAATGTTAAGTCTATGTCAGAGAGGTGTTTATTCAAGTTCATGATAGTTTTCGATGCTAGTTAGTGGTGCTATTAAATTGCATTTTTTCAATTAGGGTCAGAATACATAATAGAAATACTTCTCAGTATAACTCAATGCAATTCAACAGCACTAACAACTCGGGCTGCAACTAGTGGTTATTTTGAATATTGATTAACTTGATGATTATTGTCTCTAACTGGGGTGGACAAAATATTAGAAATTCCTCTCAGTATAGTTGTATATACCATACGTAATAAAATGGCAGTTGACTGTATGCTTTTGGCCCTTCTTGGTTTATTTTCTCGTCACTGTAAACAGCAACCCACTGGAGGTCATTTTCCCATCTGTCACTCTTCCACCATCTGTCTTTCCAACACATACATTTTACATTATAAAACAATGTCAAATGCATCATGACAGCTGGTACGGCAGAGGTCTCAAAACATGTTCAAGGGCTGAGAGTCTGCAGGTTTTCATGCCATGCAGTCACTCCACCAGGGCTCTTTCTCAGTATGCAAATTCCTGACAGTTAGAGCATCATTTCAGAACCGTTGTATTGATTTTAAAGCTTGACATCATTCACAAGGTCCAACACGAACTGCAGAGAAGAAGAAACTTCTCTTCAGGACAACTTGGAAAGAAGTTTTTCCCATTATCTCTGTGATATCCACTTTACTGTTTCACAAAACGTCTCCTGAACTTTCCTCCTCTGCTCTGATGACTGCACCTTAAAACAGAGAGCGAGGTCTTATCAGCTGTGCTGTTTATGCATGTACTCCATGACGCATGGTTGGAGATTTGCACTGATAAAAGCTCTTATTTGTTTATTGTAATTATGCTGGAGTCTTAAAATGAATGTCCCATTTGTTTCTTAATGTTCATATTCTAATAAGCACCACTAAGCAGAAGTAAGATTACATGCAGTGGCAGAAATGTGCTTAATAACAGTAATTACAATTCTGTCATAGCATCATTAATTTTGCATCTGCTTTCAGTGAAGTTAAATAGAGACTTCATTCATTGAAATTGCATTCTGTATGTGATGTAGTCATCTTCATTCTTTATAATGACTTAATTCGTCAACTTGTGAGGTTCTGTCTGAGCTACATGTGATAAAGTCAAATTAAGCATCCTGCATGTCCAAAAGTCATACATGAGGTTCACACGTATACTTGCCGTGGTTGGTTTGTATTTTCACCAATATACTGTGCATTCATCACTCAGATTAGGCAGGGGATGTACGACATTATTTTTAGTTCGACTAAGGCTGGGTATGGTTTAATATGTTTCTCTACTGACATTGTTTTTTCACCGATACCTTAATTATGCTGTTTAAGATACTTGACACATTGATGTCAACATGTTTAACTAATACTTTCGATTCAGAAATATCTGTGTTTGCTTTCTTGCTGCAAGTTAGATGATAATGTTGATGCTTGTCTTATGTCTCTGTGCTAAATACGAACCTGAAGCCAGCAACTGGTTAGCTTATCTTAGACTTTCAATGGAGAAACAACTCAGAACAACAGAAATATTCTGACATAAATTGCTTTCAAACTTCAGTTTTTGTGTGGCTCAAACAAACAAGATCTTATGTGTTAATTCGGAAGCTGAGAGGAGCTGGTAGGCAGATTTTGTTACCTTTGGACAGAGCCAGGCTAGTACAATAATACTAGTACTAGTACTTAATACATCAAATTCAAAATAAATTTGGAATATTTTCTTATTGCGTTGTTGAAATTGTATTCATCTGCCAGACGATGAGACATTCTTTCTGATGATAAAACGTGCTTCAATCATGAAACACAGAATTTGGGGATAAATAAAACAGAATGTGTCAGACAAATAAAAACATTATAAAGTTGAGGTCCAACACTGTGTTTGCATCTTAAACCATTAGAGTTACAGAAGCTGCGATGGGAGCTGTGTGTGCGTTGGGGTAAAAGTAAGTTAATGTGTGTGCGTGTGTGAGTGTGTGTGTGTGTGTGTGTGTTAGTGTGAGAGAGGAAGACATCAATCAAAGCTCATTTCAACCCTTCTCATATCTCTCCTAACCACACACATTGAAACACCAGAAACAAATCCACTGCCAGAGAGAGAGTGAGTTATAGAGCGATGGAGAGATGAGGGTGGGGGGGTGGGGGGGGAGTGAGAGAGGACAGAGTGAGAGAGCACTTTCTATTTATAGCCTGTGTGCCCGGAGAGGAGGAAGACTGTTGTTCGAAAGCACACTTTGTCCGTATGATTTTGTTCTGCAGTACACAGGCTGCGGCTCAGAAGATGCAAGAATGGAAACATGCAGTAAATACATGGCCATATAGATTAAATGCCATGTGGGTGGTAAGACGGTTCATTACTGGGAAAATTAATGGCTGTTTGAAAGGCTGATGAGAGGAGGAACATGATTGGTCCAGTAATGATCGCAGGAGCTGTAGACTTCGTCCCCCTCAACGCCCTACATGGAAGGAAATTACCTCTTTGTACTTCACCCCGCTGTGTGTGTTTGTGTGTGTGTGTGTGTGTGTGTGTGTGTGTGTGTGTGTGTGTGTGTGTACGTGTGTACGTGTACACGTGTGTTTTAAGTGCATGATCGTTCATGCGCACACATTCCCTCAATGTGTTTGAAGCTGTCACTCACTGACAGTTCAACATTATTTTAAGTAATTAAAGCAACAATCAGGATTCATGATAGGTAATTCTGTAACTCATCTTCCCCCTCAGTTACACAGCCCTCAGGCCAGAAGGTTCCCGCTGAGAATCAGCAATTACTGTTTCACAAAATATGGCCTGCACACATGAAGAGAATACTCCAGTATTTTCACAATGGTTACACTGGTCTGTAATGCTCACTCACTGGTGTACGGAGCACTCTTGTGGTGAAGATTTTAGTTGGTTTCACTTTTGAAACTGTGTGAGTTTAGTCATTTTATTGAGCTGATTGTCCTACACATTGTTGTTAGTAAAAGCTATTTTGTATTTTAAAATGTTAAATGACAGATCAGTACAATATTAATCTTAATTTTCATTACACCTACTTACATATACATCAGAGCACAGTCTTGTCACTCCTATTTAATTTATCCTGCCAAAATGAGGAAAAACTCAACTAAAAAAGATCAAAGGAGAGGCTTGTTATTATTCATTACTGTATGTAACTGTTGAGGGACAGGGACGGTTCAGATAGATTTAATTGTTTCAGCTTGTAACGCACACCAAAACAACAAACTGTCATTTGTTTTGTTTTACATTTATGTCTGTGTGGTGATTAAACAAATGACATACTAATAAGTGACTTATTGCCATGCCGGTATGTATATTTTGTTACCTTTGGACAGAGCCAGGCTAATTTTTTCCCTTTGATTCCAGTCTTGATGCTAAGCTAACCACCTCCCACCTATAGCTTCATACTCAACATAAACAGAGAGGGGTATCGATCTTTTCATGTGACTGTCAGAAAAATATTGAATAAACATATTTCCAAAAACACTATTCCTGTAGGTACAAAACAAAGCACAGTTCAGTTAGAGCCCTCAAAGCTCTGCCTTCCAACCTCCTTCTAACATGCACACACCAACTTTTCTTGCCTTTGCAAACCTTCTGTCTCTTTAATGAAGGCTGGGTTAGTGGCACCAGTTATTTCCAGCACCTCTCGGTGGGCCTATAAATAGAGCACGCACACACATTTTCTTCTTCTTCTTCACCTCTGTGTGAGGTGATCTGGTTTTGACGTCCAGGTGCTCTTTAGCTTCAGCTAATTTCATGCCTGCATGGTCTAACCATAATGCTCTTTATGCAGGAGACACCCACTGATGTGGTGCTGTGCACACACTTCTTCACCTTTTTCTTTATTTTAGCTTGTCTGCAGATGAAAACAGTGGTTATCTGTCTTAATTGCAGAAGTTTGGTCTTGCATATCTCACTGTCTTGGTGTTAACAGATTTCTTTTAATAGTTGGCTAAAATTTTTCACTGTTAAAAACTTGGTGTATGTATGTAGTTTACGTGGTCATGAAAAATGTCTCTCCTTCTCCCTCCTCTGTCCTCTCTCTGCAGCATCAGACAACAGCCAGCGATTTCAGGAGACGTGTTTCGCCTTTGCATTAACGCCGCAGCAAGTCCAGCAGATCAGCAGTTCAATGTAAGATGAGCACATCTGCCGGTGCAGGACGCTGGCTCGTTAATGAATCATTCATAAATGTGCATGCTTTCCACAGATGTGTGCTGATAAATTTGTTTCTGTGCCCAAAGGGACATCTCGGGGACCAAATGTGACTTCTCAGTTCAAGTTCAGTTGCGGTTTTGCCTGTCGGAGACGAGCTGTCCTCAGGAAGACCATTTCCCACCCAATCTGTGTGTGAAAGTCAACGGGAAGCCATGCAACCTGCCGGTGAGGAGCTCTGCCGTGACCACATGAACAACCAGCCAAACATGGCATCTTTTTTCTGCCACTGCAAGCTGAGGAGTCACAGGCTTTTCATTTGATGACTATCCCAACAAAAAGGCTAATTTTCTCTTTTTCCTTCTAATATTCATATCTGTCATCTAGGGTTATCTTCCTCCAACCAAAAACGGCGTAGAGCCCAAGCGGCCCAGCCGGCCCATCAACATTACCTCACTGGTCAGATTGTCCACCACAGTCCCCAATACCATCGTGGTGTCGTGGACCGCAGAGATTGGAAGGGTAAGGACCAAAGTGTCACAGTTTCTAACAGGGCAGATTTCATGAACGATAAAGTCATTTATGAAGGAAAATTACTACACTATTATAACATTTGCTGAAAAAAGCTTCTCAAATCTAAAGATTTTTTTGCCTTTTACTGTTTTTTATCCTTCTAGACTGAATATCGTTTGTTCAGAGTTTTGCTCATCTTTATATAATCCATGGGTAATATTGATGTGAATTCTTAATCTTCAAGAAGTTCTTTGGAGAATTCATGGAAATTCTTGCTAATCCTGATTAATCTGCCAATGTATGCAACAAGTTGCTGCAAAATCATATTGGATGGGGTGCTGTGTATGGAGAATCATCACATGTTCTTTAGTTATTGTGTACGCGGGGATGAGACGCACACACAGACGAGACCACAACCAAAAAATGTTCTACAAATGTGTGACAGAACTGAAGACAGTCTGGTTTTTAATGAATATAGACTTCCATTATTTTCAGTAGCTTTAAGTAGAGTAAGAGAGGATGAACTTTAAGGAAAGCCCACCCCATCTGAGTGTGTGTGGTCAATATGCACAGAGAATGAAGGCTAATGGCACAGTTATTGACGAAATCACCTTTAATGAACACATGGCCAAACCCAGACGTCACTGGACTAACACATAGAGTTTAGTGATGGGAAATAATACTAATCCACAGTCCAGAAGGGAGGAGGGTATTGGAGCTTGTGCCACCAGAAGACTCTAACGTGCCACTATGATTAACCATTAAGACAAGGAATGCAGCAGTTGTAACAGTAGGGTGTACTTTATTGATGGGTGTACATAGCTGTCTTACAACAACAAATAACAGATGTATAAAAGAGAAGGAGGAGTTGGCCAGTGGTTTAAAGGAAGTTGCTGTAAAGCTGCACACACCTAATCCATATTCTAATCAACAACAAGTCAGCATCTCATATGCTGACTTGTATTGAGTTGAGCTTGATTTTCAGCAGACAGGCAATAGAGGACGGTAAAGGAGCCATCTCACAACAGAAAACATACTGGCCTCAAATGTCAGCGGACAGCGCACAAGTTCCTTCTGACTGAACATTTATCTCAGAGCAGTAGGATCGACCTTGAGTTTAACCATCGAAGCACGTTTCCTGTAACTGGCCCAGAACTCTTTAGATCGCTTTGCACATTATTACATCATTCTATGCATCCATGTGTCCACAGAGTTACTCCATGGCCGTGTACTTGGTGAAGCAGCAGTCATCCACAGTGCTGTTACAGAGACTACGGGCAAAAGGCATCAGAAACCCAGACCACTCCAGAGCACTCAGTAAGGGCTGTCAGACTCTTTTTTTGAGAGATCAGATATGTTGGATTGATATCAGTGCTGATATTGACCTATTACGCTGATGATTGATCCACATTCAATACAGTTTCATTAAAAAATTCCATGTTTCCACTTTGACTTCACAATGGGCCACCAACTTTTTTTCATCCGTAGCACCACAAACAATCTCTGGCTTCATGTTATCCTACAAGAAATGATCCAATCAATGATTTTCACATGCTTTAAACTGAGGTTTGCAGATTTTAAATATGGGAAAAAGAGAGCTCCAGTTTTGGATCAGGAGTCGGTATCAGTAGACGCCCCGAGCTGAGGTATCTTTACAACCATGAAGATAACTTATCTGTATGTTTATGTCCTCATAAATCCAACTCCGATATTAGCTGGCCAAGATATGATTTTATGAGGACAGTGTTGCACAATGTGCGTGTTACTGAGTGTGATTTGTTGGACGCAAAATTGAAATTGAAGCCGGTGGTGAAAAGAGTTTACAAGAGTTCTTTGCTGCCAAGTTTCATATCATAGGTAGAAATAACTAATACTTTCTGGTGATCTCGTGTGCAGCACAGAAAGTCTGTTATAAGCTGGGGGGGGCCTGCTTTAGTTGCTTGACACACATCCATTGTTCTTTCTGGATAAAACTTTTCACCCCATGAGAGGGCCAAAATGTTTCCCATTCCAGATGAGAGGAGGCACTGTTTTGTGAGTCACAAAATGTTATATATCTGCCTGCATATATTTTTATTCTGTACGGGAAGTGATATAAGAAGAGTCGCTCGATCAGCCCCACACAGCTCGAGGAGCTCTTGAATACGTTTGGAGAATGCTGCTTCATTCCTGACATGTAATGAAGTAACAAGTAGTAAAGGAGTTGCAGTCTGAAATTAGAAACTGAAGAAGAAGTCCCTCTGTTCGGTTCTAACTCACCCCTCTGTGTGTGTTTTACTTACGTCATCTGCAGTCAAAGAGAAGCTAACAGCAGACCCGGACAGTGAAATAGCCACAACCAGCCTTCGAGTGTCGCTGCTCTGCCCGGTAAGCACACTCCCTGCTCCTCATAAATTAAAGGCAGTGTTTAGAGAATCAGTCATGCAAAGACGTGTCCATTCTCTTCCTGATCCTCTTTCTTGTCTTTGTATGTGTCTGAACATGCCTTTATGCCTTTAACTTCAAGTTGTGTACATGATCCACCTTTCAAATTGTGTTCTCAACCCCTATCTTACCTTTTCCATGTGGGTTTGGTATATTTGTGATATTTATGCATCCCGTATACCTTCTGTCCCTGCTGGGTCTGTCCTCTTCATGCTCTGCCGACGTATGTGCAGCTGGGGAAGATGCGGCTGATGATCCCATGCCGGGCGCTGACATGCTCCCACCTGCAGTGCTTTGACGCCACACTCTACATCCAGATGAACGAGAAGAAGCCCACCTGGGTGTGTCCTGTCTGTGACAAGAAGGCCCCCTATGAACACCTCATCATTGACGGGTAAGTCGTCCGTCCCCCATCTCCCCATCCTGTGCAAAGGATTTGTTGTTTTTACACTTAAAAAAACATTTATAATGTGTTAATAAGTGAGCTTCAAACTAGCTGGTAGATGGGTTTTGTTACCTTTGGACAGAGCCAGGCTAGCTGTTTCCCCCTGTTCCAGTCTCTATGCTAAGCTAAGATAACCAGCTGCTGGCTGTGGCTTCATATTCACAGACATGGGGGCCGTTTCAGTCTTATCATCTAACTCTGAGAAAGAAAAGTAACTTATTTGCCAAAATATCAAACTATTCCTTTAACTTTGTTTAGCCAGGTCAGATTAAGGAGGAGCAAATCAGGGAAATTTGCTGTTCAGTGTAAAAGTTTAACAAAAATCTAAATTCAAGGTCCACTTGAAAGCCATTAGGATCTTGACTTTTTGAGGGTTTTTTTGTTGTTGTTTTTGGTCAGACTCAACTGTTGTACTTTCTGAGCTAAACAGATGCCTGTCTTTAGCTGCGTTTCCATTGCCCCTAGAAATGCGCAAATCCTAAATATCGCAATAAAAAAACGGTAATGGAAACACCTAAATTTCGAAAATCCTCTCAAATATCGCAAAAACAATTTTACGCTCTCATGAGGTGGTTTTTCAGACGTGTCGATATTTAGGTGTATTGCAAAAGTGTAATGGAAACACTTTTTTCGCATTTACACGTCTCTGAGGTCAGCGGACTCCCCGTTTCGGGACGGCCGCATGCAGTCAGATATAACGTCTTGTCAATTTTGTAGTGTTTGTATGTTTTCTGGATCTCAATAAGTAGCAGACAAAAACACTGAAGCTGTTCCAGCCGCCATGCTGGCTGATCTGTTAAAAACAATCCGACAGGTGTGCCTCAGCTATGTGGGAGACACGCGTGCACGCCATTAACTTTAATATTTACACATAATTGCTGATAGAAAATATGTTCAAAGGACACTTAAGTAATTTACAGTCCTGTATTCTGCTGCTGCTCCGCCGGCGTGAGCTGACGCTGTCAGAGCGAGCTGACGCTGTCAGAGCGAGCCTCGCGTAGTAACAAAGTGATCAATAATAGGCCATTAAAATCAGTGATCACTCTAAGTCAACAGATCATTTCTTTATTTCACCTTCAGCATGTGCTTTTTAATTATAAGGCTTTGTGTTATGTTTTACCGACGCACAGCACGCACACACATCTCGCGGGACATCCGAGAACTTACGAGAATTTCAGGTTCGCAAAACACTGTTCAATGGAAACACCTGCAAGTCGCATTCGAACTTTGCAGAAATTTCAGAAATATCGCTTTTATTTTACGAACAACTGTAATGGAAACGCAGCTTTTCGCTTTTAGCACTGATTAAGGAAATATTTTAAAAGCTTTTTCACATAATGACACATCGCAGCAAATGCACATTTACTCCTGAGTGTCTCCACAGAGTTCAGACTGTGTTCTGAAAGGAAATACTGCACCTGTCTGTAACTGATACACTCTGATTTATCTACACTCATCTGAAAATCTAGACCTTCACAGAAGCGCTGACACAACCTGTTTAAATCTCATCATGTCCAGCCTTTTGAAGGATTGAAAATCTACTTCCTGAAAAGTTTGTAGCTTGCTTCCTTGGGGAGGACAGCAGAAACTGTTGGTCTTGAACTCACAGAAGTGTTTTATGTAGAGAGACCTTTACATTCTGGTGTTGATGTTAGCTGTTTAGTGAAGATTTCTTCTATTTTAGAGTTCCTTTAAAGTGGAGGGTCTTTTCCAATCAACCTTCGTTTAGAAAATACAATTTTCTCTGTGGTTTGTGTACATTTTGGGTTTGCATATGACGTGTATGTTTGTTCTCAGGCTTTTCGTGGAGATCCTCAACAGCTGCATGGACTGCGATGAGATCCAGTTCAAGGAGGATGGCAGCTGGGCCCCGATGAGGTCTAAGAAGGAAGTGCAGGAGGTCTCCTCTGCTTCCTATAACAACGGGCTGGATGGTGAGACATGTCATGAGGGCTGAATAGGGGATGGGGTGAGGTTAGAAATAGAAAGGTTGCTTCTGCATGAAGGCAGTAAGGGAAGACTGGAAGTAATTAAATTAGGATTAAAGAGACGTGGTAAGAAGAGCGGGTGCATGCATCCTCTCCCCTCTTTGTTTATGCATTGTCAGTTCTAATTTGGTAAGGCATCAATCACAGTGGCACTGAGTAAACTGCCCGTCTCCATAGTAACAAACTGTGTATCTCACACAAGGGCAGAGGAAATGTGCATGTGTGCGTTTTAGCATGCTAACAGTATTCTGTAGTGCTGTAAAACATGAGCACACAGACTAATATTTCACCGCTGCTCTCCAGGTTCATGTCGGACGTCTGCAGGCTCAGACCAGCGGAGCTCCTCGTCATCCAGCCACGGCGGCAGCGACAGCAGCAACAGCAAGAAAGTGGAGGTGATCGACTTGACGCTGGACAGCTCCTCAGACGACGAAGGACAGGACTCGCCGCCTCCGCCGGCACCGCCACTGCCTCCTCCACCCAAAAGAGCGTGTCCCTCTATGTCCCCGACCTCGCCGCCCGTCATCAACAAAGGGTCAGACGCACTTTGAACACTGTGAATTCATCTCCGCACACAGTTTGCTTTTCATTAAATGTGGAAACGGGGCTCATTTTAGCTGCTCACATGGGTAGTTATGTATCTCCATGTTAAATGATTCATGAGTTTTTGCACTTGAACTCACAAGTATCTTTTAACATTTCACATCAGCAGCATCCACAGTAGGTAGCCAAGAGTCCTGACCGAGAAAGCTTTGTGTCCTTTTTAAAAGTTCAGTGGGAAGTATAGATCTAGAAATAAGTGAATTTCTAACATAAAAACACTGAATCTGTTTTTTTCTGCACATAAGCATCATGAACAGAAGATTAAAGGCTTAGAAAATATCTGCTTCAGTGATTTTTTTAAAAAGCAGAAGGTGCAAGCTTGTGCACTTTTGTGGGAGAAGGTAACTACAAAGCGCATTTCAGCCAGAAACATCCGATCACCTGTCATGTACACCGCTAACGGCGGTCACAAGCTACAAATTGTGCTGCAGAGAAACCGATGTTATAATCTGCATCTCAGATTAGTTTACTTTTCATGTTGGGGTCAACTTTGGTTGAATTCCGCGACTATTATGACACATTTTGTGAACAACAATGAAGCTTTTTGAATTTGCCACCTTTCTGATTCGTGCCTCTGATTGGATTCTTCTCCATGGCAACGGCTGCTGAGGCTCATGGGTTTTGTAGTATTATAGCCATCGTTCATGCCAAAATGACAGATATTTCAAACTGGTGGTTCTAACGTGAACCTGTATGATTGTGACATTATCCTGGAGGGTTCTGTATTTCTGCCTTAAACAGCACAGTGGATATTGTTGAAATACAAGCTGAAACGGGAACGCAGAGTGGAGAGAAACAGCCTCTGCCACTTGGAAACTCTACCCAAGATTTGAATCCAAGCTCTCTGAAACTTTAACAGCTACATGTTCTGTCAAATTAAAATGTGAAACTGCTGCTGTGTTATTTGACTTTAATGAATCCTACGACTGTTACCGTTCAGAGGTTTGTGTTTCGAGGTCAGCGGAGGAGACGGCACACCCTGTGACGTACCCGATGAATATGACATGAAATCAGAGCCTAATAATAAATTCACTGTCCTCTTTTACTTCTTCATCCCTCAACCTCTTCCTCTGTATCTGCCTTCAGAGTGTTGAACCTGCACCACCAGGCCTCTCCTGTGAGCCGTACTCCCAGCATGCCAGCCGTGGACACCAGCTACATCCCTCCTGTCCCCCCACTCATCCAGGACTATAGACCCTACTACCACACCCCCAGCGACCTGTCAGGTAATGACACGCACGTGACTCAAGATGGCTTGGGAACATTGATGGGAGCGAATACTTTGCTAAAAACAAAAACTTTGATGTGACATGACATGTAAGCAAATAATGCATGTATTTAAACGTAATTACATTTACTTTAAACTCACTCTAATTGTATAGCCATAAAAAAACATTACAATGGCACCATAAAGCAGATAAATAAATTGTGTGTACAGTGTGGAAAAGGTCTCCAGGGAAAGTTTAAAGGTACAGTAAGCAATTCTGGACAAAGATGGTTGATTGTTGAGTCTCATTCCGGGTCTTTAAACGCCGACGCTTTAGGCTGGTGGCTCGACCTGAACATCGGCCCAAAGCGCCGCTATGTGATGACCTGAAACGAGAGTCAGCAATCAACAGTGTTTCTCCAGAATCACTTACTGCACCTTTAATGGCAAAACTCTCAATCTCATTTAGTTTTTCTCTAAAAAGATCTAATTCTGTTTTTTATTCTGAAATGTATCTGGTCGAGGAAACCATTAGACTTTTGTAGCAGTATAATATGCACATGTATTTGTGTCGGGGATTTAGATCTTTGCTGATAATTGACTTTGCCTGTGCTTGTTTTCCAGAGTTGAACTTCTTCTCTTTATTTCAAGGCGACAATCATCAGGTATGTGCAACAGTGTGTCTCATTATATGGAGATGCTGAACGTACCAGCTGAAGCACCTCTCAGAGCCTGTGGCCGTAGTTCATCTTAAGATATACAAGGGCTCTGACTCCATATGTGCTTACAAACGTCCTCTCCACAGTAACCAGAACAGTGATGAAAGCTCCACCAGACACTTCAGAATTTAAAAAGCACATTTGAAACCTGATATGTGGTGGAATTGCCCGTAAAATGTCACACAAGCTGCTTGTACACAGTGTACCTGTTTCAGTGTCTGCTAGCGAGCGCTAAAGGTCATCCTTCCTGTCTGTTTCTGCCTTTACGAGCTATTTAAAGGAGACACGAGAGCGAGACATTTGTCAAATGGTGGTTGTCGCCCCACAGTCACTGGTGGATTGAATTCTGGGAGGTAGTCAAACATGAATACAGACATCTCTTGATTTCCGATATCCTCATCCTCCATTCTGCTCCGTTTGTTTCGACTAACATTTTAAATGGTTTAAACAAAGAAAATAAAAACTCTCACTTACCTTGAATGTTGCAGAATTGTAGCTGCTCAGATAGTTTTGGTTTGGAGATTTCTGCTGAGGGTGAATGGAATTTCATATGTGGTTGACACAGTTTTGAAAAATTGCATTTAAAAAATTCAACAGCAACTGCATTTCCAGAATCAACACCCCCGGCGCTCGTTAAGTTCACAGGCCTCGCTGTGGACAGTTTTCATTGGACCTACTTTCTCCTGCAGGAAGAGCCTCTATGAAGACTGAAGGCAGTGTTTTCTCTGCATTAACCGGGATTTCTGGAAAGATGCCGCTGTTGAATTTTTTAGATGTCATTTTTCTAATGCCGAAAGCAGAGCAGCGGAAAAGAGCGGAGGCAGAAATCAAAGCAGATCAAACAAAAACCAACAGCACAGCAGGATACCACTAGAGATTAGCAAGTGTATATTTTTGGGTTTGATCCCATTGATGTGGAATGACATGACTCCACAGTATGTCCACAGTGACTGGTCAACAGATGACCTGTCTGTGTCAGTGAATGTGAAACAAGATATTCATTAATACACAGCGCTTTTTATCCATCTAGACTGTTTTGGTGTGAGCTGTCTGCTCTCTCTTGAATACAATGCAGCTAGATGCTAATCAGCCTGTGTCGCTCAGTGTGCAAAAGAAAAACTTTTTTGAAAAACGGCAGTGTCTGGGTCCAGAAATCAAGATCATCCACAGACCTTGTGAGCAGTTTCATGTAGGAACTACTTTCTTTCTACCAAACCACACCCGACAACCGCATCACCGCGCTGGAGGAAGCATGCACGTACTCATACACGAGAGGCAGCACGGGATGTAAACATTAATGGCGTCCTCCTTGCCTGAGCTGAAACATTAGCTAGCAGCATAGCTTAGCTTTAAATTCATCTCCGCAAGCTAGCAATGTCAGTAGATGCACACTTCTGCGCAGTGATACAGTTGTTGGGTGTAGTTTGGTAGAAATTATATAGTTTCTACGTGAAACTGCTCACAACAGGCTCTAAAAACATCAAGAAATGTGTTCATGTGACAAAGTAAAATACTGACTTGTTAAGCACCGTCCTCGTGCTGACGCTAATGATTTTTTCCAGCTTTGATGGAGTAATTCCTCATGTAGCCTCAGTTTTACCCAGTAACTCAGCCGTGAGATCAGATTTATTTATTTAATTATCGCACTGGGTTTGGTTTGATGAGTCATTCTGACACTTTTCATGTCCAGCCATTATGTCTGGGGACAGCAGATTGTGTCAGTTTGTTAGTGAGCTGAGGAGATTGTTATTAACTCTGCCACTATCATAATAAGCTTTTAAAAGTTCATTAATGTTGTATTTTTTTTTAACAAAACTCTGGCACAGTTAGGCTCGTTACCTGCACAGTGTGACTGATGTAAGAGTCCTGCTTACTTCTCACAGACTTAGGAGTTACTAAGTGCTAAAAGTCTTTGTGAACTATGCTTAAAACCCTTGATTTCAGGAGTTTCTCTCAACTCGGCCAGTCAGGAGCTACTTCTGGTGTCAGGATGTTTTGTGAATACGACCACAGGTGACCTCACGCCTGCTAACACTTCCTGTTCTCTTGTATTCTTCCCACGGTTCAGCATTACAACATGGTAATGGCAGCAGCGGCCGCCGCTTCAGCCTCAGACGACCACGAGCTGCTCCTCAACCGCTTCCTGCCCTACAGCACCTCCTCCTCCTCTTCCTCCCAGCTGTTCCTCGACCAATCCGGAGCCTCCTCGGCCACTTCGCTGACCGTGCCGACCAACGGGGCGAGCAACTCGGGCAGCACCAGCAGCCTGGTCTCGTCCGGCAGCCTCCGTGACACTCACTCCACACACTCGTCGTCACACTCGGGCTCACACTCCTCTCTCGCGCACCCCGGGGTGGTGGCCAGCCGGAGCAGCACTGAAGCAGCAGTGGCAGCTATTTACGGCGGGATACCTGACGTTATATCGTTGGACTGACTCAAGAAGAGTCGAGACTACACTTTGGGTCCAGCTGCGATCCAGTAACAAACTCTTTGACTGCAGGGTTTTAAGTCTTGTTCCAGAAACTAGATTGGCCCCAAGTCATCAAACTCAGAACGGTTGTGGAGTCATAAAGACAGGACTGCCTCAAGAAGAGCACTAATAGTATGACAATTCCCTTCACTAGACTGACCTGAGAACAGTACTGAGTCATCACTTAAAGGGGGTCAGCTGTGGACATTGTGTTGGTATACTGACTTCAGATAAGAAACCTGTCCAGCATGTGAACCCACGTTACTACTATACTGGTACCAACCCGGCACAAACAGTAAAGACGCTACCTGAGCAAAAACACAAAGGAGGAAGGCTCTTTTTTACAAAAACAAGGAGTGGCACCGTGTACAGAGAACAAAATCTATTTTCCTCTTTTACTTTTGTATGTTAAATCGGGACATTTTCAGTCTAGTGAGCTGCTTCAATCGCTGTTTTTAATTGGACGACTGGAGGTTCTTTTGAGGGTTTTTTTTTTTTCTCACAAAAGCTTATACATATGCCTGTTGCTATGTGGTTATCTTTTTCTTCTCTTTTAGCTCTATCCTGCTTAAATTTTTCCATTTGCATTTCTTCAATATAAGCTTCAATCCCTTTTTATCTCTCTCTCTCTTGCTCGAGCTCATTTTTAAATTCACGGTATGTTATTTCTCTGTCCAATGACAACAATGAACTTTTCAGACAGACACTGAATTTACAGTTAATTCATGTACTAATAATTTTATTACGCTTTTAAGTTATGTATGATATTTAAACAGTTAGAAATATATATATATATGTGCATATATATATATATATATATATGCATTCCCTTTGACCTTCAGGTTAATGCTGTGTGTAGGTGGAAATTAGCCATTTCTGGTTTTTCATTTTTACTTCTTGATTTGTAACTCCTTGCTGGCACACAGCATTTAAAAATGGAGACTTTTAGACTATTTATATTTGCCAATTTAGAGTTTTAAGCTGGAATAGTTTCTTTTGTTTTCATTTTTGCGCAATGCCAAAAATAACATGGTACCTATGAAAATTATCACAATAATCAGAGTGCAGTTGAATCTGTGTGCCACAGTGTTTCAGTCAAGTGTCCACTTATTCGGTTTCAGCTGGCGGTTAGTCAGACACTCAAACTCTGTCCTTTTGTCTCTCGTCTTCTCGGTTTCATCGTTTTGTGCTCGACCGTTTGAAAAGATATAACCATGAAAGTCAAGCTGTTGCAGCAGCGTCGATCCTTTTAAAGAGACAGGCGTTCGCGACACGTGACCAAATTAGTGCCTGTTTGCGTGCATGCTTCGCAGCGTGTTTGGGGTGGAGTTTTCAAACTCAAAAGAATGTCTTCAGTGGTCGCACATCAACCTCTGTCCCGTCTCTGCGGAAGACTTGACCTGCGACTGATATCCTTGATGGTCCAGGGATTATCGAGGGAGTTATCTTTGGAAGACTGCTTGTGGAGAAGCATAGAAGAGTGAAAGCAGACAGTTTAGTGCCACAGTGAAAGAGGGAGGTCTCAACATGCCAACTTAGACTGGGCACAAAGCCAGGTTTAAAAATACATGACCTGTCTGTAACTTAAAAACCCTACGAGCCGGTCGGTGTACGATGTGGAAGTGTCACGAGGCGGAGGTTTCGGAATACCTCGGTGTTGTCGCCATTCAGCTGAGTTTGCTCATGAATGTATTGTACAATTAACAGAGTGGACACGCTCTTGGTCTTTGCTTGCATCCGGTCACATTACCAGTGACACACAGTAGACCCCTCCCGCCCAGTCTGCCCACCCCTCCTACAGCATGAGTGCCCTTGAAACTTTCCCAGACTCGCCTCTTATCAGTCTCCCCTCAATGTTCCACTTCCAGATGTCCGCTCACTTCAAAGCCTCATTATCCCCACCACGATGAGATAATGACTTCTGACAGCAAACCCCATCACCTGACGTCCCCTGTCCTGTCCTTCAGCAACTAACTGGAAGACGTAGACAACCCAAAATGACCCCCGCCCCTCCTCCCCACCCTTGCTCTCTCTTGGCATCTTTAACTTTATTCCCTATTCTTCTCATGGGAACCAACCCAGGCTCTCAATCTGACCGCCGGAACAAGTCTTGTGTATTTCCTGTGTTGTGCAGTATTTTATTTATTTTGTATTCTTATTTCTATATATTATATTTTTACAAATTGTTTGATTTCCATGGGTGCGTGTCTGAGAGTCACTGTCACTCAGGAGCTGTTGTGATTTTATTTAATATGCATTTTATTATACTTTCTATTCTATTATTTCTCGAAACGGTACCATTTAGTTATTCGCCATGGAAATACCTACGTGTATTTTCTTGGGAGCTGACATACACTTTTAATAAGGGCATAAAACACATGCTTAATTAATGCATGACTCATGATGATTTAATGTATGAGTTCATTCAGTATGTATAATGAATTCCTGATGATGATGATGCTTGGTTAACGTTTAATGGATCATCAATTACTGATAATCTCAGTTACTTTATACGTGAATTTGTGTGCCACCAAATTAGCTGGAATCCAGTTGCATAGAAAAATGTAAAATAGAAAAGAATTTTTGTAGAAGTATGAAACCTAATCGAACTGGTGGTCGGATGGAAACATTGATGTGTTGCTGCACAACCCAACAGTCAACAGAAATAACTTCAGGTAAAGATTCCTGACTTAGCATGCTCAGTTTTTAGCCATGTTAGCAGCACGGTCGGTTGCTCCAGACCAGAATAACTCAACAACTATCAGAGGGATTACCATGAAATTTTGTACAGACATTCATGACATCCAGAGGATGAATCCTGCTGACGTTGGTGATCCTCCGACTTTCCCTCTAGCGTCACCATCAGGTGAGAATTTCAGTTGTCCAGTACTTAAGGCTTAATATCTGCAAAAGTAATCACATTCCCATCAGCTTCAACTAAAAAATTACATATTAGCATGCTGATGTGCTAAACCATACCTGTTTTAACACCTGCATGTTAGCACCCTGACGTTAGCGTTCAGCTCAACGTTTGAGTCAAAGTACGGCCTCACAGAGCCGTGAGCATGGCTGCTGTGTTTTTTCTCACTTCATTACAGCGTAAACGGTCGACACATACAAACATTCACCCCGTTTTGCCACCTAGCACCTGTGATTTTAGTTTGAGTGCACCATTCTCACTGCTGCTACACTCAGCTTCTCTGAACAGCAACAAAAATATGCCTAATAACTGATCTGAGTCCAAAAGACTTTGCCAGTTTGTAAATGTGACACGAGGACCACTGTGCCGCACAGCAACATGCCTATGAGTTCCATAAGAACAGCTTCATGGGCTGATAACATGCCTCTTCTGTTATCTCTGTCCAAAGAAAAACACGTATCCACATTTGGTGATTTAGAATTTTCTGGATACCTTTGTGAGTGCAGAAAAATATCCTACTTCTTAAACTAAATAAACCACTTAAAAAAGCCACTGGATTAGCTAAAAATACTTGGTCACAAGGGTGTTTTTCTTGGCTGGTGAAAGGCAGACGTTTTGGAGATGTATGATTTTCGCAGAACAGTGATGATATGTAGCTGGAATCCAGCTAATCTGGTGTGACATGAATTAATGCACAAAGTATGTGATGAACTGTAATGTTGACCGATTATATAAACCCACAGTTACGTGATCATTTATCAACTGAGCAACAAACAGCAACTGGTGACACTTCATGGCTCATGTATTAGTTAAACACGGCTTCAGCATGTGTGTTCGTGCCTCTAATATAAAGTGTTACACTGACTGTCTGTGCTGATGGAGATGTTGATCCTTTGGTTTCCGTCATGTTAGTTTGAATATTAATCACCAGTATTTGGATACTTGATTAGGAGGTCACAGTTAATGGATGCGTTTGATCACAATTTAATTTATTTGAACGACTTCTTCTTTCCTCGCTTGTCATGAGACGGTGCAGCAGATTACGGTCACACACGTGAAGTGAGAGAGCAGACCGCGTTGAATGTGTTTCTGTTGAAGTGCTCTACATACTGGGGGGTCTGGATGGGATCACGGAAAAGCCAGACCCCCCTCGCCCCCAGCTTGTTTCATATTGTTAAGCGTCCACAGCTCCACCCTGTGGTTCACAGCTGTAAATTCCCTGAGGGAGAAGCAGTTATTGTTCGGCTGTTTTCTTTTTCACTCCAGCAAATTGGCTTAGAAAACGTCAGATTGCATGCAGAGGTGGAGAAGCACAGGACTGTTTCCATCTCAATCCCCCTCCAGTTTCAGTCACACAGGTGTGAACAGGTGTGTAGTGTATTTAAAGCATTTTTGCAGCAACTTATGTGTTTGCTGGTTTGAACTCTGTGTGGAAGCTCAGCCAGAACCGGCATCCGCACAGAATAAGATGAATGGAATAAGGCCAATATCATCAATAGTTACCCTAAATTTCAAAATCTCCACAGGCAACCTTGACAACGCAGCTCAGTTCTTTGGTTGTCATGATGTCTCAACCTTAGACAAAAGGGAAAAGTCAACAATGTGTATATTATGTCTGTATGGAAACCTGACAACTGAAAGTTCAGATCCAAACGTGGGTGTTTGATGTCCGTTTGTATGCTTTTTGTGTGTCAGTTCAGAGCAAGAGAATAAATTAATTTATATATTTTTTAGAAAATGAAAGCTGTACTATTGTTAAAAAAAGGACTGTGGCCAATAAAGAGTCTTACACAACTGAAATAATCTCAAAGTCAGACTCGAGTCGACATCTGCACTCACTGCCTTAAAACATTCACAGGTTCTGTTTCACAATCCGAGAAAAATCATAAAAAGGCTTTTCAAGGAGGGCAAGGAGAAGACCGTGTACAGTAGACCCTTGTCAGTTTGTACAAATATACTAAGTGGGGGAAAAAAATATTTATTACCTGCATTGGAAGAAATTGTTTACTTATTGAATGTTACCTGTTTATGTAGAAAAGTTTAGATGTAATAAAATGCATTCTGTTATCTGTGTGTGTTTTCACTTATTATAGAGGATTTATTGTGGAGGGACATTTAACCAGCCTGTTACACTGACAATGAACACTGGGTGGCAGCAGAGAGAGACGTTTTGGGCCACTCATCCGTCGCTGTGATGGCACAAAACCAATTACGCACGCTTTGTCAATTCCGGTACCTTCCTGGCTGTGACACAAGCTTTACTTAGCATTTTCATCTAAAATAATTAATTAATTGTTTATCCCTTCTATTAAATGTGATGAGGAAGCCTCGCGGTCCGAGGAGCCTCCTTTACGCACAAGACTGATGGACCCTTCAAAGCTAAAATTGGCCAACAAGCACCTCGGCTTCGCTTCCTCTCGTGCTGTTTGAGCAGTGGTAATGGGTGTTTATGCGTCTCGGAGGAGAGAGGAGGGGACATGGCAGGAGGGTGGGGTGGATTCAGACGGAGGAGTTGGGGTTTATCATGCCCTTATCACCAGTGTGGCACTCCACGATCCAACTCTATTTGGACATGTTATCCAGCTCAGATATAGACCGTTCATCTTGAAGCTGCTGAAATTATGAATGAAGAAAATGAAAGCGTTTGTTTGAACAGGTCCCTGACGGACATGGACAGTTTCAGCAACCTGGAAGACATCGACGTGACAGCTGACGGGAGCCCGGTTCTGAGATTCCTCATCTGCCTCGTTTATTCTGTGGTCTGCGCTGCGGGTCTGGTGGGCAACCTGCTGGTCCTCTTCTTCATCAGGGTCAAGCATGAGAGGAAGAAGTCCAGAGTGAACTTCTTCGTGCTCAACTTGGCAGTGACGGACCTTCAGTTCGTGCTCACGCTGCCCTTCTGGGCCGTGGACACCGCGCTGGACTTCAGCTGGCCGTTTGGAGACGCCATGTGCAAAATCATCCTCTCGGTCACCGTGATGAACATGTACGCCAGCGTCTTTTTCCTCACCGCCATGAGTGTGACCCGCTACTGGTCAGTGGCCTCGGCTCT
Source organism: Chelmon rostratus (assembly GCF_017976325.1). NCBI lineage: Eukaryota > Metazoa > Chordata > Actinopteri > Chaetodontiformes > Chaetodontidae > Chelmon > Chelmon rostratus. Next base: position 28,976,274 of record NC_055658.1, on the reverse strand, counting down.
GAAGAACAGAACCGCGCACAAGTCCTGCTCCACCAAACTGATCTGCGTAGTTATTTGGACACTGGCGACTCTGGCGACTGCGCCGACGTCGATTTTCTCAACTGTGAGCAATGTAACCGGAGAAAAACTGTGTTTGCTGAAGTTTCCCGGTGGACAGTACTGGTTGGCAGTTTATCACATACAGAAAATACTCGTAGGTTTCGTACTGCCTATGTCCATCGTGTCCATCAGCTACATCATGCTGCTGCGTTTCATCCGCATTCGGAGTATGAAAACAAGCAACCCCAAACGAAGATCCCAGGTTACAAAATCAGTCACCATCGTCGTGTTGTCCTTCTTTCTGTGCTGGATGCCAAACCACGCCATCACCCTGTGGAGTGTACTGGTCAAACTGAACGCTGCGAACTGGGACAAATCGTACTACATCGTGCACACGTACGTGTTCCCACTGACCGTCTGTCTGGCGCACACCAACAGCTGCCTGAACCCGATTATCTACTGCCTCATGAGGAAGGAGTTCAGAAACAAACTACGAGATCTGATACGCAGAGGATAGTGGTCTTGGAGCTTTGGGGACGATGTGACCGAGCGCGAAACGTGTCGACAAGCGGTAACCAAGACGCGCCGAGTGCGCACGGCAAAGCGGGCATGCAGTGAGAGGGGAGACCTGCCAGAAAGCAACGAGGACGTGCAGGATATGTCTAGACTATTACTGGACTCTGCTTATGGAAAATGTGACTTTCATTCGCGCGTCTTGTCTTTAAACGCTGGCGTAAAGTGGCTCATTTCTATAGAGAAACCGCTGTAGCTCGGCTAGTAGACGCACAGAAATTGCTCATTTTGTGCAAAGTTATCACGCTTGTGACCATCGTGGCTTTGCATGTTAAGTAATCATTAGTGACTCATCTCTAGGTTACAGTCTAAGTGACTGCGTGCGTAAAAGCGCATGCCAATTAACCACCCATTAGTGTGCCCGTGTCACAGCCGGACAGGTGGAGCAGAGCGCTTCTGTGAATGTCTTAGCTAACAATGTAAACAGTGTATGATAAGTGTGTTCATAAGACAATCAACAAGACCTCAGGTCCTGAATATGAGTTATTATTGTTATTGACTACAGCGTGCCGACATCAGGAGTCTGGACACAAAACACAACAAAATGTGTGAAATATGATTGATGTATTAAAAAAAACTGTAATCATTAAGTGTGCTAATAAAAATGTACTCAAGTTGTCACATGAGTTATTTTTCCTCATAATTAATACCTGATTTGAGTCAAACTGCTGAGCAGGTGATCGGAGGTTGAGCAGTGAAGGCTGGAACAGAGGTATCTGTCTGCTGCAGGTGTCACTGACCTGCGCGCGGAGGCTAACGTGCACACCGTCACCAGCACGCGGATGACATCGACTTTAAAATGGATTTTCATATTCAGCACCGTGTGCTGCGCAGCATCACTCATCAGAGGAAACTGACTTCAGGCACGAGCACTGCGCTTTTACATCCACGTGCGCAAAAGCCTCACTGAAAAGTGTGCGAGCTGCGGCGCGCACACACACACCTGGGGGTCGTGTGAACACATTCATATCAGAAACTAGGCTCTGTTTTTGTGTTACAGGATGGGCACTGGGCGCAGTGGTGGATTGGATTGAACGGAATGAGACCGAGTTTATTTCCAGAAGCGTTTAAAAGAACCATCGATCAGTTTGGTTGTACTTACAGTTATTTCTAGCGAAGACTGCACTGATTTGATTTAGGGTTTTAAGATTCAAGGCACGAAGTGGAGCACTCATGTGAGCTGAAATCTGGGGCCTCACCACACACACACACACACACACACACACACACCATAGTGTAGTGGGCAGCTGTGTGCATGAAAGACTGAACTGTGGACCAGCATTAGTTGTACCATCATGAAAGAACCTGTTTACCTTCACTGGTCTCATATAAGCAGACAGTAGTGAAATGTATAGTATTCACGTCAGTACAATTTTGAGGTACCTGTACTTTATCTGAGTTACTTTAACGACGACACGTATTTTAGTAATATCATTTTCTGCGAATTTATACTTCGCATACATACACTCACAGGGAAAATGTGCAGCTTACTTTGCCACCTTCTTTGACAGCTATAGTTACTTACTTTTCAGATTTTACTTATAAAAAAGCTTATGATTAACTGCTTTTAATTACACCTACTTTTGATGGAAAGCAAATTTTGGGGTACTCGAGAATTTCCGTTTTCTGCTACTTCATCCTTAAACTGCCAACAGTTCAGAGGAAAATGTGCTTTTACTCCCTTATATTTATTTATCTTGCAGCTAATTACTTTTCAAAATACGATTTGACACATACAATATAATAAAAGAAGATACAAATGCCAACTCTTTTGCTTGTAGCACCTTTAAAAGCAGAATGGGGCCCGTGTTTCAGATGTCTGTGAGTTGTTAGCAGTTCAAACAAAGATAAACCTTTCAGGTGTTATTTATTTATTTATTTATTATAACTGTTTGTGGCCCAACAAGGTAAAATTATCTAACAATCACAAATCAAAGATGAGAGAAAAGTCAAAAAAGTTGCTGTTGATGATAAATGTGCATTTTCTACCACTGAGCCAGGATCAGCTCTTCACTTGTGTTATGACTTGCTCTTCTTCAGGTGAGGTTAGGACAGACGTGGAGGATTTTTTTTTTTTTTTTTTAAACTGTGACTTTAGTTACGTATATGGGGAAAAAATAGCTCCACCTCAACCAGCTACAGCGGTAAAACACTACTTACACATTAATGCACCAAAATAAACAATACGATAATGTCATGTTTTACAATATATCTGTCAGAGGAGCTATTTCTCTAGCAAATGGGTACCTTTACTGATACTGGAGTATTTTAAGATTGTTGTCTTGATACATTTACTAAAGTAAAGGATCTTACCTCATCCACCACTGGTTGCAGGGCTGGACAATGCGCAGCTTAGGCTGTTGTCAACACCTTGACATGGTGAAAGGTTGCAAAAAGCCTGAATCAGGTCTCCTCTCAGGACAACCAGTCTCTGCTTCGCACAGAGAAAATAAAAGAGAGGAGAAAGCAAGGATTGAGACCATTACTGCAATCATAATCATAATAATCAACCCCAGTCATTCCCACCAGTTATACGCTCGTGTAAATAGAACTGCTCTTGCATGGCACATCATGATTGTTTATTTCCATTTTGCTCTCCAATTGAACTGCACTGTTATTGCTGTAATAAACCTGAGCCACAAAAAAAAAAGACAAGCAACGTGACTAAAGACAAAAACAAGAACTCTCAGACATGCCAACAGTGTTAAAACACTTCCTGTTTGTTCCTGTTTTCATTTACGACAACTTAGTCTTGTTCGCCACCATTTATTTGTTATTGTTGAGATAGGAATGCACTGACATTAGTTAACTGGACAATAAATGACAAAAAAACTCACAGCCTCTGAGACCCATGATTATGCTGCATATTGTATAGCCATTACTGCATTACAAGTAAAAGTCCTGCATTTAAAATAGCTTTCAGTATTAACAGTGCTGTGCTTGCAGCACCAGGCTCTGACGAATGTGTTCCTTTCTGTTATTGTGTGGCATGTGTGTGAAACTTCAGTCTGTTCTGTTAAGCAGGAATTCTGCTTATTCAGGAGAGCTGTCTCATCCCCGAAACATCTTCACACTCTCCATCTCTGTCACAATGAATGAGTGAGTATGTGGCTCATCAAGCTGCGGTAAAATGTTGGAACAGTGCAAAAATTGAACTGAATCTGTAGACTACGTTATCTACAGCATTGTCAAAAACAGACTTAAGCCATAACTAATGGAGATGCAGGAAAACACTTTTCATGTCAACAACAAAGGGTCACGGCTTTCTCAGATGCTTTATTTGACAGCTGTGCCAGTTCATGAAGTGTCCTGAAGATATTCCTCCTGCTTCGCTTGAGCCTTTTTGACATTGTTTAGAGATACTTTCTCCCTTTCTCATGCAGTCCCTCATCAATAATCCGGATAATTCTGGATAATGTGGGGTAATTCCATGAACTGTGTATTTCCCATTTTAACTCGACCTCTGCAGGAACAAGGGTTGAAAAGATGTTTTGTGGTCTTGAAAGGGTAATTCATTATGACGCTGACTGTGGGGACGTTAGTGGACAGTTGCAGCGTGCAGGGACTTAATGAGGTTTTCAGTGTCTTGCACAAAGACAGCCCATCACAGGAGACTGAGCCCTTTAATGCAGTGGTCTTCACTCTGATTACACATCTTTGTACTCCGAGTCATCCCTGCTTGTCTTTACTCCTTTGTCTAAAAATGGCAAAACATGGGAAACAAGAGAAATGACATGAGCACTTGGATCTTATTCTATAGATTGTCAAGCACCAGCTTGAGACAACATGTGGTGTCTGCTTTGCTGACCTGCAGATGAGCTTATCAGAAAAACTGAAAAATGATTATGATTGACACAAAAGAATGTTATGATCAAATTCACATGACAATGTGGCAACTCGCTAAGTTCAGAGTTCGTGAGAAATTTAAGGACTAAAAAAATCATGGTCACAGGCCAGAAAAGGCTGAGAAACACTGTAGTGATTCCACAAATATGTCATCTTTTTCCAGTCCGCGGCCCAGCAACATAGCTAAGTTTACTCAAGATAAAATGTTATTGTGAACTTTAGAAACCTTTGGAAGAAGGTGATCTGACGCTCACGCTCAACTTCATATTGAAACCACTTTTCTTTTTGCCAAGACGTATTAAGGGTTATGATTCATGCATGGAAAGGTTTCTCATACCAGTGGTGTTGCTAATTCATTGCTTTTACTAAGAGCTTGATTTAACATGAGAACTGGGCCTCCATAGGAATGCTCACCCAACTTTTTGGCACATTACACCTGAATTTTTCTCAGTGGAATTGTCAAAATCAGTGGATTTGTGTGCTGTGGTATTAACTAAATCATGGAGAGCATGGTTTCGGAGCAAAATGTAAGAGTTTTAGTTCAAAACATTTAAAAAATAACTATATTTATCAATAGAATGTGAAGAAGTAACTGTTTTGACATTATGTCAAAGACGTGTATTGTGTTGCAGAGATATCTACTGAAGTTAGCTTGCTATCAGTTAACTCGTCGTGTCTCATAATACCACTTTACACTTCAACAGACAATAGTAACTCAATAGTGACTAAGTCCAAGGTGTCCAATTCTTACAATTGCACCACTAAACAACTTTCAAAAGTGATAAAATGTCAAGGCTGGATGACTGTAAAGTTGTAATGGGTTTCTTACAGCATGCATACATACATATAACATTAAGACATATAAGTAGGCCAAGAACATTAGAAGCAGCATCATACAATAACATACAAGTGTTGCTGATATGCAAACCATGGGGTCCTCTCTACAAAAAAAAAAACAGTATAGGCAAGCAAAAATAACATACAACAGAGTAAATCTAATTTATTTAAATAACGGTAAGTTACAATCTAATTTAAAGTTCAAATTGCACTCGGAATAAAATAAATTTTTTTCATTTTTTTATTTTTTATGTTTATTTATTTTTTTTGCCAAATAACGATACGTCTTGCAAATCGTCCCTGAATGCTACAAAACAAAGTGTGCTGGGAATACTCCCGGCTAAGTCCGACCAGACTGTGCTGGCTTTTTACGAGTTTCAGGGGTAGTACGTCAACGCACCACGGCTCTGAGCGGCGGTCAGGTGACCCAGCAGCAGGCGGGCCATTCTCGGCTTCTCCTTCGCTTTGGCTCCAATGTCGGAGGTGTTTGTGCCTGGAAGAAATGGACTCTGGCAATGCACGAATTTGATCATTCAGAGATCCGACCAGCTGAGTCTGTGAATGGCGCCAAAACAGGACCCTAAACCTAAATTTCAAGAAGGTCGGTACAGAAAAATAGCACCGATGAATCCGGTGTGGAAGGGGGCGGGTTTGTTGTTGTTGATGCTGCTGCTCTAGCTCGACAATAGTGGTCTCCAGGGGGTTATACAGAGCCTTTATTACTGTCCAAATATTTGGAGAATAAATTTTAAACATACCCACATCTAACGTTTATTGCATTTCAAGACCTTAAATTAAGCTAAAGGCGCAAAACAAACGTTAGCGCTGGGCTAACAGCTAGCTAGCTTGTTATTTATGCTATGTATGAGCTAAAGCTCTGTTAGCCAGTCACAGACACACAAAAGAGTCGCTGAAACTGTCAGTCCAAATTCTCTTAGTTCAGAATCTAGCAAAGGACCTTCACATCAGTCTTAATGGGTTATTACCTTAAAATATAATGTGGTCATTTTGTGTATTTTGTCCTCTCAGTCCTCACGTTTGCTCTTCTCTTCGCAGGTGAAAGAGTCCTGTGCTTCCATGGGCCATTGCTCTATGAGGCAAAGGTTTGTTCCAGTGCTAACGTTATACATCTAGAGCTGCAACGATTAATCGATTCGTTGTAAACTGCTAGATTAATCGCCAACTTTAATGACAATCGTTTGATTGTTGGGGTCATTTAATAAGAAAAAAAGTGCAAATTCTCAGATTCAGTTTGTTAAATGTGGATATTTTCTGGTTTCTCCTCTCCTCTCTGACCTTAAACTGAATGTCTTTGGGTTGTGGACAAAACGAGACATTCGAGGGCGTCATCTTGGGCTTTTTGGGACCAAGCTGCTAATCAAGAAAACAATCTACAGATTAACTGACTGTCCACATAATTGTTAGTTGCAGCCCTAGTTATATATTGTATGTGTGTTATTAATTGATTATTAACAGCAACACAGATGTCAGAACCATTGATGTGTGTGTGTGTTTTCTTGTTTTACAGTGTGTAAAGATCAATATAAAGGATAAACAGATTAAATACTTCATTCATTACAGCGGATGGAACAAAAAGTGAGCAGCTTTGGATATATTCCACTTCCTGTTTGTGTGTGTTTGTGTGTGTGTGGTCTGATAAAATCACTTTGTATTTTCGTTCTTATAGACATTGTCATGTTGTTTCTCTTGCAGCTGGGATGAATGGGTTCCTGAAAGCAGAGTTCTCAAATATGTGGACAGCAACCTTGCGAAACAAAAAGAGCTTCAAAAGGCCAATCAGTAAGTTTTGCTTGTTGTGCACAGCAGGTAGAGAAAAAATTTAAGTATTTTGTTCCTGTATAAAGAATAACTTCCTGCTATTGAGTCATTTGTTAGTCATTAGTTGGTCAAATAGCTTCAACATTAAGAAAACATAATTTTCACTTTGTCGATTACATTTTGACCATGAATTTATCATTCTGATTTATTTAATGACCCTCACTCTTTCTTTCTGTCCCAGGGACCATTATGTTGAGGGAAAGATGAGGGGTTTAGCACCAAGCAAGAAGATTGCTGCTGTGCAGCAGAAAAATGTTGATCTGTAAGTGTCCACCTTGTTTCCCACCTCTAATAATATACACATCATGTAAGGTTGATCACATAATATCGTATTGTCACTTATAATGGCTTTTTTTTTTACATCCTAGGAAAGTGAAAAAGGCAAAACAGAAGAGTGAGTAAAATGTTTCTACATGACATTTTAGTAGCAGCTTTAATTCAAGTAAATTTTGTTTATATATTTTGTTTAAGTCACCACGAGAGACAGTAACATTTAAATGTTATAAGAACATGTTCATGGTCCATTTTAGTGAGTTTCAGAACATCAAAGAAATGTCAGTGATTTGTGTCTGCCACTCAGGTGTTTACGATGAGCCCTGTGAGTGTTTTTCACAGCAGCATGGTGTTTCAGGCAGTGCAGACTAGGAGCTTCTTTCTGAGACCGTTATCATCCATCTTGGAAAGACATGTAAACAAAAACATGTTTTTTTTTGTATAGTGTGATAACAGGTCATACATTTATAAATCAATCACTTAAAAGTGTGCTAGATTGCATCTATTTTCAGATTAACCACTTGTCATCTTTTGCCTTTTATCTAACACGTGTCACGTAGCTTGAAAGCACACGGAAGCTGTGGAAATCACAAGGAAAAAAGACATTAAGAGTTCCTGACAGTAAATGGAGTCGGCTGAAGTGTTGCTTTATTAACACGTCCTCTCACTTCTGTCAGATAAAAATACAGACTGCAGTATGAATTGTTTATCTGCTCATCCGTTATACCTACCTGTCCTCTTTCGGGATCTCGTTATGGATCTGTTCAGTACAAGAAAAGGCTTTGACTTTTACAACCTGCCCGGCATTTTATTAAAACCCCTAACCTTCATTTCTATGTGATTTACAAGCTGTAATGGGTGTCTTGTTTAGCCCCAGGGCCGGGTGAAGGTACCAGCAGCGGAGAAACACCCCAGGGACCACGGAAGAAGAGGGCTCGGGTTGATCCCACTGTGGAGAGTGTATGTACCATCAGTTACTGATTGCCATACGGACGCACATGAAAACATACCTACATGATTATATAGCTTAAACAGCTTAAACAGTTCATAGCATTGCATTTTGTTCATGCATAAAGCTGGGACAAGTGTTCTGACTTTGTCTTGAGGAGCCATTTTGATCACAAGGCTTCTGTACCTTTTATAAAAGTGCAGACTGACAATCCCTGCTGGAAAATATCGAGGTGTCAGGCTAAAAGTGCGCACAAAGTTGTTTGAGGAGTCAGTTATTCGTGCATTAATGTGCCTGCTGTCCCCCGTGGGCCACATTATGTGAATGCTGCGACTCTTTGATCACAGAGTTCTTTCTGGTGTGCTCACCGGGGAGAGAAATTGCTCAGTTTGCCCCAGAAAGCAAGAAACAGCAGAAAACGGTGGCGCCATGAAGCCAGCAGTAGATGTCATTATGACCTGTATCCAAACCAACAAAAGATTGGTATTTGTGCCATTAAAAGCCTGAACGTTTGAGGGTGGAGGCTGGTTGCAGCAGCCACAGCCTGCTGCCAGTTTCCAGCAAAAGAAAAGACGTGTTGGGATACTGGGATATTATGGTAGAAAAATAAACATTATAGAGGTGAAGGAGATTCACTGCTGCTCCCAAACACTCATTAAAATAATCAACAAATGGCCCTTTCAAGACGAATAATTCTGTACATTTGTGTCTTTGTCCAGGAGGAGATGTTCACCAACCGCGTGGAGGTGAAAGTGAAGATCCCCGAGGAGCTGAAACCCTGGCTGGTGGACGACTGGGACCTGATCACCCGACAAAAACAGGTGAAAGGAAAAACACACAAACCGTAACAAGCTTTTGTGTTTGCTGATTTGTTTCAGCTATGACGACCCATGTTGGAAATGTCTGTATATTAAAAACTGCCTTGTCTGTTGCTCACAGTTATTTCATCTGCCTGCTAAGAAGAATGTAGAGACTGTCTTGGAGGACTATGCAAACTATAAGAAATCAAAAGGAAACTCAGACAATAAGTAAGAATAAACACCTTAATTTCCTTCAGATGGCGTAAATCAAATAGTGTGATCATCTGTTTCCACCTCATCATGCCACCTGTCACGCTCTTTCACTCCTCCACATCTGTGTCTCTTGTTAAATTAGTTACAAGGCCTCAGCAACCGGCATGGTGCCATTCATGCAAACTATGTACCACTTCCTCAGCCATAATTAGACATCCTGTGAAATTATGAAATATTTAAATGGCCTTAACAAATGTATTTTCTGCTTTTTAGGCCATTTACAGGAAATCATTTATACTTTCTGTTTTCTGCCTTCTGCACTACCATTTCATTTTCTTGATTTTCGTACGTTTTGACAATCAACTTTCTAATACTGGATGATTGTTTTAAATACAAAACCACGCGATGAAAAGTATAACCAGTTCAATCTGTACAGTGATGCAGTCGAAAACACAGACATTTTTGAAAATGTTGGCCAGGCTGGTGTGTTTGCGTGCCCCCCTACGACTCAGATAGTTTGTTTCATGGAGGTTAGCAGGACGAATTGATCGCTGTACTTGATTACTGATTACATAATGCTTTTTTTCTGAATACTGTCATCATAGTTTGTGACTTCACTGTTTTCAGTCGCAGAATCTCAAATGTAACATCAAGTGATCTTACCAGACTGGCTGACTTTCATCTGTTTAAACTGCATCACAGCATGATATTAGCTTTGATTTTCTTATCTCAAGCAAGGTTTCACATCTGAACAATTTATGGTTCCTTAAAGCTGCCATCTCTGAAGTCTCCATGGAAGCTCTCTCCAGAGAAATATGTGACTTTTCTCCCTTCCTCCCCAGGGAGTATGCAGTAAACGAGGTGGTGGCGGGGATCCGGGAGTACTTTAATGTCATGCTGGGCACTCAGCTGCTATACAAGTTCGAAAGGCCGCAGTATGCCGAGATCCTGGCTGAACACCCGGACATGCCGATGTCTCAGGTGTACGGAGCGCCACACTTGCTGCGCCTCTTTGGTAGGGACCCTGACACACACACACACACACACACACACACACACACACACACATACCCATACGGTTAACGTAGCCAATCAGCATGTAAGCAGCTCTCACACACACAAACAAACACTGAACCATCACTTCGAACTGCATGACTGGATGGTGGGGATGGGAAAAAAAGTATCGTGGTTCTTTCTTTCTTTTCTTTTTTAACAATTCCAAAATATCAACTCTTTGATTCCTGAATTGATACCACACACACACACAAAAACTGTTTGCTCTCCCACTCGCCGCCCCCAATGGGAAGCACACACCTGTATTAACGGGGCTGTCTCGCAGCATTAAGCCTACAGGCGCCATTGTTATCTCATCATTATTTTACTGGATTTGCCTGCTGCCTAACGTCACAAACGTATTTATGGTAACAACACTGACGAGTTATATTCACTAAAGGAAGCTGATTTAATAAAGGCAGACTAACTCATTGAAACAGATTAATCACTTTATTCAAACTGAGGATTTTGTTCAAGGATTTTTTCTTGTTCTCTCTTTTCTTTTTTTTGGGTGATGACATAAAATGTGAAGCTTGATTAGAAAAAACCTCAACAGAAGCTTTGAATAGAATAAAAATGACATTTGGTACAGCTGTAATAATCTAGCCAGTGTGTCATTGACTGGCATTATTAATATTCAGAAGTTATTGATAATTGCAGTCAGTTTTGTTTTTATTGAGATGAAATTGAGCATCACACAGTAAGATGACTCAGCTGGGTTCTTAAGATCATTAATCTGATTTGATTACTGATGCTACTAAGAACTAAGTTGTTCATATTTTGCTTGCCCTTGTGTTTCCACCCTTTGAGCTGCTGGAGCTGTAAATTTCTCTTTGGAGATTAATAAAGTATCTATCTATCCATCCATTCATCCATCCATCCACCTATCTAAACACCTCTGGCTTCGCAAATACACAAGGGTAACCCAATTACCCAATTAGATTTAAGATTTTAAACTTGGATGTACAGTAATGACTGCTCCACAGTTCTTCTGTGTTCAGTTCATTTGAGTGGCTGACATCATGTCGGCCAGTTTTGTGAAAACAGAAATCCCTTTGATGTCCCTGGTTTGTTGCATACAGCCGTGTTGAAGTGCTCCATGGCAACACAATAGAAGATTTGTGCATCATCCCGAATGAGTACCTTGATTTGTCAGGTATTTAATTTCCCGGACAAGCCAAGAAACGGACATTCTCCTTCTGTTATTTTTAATTGAATTTCCAGAAAATGTCCTGCGCTATTTCACTGTAAAAATACAGAATATTTTAGCCACATTGTCCACCCTGAGCACCTATCCCTAAAACAGAAGATTCACAGTATTGTGGTGGTAGCACCAGGCTGCCTCGGCTGTTTGAAACAGTCACGTCAAGTTCCGTATGTATGTTATTAACTTTCATTTGTGTTTCTAAATAATTGGCCTCACAGACTTTCCTTTCCTGAATTCACACATTCACACAGTGTTAAAACAGAAATCGGGTAACAGACATTGCGTAACCCTAGTGTATTTGCAAAGCCAGAGGTGTTTAGTAATACCAGTAATTGCATTCAGTATATATATTTTAGTAAATTTCAGCTGTTGTTGGTATATTTTATCGTCTTGGTATAGTGACAGTATATTTTTATTTCTGGTATATTTTCATTGCATTTATGCAGATTTTTACTGCATGTTACTTTATTTTATTCTATTATCTTTATTTTCTTTTATTATCTTTCTTTTCTTTCTTATTATCTTGTTTCTAACACAAGGGTTGCAATGCAGATTTCATTGACATGTCCATGCTCAATGACAATAAAGGCAATCTTGAATCTTGAAATCAGTCCTGAATCTCCTTTAGGCTGCTGTCTTCCTCCTGCATTGTCTAACTTCCAGTGCGTTGTCCCCTCTGACAGTTCGTATTGGAGCCATGCTGGCCTACACTCCACTGGACGAGAAGAGTCTGGCTTTGCTGCTCAGTTACCTCCAAGATTTCCTAAAGTAAGGTTTAACTCCCCCCACACCACCAGAGACTGCATGTCATGTCTGGCCGATTCTCAAATGTCATGTTGCAGCCACATTCGTGTTAGTGCAGTCAGGCTTGTTGCAGATCCTCAAAACATAAGCCATGAAATCGATTTTCTGCCTGGAAAATGCTTCTGCTCAGACGGACTACACACAGCAGCGCTTTATGACAGATAGAGCTAACGTATGGGTAGAATGCATGTTTAAAATGGTTTCACCTGTGATTCATGTGCGGTCTTTGATTCCTTTTGATAGATGAGTAACAATCTAGATCAAAACAAACACAGAGCCTTTCTCTGTCAGTAGCTGAACAGCACTGCGGACATACTTTTACTCGCTGAAGTACATGTGATTCTCTTGTGGTTGAGTAGTATTCAGATCCTTAACTTAAACGCACAAGATGTAACGTTTCTGCAGTATATGCCTAAAAACAACCAGACCTATCTTATATATTTTGCTGAGCTGTGCACTTAGATTATCCCAAACATTTCCAACAACATTCAAATCCAGGTGAAATCCATAATTTTATTCAAGGTAAATGTGTTTGATTTGTTCGCCTCCTATGGCAACAGGAAAAACCAGATGATTGTGTGAGAAAGGAAGTCGGAAACATGACTAAACATAGCGTGAATGAAACTTTAATACTTTCCTTCGTCTTTGAACGTCTCTACCGTGATACCATGCTACTTGTCATCAAACTATGTGTTTTGTTTTCATTGTTGTGATTAAGAGACCCCTAGTGGCAGAATTTATAACTGTGCCTTTAAGTAGAAGTGCTGATACCGTACTATAAAAATACTCTATCACAAGTAAAAGTTCTGCGTTCATATTCCTACTTATTATTAGAAAAAAATACTTTAAGTATCGAAAATAAAAGTACATTTCTTTTCTTTTCTTTTTTTTTTTACATCGTTCTGCTGAGCCAGACACGACCTAAACACATCATTACCTGCAGAACTCATAGTACAACCCCGATTCCAAAACATAAATAGAACAGAATGCGATAACTCACTAATCCTTTTTGGCATGTGCTCAATTGAAAACAGTACAAAAACAACATGTTTAAGGTTTGAGCTCATCAGCTTCATTGATTTTTGTAAATATCTGCTTATTCTGAATTTGATGCAGCGACACGTTTCAAACAAGTTGGGACAGGAGCGACAACAGACTGGGAAAGATGTGGAACGCTCCAAAAACACCTGTTTGGAACATTCCACATTGTCTGAACCTTTTTGGGAGAGTTGAAGTTTAGCCCCCCCTTAACCCAGCCACAGCAAAGCTATTTCCTTGATTTTCTACATGTTTGTTAATTCATATAAAGCTGAAAAAACATTTTAATAGTATATCATTGAATATGCCACACTAAAGCGCATATCCACATGTTTTCTTTAGGCACTGTCTTGCAGCAAGTATCCAGAACCTTCCCATACGTAACAGTAGCAGTCTGTTGTGTAGCTGTCCTCAGAGGAATACTTTGTTGGATTCCTGCAAACTGATTGTGAATTTCCTCTGGAGAGCGTTCTCTTGTCTTGTCACATCTCATCGAGATAAACCGTGTTTAATGTCCAACTGGACGAGGCTCCTGCTGATAAATTTGACGGGATGGAGGGTTGAGTGATAACTTCCCTTCCTTCCAGTCCAGCCACCACTGTCTCATCTCAGCGTAAAAATCATGTTGTGTATTTTAGATTCTTGTTGGCGATTGAATAGCAAGCTGAACATGACAACCATTGTTTCATCTTTCAGCAAAAAAACATTTCCCTCCCACTCCACCATTACAATCAATTCTACATGTTCTTCAGGTACCTGGTAAAGAATTCATCCACCCTCTTCAGTGCCATCGACTACGAAGTTGCACCCCCAGAGTACCACCGCAAGGCTGTGTGAGAGCACTCAGCACACCGCTCCTATTGAGACACGTCATCCCCATCTCCCAGACCACATGTAAAATAGCCATTACTACCCTTTGGAGTGCAGCAGCCTAGCATTAGATTTTCCACTTGAACTGATACACTTCCTCCTCAGAGGTCTCAGGAGCTTGTCACAGTTCGGAAGTAAAATAAAATTAGGAAGCCTTTTTTTTTTTTTTTTAAGCTGAATATCTCTCCCTTTGTTCGTCTCTCAGTTCTTTGACAAGAAGCAAGAAAAACAAATTCTGTTGACAAGTTACTGATTCCACAAGCAGCTCTTTGGTGTTTTTGTGCATTCCATCTGATAGATATTTGTTACTGTTGCATGTGTGTATTTATTAGTGCTTCTTCTGCCACGAGGTGCAATTTAATGCTGGAACAAGCGGTCAGCACTCAGCAGTCAGTGTTTTTGTATCTGTATCTTGTGTATTTGTATCAATTTGTAAAAAAAAAAAAAAAAAAAAAAGTTTCTACACAATCTCTACATTCTTGACTGTGTTTTCTTGTAAATGTCTTGGAAATGATTTGGTGTCGTCGCTGATGCATAAGTGTCGCTCACTGATGAAAGCTGAAATGTAAAGGAGGAGAGGCTCGCAGTGGCATCAAGGCACAACATCAGACATCAAAGACTTGTCCTGTAGAATATGCTTCAATATTCATCCGACTGGACGGCGAGCAGAAACATCCAGCTTTCATGCTTTTGTTCAGGTCATGAAAAATATAAAATTGTGCAAGTTGCACATGAAGGAGCAGCAATCAATCCAACTGTCAATCATGTTACAAATGCCCACAGCTATGCATTTTTATTAAAACGAGGGAGGGGGGAATCATTAGGATTTAATTGTGATTTTCAGATGTGCCTCTTTTTAAGATTTTCATGGCCGAGGCAGGCACTACTGGCAGCGAGTTACAGATTTAACAACACGCGACAGACTTCAAAATACATATACTAAGGTCACAGTGAATGAACGCTTATGGACAAATTATTAAATGCAGTCAGCGATAGAAATCCCATTCTTAACACATAAATGTCATTCTGCAGGGAGCGACATGCTGTATATAAAGCCTTTTTTTTGTAATCAGAGTCAGAATCGTCCTTATTGGCCTAGTATGCTTGCACATACGAGGAATTTGACTCCAGTTTAAATATTGCACTAAATGTACTTGCATAGGGAAATTAGATTTGCAGCTCAAAAGAAAAGACTGAACAGTAAGCTAAGTAGTGCAAAAATATTAAATGATATATACAAAGAATTATGAACAATACATGCAATGAAATTCACAATGTGCAGGTATTTATGCAGGGGTACAAAACAGTTAAGAGAGCTCAACATTAAACATCTACTGCAGTAAAATGCAACATACACATGAATGCAGCAGTAATATTAATCCAGCAACATCACATATAATAATAAAACACTGTCAGGGAGCATTTAACTGCTAAGACTGATCAGTACTTTCACAGCATGATATTAGTACTTTTACTTTTAAATGAAGAACCTGAATGCTTCTCCCAACACCCGTGACTAAAGGTATAAAATATATGTGAAATAAAAAGTTCAGTATTTGAAGTATAAAGTAGTAGGACATGAAAAAACTCCAGGTAAAGACCAAGTATCTCAAAATTGCACTTAAGTAACGCACAATAGCTGCTGGAGTGAATATACTTGGTAAATCTGGGTTTTGGTACTTTTACTTCAGTAAAAGGTCAGAATACCTCATCAGACCTGGACCCTGATAGAAACCTCTGGTCTGCAGACTCTCTGGTTTGGAGTCCTCCAGGTGTTCCGTACCGGAAAACCCAATTTGTCTCCAGGTCAGAGAGTCTTTGCCTGCCCAGCGGGGGTAGCGTTGTCTCCAGGGTAACGCTGTTGCCATGGAGACAGAGACAAAGAAAGGGACATAATGAACGGCAGACAGCATGTAGGTGGTTAAACATTTCCTCAATGTGACGAATGCCACATAATAGAAGACAGCAGGAGATGGAGAGGCAATAAAAACAGATGTTTTTCATGGATAGATTTTACAATTTTTGTGACTAAAGCTTAATGTTAATTTAACATATTATTTATATTATATATGTTTAACATTGTTAAATATCTGATAATAATCATTTAGAGGTGAGACGCGGGATGATTAGAGTCCACAAGGGGGCGACATTTCCCCCTTTCCTTTAATTGACTCTCCCCAAAAACTCGGTGTCCACCTGCCTGTTGGTTAATGTCACTGTAGACCCAAAGAAACACAGTTCAACTACTAACCACACTGCAAAAACAAAAGTATATATGAGTCTGAAATCGAGTATTCTGCATGATGAGCACTTTAGTTTTGGTGCATTAAGAATATTTTGATGCCAACACTCTTACTTGAGTAAAAATCTAAATGCTTGACTTTAGGAAGTATTTCTTCTACACTGGTATTTCTACTTTACTTTTAAGTACACAATCTGAGTACTTTCACCACTTCTAATGTCATATTGTGAACATACACTGGTAGAAGTAAGAGCCCTGCATCAAAAATGTTACTGTACTTGAGTAAAAGTATCTAAGTATAATCAGAAAAATGCACTTAAAGTATTAAAAGTAAAAGTACTCAATGCAGACAAATGGTCCCTGTGACTGTTATATACTATTATATATGTTCTCAGTAGATTACGCATGCATTGAAGTAAAAGCAGGATTTTACTGTTGTAGTCAGTTGAAGTGGAGCTCATTTGTAACACTTTTGTATTGGACTGCAGCTGATGAAGGATTAATCTCCTGATTATTTTCCTAAGTGATCAGTAGATCAGTTAATCGAGTAATTGTTTCAGCTGTACTTGTATTTACTAATATGCAGTTTAATTTAGAGCAAAGCATCATATTCTATAAGCTCTTTGTAAGTTTGAATGCAAAAATCTTAACGTGTAAAGCAACTAAAGCTGTCAAATAATTGGAGTGGAGTAGAAGTAGAAGCATGAAAAGAAAAGTACAAGTACCTCAAATTTGTACTGAAGTACAGTACTTGAGTAACTGTTCCATGAGCACAGCAGAGGGACTCAAAGCATAAAACAAATATTGGTAAAATGAAAACAACAAGGTACAGTGTGAGTTTCCCGTGGAGGCACAGAAATGTCCAGTGGCTGAATGTTTCCCTGCTGTTGTATTTCAGCATTCACATTCTCACTGCTTCTATGTTGAACACCAAAATCACTAATACTGATCGATTGGCCATTCTAAACTCTGGTTTGTTAGGATTTGAGTTGCTCTTCTGACTGTCTGTGTTGAGCATTTTGCGATGTGTTTCTGGCCAAAAGGTTACCAAATGTACTTAGATATTTTCATTAATATAAAATTCTACTTGCCCTCTTAAACAGTCTGTGGTGTAAATATTTCAACCGTTTTTAAAAAGAATCAAGAAATGCTCAAGTATGAGCCGGTGAACAAATCGTTTTAAGTGCTGTTATATGTGTATTGGCATGTGTAATATCAGATTCCAGCCCCTGATTTGTTCAGTATCGTTCTGTACTGATGTGAAATGGCAGGATGAGAAGTTTCAGGGACGGATCTCAGACAACACTGTCAGAGAACTGAAGAAGTGTCGTGACCACGTGTCCTTGAGCAAATCACTCAGACGCTGCCTACTTTGAATTTTATACGCTGGGTCAAGTCAGGTTAATGGTTTTGTTAATAGATGTACATACTGTACAGTCAACAGCACAATAATAGTCTCACTATTTCTAACCTAAGCTTCAAGCAATTCTCTCACAGATTAATATTTTTTGTCCAGTATGTTTATTTAAAATGGTAAAAGACTTAGAGTACTGTTTGTGTAGTTGAGTAAATAAGTTTAATCACTGGTGTTTATGTTGAAATAAGGACAGATATGACTGTTAATGAATGCAGATTGAAGGAGAGTTAATTTATTGTTGGGGTTTATTTGAGTCAGTACAAAGATTCTATTCTACTTTTATATATCAAATAGCAATGAACAAATATAACATCACTGAGGTAAAAGCAGTAATGACTCTGTAAAAAAAGAAAAAAAAAACATAACTAAATGTCCTGAATTTAACACTTACAGCTTAAATAAAAGAACAGAAATTTTAAAGTACGTACATTTACATATAACAAAATACAATAATGACTCTTGTGATTTTGATTCAACAGAGCTGTGATACATACTGATCAACATAAATATCTAAGCTTTATTATAGCTTCTAACAACTGTTGTTTTGTCACTGCAGCTGCCTCATTGGTGCCTCTTTTGTGCATTTGTGTGTGCATACACGAAGATTACTACTACTATTACTGCAACAGCAGGAGGTCAAAGTACTTCACATTGTATTGGCCAGTTTACACTTAATCAAATCATGTTTTATGAGTTTACACATTTTGTGTGTAAATTGATAAAGATAGATCTAAATGGTGGGTTAAATGTAGGACTATGTCCTCCTGAAATGTGGGTTGACTAGTGTGTACTATTAAGTGTAAGGTACCAGGCACCATAGTGCAGTAAACTGCGTGTTCCGTGACACATAACAGACAGGTAACTAGGTAACAGACAGTTTGGGTTGTTATTAAGATCATTTCAGTGCAGGTGTGAATTCAGTATGGCGGACAGTTTCTGTTTATTATGACAGATACCTGCTGCTTTTACCCGGGCTGCTCACCTATTAGGAGGCGCTACTTCCAGGTGTTTCGGTCTTCAGGTGAGCTTGACGTCATGCCAGGTTTTCTCCTGCCCTGTCCCAGGATGTCTCCAACTTCTTCCCAACGACACTTTACAAGGAAGTCCCGCCCTCCGACGTTGGCAATTGGATCAAACGCAAACCGGAGCGCGCGTCGTTCAGTTTGATTGGCTCGAGCCGCCGTCAATCAAAGCGCGAGCAGAGTTTGCGGTTAGGCGTCAGGTGAAACTCGCTCTGTCAGAAAAAAAGGGGGCCAGAGAAAACTCACTTCGTCTGAACTTTCCGGAAAGTTTTGGCACTTTTTTGTGTGAATTTATTAATCGCGGGGAACTTTTAGCAGCAGGAACCGACACGTTACAAGATGAAGAGCCTCAAGTATCGATTGAAAAAGCACGAAGTTACCATCACAGTAAGTTGAACCCTGTTGTTCTGTATGTCTTGACTAAGTTTCGCTAATATTCCCGTCTGTCACCATTAAAGCAGCTTTGTGCTGACCAGCCGTGCTAATGCTAGGCGTTTTGCGTCAACACCGGGCTGCTTGTTGTGTGTCCGCCTGACCTCCTGTCTTCAACCACCGCGTTAACCTCCGTCATGTTCCCGCGGCGGCGGCGGTGTGGTCGGAAAGTTCACCGCCGGCACCTGCAGCTCCGCGCGGCCGGTGGATGCGGCCTGACTCAGTTTTATTACACTGAGGCGTTCAGGTGATCATGACCCGGCCTAAATCTGCAGCTGCTGACCGTGTTGGTGTTGTTAGGTTGTTATCTGGCCTCCGACTATGCTGCGGCCGAGGTTTCTGTTGTGACTGGGAGTAACCTCACGACCCCTGCACGCAGGCTTTCATCACTAATACACGTGAGATGTGAGGATAAAGGCTCAGTGCAAATACACGCAGTTAGCAGTTTATGAGCACACCTACTTAAAAACTAATGCAGTCCAATACAAAAAAATAAATCAAGGCTGTTATTTTCCACAGATGTTGAATCAGCTGTGATCATCTTTGAGGCTGCAGGTTGCTGAGGTGTTTGATGTTCTCCTGAATGTGTTTCAAATGATTTGTCAGCTTTAGTTCAATAAGGGTAGATTAGATTATAGAAACATTTCACCACCACAAACTGTATTATTAATTGTTTTCGTTATTGTGTCAGTTATTTAGTAACTAAAGCAATCTGAGCTAGAAATCCTCTGATGAGAAGGATGTTTCTTCTTTATGGATGCTCAGTTTGCAATAACATATGATAGAAAAAAGCAGCAAATTTTCACATCGGAGAGGCTTAAACCAAAGAATGTTTCGCATTTGTGCTTTGAAAATGACAAAACAATCAATGAGTTATCAAAATAGTTGACATTCTGTTTAACCAGCTAATCTTTTCAGCTATACAACAAAACACAGCCTGAAAAAAGAGTGAATCTGAACCTTATAACCTTCATGAAGGACCGATATATTGCAGGGCTTTGGACTGGGCTTTGTGTTGGACTGCATGGGTTTTAGCTGGGTGTACATCAACCCTTACCTATAAAAAGAAATGCAGCATTCCTGGAACAAACACAGACAGCTTTTAGAAACAGACTTCACCAAAGCCTCACATTTCCATAGAAGTTATTGCAATTAGCCACTGAGGCTCCACGGCACCGTGGAGACACCATAAGTCCCTCCAGGAATGTCTCAGTGATTTTGTTCTCAGGTTAAGTCAGCATGCGCTACAGCCAAGAGTACTGAATGATTATAATGTTGAAGTCTAGAATATCCATTAGGTTTTGCAGCTATGTTGAGTAATCACATCATAGGCCATAACGTCGAATTAATTCCTCACAATCCGGCAAGAGCCTCTGAACTTCACTTAATAGACAGTCATTACAATTCTGCACAGTTCAACATGCAGTGGGTGTTTGGCACTGCACTCTGTTTTCAGCTCCCATAAATTACCATGAGAAAGGCACAAAGCCAGAGGAGCTGTGTGTGGTAAACTATCTGGGCCTTTTAAAGGTGGGGGGAAAAAAGTCTTTCAGGAATGAAATGGCATTGTGTCTGCATTAATAGTTGTCTCACCCCTTCAGTCAGATGTAGAGGCGACCATTTAAAATTCAAGCAAAAAAAGAAAAAGCCTGGTTTTTGTCCTGCAACATTTTTGGTACATTTGCCTAGAAACTGTCAGGAAATGCTCGAGGTGCACTGTGTTGTGGAAACGGACGTGACATTTACACAGGTCGGAGTGATGATTCAATAACAATCCTGTTGAATTCCTCCGTGCAGGCAGATACCAAAGGAAAAACAGACAGGTGGCAGGACCTTTGCAGACATCGCTAAAGGTCGAAGCTCATTTTAAATGTCTCATTTCAATGCACAACATGTAACATTGCCACGTCGAAAAGGCCTAAAAAGTTTTGGTTGCCTCCGGTGGCAGCACAAAAAACACCAGCTGATTCGTCAGAGAGTGAGGAAGGAGGTTGGCGAACCTGATGAAACGTGACATGAATAAAACTTCATCTGAACATTTCTGCCAGAGTCACGTCAGATGGCTTTTCATCAGTGATGGTGGTTGTTTAACAATAAAGACAACAACTCCCATGATCCCATGCTATGTCACGTCATCACCAGACTACATCTTTTGTTTTCATTGTTTTGACTGAGAGACTCCTCGCGGCAGAAATCACATACTGCGCGTTTCTTAGAGACGTAATTTACCTTAGTTGTAATTTGTGTGTCACCCGAGGATAAAGACCCAATTATCATTCTTTGCTGATCGGATCATCGCCACCTGTTTCAGTTCCATCCTGCAAACTCTGATGTTCATGATAAGTGAATAAATCATATCAGTCAACACAACATAAGATTGACAGCATCAAGTGTTTTTAGATGCTTGCTTCCACCATTGGTGCACAATGCCTGGAAGGTGAACTCACTCACTCGCTCGCTCTTTCCTGGTGGGCTAATAATTAAGAAAAATACGGCGGCATTTTCCGAGTGGGAGAGGCGGAGGGGAATTCAAAGGAAACTTGCTTTTAATATGTGAACAAACAGTGACTGGCCAGAGAAAATCAGCTAAGGAAACCATATCCTCTTCCACTCCTTGCACAGTGTAAATGTGTTATCTTTATCTTATCTCCTCAAGGAATTTATGGATTTGGTTTGAAAAGGCATTTTATGGCTTCATTGTTTTACGAAGTTCAGACGTGACATTATCTTTAAGTGACACTTGGTCTATTTTATTGTATTCTGTCATTATTCTCCAGTCAGGTTTGCCCAGCAAGTGTTGGTGGGAACTTATTTCAGTCGAGGAATGCTAGCTAGGCTGCCAAACCATTAAAGGTAGCTGGAAGACAAGGCTGATTTCTTAGCGACCAGGACACAAAATGCCAAGACATTGCCTTAAATACCAGCTGTAGATTAAAGGTCTGCAGTTTTGGCTCAGGTTTCCATCAGCCAGGGCTCCAGTTTCTGTTCATCTCTTGTGTAGTTTTGTGTGAAGTATTTTTGTGTGAAAAGGGATTAATTACAAGGTTTCTCGTGACAAGCATTGCCATGTATAATTGCTGCATGCTCCCAAAGGAAAGAAAACAAGGTTTCATGACATTTTTATGTTGACCGAGAGAAATGTATGACTACAGCTGCAGCTAACGATTGTTGTAGTGACCTGTTGTTTATTTTCTCATTAATCAATTAGCTGTTTCATGTACAAAATGTGAAAAGCAGGAAATTCTGGCATTAGAGTAGCTGGAACCCTGGAACCAGGGATCTATATTTTCATATCTAAATATTACTCCAAGCAGTAGTTTCCCTTTTTATCCTTCACTTGACCATAAAATGCACACAAACAAGGCTTTTACTGTTATTCATTTTTGCAAAGTTTAGGAATAGATTGTGGCAATAAATTCAAATAATATAATCTCATTATTCTATCGTTGAAAGTTAAATTGTGCTATGACAAGCAGATCCTTATCAACATGAAAACAGAAAAGGAAATGTGTGATAAGAATGTCCTCAGGAAGATTAAGATCAAATGTCTGAATCTGGTTGGACTAACATTCTCCAAACACCCAAGATGGCAACAAAGCCAGATTTCCAAAGCAAACATGTTAAAAACGTTTCAGCTTGAGCGAAAAATTTGACAGCTCTTCAGAGTTTCTGTCCATAGAGACAGGAGAGCTCCGGGAGAGAAATAAGAGAAACTGGATTTCCTGGTTAGTTTTGAGATTAGTCTGAGCTGTCACACACAGTCACAGCGTGTTGTCACAGCAAACATCTGCTCTGTCAGTTGGGAACACTGTGTTTCGTGTATGTGGCCGAAAAAACACTGAAACCACTCTATCGGACGAACGAGCTGGTTCATGCTGTGGTCTCAGTGAAGGAGATACTGTACCGTCAATCATCTGTCCTGCAGCCGGCATGAAAGGAGGTCTGTCTGAGGCAGGTTCATCCACGTCTGTGCCAGACCACAATGAGAGGCAGAACTGAGTGCGTTATGTCATTTCAGAATATTTTTCTCATTCCCAAGATCAAACTCTCGAGAGCTTTCATTACATTCTGCTCGCTGGAACATGATCAGACACTTCTGTCATGATATTTTCAGCACTGATTCCCTGTGTAGTGTTAATTCCCCCTGTTTGTGTCTGTTGTGAGGGGATGTTTTGACTGATATCAAGTGTGATGTAACTGCCATTTTTTTTGTTTATTTTTTTATTTTCTGCAATGTACCACACTGAGGCCATATGGTCAAATTTGAATAATTTCTTTAAAATGTAGTAAAACAACACACAAACTCATAGAACTAGAGTTACATCCAGTAACTATGGTTTTCCTCACTATAACGCCAACGCACGTACACAAAGATGTGAAGGTTACGTTACAAGCAGTTCATGGCAATTTCTCAATTGTTGGCTGCAAGAACCAACACAAAAGTGTTCATCCACTCCCATTGTCCGAGGAAGTGAAGAGCCATTGGACTAACTTGATGGAAATGTTCCACAACAACTGGAAAACTCCTAAGCTATATGTGTGCGCGCTAATCACTTTACTTCAGACTGCTTCGACTGTTGTGCGCTCACACACTTGAGTACTGTTGCCGACTAAAAAACCAGAGTAGCAGGTTGGATGTGGGAAACTGATTTTAACGTGTAGCTTTGTGTGTTGTTAACATTATATCCACACGTCATACTGCAGCACAAGCTCCGCTGGTTTTGTTGGTTCACAAAAGCCCCCTCTGCCTGTCTGTTGCTGGTGTCTGGAAATGTACCTGATAGACATGCCCCGAGGTCAACTGACTACTGTACCTACACAGTATTCTTTGTCTAACTTTGAGATAACACTACATTATGGCACAGCCCCCTCCTTCCAAAACACATGTAGGCCTAAACCTCATTTTTTAAATACATTTTTTGTCTTAAGATGTGTTCTCTTCTATTTCTAATAGAGTGAAAAGCAGTATAATAATGAGTTTTGAGTGGAGTGCCCCTTTTATTTTAGTAATACTGGGATATAATACTGTCACTCAGTAATGGGTGAAAAAAGTAAATATATTTTAGGTCATAACGCCCACCCCTAACACAAACACACAAACACACACACACCCAGCAGTGTGTGGTGTAGCACAGCCTACAAACTGTAGTTTGTCATTGATGTAGTTTACCACACTGGTGACTTCAGTAAAGCAGGAAGATTTTCCAATTCTCAGTTCATCTCTGACCCTGAAGTTGAAAAGTGCAGCTGTGGGCTACCAGTAAGCTACGCTGTGTTGTTTTTGAAGTGTTTTTTCTTTTGATTTCGGCGGTCGAAATCAAAAAGCTCATTCCAGTTGACTTTCAAAGCGGAATCGAAACGTGACACCCCTTATGATCATCAACTCAACTCAAGTATCGATCAACTTTACAAGAAAAGGACGGTGTTTCCATGCTTCAAGCTTACTTGTGTTTCTGCCTTGATTGCACTATGATTGTATTATTAGTTTTCACCTAACAGCTATTGTGGGAAAATAATCAGGAATCCTTGTTCTCGTAACTTGAGTTTACATTGTTCTGTTTCCATTGTGGACATTGGCACATCAGATAGACTGGCTGTGATTGGCTCTGGCATCCGTGACACTCTACAGGAGCGGTTCTCAGCTGTGCCCATTGGATGATAGTACACACTGAACCATAGCCTGTGCAGCTGTGATACTCTTCTTATAAGCTATATTGTAAACAACCGGAGAAGCTACGATGAATATGAAATGTTTTTCACAAGTGGGTTTTCTTTGTACTTTCCACATGGATGAGGACACACATGCACTCAAGCACGTGGGCCATGCGATTGGCTGGAGTCAGTATCTTGCAAAGAAGCATACAGTAGCAGTTTGCCCACAAAGGCAATTAAGAAGTCTGCAAGCCGACTAACGTAAACAGTTAAAAATATTTTAAAAATCGGCTTTGCAAATGTTTTATGGGAAAGCAAATGTACTCAGCACAGTTGTTAGGCCTCAAGGGCACACACAATGCATATGAGTAACACTGAATGTAAATACCGCTCACAGGAACGCTCGTGAATAGCTTGTGTGATGGGGATTATGAGTAGCTTGAAATGAAAGTCATTTGCTGCCACACCTCATATGGACTGCTGGCATTTGGGTTAATCATCAAAGACATGCTGGAGTGTGTGCAGCACTGCCTGTGGCACAAAGAAAAGCAATCATTTATGAAAGCTGAAGATGAAGCTCTCTGATCAAACACAATATAATGTGACTGTGACCGACAGTCAGAGAAAGGTATTTTTCTGATTAAAATCATTTCATACATTTCTTGAAGGACTATTCCATTAATGCACTGCGAATAATGGCCGAAAATACCTCTCCACATTACCCAACAGTGTCACTTTCCCTTCACATATGCAGCCTCAGACCTTATCATCCGAACAGGATAGTGGCATTGCTGTCTTTGTGCAAAACAAGAAAAACATTGCTCTAAGATGATGTCTTTTATGGTAGATTTAAGGTAGTACAGAATGTTTTAAACCAAAGAGGCAGGAAAGAGAGCCAGAGATCCCTGAGAACATTGCTTGAAGGACAGGAAGTGTGTTTGGAGCATCAAGAGGGTTTGTACCAGCAGAACAATGTGAGGATAAGTGAAGTGTCTTACCAGCAGCATATCATTGGCTTGTTGCCATGCAACTTGAATCTCGTTTGGGTGTCTTAATTGACTGTCAGTTCTGTTGATAGCAGATCCTGTTTCCGAGTCTTGTAATATTCAAGTACAGGAAGAACCTAAAATACTGAAGCATAATTAGACTGCCGTGAACAGTAATTTGTCATAAACGAAGGTACTTTGGGGTTCTTGTTGCTAACATATGTAAAGTGAAGAAAATGTGTATTCTCTATTGAGCCAGTTGAATTTTGAGTGTTCTCACACTTGAGTTGAAGGCAAAGACTCTGACTGTGGGGCATCATATCTGCAGCTGGGTTCATTATTACGTTATGTTGCACTAAATGCTTTGTTATGTTAGAGATAAAGTACTGCTTTGCTCGAGTTTCTTAGTGCCAAAAACATGGAAATCCTCAAACTGAGACATAACTGGATTAAGGTTATTACATCAAAACTGCCTTTCAGCAGTGCAACTAATATACCAGAGCCTGTATTTTACAGGTGTTGTGCTTGTTTTGTTACTGAGCATGGACACATTAACTTTAGAGTAAAAGAGTGGTGTTTCCATGCTTCCAGCTTTCTCACATTTTTGCCAGTTTTTGTTGTTCCAATTCTTTTGTTGTGTACTCAATGAAGTCCAGAGTGAAGGATTAGTACTATTAGAGAACAGCAGAAACACTATCTCTGAAGCAGATAGGAATTTAATCTCTTGCTCAGGGGCACCTCAACAGGCAGGGCTGTTTGAACCCAGATCATTCAGGTGAAGGACAGTTAGTTTGGTGTTCAGATAA
This sequence comes from Chelmon rostratus, assembly GCF_017976325.1. Lineage (NCBI taxonomy): Eukaryota > Metazoa > Chordata > Actinopteri > Chaetodontiformes > Chaetodontidae > Chelmon > Chelmon rostratus. The sequence continues at coordinate 28,949,376 of NC_055658.1, read as the reverse complement.
ATTGTCTTCCTTTCTGCATCTCTCTTACACTTGGTCTTTGTTCTGCAACATGCTGTTTTTATCCTAAAATCAGATTTATAGTTTTGTACATTTGTTCATGTTTTGTAGTATTCTGTCATCAGTCATCTGTAACTCCTCAATATTCATCCATCCGCTTGAATTGTAACTTAACTGTATTTACTGTGTTGCTGTGTGGCCGTAGAAATGAGCAGTGAACACAAAACTGACGTATCGTCACCTTTAAAGTTCATATGGTGAACCTTTTAAGCAAACAGTCGCTTATTTACACATCCAGCAGCTATGGAGCAACATCATTGTTCATTTGGGGTTGTGTTTGTGGCCACCTGATGAACCTAAGTCAAATATCACTCTCTTTTTGCTCAGTGCTTGGTCTCTACCAACTCCTGAGGGAAGTATCTGGCTCTTTTTTAGCTGTCAAATGCTCCACTGCACTCTGCAGCTAGTGGTTCACTGTTTCTGTCTGCTGTTTGAGCAGGTACAGGTGTACAACTCAGAGCTTTTTCACTGGAAACGGCTGCCTGCAGGGGCCAAACACGAGCTATGATAGTGAACAGTGAAGTTATGCAGCAGGCAGCTGAACAGTAATCTGAAAACAGCTATAAAGCTCCTTAAAACCGAGGAGAGCTGCAGATCTGGGTGATGACTCCCTGTGGTTCATCACCTCAAGTGAACCTTTTTACATTGCTTTGCTTTTATATTTGTCAGTTGACACATTTATACCTTAAAATACCAGTTATAGTCAAAGTGAGACAAACCCAGAAGTCACTATGTCCAACTTGCTCAAATTCTGTGTCTTTGATACGTCTCTGTGATAGGATTAGAGCTGAAACCAGTCAGTTAATTAATTAGTACATTTTTTAATTCCAACCATGTCAGTTTGTAGCTTCTCAGCTGTGGGGATCTGCTGCTGTTCTGTCTTTTTAAACTGAATAACTTTCAGTTGTGGACATCTTATACAAACAAGCAGCATTTGAAGACACTTCGGGAAATGTTTGACTACTTCCTGACATTTTATAGACTGAACGATTATTGATCATCAGCAGCTTAATTATTAATTAAAATAATTATCAGCTGCAGTTGATCCATAACCATTTACATTGGTTAACACCGGGCTACCAAGCAGGTTAGACCATTGTGTCATGCTCAATGGTCTAACCACGATATTTTCAGATGCATCTGTGCAGACGCAGAGTGACGTTCAGAGTCGTCAGTGTTATCGGCAGACCAAGGCTGGTCATCAAAGTCAGTCATTTGGTGTGGAAAGCCTTCATCAGTGAAGGGTTGAACACTCATTAATGAAAACCTTCCCTCAGATAAAAATACAGCACAGTGTGATGAAAGGGATATATCAAGGATAAAACATTCGTTCAGGTATTTGCTGCGTCTCTCACATCGACGGCCTTGTGCTCGAATTATTGTCCTGCTTCTTTGTGCTCCTGATCAGACCTTGTACTTCTTCTGTCCTCCCCCCTCCTGCAGGCATACACTTTCGCGTGAAATGTAAGAGCCTCCGTTGTCCCTTAAGTGGTGTTATTTTACAGAATAGAGAGCAGTGCTGATGATGATGGCTCAGTAGGATAGAGAGGCCAGATGGAGTTGTGTATTGTTAGGAAGTCTAAACAGCTGTGATTTCAGTGTTGCCTTTAACAAAAGGAGAGTGGGGATGGGGCTGGGGGGAGGGAGCTGTATGGCTCCAGGCCTTGGGCAGTGATTTCTATCTGCTGTTTTAGTTCTGTCTTTGTATTTACTGATAAGATTATGAAGTTGCTAAAATAGTCCTCAAATGAGCGTGTGTTCAAGTGTGCTCTTATGGTCTTTAAGTTGTAGGATAATGACATTAATGTGATGTGGGTCTTTTTTTTAGATGCTACCAAAGGTTTGTGTATCAAGACCTGGCTCAGAATAGGAACTGATTTCAATTGCATAAAAACTGTGAATTCTTTAGGAAACATTTCTTTATTTGACTGGTTACCATGGCATATTTAATTCTTGGTATATTTTTGTTGTCTTAGTATATTTTTACTTCTGGTATATTTTTTATTGCATTTGCACATATTTTAGTGCATTTTAGTTTATTTTATTCTATTATCTTTATTTTATTTTATTATCTTATCTTTCTTATTATTTTTGTTTCTAAGACGGGGGTTGCAATGCAAATTTTGTTGACATGTCCATGCTCAATGACAACAAAGGCAATCTTCAATCTTCAATCTTCAATCTTCAATCTTGAGTCTTGAGTCTTGAATCTTATCTGAACTGGGTTATTACGCAGTTGCTTTTTGAATAGTAGGCGTATGAATTATTCAAAGCCTTTCGAGTTAGCGTCTTTTGGAAGTCATACAAATGTTGATTTTTTTATTATCGCAGTTACACACACACACACACACACACACAGAGCTACTACCAACATTATTATCCTGGTACTCTCATCTAATTAAACCTAATCAACCATGTTAAGTGGATGTAAAAAGACGAGTTGGAAAGTCTGTTCTTTGTAGCTTTAAATTTAGCTCTTACAACGTTCATATTAACAGCAGCAGACAATATAGATTGGAGCATTTTCGATATCTTCACAATCCGGAATCATCTTTTTTTTTCTTTATCAGCCACGATCCGGTACGAAATATTATTTTTAACTGTGTTTTGTTCCAAGAACCCATCCATGACTCCAGGAAAACTAGAACTGAATCTAAAATCTAAATGAGACCCAACCCCAACTCCCACAGGCTTTTTTTTTTTTTTTTTTTTTTTTTTTGGGGGTGTGTCAATACAACTGAAACCATTATTAAAACAAATGATTTTGTTCCATCTCCCACATGCCTGCTATCACATGCTAATGCTTTTGAGATGCGGGGGCTAATTCAGCACTTTGGGGAGTTCTGTAATTGTCTGTTTCTGCAATTCCAACCACAGGAGTGTACATGGCTTATTTCTATTTTACCTATAAAGCCTGTTGGGAAAGTGCAGCAGTATAATAAGCATATACAATACATTCTATGAGCAAGTAGATGTGATTGTTGTGTGGAGCTGCAGCAGCGTCTGTGATGCAGAGACAGAGATTCAGTCAGAGAAAGCTGCATCTTCTTCATGTTTTTCAGCTGAGAATTGCGTGTAGAGGTGTGATTGCTTTGCCTCTGGGATTGCTGCTTGGAGCTTTCTGGAGAACCTCTCATCCAAACAACCTCGTACTGGATGCTGCACTTCCTTGCGTCCTGAGCAATACACCTGCCGCGACATAGCTGCGTCCCCTAACAATGCTAGAGTATGCATGTCATTTAGGTGCAAAAGCTCACACCTCAAAGAAGGCAAAGCCCCCATTCAGTGGATATGGATAAGCCCCATATTTTACACACCTCAGTAGCATGACTCGAGGTGATGAGCGAGCAGACACGCTGCATCTGGAGTACATGGAGTATCACCAAGATGGGAGATGTTCAAACCAGCACTGTTGCATCTCCTCCATAAAAACAAAGCACAGCCAACACTCTGGTATGTGGGCATTTCAAGCAACAGTAGTGTTCCACTTAATAGTAAACGTGAGATAAGTTAATCAACTGGCAGCTGTCATTGCTAACGGCCAGCTATGTGGTACCAGGCCACTCCGCCGTTTTGGGACCAGATTATTTCTGGGAACAAAAGTGTTCATTCTGAAAGTTACGTAAGTTGGTGCTCGAAATGTTAGAGTTTAGCAGAACAACTCTCTGATCTCTCCGGTCTCTCTCTCTATTTCTCTCTCTTTTGAATGTACTGCAGCAAGCAATGGAGAGCAAGCTGCACCCAGCATGCTGTTTGGCACTGTAGCATGTAATAGGTGTCCCCACTAATAAATACTCTATGTCCCATGGATCTCAAGAACTTGCATTTCATACTGCTCTTCCCTGGGTCCTTCGGATGACGTTTTTTGAGAAAATCAAATGTCAGAGATACGTAAAGACAGACAGAGTCTCCCTACATTTCAGTTATATGGATATTGTAAAATGTCTGTCACTTAGCCAGTTGCAGCTGCAGCAGTGATGACATTTAAGACTATCCAGAGAAATGCTGTCTGATCAAAATATCTGCAGAAGCAGAATCAGTATTTTCAAAACTGCAATGTTACAGACAGATGAGAAGTTAGTTGATTTTCTAATAGTAAACATTACCCTGGTGTGGGAACTTGGATGTTTTGCAGCCTGTTGAACCCCTGAGGAATCCTTCTCAAGCCGATGAGCGGCCTCTAAGGCTCTGAGTACCTACTGAACGTAATCAAGTAGAAGCCTCCTTCGGAAGGTTTAGGCTCCAGCTCGGAAACACCCTGCAGGCTGTCTTACCCTCCTGTTGGTGGGGGTGAGGAGGTTTGGGATTTGAAAAAAAATCCTCTTTTCCTACCTCCCTCATTTTCAAAGTGTGCGCTTTGTTTGCCTTTTGGGTTTGAGTTGACTGAACGTTTCATTTCAGTTGATCCTAGGTCAGACTACAGGGCCGTTCAAACCTCCTCTGACAAGCGCCTGTCAGACTAAATTACTGGTCTGTTTGGTGCCTTGGTGGGAAGATGTTCATGGAATTCAATGGAGCAAAGACTGCTGTCACAAATTAATACAAGGGATGTCACAGTACCCAATTATGTCATTTAATTACATTTTCCCATTCATCCACAACTGTCCAAATTTCTCTGTTGTCTCATTATGGCACAGAAGGCATTCAGAAGATTTCCTTTCTGAAATGTTGCTACCCAAAATAACTCATCCAGTCGTGTTGTGCCTTCATACTTTATACTTCATCCAAAAACTTCTGTAGAACTGAAGAGAGGTTTTATCTGTGCAGCCGGTTGAGTTCATGAATTGCACTGAAATTGCAGCTGTCACTTTGGCTTGATTGGTTACCTGCAATTGATCATCCAGACATCACCAATGTGCATGGGTTGCCGTGGTAACGATGTAGGCATCAGTACCTACGTACCACTGCTTTCCAACACAGAAGCATGTGAAATGGAGATCCATCATCTCCCGGCCTCAAAGTGCCAATTTATTTCAGTGCCTGTCTGCAGCCTGTTGCTCTGCCGGTAGCAGCATGGGCTCTGCTCAGCCGCTCTGATGCACATCTGTCATTCTGGATTTGCTGTTGTCGTTGTTCTTTGCGTTGCGAGTGAAGCAAAGGCACTTTGAAATCCGATTTTAGCGGCCAGACCGAAGCACATCTGTAGAAATTTGATTGGAGCTACAATTCAAATGACCACCAAAGTGGCTTTAATCTGATTTGCAAAAAAAAGCATTTCATGTGTTTTGTTTTTTGCCGTCTAAAATCAATCTGGATGCAATCTGGATATGTCATAAAAATAGATCTGCGTTGGCAGTCTGAGCAAAGCCTTTGTCAAAACTAGTGAACCAAACATTTGAAGTAAAGACAAACTACCAGCCTGTAATTGGGCTGAGATAGTAAATGATATGTCTTGGGTATGACTACTAATTTAAAGCTCTGCCAGTGGCTCATAGAGGCTGCAATGTAAATTAAACCCCACAATAATATAGAAAAGCCAGGTTGTTAACAATAGAGGGGTTTATATCTCACAAGGGTTTCACATTTTGGCCAGATGGTACTGAGAGAGGAAATGTTGTCCAAAATGAAAGTGGTTCATCGTCTGGGGAGCATGAACGTGCTCTGTGACGCCTCTTTTACTCTTGAACCAAGGGGTCAAAACTGCAGCCTGTTGCAGTAGATTTTGATTGTTTCTTGGGTGCAAGTGGAAGGTTTTGGCCAGATGGTGGCTCTTTGAAAAACTCTTAAGGTCAGCGAAGTCATTAGGGGACCATGAATACCTCTGTCAGATTTCATGACAGTCCGGCTAATAGTTGATATCTTGCTTTGACTAAAGGACACACTGCGATCTCCTGTCTCTCTCTCTCTCTCTGTTTATTTTTCTTAAAGATAACTTCCTGCGCTGCTTTCCTGTACAGTATTTGTTCATGGAGACATGTAACTTATATTCACTGTAGGAGGCAAACTCTCAGACAGGATCAGCAGAAGTTTGTTTTAGGCTGGATGTTGTGTTGGCTGTCGAGTAGGTGGTAGCGTGACGGTCTGTGTTTTTAGGATTAATGTCTGGCTCCATGGGGGTAGCCATGAGGTCATCTGACCGGCGTTACCCGTCTGTGTTCCCATGCTGTGCCAGCGACGGCCTGCGTGCGTGTGCCGTTTCACCGTGCATGTGTGTCTTTTGTGTGCATCTTGTTTGTCATGTGTGAGTTCGGGGGAACGTGCAGTTGACAGGCTGTATGTGTAATATGAACTGAGTGTGTGTGTGTGTGTGTGTGTTTGTCTGTGTGTGTGTGTGTGTGTGTGTTGGGTTAGTAATGGAGAGATTACCAGTGTTGGGGGAAGGTTAGCTTGTGAGGGCGGGGGTCTGAGCTTATTGACTGACTTTGGGTGGCCTGGAGCTGACATCAGCCCGCACACACACACACACACACACACACACACACAAACAGTCAAGCATGCTGCGCAACGAGAGCACAAAGATTGTGCTGATGAGGGACAAACTGCTGTGAAATGGCTCGGACTAAGCCTCGTCAAGCTGTCCTCTGTGCTCGTATGTTTCTGTCTCTGTGCCCATTAGTCTCTGCTGTATCAGAAGCTTCAAGTCAGCGACACCTTTGGCAGTTTTGAAACATGAGGAATAACGTGGTGGAGCCAATTAGTGTCTTTGTTTTCAGTGTAGTCTACAGGTTTAAAGTCATCACTAGACAACCAGCCAGATCTTGATTGTGGTAACTGTCGCTGAAAACACATCAATCAGCGAGAGCTTCAATAATGCCCCATTCTTGTTAAACTGTGCACTCTTATGTTTTCTAACTTTGAGTTATTTGGTACTCTAAGTTTGTGTTTCACAACGTTTTTTTGGGTTGACTATTAACACATGTTGTCAAATGGAAAGATGAATACCAACAGTTGGATTTTATTTACATACTAGGCTGTCTTTGTTTTCATATTTATGTAGTATTGCATTTAAATATGTGGTAAGTAGACCTCTTTATCGTGCTGCTTTGGCTTTGTTTAGTGAGTTCTGCAGGATTGGCTGTGATGTTCTTGTTGCTGATAAGAAAGAAGGAGATGTAACAGTTTCCTGCTTTTTCCAAAGGTCCACACATACTAAAGGTGTTTTGAGATGGGGAAGGAGACTTGTGTAGGAAGATCTGCTCACTCAGAACTTGGTCATAGTTAATGAATAGGTGGAGCATTTGACTTGTCGAAGAGGCAAGTTACTACCTGCTCTGTGTCTACCTGATCTTTATCTTACACCATGGGAGTCAAGTGTTGTCTCCAGGAGTTGGCTTGTGTTTCTACCCTTTATTTTTCATCTGCATTACATTCATGTATTTCTTTTACATAGTTTAATTTGCTAATCAGAGGTCTTATTATAAATTAGACTTGGCAGATGTGATTGAGTGTGTGTTGTGTAACTGGTGGAAATTTTGCTACTTCTGACTCAAGTGATTTGTTGCCACATAGCAGATGGAAGTTATATTGTGGCATTGAGCAACTATTAATCAATATGTTTTAGTTTATGCATGCTTTTACAAAGCCGAGTCCATTTGACCATCCCTCCAGTCACATTCCTCGCCCTGCCTTTGTGTGCGTGTGCGTCTACGTGTGCCTGCGTGATGACTTGTGAGTGCTGGCCAAACAAGCATCATCACCAGTATTTGTGACCAAGTACCAGCATGCCCCACGAGTTCCTCATTTAACCAAATATGGGCATGTAAGACAAAAGACTCCTGCCGTGCTTTCCCTGATATTGCCTCATGATTTTCTTGAGGTGAGATTAAAACAACAGCCTCCATTCTTCACAGTGCTCCCTTCAGCCACATAGCATCTGTCTGTCTGCGTCTCTGTATCTCCGTCTCTCCACTCTGTGCTCCCTTATTGTTTCTCATGGCATGGACAATGTTCATTTTAATGGTGTTTTTCTTTTTCTTTAAATATAATACCTCTTTAAGAAAATCACTACCTTGTTAATTTACTGTCTAGTTTCTGCATTAGTGACTTAAATAGTTCCTTACTAGCTGATTGGAAATCATTTCATGGCCCCACGGCTCTCTGTCTGCTCTGTTTTTTTTCTCTTATCTCGATTTCATCAGACCAGCTGGAATAATATCAGCCATTCCAGCAGGCATCTACAGCCAAAGCCCATAACCCTGCTTGTTTTTATTTCCCCTGCTTTGGGACATTGTTATTTCAATGATGGCTATTAAAATGTGTCAGCTGAAGCTGCTGACATTTTGCAGGAAAAGGATATTTTAACCCCCTCTAAAAGCTCTAGAACTGGCGCTGTCATAACAATTCCAGGAATTTTAACTCTAAAGTGTTTTTGAAATGGATTTATTTCTTTTAAAAAGCAGCACTATTTCTCAACATCTTAGTTTAGCATGCTAGCATGTTAGCTTCCTACCATGAAATACATGGGTTTTTTAAAATTTATAATTTTGACCTGATGATGGCACTAGAGGAAAAGTCATCGTATCGTATAAAGTCTTGCTTCTTTCACGTTCATGATTGTTGATGTTCCCTAATTTGAAGCTCATCTTTCAGAAGCTATATTATGAACTTCCTGTTTTTCATAACCCTCTGGCAACTGTCTTTACTGGGGAGTTGGCAGGGGCAAAGTTCACGGGGTCTGGGCAACTGGAGATCCGATCTCCTGCCCTGGCAGAGGGTGTCGGAAGTAGAAGAAAATAGCAAGGAACAGCTTTGCCCTCTGGGTCATAAGTCGTCTAAAATGGTGTGACCCAGCAGCTGGATGCACTAGTCTCCAATTTTGGGCACCACAAGTGAGGATATCTTAAGAGGGTCACCAGGAAACTCCCAGTAATCCACAGCGCCACATGGGTTTTATTGTGTTTTCAGCAGGCTCAGGGTAGAAACCAGTTAGGAAATTTATCATTTTTACCTTAGAAACTGTATTGTATCCTTTTCTCATTGTCGTTTTTCAGCAACCTTGTATGAATTATGCGACTGCAGAATTTATGCAAGTCAGTGTTTTTGTATACACGCCAAGTGATACATGTCGCGTGATGGATTTGATACTGTTTGTAATTTTTGATTTGGCCGTTATAATTTTGTAATGGTCCCAACGCTGAAATTCAGTCAAATAATGCAGTTTGAATCTTCTTACAGAGTGAAATTAATATTTAATAACTGTTTGGCCTTGAAAAGCCCCAGAGGTGGTGTTTTAATGCATCCCTGCTGGCAACAGTCATGGCTGGCCTTGTGCGGTCGCCTGTCCGTCCATCACATTCTCATGAACTCAATATCTCAGGAACGCCTGGAGGGAATTTAATTATGTCTGGCTCAAACATCCACTAGGACCCATGGATGAACTGATTAGATTTTGATGGTCAAAGGTCACTGTGACCACACAAAACACAGTTATGGCCGTAACTCAATAATTCGTCAGTATGACAAATTTCACACAAATGTTTCATAGGATGAAATAGGAAAAAAGTGATGACATTTTTCATTCAAAAGGTCAAATGTCAACTTCACTGTGACATCATAATGTTCTGCAAAAACACTTTTTTGGCCGTTATTCAACACTACAACATTATTGGTGACACTGATCTTTGGCGCCCACCTTGAAACTGTGCTGATTGTTTAGATTTTCTGTGCTGCCGGGTTGAAGATGTGTGTGTGAAGCATCCACATTTTAGAATTAGGAGCTACTTTGTACCAAAATCCATTTGAAGCATTGTAGTCCACTGCACACTCATTGGTTTGCTGATATTGAGCTTCAGGTGACTGTCGTTGCACCATGTGACGAAGTAGAAAACAATGCACCTGCTGCACAGTGCCAACATGCTGACACAAACAAGTGTTTGCTCTACATTTTTCCACCTCTCCCCCTGGAGTGTCAGAGAACAATGGCATCTCCCCAAGGATGAGAGCCACCCCTTTAAGTACGTGAACCTGCAAGAACCTGCACACAGAATGGAGTATGGGTTAGCACAGGGACCACGCTGACCTCCTAAAACCTGATTTTTAATTGGTTCTTATATATTTGCACTTAACTTGCAAAATCGATTAGCTTCGAACTCTCTAAACAGCATACAGTTGTTTGACTGAAGTATAGATAATGCAAAGAGACAAGGGATTCTTGAGTGTAGAAAGAAATCCACACAGAAGACAACCATTGGTCACCCTTTCGTCTGTGTCCCAGGACACAAATAGTGTTTGATGTTTCATGTTCGCCACCAGAGGGCGTGTCTCTCTGTCTGTCCTCCTGCGTCCAGTTCACACTCTGCCCAGCAAGAGTGGTCCTGTGTTTAGCAGCTACCCAGATATGCAGCCAGTGCCTCGTGTACGTACCAAAAACAGAGCGTCCCTCTCTTCACTGGACACCTGGCCTGAACCATCAGTGTGGTCTCAGTCTGATCCAGGAGGGACTTTTATTGAAGCATCGCCTCACCTGCCTGACAGAGTGACCACATGCATGCTGTATCTTGTCACCTTCTCGCCTCTCCTCTTGTTCTTTTACACATTTGTTCAGATACTCTCTCTCTTTCTCTCCTCCTCCACCCGTTCCAGCACTGCCCCTGAGGGGTTTCATTTACACTCTGCATGCCCAGGCAGCTGCACGTTCGCCACTACATGCACAGGTCTGTGGTCACAGATTAGAGGGGTGTGTGTAATGGGGAGGGTGGGGGTGTAAAACTGCTACTGCAAAGAGCAGTCCCAGAAAAACCCTAATGATTGTGAGAAGGTGGCAGTGAGATGGAGGGAGTTGCATGTATTTATTAACAATGGAGAATATTTTCCTTAAAAAACACTCAATTAATGATCGCTGCTGTCCATTCAGCTTTTATTTTAGATGTGATTTACTCAGAAAAGAAAGGATTTCCCTCTCTTTCCTCCATGTTCACTTGTTTCTGAATGGATAACCTCTCTGTCCTGTATCATTTGTTCCTGCATTGTTTGTTATTTAATTCCCCTTCTTTGGTAACAGCTGGGACTCACATAATTTCCAGAGATTTCTGTGGCACAGTTTCTGGTATTCGATCTTGCTCTTAAGGTTCACATCAACGCTGACGCAGCTCGAGTTTTGGCTTTTCACTGACAGGTTATATTGCACCAATAAATCAACCTGTCGCCGAGATATTCTCACAGCACGAAGCTATTTTAATGTCACAAAAAGGTATCTCAGGATAAATGATAAAGACATAAACAGATGATTGGTGTCATGTTTGGGCCTGTTCATAAACTGGAAGTAAAGAGTTTGAGTTTAAAGAGTATAGAAAAGTGCTATAGGGCGTTTCTGAGGCCATTTTATCACCTGTAGTTTGGGTATTAACTGGCTTCAGTTAATGGTTTTGTGTGGTATTGATACTGTTTGTTTACCGCCACTCCAAACATAAAATAAAATTAACTGTTGATTAGTCAAAGCATAATCCTTGCAAAGTGCTGTACAGTCAGAATATTCTAAACTCAAATTCTGCTGTACAGACAGTCTGTGAAGGTCACATTATTACCGTGCTAGTACCTTATAGTACCTATCGTTTGAAAAATGATTCACTGTTATTTGTTGTGCATTTTACTGTCGTGACCCTCATCCGTCTTTGTGTTTTTCATTGACGCAAATATGTTCTTCATTCCGACCCTACTTCACCTATAATAGCACTGTAGCACTTCACCCATGATAATGGCATGGCTCTGATGATTGCAGTGTCTGTCTGTCTGTCTGTCTGTCTGTTGCTCCACTCCTTTGGTCCAGACTGAAATATCACAACTACTGGATGGATTACCGTGACATTTTGACTTTACCTTTAGCACAATTATTGGATCAGTTGCCAGGGAATTTGCTGCAGGCATTCATGCCCCACTCAGAATAAACCAGGGCCGTGATCAGGTCAAAACTTCATCTAAAATCTGTCTGAGACTTTGCTTTTTCACCAAATACCTGCAAAACTAATGACATTCCCATCAGCCTCAGCTGTGCTTTGTGTTTAGTGCCAGTTATTAGATGTTAGCATGCTAACAGGCTAAACTAAGGCGGTGGACATGGTAAACATTACATCTGCTGAACATCAGAATGTTAGCATGCCGAGTTTAGCATTTAGCTCAAAGCACGAGGATACCCGCGTACGGCCTCTGTCGACTCTTAGTCGTGTCTCGTTAAACAGGCAATAAGGTTTTTGTGGCTCTCACACTGTCTCACAGATTTTTGTCTTTATACAGCATTTATTGCACAGTGAAAGAGTTAATAGTCGATGTAATCATTCCTTTTGTCCACACTGGCCGTGAAATTATTTCTCCAGGTTCAACCCTGATTCCAAAAACACTCGGATGCCGTGTAAAATGTGAAAAAAAACAATCGTTTGCAAATGATCCCTGATTACTGTCTTTCAGTATGAAGTTCCTCTTTGCTTTTCCCCACTTAGTGTCGCCTTGCTGAGCTGCTGTGGATGCGGCTTTGTACTACAATCAGAGTTCAGCCACCAATAACTCTTTGTATTAAGTTTTGTCCTGAGACAGACTTCTGTTCCTGACTGATCAGAACCTGGATGTAAAACTGTTCGTTTTCTCTTTGTTTTGCACTTTAATCATGTTTTAATTCCTAGTCTGAAGTAATTAAAAATGTGTTACTGCTGCAAGATGTCCACACTTCTTAATACCTACCTCCATCTTGGTCATAAAATGTCAAAGGTTTGCATGTCATGACATAATGTCTCTTCACAGATGTCTCCTACAATCACAATCATCCCCATGGTCATAATCTTATGAAACCCCATCCGTGACTGCAGTTTGGCATTGAATACAAGTATCACTTAACATATTGGTGTATAGTTTTATGCTTCAGTCGGTTATCAAATGACAGTTAGATATTTCCTGCCGGTGATTTCATCTGTGAGGACATTAGAAACCCATTAGTCTGGCCAGCGGCTGAGAGAGGAAGGAAACTGAGGTGTTAGAGTTGCAGCCTGTAGACAGTGATGGAAAATCCGACCTGAAGGTGATAAAAGTCTTTAACTGAAGTATTACCCAGTAGACGCCAAGAATAATCTGTGTGGACAGGTAGAGGCCTAACCTGGCTCACCCTGTGTCAGGTGATGTGTTGTCACTGTGTTAAAATAGAAGCTTTAGGTAATGTGTTTGTTTCAGTTGCACCAGCATCAGGCTGCCAGTCCAAGCCAGCGTCTGTTCTTTTGCCTCATCGTGCTTGCGTTTATGCACAAATTGAGTAAATGCTTTGGTGCCCTCATGGTGCCCAGAGGACGAATCCTGACCAGCCGCCATCACCACCTTTGCTAAACATCAGCACGCAAGCATTGTCATTGTGACCTTGTTGGTAGCATTTAGCCTAAAAGCACCGCTGAGCCAAAGTAGCCGAACAGAACTGCTAGCACGTCTGTAGACCCTGAGTCTAGTTTCTGTGTCAGACGCACATCAAATGACCGAATGCAATGTGTACTGTGGAATAAAAACATGCTAAAAAGGCATGTAATGGAAATATCTGCATCTAAATTTGAAATGACTAAAAAGCAGAACAATCAAACAGAAATGTTGTATTCATATTTAGAAGTGAAACATTTTTTGATAAATATGACACGGATCAGAAACAGAAACATTTTTTCTCCATCAGTAAAGGTACAAAAATGAGAAGCTATAAATGGGCTGTAGCGATATTTTAAATTTACAAATCAATTGTACAATGTTTTGCTAAATAAATTTAGATATCAGATGTTTTTTTTCAATATCTTTCAGCCCTACACTCACCTCAGATTGAATATTGCTGAGCTCAGTAATTGGAAGAAAAAAAAAACACATATTCAAGTGCTTGAGTTTGTTGTCATTATTCCAGCGGGGTCCCGCTCCAGGATATGAAAGTGAAGCAGGGAGATACACTGACATCATATTGACGTCATGATGTGAAACTAGATATCGTCATGTGTTATCATCATCATCCTTCCTGGTCTTAAAGGCTGCAGTGTTTGAAAGTGATTCAAGTTTAGATCATTTGACGGCTCTAAATAAATAGAAAATTGGCATCATATCCAGAAAACCTTTCAAGGCACTTAATTAATATCACTTTATAACGTCAAGTTAAAACCCATAACGATACTTGTGGCAGTATCGACCAGCTCTCCTTCATAGTAAGTGACTACTGCAGTGGCAACTCTTGCCTGCTAACAGCCCCATCATTAACTAATACATTAACAGATTCCCAAGCAAATACACACACACACACCAGCACAGCCGCGTGAGATATTTACGTGACCGATGTACAGTATGCTTCGTGGCTTGGTGCCATTTTGGCGCCTTTGTCTCTATGCTAGGGCGAGCAGCTTTCGTAAGTTGACACCTACTTCTTCATATGACATGTCATGTGGACGAGGTCTTTTTGCATGTTTGTGGATATCGGTGCCGCTCTGTTAACGCCAGTCTGGCAGCGGAGAGTAACACGAGGCCACAAGGAGCTGATGCGGTGTGTAAATTAAACAGGCTTGGGTCGCTGTCTCAGTACCTTTTTTGCCTTCGCTTTCTCCTGATAAAAGGGAAAGTTGTGCTTTTGCGGGGCTGACCATGTGAGTGTTGGTGTAAGTGAAGAAGTGGCTTAGTTGTAGATTTTGGTGGGGCCGCAGTCTCAGACAGCCGGTTGTAAAAAGGCCGACATCTAACCTTGCTACCGTGCAGCGAGGATCAGGGGGATTTGGAGCCACACCATCCTCTTTAGATGGATGGGTTAACAGCAGCTCTCAGCCCAGTAGTGTCCTGTGAGGGTCAGTGCCAAGACCACTTCAAATGTGCAAACCATAATCCCCCTCTGACATTAATATTTTCAGACGGAGGCAAGCGGGGAGCATGGTGGGGGGGGTGGCAGTGTAAGCAAGGTCTTTTTGGCTGGCCTTGTTTCATGCTGGCAGTGCTGATAGACACTAAAGCCATTACTCATGGTGCAGGCATGTCCAGAATGTATTCTTAGCCCCTGTCTTCCTATCAGTCACTACAGAAAGGTTGGAGGGTCAAAAAATAAAGAGGTAACCAGTCTACAGGGCTGTCTGCACCACTGCTGTTTACCAGGGAGGGGGTGATATTTTAAACCTGGGAGAGCTCACATATTTACCCCACTCAGCCTCACTGACTTGCCATTTGGTGGGGTGAAGACCACTCGCAGAGGACCGAAGAGGGAAGCTCTTCAGTTACTACTTGATAACCAAGTAGCCTGTAGCCTTCATAGACAGAAACAGTCCAGAGAGGAAGAGGAAGAGTGTCAACACAGGAAAATACCGAGTTAAACAGAAGGTTTGAGGATCAAGGCGAGGACAGAGGGGAGGACACTCCGGGGAGGCGAGAGGTAGCCAGGCTGAGTTGACTTTTCCCCCAGAGGAGGAGTTGCAGTTGCCGGCCAGGGCAGGTCCCAGGGCTGGCTGGGCTGGCCCTACTGCTTCTCCACCTCCTTTCCTTCCTCCTCTTACTCCTCCTTCTCCTCCCTTTAACCATCAAGCAAACTGCTGTGCAGTGATGAACTTACGTGCAGAGGCCATGAGCAACACTGGAATGCTTAGAAAATCCTGCCAAATGAACTTCCCTGCCTCAAGTGAGAGAAACTCCAGAGGTTGAGCCTTCCATGAGAGGACCTCCACTGCAGTACAGACTGTCGCTCTGTTGTCATCTCGTCGGTTTTTGTTGCACTCACTGGTTGAGTGCACTGAGAGACTGAGGGAATTTTTTTATACGCTTTCTTTTTCTCCATTTTTGCTTTTGTAAACCGGAACAGTGGCAACCTTTTCTGTAGCACGGTGCAAGGACCAGCTCCACTCACCCAAGATGAGCCGCTGGCTGAAATGCACCTCCATGCACTTTGTAGGTATTCGTTGTCAGAAATGTCAGTTTGTCACCAAAAGCTGTTTTTATGGTCAATGTTCCTTCGGTTCTTATGCTTCCATCTGCAAACTGGATCACCTGAAACCTGTTTGACAAACTGGTAATGCACTGAAGGACAGTCAGGGCTGTGATCGCTGGTGGATCAATTTGGTGACTCATTAATTGCTTAACACTTTGCTGTGTACATGCAAATTAATTGTGTTTGAATCTCAGTCAAGGTTATAATATGTGCTTGTGATCTGTGTTCATTTTTGACCCTGAGTGTAAAGTACCCCACTTAAATGTGCTTCCCAGAAGCCTTAAGAGTACTCTGTTCCCATGCTGTGTAGCCATCACTCATGGGGGGGGGGGGGGGGGGGGGGGGGGGGGGGGGGGGTTAGTGAAACTGCAGTACAGCACATTCTTGGCACATTCAGCATTAACTGAAGTCTATTATTGTGCAACAAATGGAAAAAATCACATTGCCATTATGTCTGTTGTTGTGTCAGAAATAGTGCATTATTTGCATACGTCACCGGATTTATTAGTCAGCTAAAAAAAAAGAAAAGAAATAAAACCAAATTAGAGCTATCACTCTCTATTGCTGAACTAAGTACGCATTTAGTGAAATATTTGTGGAGCTGTTTGGTTTGGGAGATGCTGTCAAACATACTGTGTCTGATAGTTCACTGTCATCATTGTCAGAACACAGACTGGAACAAGTATGACGACCGGCTGATGAAGGCGGTGGAGCGCGGCGAGGTGGACAAGGTGGCTGCCGTTCTCAGCAAGAAGGGCATCATCCCCACCAAGCTCGACGTGGAAGGACGCTCAGCGTGAGTAAACACGGACACGCATGCAAACGCGGACGCGCACACACACATGCTCTAATCTATATACGGACACGCACATCTACGTCCAGCGTGTTGACATTCGTGGTCAAAGAGGTGTGAATTTCCACAACACATGATCAACAAACAGTTAGATAAGACGTGAACTGTATACTGAACTGAACATGCACAGAATGTACATCGGTTAAACTTTTCTGTACTTATATAGTCTTATTGTTTCATGCACGCGTGGTTTCTTGTTGGTTTGCTGTTGTATGTATCTACTATCCCTTCCTCAATATCTAAAATGCTGAGCATCACAAATTCCCAACATTGCAGTGGTCTCCTCACTGCACATTCCTGTCTCTGTTCCCAGATAAGAAAGAGATGGGAATTCCTTAACCGTTAGCTCACTCTTGCTCAAAAATAGGTTTTTTAGAAACATCAGTGGTAATTCTCCCTGTGTGACCCTCAAAAAAAAGAAGAAAAAAAAAGCCTGCCCCTTGTGGCTAATGTTGCACATTCAGCTTTATACGTCCATCCAGCTGTCCTGCATATGAAAGGCATCACAGTTCCATATTATTATGTGTCCATTTTTCTATCCACAAATTCCCCTTTTAGTGTCCATCTGACCGGAGGTCAGTGTGGGAGTTGGTATAAAGAATGTTTGTGGCCGCTGAAGGCTTGACCACATTGGCCAGAGGCTGTTTATGTAGTCCCCACAGGAAATGACTCCCTGCAAATTCAGATCAGATCCACTGTGGTGTTTGCAACACCAACTAATACATGTAGGCCCAGCTGCAGGCTGTTATCAGGATCAGCTGACATGTTGAAGGACCATGTTTTATGTGGTAAGGTTTTTCAGTGGGAACTGAAGAAGCAGTGGATGAACAGAAAGCTAAGACGGGCAGAAATGGAAGGTGCAGCGGGAAAAAAATTGGGTCAACCAAGCTGAAATATGTACAAGGAATTTTCTGCGTCTTGACCATCGAAGACCAGAGCTATTTCAGGCATCTCATGCAGACCTTTATCTTGGTCCTATTCATGATCATAATGCCCAGCCGCAGAAGGCAATGCGTTGGGCTCTTTAAAAAAGCAGGTACTTTGTTTTCTTCACAAATGTCACCAGATTCCAACACCAACATTTTGGGAGGCCTGGCGCCCTCAGTTTAATCCCAGATATATGAAGAAGTCTCCGGTCTCTGGTCTGTGCTTCAGGTTTATTTTAACAAAGCTTTGTTTTAGTATATAACTATGGAGCACCAGATCCCAGAAGCAGAAGTGTTGAGTATTCTCAGCAGTGTGTGAAATTCTCTTGTGGCACCATTGCAAAGACGGGTGACTGAATACATGCATGCGTGTGAATAAACAGAATTATACACACAACCTGATAAATGCCTGCTCTCATAATAAGGTGCTAGAATTTGGCAGAACTAAATCTGGATCTGTGGCTGCCAATTTTGCAGTCACGGACTGTAGAGGCCGTCGTACACAAACACGCTCACGCTCATCATTCAGTGATCCCCCGCAGGGTGGGCAGACCAGAACTAGATAGCTGTAAAATCAACACATCACCTGAACCGAACATTTATGGAGGGCGAGTCATGCTTATGGCAAGCCTACCCAAAACAAAAGTGAGCCACAATCGCAGCTCTGCAAGTCTGCTTTTAGTGCAGCGGGCCACACACAGACCAACACGTGTCTGTGGCTCTCCGGCCAACAAAGGAATGTCGAATAGCGATCCCTTGTAATCATGGACCTCCGTGGGGAAACTAATTACAAACCGTTACCCCAGATATATAATTTGGTGTGCCCTGGATTAGCCTCCCCATGTTCAGCTAATGAATTCACTTCTGCCTGCTCTGTTGCGGCTTCCAGCTGAGTAAACAGTTGACATCTCTGCTCTGGCACAAGCTGGATCCCATGGTGAGCTGCGCCCACCCATCACACCTGCTGAGTCTGTGCAGTTGTGATAGCTGGCTGACGAGGGCGTCGCGGCAAAATATGCCCATGTGACAGCGCACCGCTCGAGACAAGCACTCGCTTGGCCCTGCGGCACGAAACTGGCACTGACTAAAGATACTGCTGCGTGCCCATTGTTTGTCATAGTCAGCAGGAATGATATGCTCAGGTGTCAATCAATAGCTGGATCTGCAGGATATTGAGCCTGATTTTACGACAGATCGAGAACAGACTGAGGTTGTACAGTTTTTGTCTTTGGAATTGAAAAGACAGTTTAGGTTTTAATTCACGTGGACCGCATTTGCAACACTGCGCACATACTTTCAGTCTTTGTCGACTTGCATGTCTTGATCAGGTTTTTCTGAGCCACCACGCAGCCCTTGCCATTCATTTTGTTATCATACAAAATCAACGTGCACAGACTTGAATCTTGCCTGAGATTGGTAATCTACAGAACATGGAAGAATTTGGAGCTGCTGCAGCCACAGTTTTAGCTGTTTGACTGCCTTTAGAGACACACATCATCATATATGGCTCAGCTACCAGCAGGTTCTCTCTGGTTTACTCTTCCCTGTCCACTCTCTAAAAATAGCAACCATATCCTGCAGGCTGTCAACCTGAAAGTTGCCCAAGGAGCAGGTGTAAAGATGAAATGACATAGCTTTAATGTCCTCTCTTAAAGCCAGATCCATTTGTGCCAGAATTCATCTCTAACCCTTTTACTTAGATCTCCAGCTGGGTGAGCAGTTTACATCTCCACAAGTCTGTGTGTGTGCGGTCAGTAGCTGTTTTGTCAGTTTCTCAGTTTTTGTTTCGTCTTAGCTTAGCTTGCAAACGCATGATTTTAATCCACTCACTGTCGCGTGACTTGTCATGAGGAAATCTTCTACCCCGGCTCAAGTGTGACGTTTTATATTTTTGACTTTGTTTAGAAGCATTCCTTCAGTACCCGCTGTAAAATGCTGCGGCTCATGAACTTGGCAAGTCACATCTCTTATATCCCCCTAACTCGGATAGCTCTGGTCTGCTTCCTGTCTGCTGTTTGCTCCCAGAGGTCAGGACCCACCACTGCTCCCCCGAGAACCAGCATCTCCTGGCCATCAACACGGCTTTTAATACCCGCGCCAGTGTTGAGGTGACAGCCGAGCTGTCTCCTTGGCAGATACCTCGGGGTTAGTGTATAAACAGGTTCATGTGGCTTGATGGGTGACAGACTGAGATTGGTTTACACACAAGTGCTTTGCAGACTTTCATGGCTAGTGGCGGCAGTGCTGCTGTGGGTTAAACCAGAGAAGGGGAACAGGAATGTTTCCAGTCAAAAGTGATGATTAATGACATGTTAGACGTGCAGCGGGAAACTGCTTAATTGTGTAGGCAAGTAAAAAGGAAATATGCAACTTTTGTGACAGATACATACGAAAAGAACTTTGACATAACAGTTTCAAGGTTCATTTAATAGCTGTTCAGGGGCTTTCAGTCAAACCACAGGGTCCTATTTAGCAGGTTTTTGCCCTCTTGTCATTGATGTGTAGATGCTCAAATTAACTTTTTTGTCCTCCTCCATGTTGGCTGAAACATTGAATTTCACAGTTTAAACTGCAATTTCCAGTGTCAAGAATAAACTTTAATAAACACACCATGAGGTTTCTTGTTATTTGCTTTGAGATTGCAGATCTCACTGGTTGCAAGGAGCCAGGTGTCTATTTGCAGTCCCTCTCTTGACAAGTTTCACCCTCACCTCCCTTCTCTTTACACCCTATCATTTTTTCCACTTGCCCTTCTCCACTGCATGCTGTCTACTCTTTGCCACCTCCCTCTGTCTCATGCCCCGTGTGAGTCCCTGCCTTCATCTTTCTCTGCCTCTCTTCTTGTTTCCCAGGTTTCATTTGGCTGCGACGCGAGGACACCTAGACTGTCTCAATCTCATCCTGGGACACAGTGTTGATGTCACAGCAACCGATGCCACCGGTGAGTTCAGGTTGGATGAAAGCAGGACCTGGAGCTGTTTTTTAATTTTTTTGTCCAACCCCATTACATGTCAGTGAGTAGACTAATTATTAAAAGGCTCTTTGCAGTGTAATGTAATACAATTTCAACAAGACCAGACATTTGACAGTTATAGGAGGACATACAGTAGGTATGATGTCATTTCCATGTTATCACATTAGCAATTAGAACTGCTACAATTAATCGATTAGTCGATTGCTAACTATTTTGATAATCAATTAATCACTTTAGTCATTTTTCAGGCAAAACTGTCAAATATTTACAGGTTCCACCTTCTTAAATGACATAATTTGCTGCTTTTCATTATTATTTATGATGGTAAATAAAGAGTCTTTGTGTTTTTTTGGACAAAAGAAGCAATTTGGAAATTGTGATGAGCATTTTACACAATTTCTTTTTATTTTGTTTTTACATTTTATAGACTAAACAGTTATCAGTATGTTATCGCCATATTTTAAATCTCATCAATTTCAAATCAGTTACCCATATTGTAGGTTCTTCATAAGGATTGCATGACTAACTGACCAATGATATATTGATAAAAAGAAATCTAAATCTGTCAATAGAAGTTAAGCTCTTCAGTGTCAACAGTCAGCCAGTTAAGAAAAGATTAAGTAGTTTAAGAAATCGATTTTTATGCCAGCAGGTATAGTTTCAACAAAGTAAAAGAATCAATACTAAATTCATTATGCCTTTTCAGATAAGACACTGGAAATGTACTGAAGTATTAATTAATAGTTTCCAGTTTGGTAGGCCTGAACAAACTCTGGTGTCACTGGACTAGCAAATCCTGCAGGTTTGTCAGGGCACTACTGAGCGACAGTGCGTTAACATGTGCTATAAGGGGAGAATAATAGTCCCGGCACATAAAGAGCAGCCAGGCGCATATTCTGCATGTTGTAATACAGCATTGCTGTTTTAATTCATAATTACCCCTTGGTGATCCATTGTAACTGATGAAATTACTTACTATACAGGCTGCCTATTCAGATGACACAACATAGTTTTATGTCAAGCTGCGACTCGCTAATTGACTCATTAGGATCAAACCTTGTGTTTTACAAACCTGCTTTACCAGCTGAGACGAGCTCAAAGTGATGCACTGATTGATCTCATGGTGCCTGTTTTGCTGCATCTGCAGTGGCACATGTGCAGTTATTTTATTTTATTATTTTTATGATTATAACATCAGCAGAATGATCGACAGAGTGACTTATACTGGCTGCTTGACACAGGATAATGTTCTCTTCTGGCACCTGTTATGACGTAGTGATCCAGGTGGGGGTCATACGTGTAGCATAGCGATAACTGCACATTGTGGTATTTGGCTGTAAAAAAATATATATAAACAGCACATGCAAACTTTAGATTGTGAATGTACGTCATTTTCTGATTGCTGCATTGATCACTTTCAGGTAAAAATGCTCTTCATCTGTCTTCAAGAAATGGACATTCTCTGTGTGTGCAGAAACTCTTGCAGGTAGAGTACAGTCGTCCTCTCTGTACCTGACTGATATTAACTCCTGTGAGAAAATGTGCCAAATTACAAGATTACATGTCATATTAGATTCTTTGCATTTCTTTTTTTTTTAGTTATTTATAATTCTATGTGGCTCGTGTTGGTGTGTTGTGCATCTACACACTCTGCTGTATGCAGCTTCCCAGTCACTGGCCAGTCAGAGCAGTTTCCCTTTCAGCTCCTTTAAATAATTATTGCCGAACAGCTCTGGCAGCTGAGCCCGCTCCGTATCGGTCAACAGTGGGCCCTGTTGAGTCACCATGACCCACTGGAGGATTTATGTGTTTACAATGAGGGGGTTATCTCTGCAATATTGTGCTCTCATAGTGTCGTAGCCCCCCCCGCCGCCCCCTTCTCGCTCGCGCATGGCAGTGATCTAACGGAGGTCGCGGCTGTTGGCAGGGGGTTGTCAGCGGTGTTGACAAGCCGGCCCTCCTGCAAACCTGCCGTCCATTCTTGGTGCCGTCATCACACCAGACATAGCAGCTGGACGCCAACACCCGCCACCCCCACCACCTCCACTATCTCCCTCCGTCAGCCCAAACCCTCAAGGTATAGGATATCCCCCCTCCATGCTCTACCGTCAGCACCCCCACCCCCACCCCCACCCCCACCCCCACCCCCCTTAGCTTTGTCATTTGAGCGTGCTGCTAATTTTTGGCTCTTGTTGCTAGAGAGAGTTGGGTTTTTATAGTGGGAGCCAGAGCTCGCTGGCAAGCTTACCCAGCAACATCAGGCCCCTGTTAGCATTGAGTCCTCAAGGCTTCATAGCAGGCCCTCATCACCACAGCAGTACAGTCACTGGTGTCCAACCAGCTGACTGACTGTAGAGGCGTCACAAGCACAGCGCCAGTTAGCCTAAAGTGACCTGCCGCTGGTGTCCCTCAGGCTCCGCTGCCCGCCACTGGAAATAAATGATTTTGAGACAGATCTGATGCAAGACGAGCAGGAGTCTTTCCTCTATTTAAATAGTCGTCCGAATTTTGCATCTTTGTAAAATAGCCCTCTGCTCCCCATCACTAACTTCACTGAATTGTTAAATCAGATTATTTTTAGTTCTTCTAGCATCGAATAGCAGAACAATCCGGCTCAAGGTCAAATACTTAATCAAATCAAGCAACTGCATTATTCACCCAGAGAAATATGTCGTATTAAGCGTAATGAGTTGGCTACGTATGCCATATTGCAGAGAGCCAACCGCTAGTGGGTATAAGTGACTCAACACCAGCATCATATCCAGGAACATTTAGTGCTTTGAAGGATGGTGCTGTGCCTCGTACTCTCCCACAAGCCCGATTCCAAAAAAGTTTAGACGCCGTGTAAAACATAAATAAAACAGAATGTGATAATTTGCGAACCACTTTTGACACATACTCAACTGAAAACTGTACAAACAGCAAAGTTGTCATTCCAAAAACAGATGGATGACGACCTGTCAGTCTATTCAGTCTATCTGGGTGGTTTTCTCAGCACAGACTTGCGTTCCCCCACAAACCATCTTCATATTTCAGCACGAGTGATATGATTTGCTTCACCTGATTCTTTTGTGCCAAACCGTGTTTATGTTGTTTTACAGCACAACTGTCCGGTTGGAAATGTGGACCTACAAGGAAGAACAGCTCTACATGATGCTGGTAAGACTGATTGAAGGCTCTACTGTATTTTTAATTGCATCAAGGATCCACATGTCCACATGAATCCATGTCAACCCAGGTCCATGCTGCTGCCAGAGCTTTTCAGAGTTAAATGGGATGAAATGATGGCAGCTGTTTCTGCTGTTTTTCTCCACAGTCATGGCAGGTTGCCCCTCCAGCGTGAAACTTCTGTGTGACACCGGGGCTTCTGTGAACGCCACTGATTTTGTGAGAATTTATATTTCACTTCATTTCACACGTCATGGTCTAATGTATTGTCTGTGAAGATTCTCAATCATCCAGGCCTCAGGGTCTTTATTGTGCTCATTTTCCATCTGTTTAGTGATCATTGTGACAAAGCGTATTAGTCTGCCTGCTCCATAAAT
This sequence comes from Chelmon rostratus, assembly GCF_017976325.1. Lineage (NCBI taxonomy): Eukaryota > Metazoa > Chordata > Actinopteri > Chaetodontiformes > Chaetodontidae > Chelmon > Chelmon rostratus. The sequence continues at coordinate 28,925,186 of NC_055658.1, read as the reverse complement.
GCTGTTTTCTTGTCAGTGACAGTCAGTGCATGTACAGTCAGTTTGAGCAGCACAAAAAGGTACTCACTAAATCTTAATTTAGTCCACTTGAGTGAGCACGCTGTGTTTGGGATTACTCTTGGCCTTTTTTTAACTGTGCGACGAGCGACAAATTGATTCTTTGGACTGGACTTTATCGACTGTATTGTGTTGGAGCTGTGTGATTTTGTGGATGGATGAGCCTTTCTGTATTTATCGGTACGTCTCTGGTTTTCCTCCAGGATGGCAGGACACCTCTGGTGCTGGCAACCCAGATGTGTCACCCACGCATCTGTCAGCTGCTGCTGGAGCGAGGGGCTGATATCACCGTCCGGGACAAACAAAACAAGTAATGAGACATTAGCCCTCATGGAGTTTGTTCTTGGAAGAGTTTGGCAGATTTTCATAATTGGGAATTTGGTTGCTCACAAAAGGCAGCTTTTAACAGATGTTGATGACAGAACAAGTCACGTGTTAGCATTTCTGTTGATTTCCTTTCCTACAAGACCAAGAAGTACATCAAAAAAGGTGTTTTGTCCGGCTTGGCTTGCAAAGGGAACTATACAAACGTTTTAACAAAACCAGGGATAGGCAGGTGGTAAATACCAGTAAAAATAGAAAATAAAAGGAGAAGCGCTCTCAATTTTGAAAAGGAGATGCTCAAAATTACAACAAATAAGATGTCACGGTTTATTTGCAGTACGCTGTGGATGTTGTTTTTCTGTATATGAATGGTAGGGGCCTAAAGATGCATAAAATTTAAGGTTTAATTCCAAATGTTGCAGTAGCGTCATGATTTCATACATTTCAAATAGAGCCATAAAGTCATATCAGTGTAATACAAGTTTGTTCTGACTTATTTATTGTGGCTTCTAAGCAGCATTTGTAACACAAGGCAAAAACAACTAAAAATCGACTACATGTTGTGACAAACACAGGATGACTCACAGCACTGAATTATTCACCAGTTGTCGAACAAAACACAGAGAATTATTTATGCCACGTGTAGATCCGAGCCTCATGTTCAGGGACGCGGTTGTTTCACAGCAAGTTCGTGGCGACGTGTCCTCGCTCATAAACTGTCTTTGTTGACCCCCGCAGGACAGCGCTGATCTTGGGCTGCGAGTACGGCTGTAAGGACGCGGTGGAGGTGCTGCTGAAGAGCGGCATAGACGTGAAGGCGGTCGACGGCTTGGGTCACGACGCATTTCACTACGCCCGCCTCAGCAAGAGCCCGGAGCTCGTTGCGATGGTCAAAAGTTACCTCGACAAAGCCACCAGAGGTCAGATGGCAAAACACATAAAAGAATCCTGTCACCGTTTGTTTGGAATAAGTACCAGTAGAGCACAATCGGCACGAACAATGATGGTGACAGCTCAGGAGCAGGCAGTGCTGTTCGTCGCCCAGGAGCTGCTGTGTCTGTCGTGCAGTTTTAAAATCCACTTAAAGCTGAGAGTCTTGAACATCACTTCAACATTTGATTCAAAAAAGATCATCTACATGATTTACATGTAGCGCAACAAGTGTGTAGACGTTTACTTAAAAATATTATCATAAATTTTGTATTTTAAGTATTATTTCAGTCAGTCGATGACTCCTATAGTGGCACATTTTGACTACACTTGTATGTCAAAACCACAACACATGCAGGCAAAAACAGCAAATCCCCTGATGTTGTTTTTCTTTAATTTCACTGGCTTGTTAATATATTTCACCACAGAGTGTATAATTGTAGCCGCCTTTAGCCACAGCTTTGATTCTCAGGATTATTTCCTGATTCCATATTTCATTTGCTTTTATTTTTCTTGTTTGCGTTCCTTGAACATGTTCTCAAGGAAGAGCGTTCAGATAACATACCTGTTCTATCTTTTTTTTCAGATCTATGGCTGATAAATGAAATCTGAACTTGCTGTTTTCTCATTTTGTTACAGATAAAGAGGCTGCAAAGATAGAACAGTGGAAGCGACAGGTAATCCTGCAGCATTCACACCATCCATTACACCTCACCAACACCGTGGAGCAGCTGTTATTCTCCACTGTACTTTACATATTTTAGAGAACATTCGTGCCATTTGTGTAGCCACAGTCCCTTTGTTAAAAGATGGCAAAGGTCAAAGCTGCTTTCATCGCAAAGCCTTTGTTGACATTATTCAGTCAGAATCCTTTCTGTCCTCCATTCAAATGCTAAGACACTTTGAAGCCTGTGGTGTAAAAACACCCTCAAGATTCTGCATTTTCCTCAGTTCTTCCCCTCACTGACTTGGTGCTGTTTAGTTCAGCTGTGTCGTATTTCTGCACCTGTAAAGCACTCAGACGTACGTGACTGCCATCTAGTGATCGTCAGTGAGAGTTGTTCCATACGCTTACATAGCCTGTGGTAATGTTATATCTTCAAAACATGGTTGTAAAAAAGATCCTGTGTTATCGGCAGCATTCGGTGGAGCGGTCAGAGGCAGCTGAGGCCAGCAGAAGGGATCAGATCATACATGTAAGTGCTGCAGCTCCAGTTTCCACATATACATATTCACTTTGCATCATTAACAAGCAACTTTCATGACATTCAAAGATTGTTTGCTTGAATAAGTCAATCATCAAGACATCCATATCCATAAAGTACAGCTGAATTATTAGTTCTGCCGTGCTCAGTAATGGGATCATGATTATTTTATGTTTGTAAGATTTATGGTTTTATGTGTGGATGTGTGTTTTAGGACTTGGAGAGGCAGAATGAGACCCTGCAGGAAAGTCTCAGGAACTACCACCAGGAGCAAAGAGCCCTGTTAGATAAGGTCAACATGCTACAGCAACAGCTCACACAGGTAAACAACACAACCACACAGCAAGAGCTACTGAGCTCGATAAAAAAAAAAAAACTGTACAGCACGGCGAAGAAGGCAAGCAGCCTGCATATATAAGGCAAATAAGATAATAAAAACTGACCTGAGTCGCGCTGTCTTGACCTTGTATCATAGTTCTGCTAAGATAATAAAGGTAATATGTGATTTTAGGAAATGTTTTACCATTTCTGACCTCACGTGCTTCTGATGGCTTTCTTTGAAATGCTACATTAAGCTTCAGCGATGCCTTAAATGTACCTGCCAGAACAATGTCCAACACTGAAATTCAATTAAATGAATTTTAGTGATATATTGTTATTTATGAATCTCTCAGTTGACTGTATATATGATCTTTTTTTTCCATCCTGCAGGAAAAAATAACTGTTGAAGACACTCAAAAAGAGGTACGAAAGCAACCTGTTTGTAAGAATGATCATCAGCATGCCACTATCATACAGCATTAGCAGTCATGAGTGCAGTTTACAGACAGTCTCAAGTTACTGTGACCTTCTGAAACCAGAGAATCAGAGCAGATGAAAGCCTGGGAATGATTTTGGAGGATATTGCTGGTGCTGTATCAACACAGAACTGCACATGTGAAAGAGAAGGAAAGGGAAAAGGAAGGCTTCACAGTCTGAAATGCCACTTGACTGTGACTTAATAGTACTGGCTAACATCCTTCAAGCTCCACACACATTCAGGAGTTGAGGTCAAGTGCTGTGGCACTTCAAACCTTTGCAACTTCCTGAAACAAATCTACAAAAGAAATTCCACAGTTCCACTGTTTTAGTCTTGTTGTGCAAGTTAGTAAAGAAAGACCAGCAAAAACTAAACTCTCAGTTCTCAAAGAGCTACTCTCCTATTAAAGCTTGTCTGTGAAAAGCTTTTAATATATTCTGCTGCTGGAACAGCTTCACTGTGACAAAAGCACATACTGCAGAACACTGAATAATTTAGCAGGTATGTGGAGTTTTTTAAAAGGCCCAAGCAGCTCACAGTATGTACAAGTCCTTAACAAATGATGTGTGGCATCTGAGCATCTATGTACAAATATTGATTTTTATAAGATTTAAATGCATTTTTCAATACTATCAGTTCAGTTAAGATGTTTGTATTCCCTTTGATAAATGATATAAATAAACTGTTCTTGGAAGTGAACCCAGACCCCCGCTGTGTTCCCATCATTCAATCAGTCATTTATTCATCTTAAAGTGTCTGTTTCCCTTTTGCTTGACTAACTCATGCCTTTGCTTTTCTTCTATCAAATCAGAAGGAGCAGCTGAAGGTGTTGCTCAGTGCCAAAGAAAGAGAGGACGGGGCTCGAGGCCTCGAGACTGTCAAGGTCCAGCTCCGGAGTACTTTGGTCAGTGACCATATACATATCTGATTTCTACTTTGAGACTTAAATCCTCTTAGTTCAAAAGTATTTGGGTGTGATATATTTGATATTAAGTGTTTCTCAAGCTGTGATTTATATTTTATTGTCCTGAGAGATCAGGTTTCAATAAGTCTGAAAGTTTTAAAATTCAGTCCTTTGTTAGTATACATACACTCAGTTGCAAGTTAATTAGTTACACCTGCCTGAAGCTAATGCAGTCTAATACAACTTTCATGAAGGTTTGTGTTTTAAATTCTTTTAGAGAGGTGTTGATTTAACTGTGTGGACATTTTGGAGGAGGATTTATATATAAAATGTTATTTTATCCAGGGAGGGTAGGCTGAATAACAGCACTTCTTCTCTCTATAATGCAGTACATGCAATACAGTTCAAGAACACCACTAAGTACATCCTCCAAACGACAGTTTCAACAAAAACTGAACATTATAACCTTCATGAAAGTACTGAAGGATTTATTGCAGGATTGTTGTATCAGGCTGCATTACTTTTAGCTCTGTGCACTGAGTATACTGGTACCAAAGTCTATCTGCGTTAAGGAAATTAATACAGTAATACACATGAACATTAAAGTATTTTTTTTTCACAAATCAGTGCTGTTAAAGCATTCTGTATACGACCCTGATTGCAGAAATGTTGGGAAAAGTGTAAAACAAAAATATAACAGGATGTGGGACAGGAGCAGCAAAAGACTGGGAAAGATGTGGAACGCTCCAAAAACACCTGTTTGGATCATTCCACAGGTAAACAGGTTGCTTGGTAACAGGTGATAGTATCATGATTGGGTATGAAAGGAGCATCCTGGAAAGACTCAGTCGTCACAAGTGAGGATGTAGCAAGGTTCACCGCTTTGTGAGCACATCATTGGATAAAGGATGTTAATTTAGGAACACTTCCTGAAACTGTGTCAGAAACACATTTAATATGGAAATTAATGTTTTGTTTTTTTATTTGTGTTTTACATCCCAACTTTTCTGGATTCGAGGTTGTAGCATAAAAAAATGTCTTTTCCTCAGTCGAGACACCTCAGTTCAAGCATTTCTAATGAATGTGTGTGTGTCTATATGGATTCACAGGGCGACTACTCTGGGCAGTCTGTTATCAAAGGTTAGTTTCCTTCCATTTCTTGAATCATGAAGACATATTTGACACCATTATGTCAAACTTCACCAGCAAAGTATGAGTAGGTTTGAAGGTTATATTTGTCTTTGCAGGTAAAGAAAACGCTTTGGTCAAACAGGCTCACAGCCTGGACTCTGATCAGGTGAGTTTTTGTCTGTGGAATAGTTTTATTTGACTTGCAAATGTCTGAAATACAGTGTTAGTAGTGTGCCAGCAGTATGTGTCAGCAATGGTGAGCTTACAGCAGCACTTACATACACATTCAGCTGCTAATACAGTATTCAGATCCTGATTCTTTTCTTTCTTGGCTTCAGAAAAAGAAAATTATAACCTCATCAGCCTTAGGAATGAGTCAGTCTTTTGTGAATGTATTACAAAGCAGTCACACTCTATTCCGTACTCTCAAGTAAAGTGGCTGGTTTTCCATAGAAATCACTAATAGTTAATATTTTTGTCACAGTCGGTGTGTGCTTGTATCAGTAAGTTTGTTCTCTTCCTCTGCAGATGCTCCAGAATCCTGCCGTGTCGCGTTCACTGTCCAGACCTCCAGAGAAGATTCAGCCCACTGTGGGCTGGGACCTCTCCAGTGAACTGGATGCACTCCGACGTGAACACGAGGCAGTCAAGAAAAGACAACAGGCGGCGGAGGAGGAGACAGCGCGGCTTCAGTCTGCCCTGAACCGTAAAAACCGAGAGTGTCAAGAGCTCGTTCAGAGCCGAGACACCATCCAGAAGCAGGCCGACCAGCAGGTTCAAGAACTGGAGGACGCCTTGGGGGACGTCCAGAAGAGGATGCTGGATTCTGAGTGTAAGGTCAAACAACTGCAAGCCCATGTAGTTGCTGTTAAGGAACACTTAGGAGGCCAGGCTGCAGATGAACTGCGCGCCCAGCTCCAGGACGTCAAGGCCAAGTATGAAGGTGCTTCGGCTGAAGTGGGTCGCGTTCGGAACCGCCTCAAACAGAGCGAGAAGGCCTTGGAGGAGTACAAGAGCAGCGAGAGCCAGCTAGCGGCTGAAGCAGAGCGGCTGAACCAAGACCTGGAAGCTCTGTCCGCGGAAAGGGATGAACTAGCAGAAACCCTTATAGAAATGGAAACCCAGCTGAAGGAGGTCCAGACTAAACATGGCAACACAGTACCAGCTGAGAAGTTTGACAACATGAAGAACCTGCTGACCAATGCAGTTGACGAGAAGGAACGTCAGCTCGCTGAGCTGAGGGAAGACTACGATCGCGTGCTGGAGGAGGTTGCAGAGCTCCATCGAAAGCTGGACAGCCCGCCATCCCAGGGAGGATCAGGGGCGATGTCTGCAGAGGAGCAACAGAGGATACAGGCTGCCCTCGAAGAGCAGAACGCCTCATTGAAAAGGAAGCTGGTGGATTTGACTGCCAAAAGCCAGGATCTAATTCATGAGGTCGAGGAGAGCGAGGAGGAAAGAGACATACTACGAGAGCAGCTGGATGAGCTCAACAGCAGGATTGAGACTGACTTTATACCAATGAAGGACCACGAGGAAGCTCGCAGTAACATGGTAACAGCTTTGGAGGAGCTGGAAGACAAACTGGTGGAAGCCAGCGAGCGCTACGGAAAAGCAGAGGCACAAGTTCATCAGCTTCAGACCGAGAGGACCACGCTGCAGGAGAATATCAGCAGCCTCCAAAGTTCCAGCGAGGGACGCCAGAGCGACATGGATGCTCTGAGGTCTCAGAATGCCGAGCTCGTGAAGAAACTTGAACTTTTGCAGAAGAGATGCGAAGACAGAGATGAAGAGTGTTTGCAGCTGACGGCACAGAGCCAGACCCTGAAACAGAGCATGGAAGGAGAGTATGTTCCCAGACGGCAGCACGAGCAAGTGAAGATGGAGTTAAGTTCCACCTTAGAGAGTGTCAAAGCTGAGATGATGAGGTTGCAGACCAAGGAGAAAGAAAGTAAGGAAGAACTGAAGAACGTGAAAGAAGGAAACGATAAGTTGAAAGAAGAGTTGGAAAAAGTCCTGTCAGAGAATGAAAATGAATATATACACGTGAAAGAGCACAAAGCCGCCACAGACAAGCTGAGTGCTGCTGTTGCTGAGGCGGAGAACAGAGCAAACGAAGCGTCAGCGATGTACGTGTCGGCTCAGGAGGAAACAGTAAAGCTTACCCAAGAACTGAAGGCTCAGAAGAAAGAACTTGACACCATACAGGAGGCTATTCAGTCCAAGTTCATCCCACTGACAGCGGCTGAGGAAAAAGAGCGCTCTTACAGCGCCCAGGTGAAGGAGTTGACAGTCAAGCTGTTGGAAATGGAAGAGATGTATAACAAAGAAAGGTCTGCCGGGCAGAGCAACGAACAGGAGAAAGAGAAACTACAAGTCGAGATTAAATCTGTTCAACAGAGACTAGACTCTGCTCTAGTTACCAGTGAAAAGCACAAGGATGTGGAGGAAGAGTTCAAGGGTAGATTTGAGGAACTGGCTCAGGAGTTGGCCAAGTTAGAGCAGCAGCACAAGGAGGTAACGTCTCAGAAGGCTGATCTTCAAGACCAGAACGCCCTCTGCAACAGTCAGATCCAGAATCTCCAGGAGCGTCTGAAAGCAGAGTTGACTCGGATAGCAACGTATGACACGGAGCTGAAAGCCCTCCACGACGCCATGCAGCAAGCCCAGGCCGACTGCAAGAAAGCAAGAGAGGCTCAGCAGGAGGAGGCCCAGAGGGTTTGTGCCTTACAGAAAGAACTGCAGGAATGCCGCAGGGATCAGGCTGCTCTGCTGCAACAACAGGCCAAGTCCGAGGAAGCCCTGGAGGCTGAAGTCGCTAAACTTCGAATGGCCCTCCGTGAAGAGGAGGAGAACAACGCCCAGAGGGCTGAAGACGTGTCCGCCCTGCAGTCCGAGCTCCTTCAGGCCACGCAGGCTCTCGAGGAAATTCGCTACAAGGAAGACCAGATGAACCAGCTGACGAAGGAGAAGCAGCAGCTGGAGGAGGAGGCTGCCAACCTGAGCAACAAGCTGCTGAGCTTAGCCGAGGAGTGTGAAGAGGCCCGCCAGGAGTCCACAAAGGCGAGGGAGGGCGAGAGCAGGGCCAGGACAGAGATGGAGGCTGTCCAGGAGAAGGGACGTGCCATTGAAAGAGAAATTGGGGAGCTGAAAGAGAGATATGATGAGTCTCTCAGCACCATCTGTGACCTTCAGAGGAGGATCCAGACATCAGCTCAGCAGACTGAAGCCAAAGACAAGAAGGTAGTAAAACTTTGACATCGCAGTTGAATTATGAGTCAATTTTGCATTTAAAGTATGTCTGTTACAGGCAGTAAGTGTGTTGCACGATAGCTAAATGTAACTGCTTAAAGTTAAAAATGTGATGATCCACCATTGTTTTTTATGTAATATTCAGAAAGACTGTCAGATTTTTCATTTGTTTCTATTTCTGGGGATGAAATTCTTCTTTCGTTCTGTCAGGTGGTTGATGAAGTGATGAAAGATGAATGAATAATAACGTTAATATCTGTGCGTGTGTCAGATCACAGAGTTGTTGACAGATGTTGAGCGATTGAAGCAGGCTTTGAATGGTCTGTCCCAGCTGGCATATACAAGCAACGCGCCCAATAAGAGACAGACGCAGCACATTGACACACTCCAAGCCCAGATCAAGAGCCTACAGCAGCAGCTGGCTGTAAGTGGACACGCACTACATACTGAAATATGTATTACAGGAAATGATGTTAACTTATGCATATTCTGATTTGTACTTAATGAGATTTACTGCACATTAACTGTCCTTCTGTTAGTGACTGACTTAAAAACAACTTTAAGAGGCAATAACGTCTTTATTTTTAGACATTTCACTCAGTGATAGTTCCAGAGTTTTCTGACAAAGCTCTTACAGCAACATTTTAGCCTCACGATCCTGAATCTCCTTACATTAGTTCAGCAACTGAGCCTTTCCAGGATGACACTGCCATACCAATCATGATACTATTACCCGGTACTAATCAACCTGTTTACCTGAAAACAGGTAAAACAGGTGTTTTTGGAGCGTTCAGTCTTTAGTTGCTCCTGTTCCAACTTGTTTGAAACGTGTTGCTGCATCAGATTCAGATTAAGCAGATATTTACAAAAATCAATGAAGCTGATGAGCTCAAACATTAAATATACAGTCTTTTTACTGTTTGCAACTGATTATATGTAAAAAAGGATTAGCAAATTATCCCATTCTGTTTTATTTACGTTTTGCACAGCGTCTCAGCCTTTTTGGAATCAGGGATGTAGAAGAAAGCACTAACTGACATAACATCTTATATTTAACGAATGCGTTATGTGGTTGATATTTCAGTTTATTGGCTCATCAGGTAATTCATAGAATAAAACATACAAATAGTACATTCAGTGACTTATTTATAATAGTGATCAGACTGTGTGTACCTCAGTTACTTGGTGAATCAGGTAAAAAGAATTCAACATCTCTCTGCTCCTTTCATATAACATACGTGTCTTCAGATGCTTCCTAACATTTACATGTAGCTTAAGATTTAGAATAACATGGAGTTCGAATTAAGTCACTGCACCACATAAGTATTTACAGCACTAGCCAGCTGTTGAAGGCATCCACGTTAACCACTGTGTCGTCTTTCTCCCTCTCCTCTGCTCGATAAGGATGCTGAGAGGCAACACAGGGAGGTGGTTTCAATTTATCGAACTCATCTCCTCAGCGCAGCACAGGTAAGTTCATCTCTGTTGAAGGTGAGACTTGTCTCATTTTCTTCCTTAAACTCTGAACATTGTCTGCTTTGTCTCATTCCCATAAATGGTCCGAGTTAAAATAATGTAGGTTAAGAATGTATTTTAAGAATGACAAAAAGGAGCTCGCAGAGATTCAGTGTTTGGATTTGAGAGCAAAGTTTATGAAAGAATAGTGGAACTGGTGACAGGACTGTTTTTAAAAGACATGAGTGATTTCATTAAAACACACATAAAGGGCAGATTAATTCATACATTTGGCAAACCCAAAGCATCCAACATGCACTGTCAATCCTGGGCCATTCCCGTCTTGTTTAATACTTATACTAAATTTCCCTTCATGAATGTTACTGACTGGTCATAAATTTCCACCAACAGCAACAGAAAGTAATCGTGAGAAACACCGTCCAGCTTGGTGCAGAGGTGCAAACAGGAGCTCAAAGCTGCTCCAACTCACAGTGGGTCTGCCACAGCAGCTGCAGCGTGGCTCTGCTTAGCTCGCAGTCAACACTTTGGAGAGGCGAAACAGATCTCCGAAGGGTTGTTTGACACGCTGGCAGCGCACTGTAAACCAGTAAATGATCACACCGCTGCAAGCATTGAATGATATGTAGAAAACAAAGAAAAGATGTTTATGAAATCAAACGTGTTTTTTTGAATCGCGGTTTTGCTTTTCAGCCAAGTTTCAAAAACAACTTTCAGCACATCGTCACCATCCAAAAGCACGAGGGAATTCATGTGTTTACTCTTGGGTGAAATGTGTTGTCGAATGTTGACTGGAAGCCTGATTATTTGAGGAAAATGTAATGGTAGGTGTAATGGTTTGAGATCCTGTGAGAGCAGGCTGCAGATTCATTCATCAAACCTGAAAACGGCAACAAAAAACACCTGATCTGTTAACGTGAGTAATTAACGACAGAGCTGGCAGCGAGGAATATGGAACGAAGGGACTAACAGAAGCCCGTCTTGTGTTTCCCACAGGGCCACATGGATGAGGACGTCCAGGCCGCCTTGCTCCAGATCATCCGCATGAGACAGGAGTTTGTGTGTTAAAGCTTCCTCTGAAAACAAAACGCTGCCCGCTGACTCAAATTCTCCGTTCTCACGTCTCCCGCTGCAGAGTTCCCCTGCTGTGGCCCCTGTGGCCTTCCAGTGTGTGTGTGTGTGTGTGTGTGTCTGCTGAGAAATCCACGTTTTTGTAGCATAGCTGCACTTTGGTTCCCAAATAACTAAATCTGTATCTGAGTAAAAGTGAATAACTGCAGATTATTCAACTTCAGCAGAAATGCAGCAAACTAAAAATCAATTTGAAAATGCTGTTGTATCAAACTGACCTGTGAGATAATGTTGATGTAAAGATCTGCAGGAACATTTCTCCTGCAGTCTGGTATGTGACGATGCGTTCCCACACATCTCTGTCAAATCTATTATAAATGATTACGCAAATCTGTGTATTTTCATGCGGCTCTATCACAGCATGCTCAGTCACGTGGGAGCTGTTTGCAGTGGAGGTCGCTCTTTGTTGAAACGCTCAGCTGAAATGTGAAACGGACATGAACACAGACCACTTTTCACATTCCCACCTGACAGTCAGCTCTCATACGGCATGTTTTCGTGTTTAACGGCTGCGTTTGCTAGAATTTGACGGTTCACAGTTTTGCAAGTTCGTCTTTGAACAATGGTCAGGTGCCCATATGAACACTGAAAGGGGTTTCGCTTGCCTGATGCACTTCCAGTATAAGTGATAAGGGGTTAAATCCACACCTCTCATAGATGTATTGGAAGTTGATATCTGCCAGTCTTTCTAGTAAAATTCTTTGCTGTTGAGCTGCAGTGAAAGAGTGAATTTAAGACTTTGGAATACATTTTTTTCACAGAATAAGAGTGTTTTGTGATCACACAAAATCTGTTTCAGTGTACATATGAGCACGTGAGTAAGACAGACTTGAAAAATTGTGAACTTGTCCTTTAATGCAATCCTCAAATCTGTACATTGGAGGAGTTATTGGTCTCTGTAATCTGACTGTCACTGAGCAGATCCCATCCTAACATGATTCCAGTGTAAGAGATGAGGCCTCCGCAGTGGGAATTAGTCGCATCAGGTGGGAGTTTGTGTGTTCAGACAGTGTTTCCCTGCTGAGGCGCAACAAAAAGAGTCAATTCTGTACCCACATCTCTTACATTGGAATACATTATTAGGATATCCTGTCAGGTCCAGAAGAAGGGATCAGCTTCCAGTAACTCTCGAGTGTACATACGGGCATCTGAGCATCGTTTTAAGACAGACTTGAACCTGTCCTTGTTCATGTCAGTGGTCACACTTCAGCTGCTTTCTTGAGACTGTATTCATTTTGTGTGAGTTGTCATCTTCTGGAGGTCCAAACTAGCACATGTGTTTTCAGAATAACACCAAATACCAAAGACCTGACGAGGGTAAAATCATCCAAATCTAAAACTACTCGCCGTTTTGGTATATGGTAGATAGTTATGTGACAGATTTGACAGTCCTGTCACTCTTACAGTCTGGTTACATCAGTCCGGTTTGTGCTGGATTTGAGTCATGTGGGTGTGAAGTGGAGATCTCTTGCTGTGTCCGACAGTTTGCAGTGGCACGTCGTCCTTTTTGTTGAAACCAGAGTGTCCTCTAGTGGTGAGACTTGGCTGGCCAAGTTGATAGAAATTGTAATAGTCAGTGTGGCCCAGGGGTAGGCAGTAGTTGTTTTTGGAAGCTGTAATATCTGCATGCTTGGATTCAACACCAGGGAGGATTATTAGGAATCGTACATGTAGTTGAGAGAGTATGAAATGTGGATGGAAAGCACAATTGTCAAAGCTTTAGCTGCTAATATCTGTTGCTCTGCATCACTAAATTCAAACCAAACCCCTTTAAAAGACAGCAAACGTCCCAGCTGAGGCTCGACTGGATATAAAACCTGTTTTATGCAGCAGTGAACTTTGCACCTCTCCTAGAACAAGGGTTGCGTACCCCTGAGCCCGCTCTTTGTGACTCTTGATGGTGTAGTGTAGTGGTGTTGTGATTGTTGAGCGAGTCTCGTATGCCTTTACACTGATATATTTTTCATAGCTTTGTACTACTTTAATTACTGTACTACAGTGTGACAATTCTGATATTCAGCAGGTCTGGAAGTAGAACGGCACAGAACACGTTCAGGGTAACATTTACCGTAGGATGCCATTTGATAAGAATAGAACAGATTCTTTTATTTATGTGGATAGACAAACTCTTTAGTTTATTGAAGCACTCCTGTCTTTGCCTTTCAGCGAACACATCTTACCAAGTGAACCTGCTCGCTCTCTGTTTTTATATTTTGGCCAAAAACTCTGTTTTTAACGTTTAAAAAAGAATACCTCCTGCATTTTGTTATGCAGACGTTAGGGATTAACACTAACTTTTATGAATATTTCTTTCTGTCTTCCCTCTACGGTTTACATAGACTATAAATTGCATCCAGTTAAATCTCCAAATAAATATTCTGTATACCAATCTGTTTAAATTGGTTGTTTTCTTTGGCAATAATATTTGTGTTTGTGAATCAGTAATACAAAATCAATAAAAGTGCCTAACATAGAAAACTAAATCTTTGCTCTGTGTATTTTGTCATATTACAGTATAAGAAATGTCTGCAGCTTTTAGCCACACTAGCAGTGTGATCCAGACTGAAATACCTCGGCAACTATTGGATGGATTGCCACGAAATGTTGGACAGACTGAATCTTACAGCCTGTGATAATCTCCTGACTTTTTCCTCTAGCGCCATCAGTAGGTCAAAGTTTTCGTTTATACTGTGAAATATTGAATATCTAATCAATGGATTGCTACAAAATTTTGTACTCATGATCTCCAGACAATGTATTTTAATGACTCAAATGCGCCACCATCTGGTTAAACTATCAATTTGTTAAATATTTTGATTTATGCCCAAATACCTGCAAAACATTCCCATCAGCCTCAGCTGTACTTTGTGTTTCTGGATAGTTAGCAAGTGTTACCATGCTAAATTAAGACTTAGTAAACATTCTGTTAAACATCAGCATGTTAGCATTTAGCATTTAGCCCAAAACACTGCTGTATCTAAGTACAGATTCTGAGTCTTTTTAAATTAAAGGCCTATTTTCTCTCAAACTCAGTTTTGGTTCTTATTTAGATTTCTGTATTTTTATTTTTGTCCTCACTTGTTTAAGTATGCTAATGCAAACATTCTTGCACCAATGAGGATTTAACAATATTTTAATCAAACCTGGGTGACAGTTATGGAGGTAAATGACACAGTCTGATGAAGCAGATGAGCTGAGTTTGTTTTCCTGGACTTCAATGTTGATTGTTGTTCATTTAGCCATGAATATTTAATGTTACGGAGAAATAGCAGTTTTTTGGGGCTTTAAATCATACATTAGACGGTTTGTGTGCTTTCAGCTGCACACAGTCTTACTTCCCCTGTGGGAACAGCTCAGTTCATGTGGTTTCACTTTAAGTACAATCAAACCAGGAATGAGAGCGAGCAGCTCCTTGGCACACGGCGCTCACTTTTATCTTTGAGCCCGTGCCTCTATTGATTTGTCTGTTGGTCTTATTCTCCTCACAGGATTTATTTTTCATCACCGGGATGCTGTGAACAGAGGTCAAGGCTATTTCTGTTGTCTCATCCCAGATAAATTCATGGCATGCACGGTTACTGAGCACAGGGGAATTTTCCCTTTAATAAGTACGACGTGGTCAAACTGGCATTTTCTTTAGAAAATAATCAAGATTACTAATGCTACCAAAAAAAAAATCATTCATACAAGCTTCAAGCAGACCTCAAAGTTTATGAGTAAGGGCTAATTCATCCCGTATCCCATCCTGTGTTCGCACACACACAAACACACAACATGCACACACCCTCTAATTGATACAAGACTTGTTCTGGGTTTGATTCCTTTGAGAAACGCTTGCTGGTTTCAAGTGGCAGCCGTCCCTCCTCTCCACTCCTCCTTCTTCCTCAGTTTTATGATTCCCTTTTTTGCGGTCTGCACTGAATAAGCTGTTCTCAGCAATTATGGCAAATACAATTCAATCTGTTGGTAGATCTCTCTTTAATCTCATTTCCAGGGTCCTAATCAGTCCCATACATCTACTTGCGGCCATTTGGTTTACCATTGTAACCCCTTTCCCGGCCGCAAAGAATCCCATCTTTATAAAATTCGTCATCCCGAGAAGGATCAGAGACTTTATTTATGTTGGAATAAGCCCCGGCCGTCCACCGCATGCCTCATGAGTGGTGAACTGGCTGAGGAAGCAGGCGGGTGGTTATATACACATCAGATACACGCCCACAGCTTTGCTTCCAGTCCTCTGAGCTGTCACGAACGTTTGTCATCTCTCACAGCAGTGTGCCACCTCTGCGCCACTCCTTCACTGGAGGAGTTGTTTCGCATTGTCCGCCATGCAGAAACTCAGAGGCCTCTTCTTGTGTTTTACTGGAATCGTGAAAGCTTTCGGCTATGGCCACCTGACGCATGACATAGCTTTCTCAACCTCTTTTTTTCCGTCTGCCCTCGCTTTTAGTATCTCTGTGGTTATTTTCACCCTTCCTCTCCTACACGGCCACATTAATCTGTTTGGAGGCCCCAAGGCCAAACATTTACTGTTGTGCCCCTTGTTGGACAGGACAGGATGAAAATCGATGCAGCAGAACCAGAGATATTATCTTTCTTATTCCACACATTCTCCTTTCTCTTCAAAATGTGCCTTCATTACCCACAATGCAACCGGACCGCCAGCAGTTCCGTCAGACATTTGGATTTGTTATGCTAGTTGCGGCTTATGTGACCTCCAGCTGCAAGCCTCTTATTCTTCAGCCCCGACCGACGCTGACTCAAATAGCACCACTTGACTTTGTGCTCCTTTGTCTGGAGCCACAAAAGGCTTCATACAACTTATTTCATATTCACATACGCAGCTGTGCTCTCCAAGACCTGTCAACAGACCATGATGTGAAACCTGCAGTACACCCTGCTGACTGTAGATGGCAGTTTTTAGAATAATGCTACCTGGCACAGAATTCCTGAGTGTCCGTTTATTTAGGAAAATGCACCATGTGAGCACAATTGCTCATGATGCAAGGCCACAGTTGATTTTGTTCTTGCAAATTTCCCCCATATTTTCAAGTAATCAAATTAACAGAGAGGACACTGGGGCGGTTGCTTGCTTTGCCCAGTCATCCGGCCCTGCTGTCCTGTCATATCATGTTTTCTTTTCCTCCTTCTCCCCACTGCTTCCTTCCTTCCTGCTGTTTTACCTTTCGTCTGTCATCCTTCCTTCCTGGTTAATTCCACAGGTCAGGTCAGTCAAGAGGTCTGTGCCATATTTGTCTCCCTGGTGTAATTGCTTACTATTTCTCTGTCTCTAATAAGCCATTACTCAAGCAGCGCTGGCCAGCCAGCCTGTGAGGCTACACTGGGGGCAGTGAACACGAGGCCAGGGGCCCCTCTTTTTTCATTAGTCCCCTGAGGAACTGGACTACTCTTGGCTCCAGGCCGAGACAGGCGAGGCCCCTTTAATGTTTTTGCAGAGCTCCAAAGCACTTTGTTGCCTCAATAAAGTTCATTTATGGGATAATAAGGCTCTGGAGGACACATGGTGCTGATTTGAGTTGAATGGTTTCAGCATGGCTCACATTCCCAAACCCAAGCTCTGTCTCTTCCATCTCTTTCTTTTATTTCATCTTGCTTTTTTTTCTTTCCTCTCCCCACTTCTCACCTTTCTCTTGCTGCTCACCTCACATCCCCCTGTCCTCTTTATCTGCCGTCATTTATTATTCTTCTATCTAACACTTTGGCAGTGTTACTGTCTGATCTTGGGTTGACCTGGGATTTGCACACCTGGGAATGAGTAGCAGCGAGGGGGCAGGAGGCCCTCTCATTTCCCAGGATTTATTCCAGAGCTTTGAGGGGGAGGGCTGTGGGGGTATATGAGGGAAGAGAGGCGATCAGAGGAATGAAAACCCTCAAGCCCAAAACCCTGGCAGGAGGATCAAGCTTTACATGCCAAGGCTCCGCTAGAGCCGGGTGCCCCGGACATTTGCTGTATCAAAGGTGTGGAAGTACATGCATTGGATACATGCGTTAAACCAGATGCCTATACTCCGAGGACGGGTTAAGACACACACGCACAGATAGATTAGAACCAGGCCCAACCTCCACTTCTTTCTCTTCCTTTGGTTTTATTACACATGAGGCTTACGTGAGTGTTGGCCATCTTACCCTGAAACCCAGTAAGGACATCGTACACCACTGTATGCTAAATGGTTTCATCTGAGTTCAATGTTTTTCTTTTTCCCTCATTAGTAGTTGGTTAACCACTAATGCTTAGTGTATCTGCTCAGCTTTTCTTCCTCCCTTCATTGACTTAGCAAGAAACAGATGGACCCAGACCGCCACATTTCCCTCTCCCTTCTGTCATCCTTCCCACCACTTCTTTCACAATAATCTCTCGCTCTCAAACGGAAAATCGCCCCAGTTTTGCATGTCTGCTCGTGGCGCAACACATGAGACGGTGTATGTGGTTTAATAGGATAAGGCTTTTGGGGTTGCTTGGTGCTTGGAAATATGGCTGAGGCCACCTCTGGCTGCTTCAATCATCTTAAAGACATTGCTTTAGGCCTGAGGGTGTTAGCTCGAGCTTGTTAGTGCGGTTGGAAAAAGCTGTGTTTGATTCCGTGATGAGGACTGGATGAAAAAACTGTGAGTCTGGAGGACTGACTTTGATTTGATGTTGGCGTTTGTGAGCCGCTCCGTTTTCAACTGTGGTGTCGTGGGATGGCATGCTGGTTGGGTTGCCAGTTCAGCCGAAACAGACCACTGACACGAAGGGTGCTTCAGCGTTACAGTGAAGACTACATGTAAATGGGATAACTGTTCCATATCATTCAGGTTAAAGACACAGATAGAGAACTGAGCGGTGAGAATAATCAGGATTCGACTTTCTGCAGCATTAATCTACGAAAAAGTATGGATCACTTCAGGACCCACAGTTTATCGCAGCTGAATGTTTGAAAATGTAAAAACACATTTGTGGGTATTAATCAAATGAGATACAACATGTTTCAGAGGTGCTAGTATAGTAGGTGTACTTTTGAACTTCAGGATGAGCCAGGCTAATTTCCCCCTGCTTCCAGTCTGTAAATAAGCATATTTATATAAGTGTCAAACTATTACTTGAATATAATCAAAATGAGCGCAGTGGGCAGGCTATAAGTGGCATTTCACACTGACGGAATACTTCAACATACATTCATTTGCTTTATTGCAGAGTTAAATGAGAAGAATATTAAATTTGAAAACGCTGAATAAATTTGAATAAATCTGAAGCTATCACCAATAGCCGGCTAGCTTAGCAAAACACTGGAAACAGGGAGAAACAGCTTTGCCTGGCTGTAACAAAATCCACCCGCCAGCACCTCTGAACCTCATTAAAGTCCGGATGAAATACAAAAAAAATCTTTTTGAACCCTTTTACATCACATCCCCAGTCATATTTGTATTCTTGTATCAAAATCCAATCGTTTTTTCTTCCTGTTAAACAAAATATGCTCACATAAGCGCTTGAACCAACCAATTTCAATAAATGATATCATGACATCCACCCATCAATCAGTCGTCAGTGTTTAGCAGATCAGAGCTAAGATTCAATAGCTAGCAAGCTTGCAACGGCATCGTACATCGGTGTGTCTTCACCTCAAAGCAAAGCACTGAGGTTTCAGGCCCTTTGTCTTCCCCTCCCTGGTGGATGCTGTTACTCTGTCTGTATACACCGTCAGGGTAGCAGTAAGCCTCCACCTCCTGCAGCATGAGGGTTACGTCTGCCTGCTCCGGTAACAGGGGAGGTTATAAAGGCGCTGAAGGAGGCGAGTAGTCCTGTACGATTAAATGGAGGCTAGCATCCAACTCTGAATCACTGCAATTCTCCATGTTTGTTATGACAGGCCTACTTTTCAACATTTAGATCGAATTCCTCTCAACGTTATGTCCCTCCTGTCTTTCCTGTTTCACTCGGAAATACATTACAAGCTACTCTCTAAATCACCTGGACTTTAATTAGCACAATATATCTTGTTAGTTTAGACAAACAGAGAGGTAAAAACAGCAAGCTGTGCTTTGACACGAGCCATTCCCTTGGTGGACGACAGCTTAAAGCAGTGATGCTAAGCTAAGCTAATCGCCTCCCGGCTCAAGATCCACACAGACATGAGAGTGGCATCAACCTTTTCGTTCAATTTTAGGGAAAAAAGAAATGAGTGTTGCCCTTTTTTTTTTAGTGTTAAACTATTACTTTAATATCATAATAACACAGTCTTGTATCAGTGGATCGTTACACAGGTGATTTGTGTTTAAAGCATGCACAATCAATACAGAAGTCCAGAGTTCTTGAACAGCCACTGATTGTTTTCCATTTAGCAGAGACCGGGCTGAGGCTAACTCCCGACTCGCTGCTTAATTTGCTTCCTCTTGCCCAACATGAATCAGCTTTTAGCTTTGCTTTGTAGTGGCTGATGATGATATAGTGGTTCTGGGGGGTTCACTTCCTCAACAGCGCTGGGATTTCAGTAGCGAGGAGGTCAGAAGGTCAAACGCTCCAAGTCTCTCTCCCGTCTCAGCCGTGGTTTCATTTGCTGAGTTATCGTCAAGCTGGATCGTAGATATTACTCAGTCTGACTTCAAATCAGCTTCACAGAGCGGAGCCGGCGGTTAAGAGCTGAGCGAGAAATACGAGGCAGTATTATCACACCATCCAATTAGACACTTGAAAGGAAACTTTTCTTTGGGCAGGAGGTCACTAGATGTAAGCAGGCTGTAAAACTAACACATCTGTATTCATTTTTTTTCCTTTCTTCCACATTTGGTCATCTCTGGTCAACACGGCTCAGAATCAAGAAAAGGTTCAGATCAGCTGCTGTAAAGGTTAACGTGAATATCAGATATCGACTGTCCACAAGTATATTAAATAATCAGCTCCAGCCTAACAGGCCGCAGTATCACGATGTTGGATACCACTTTCTAACAAGTGCACCAACTACATGCTTTATAAGTGCAAGTTGTATCTGATGGCTTTATAAATATTCATTAAATGGAATTATCCATTCATGATTTATGCCATCATTGGTGAACGTTAGAGTTGTCAGTATGTTGAAAAAAAAAAAATAGTTTGACAGGTTTTTATCCACTTTTGTAAGGAGTCATTCTGCATAATGAGTACTTTTACTTCTATATAATTTATGTAGCCTACGTTTTGCAGATTACATACTTTCACGTGTGTAAAATGTCGAAAATAATTGAGTCTTTTATTACTGTGGTATTGCTACTTGTAGTTTAGCCAAAGATCTGTGCACTTCTTCCCCTCTTGATAGTTATCTACACCAGGTTGTGTGTGTGTCTGTCTCGAATACTACTGGACCCATCAGCCTAATAGTTCTTGTGCACATTTATGACACATTTACGCTCAAAGATGTCTTGTGGCTGTGTTAATTAAACACTTTTGAACTATTTCTGCTCCATTTTATACCGTCATTGACTGCTGACTGTTTACTCCTCTAACCGGTTGGTAAGTAACTAACAACGGCTTCAGTTTGGAATCTTGTTTCCACGTAGCAGAAGGCGTTTCCAGCCATCAGCTGGGCTAAAAACAAGGCGTCACTTGTCTGTTGCAGGCCACATTTTGGCCTTTGTCGTGGCTCAAAATCTGACGTTTCTGAAAGGTTGGAACTCACCTTGAACTGGAGCATCTGCAGAGTCAGGCATATGATATGAGATCAGAGTTCACTCGCTGAAGCTTCGAAAGTTTCTGCTTCTTTTAAAGTCCTGACACTGAAGACAAGGGTCACTTGACAGCATGTCATTATTATGTTCAAATTGTTATTTCTGAACTCGACTCAAACTCTGATCACAGCTGCCAAACATCAATGCAGTGCTGGCACAATGATCAAAATGTGCAGATCAGGCTAAAACAAAGCAGATCAAAAGTCAAATGTATTTGTATAGTGTGTATCACCATCATTGTCTTTGTTTATGTAGGTGACCGAATATGATTTAGGAGGATGAGTTCTCCTTGGCTGGATTGAAAAAAATCCACCAATCCAACATTATCTTTTTCAAATCTCTGTAACTACCTGAAAAAAACTACAAAAATAAATAAATATGGAAAAACAAATTGGTTGTTGTGATGTTGGCACACAGTGAATGCCATCCTCTTTTGATCCCTGGCTCTAACCTTTTGATATTCAGGCAGAAAGAGACGTGCCTCATCAGTTCACCCTCATAACGTCCACCCCTGCTGTGCAATAACCTAATTTAATTTCCCTTTTTTTCCTCATTAAACATAACTCGAGGGTTTAAATACGCAGTGTTGTCTTCGAATTGTCTGCGTGTCAAAGCGTTTGCCTTCCTGTGATCTCAGCCTTGTTGGATGATGACTGCCTCTTTCTGTTTTTGATGCAAATTCACAATGATTGGAGCTTTCAAGGATCTCGGCTTGCAGTCGTGGTAGTAGGTGGGAAGTGCTCCTGGTCACCTGGTCAGGGTTATTTTGCTTTGATGAGCTGCAGATTTATCGCAGATTGTGGATCTGTTTGTGTGTGTGTGTGTGTGAATATATCCATGCGAAGCGTGTGTTTGTGTGTGTAATCATGCAGGCATCTCACAGACCTGACTTTCATGGCCTCACTTCAGAGAGAGCTTTCCCTCAGTGAGATTTGTTGCCCTTGGCCAGACCAAAGGGAAATATTTATAAATCATCCGCACAACAAATACTGAACTCAACCTGAGAGGTCAAAGCCATTCGATGGACACCCTCGCCAGAAATGTGCAAATACACCTCCAAGTCTGCCTGCTGACCCGTCAGAGCGTCCCTGGAACCACATCGCCGACCCACTTAGACTGACTTATATATCACCCACACCATTCTGACCTATTAATACCAACACGCTCCCTCTGGGATAGTGAACTGCTGCTGAAGATCAAATGTAAACATCTGGTACTTCAGTGATGGAACAACTTCCACCATCAAATCTCAGCAGCCTCTCTCCAGCGTGCTGCATCTGCTTTTTATTGTCGCTGTCCGACCCATTTGATCTGATCTTCACTATATGAAATAACTTTAACATGCCTGTAATGACTTTATATTCCCTGAAATCTTATAACAAGCCAGCAACAACATTTATTTTTCTTAATTTTCTTCTAAATATGTGGAAATTGTTATTTTTGTGAAGGTGCGGAGGAGATTAACGGTCACTCCTTAAAAGCCATTCTGGATTAGGGCTGCAATTAATGACTGTTTTAATGTTGATTAATCTGTTGATTATTTTCTTGATTGGTCAATTAGTTGTTTGGGCTATAAAATGTCAGAAAATGGTGAATCTATAGGCTGGGTGACCGATCTATAGGATGTACATAAAGAAACTGGACACAACCTCAGTCACCAGCCAAAAACCAGTTTGGTGAGGAGAATAATGATGTCGTGGAGAAGTGTTGTATGGCATGTTTTGATTTTTTATAGTCCCAATATAATTATATCACCAGCAGTCAATGTGTTGTATTCTCACCATATTTTTCCTCTCAGCGCCAGACAATCATACAGTGTGCTGGTAATTTATAGCAACATCAACACTAATATCTTACAAAATGATGTATTTGTAGCTTGACATGGCCGTTGGACACACATGTGGGAGGAACTGTTATGTTCTTGTGGGTGCATGGCTGTCTGTGTGGTAATTTTGTGCAACATTATTGAAATAGCGGAGAAAATCTTTTCTGATTACTTTCATGAATACAACATGTGGGTCAACAGACAGCGTGCAGTTCAACAGTAAGAGCTCAGAGAAAATAAAGATCAGCCCACATGGTGTGAAATATGGCAACTACAGTCTCTGCAATGTGTCTTCTCAACACATTTTCAGTACTAGCTCGAGGACTATTGTCATCTCTGGAGCAACATAAAACTTAAAGGACTCATAAATGCGTCAGGGAGTTTTTTTTAGGTGATTGTAAAAAGGAAAAATGAAATAAAAAACACACTGATACAGTCTGTTTTAAAATCTACTCCTGACCAAAAGTGTAAAAATACAATAATTTGCTGTTACAGAGCAGCCATAAAAAACAGTATAAGTACCGTATGAAGGATGGACCCAGCAGATACAAAACACAGCTTGAGACACAAAGCAGTGTTTTTTTTTACTCTGAATCTGTTTAAAGGAACAGCTTTAGTAAAACATAACTTTTTTACCTGAGATTTGGTGCTCAATATGTGCAATTTATATGTAAAATGTATAAGACATTTCTAATATCATCAGTAATATACATATAGTTGAGGCCTGTTGGAGGAGAATATATAGAACTGAAGTTTACAAATGGTGGAAATTCTTCAGCTGTGAATTGAAATGTGTCAGAAATTTAACATGAGGGTTGTTTTGTATCTCGACTCTTGTATCTTAATGTGAACAGTGACAGTGAGGATAAAGAATTTCAGCTTCTATTTAAGGGTGTCCACATCTGCATCAGATGAACCATGTAGATAATTGTAGATACCCTCACCAGGAGTAAAAAGGGCAACAAGTTTTACACTCAAAGTACATTCAAGAATCCCTGAATGCTGTTAAAGTTAACAGTTAGCACATTTTAAGTAGCATTACTCTACATACGTGGGTTTGTTGCTTTGTTTGTAAATTAAAAAATTTATTGTTTAGTATATTTTATTGCCTAAGTATATTTTCATTCTGTATATTTTTAATTGCTTCACGAATATTTTTTTTTATTGCATGTTGGTTTATTTTATTTTATTGTAGTTATCTTAATTTTATTCACTCTTTCTAGTCTTATCTTTCTTACCATCTAACATGGGGGTTGCAATGAAAATTTCATTGACATGTGCAATGACAATAAAGACTCTTGAATCTTGAATCTTGAATCTTGTTTTGGCGAGTTTCGATACATATTGTGTTATAGCTGCAGTATCCTTCCTCACCAGCAGAGGTCAGCATATCCTCGCCTGTTCAGTGCTTGATGCAGGTGAGACCCCTTTTTTAAAGCAACGAAATGAGTGGACTGATTTCAGGAACTGTGCCACTCCCCACAGAGACGATTGTGTTTTGTTGTTAGTGAGTGACTGAGTGGAGATCAGCGAACCACCATCTATCAGTGCTGCTGTAGGCGCTGAACCCTTTTAATTATTTATTACATTTTTCATAGATTTCATCATTTTTGTGCAACACATCCGGCTTCTTCGTCTTCCTGCATGAATGCTGTTTCAAAATCTGTGGCTGTTTGTCTCATTTCAGAGGTCTTTCAGATAAGGGTTTGTTTTTGACCTTTATCCTCTTCAGACAAAGATCAGAATCAGGATGATATTGACATGCATGGAGTGTGTGCCCAACAAGGCCACCTGTGAGACAAATTAACTGAAAAATATGATTTATGGATACAGGAGGGAAAGGAGAGGGGTTGTAGGTAGAGGAAAAAAAGGTAGACGCTGTACAGAGAAAACGAAGAGAGTTCTCATTTCAAGCGCTCTTGTTATTGCAGGCTGTTCTGGCTGTCGGAGGACCTGACTGAACCCTGACCTCTCTGCCAGCAGCATGAGGAAGTGGTTAGACAGACTCATAACAAGACGTGGTGCAGCTGAGTACTGAGAAACAGAGGCTGAGGGAAGGGAAGTGAATGCTCCCTTTGAGTTTGTCTTTGTTTTTGGCACGGCACCTCAGGCCACCACCGCGCCTCACAAACTCTCTCAGGTTGTCGATGGACAATCAGGCCACATGTTTGTGTGTCGACCCAAACCGCCACTCCTCTTTCTCAAAGAGCGAGCGGCCTCGTTCTACGTCTGAGCACCGTGCTCTCGTGAGAAAAAACGCCCCCCAATCCAATTAATTCAACCTCTCTCCACTGACCATGTGGGTGAAGTGCGGATGGATAAAGCAGGCTGCTGCTCCATTGCACTCGGGCAGTTTCACGCTCATAAACGCAGTCAGGGCTCAGTAAAAGCACACTCATCGTTGAACTCCCACCCTTCCAATCCCTTTATGTTGTTGTACCGAATTCCCTCTCTAGCTCTCTCTCTCTGTGCGTGTGTGTATGAAACACACACACACACACACACCACACAGCAGTCTGGAGGGGGGCATGCCAGATGTCAGTTCCTCGTCTTGGAGCAATTAAACCAGTTGTTATGATGAAAGAATTTATTTGCCATTTGTTTCTCCTGTTCGAGTCTAATTGAGTGATTGAGATCTTAATTAGATTGCCTCTCGTTTTTCCACCTCCATTGTTTCTCAGCCTCTTTAATCCCTCATTTGTGTTTGAACATTTAACCGTTATACCTTTGTGTCTGTGTGGAGCCAGAAAGCAGCTAATTACTGCGAAGCCACTGCAATTGCTGGACTAAGGTTTTAGAGAAGTGATGCTTTTTCTTGTACTTTTAAATGTGACCGGTAAATGGCCTGTATTTATGTACTGCTTTTCTAGTCATACTGACCACTCAAAGCGCCTTTAAGCTAAGATGAGATAAAATAAGAATGCGAACACAAGGTAGCATTCACCCATTCACCCAAATGTCTGGATTTTACTTCTACTTCTACTCTGCTTTAGTTGATTATTAAGTTAATACATACAAGAGTTGAGTATGAACATGTATTCTTGACTTTGGAATAAGTAGTTTGACTGTCTGTGAAAAGGTAGGGACCCTGGAAGAGACTGAATTAACACTGTAGACAGGATGGGGTCGAAAGTCATCAACTATGAGTCAGTGCAGGACAGGAGACAAGAGACACCAAAAAACAGCTTTTAGCAAAGAGTAGAGACATTAAGTGTATGACCACCTGTTATGACAGGACTTAAGTTTTTCTTCTTTTGTCAAACAGCTACTATAAGTGTTGTTTCTTGAAAAAAAATAATCAGCACTCTTTCTTCAACTGCTTCTGGTGTGGTTTGTAATTTCTGGGAATTTCCTCTCACCTGGCTTACTGGTAGACACACCTCATTTCTATGTGGTTGTTTAAAATATCAAATATTTGCAGAATTTAGTGTCACATGCTAATCACTGTTTAGGGTTTTAGGTGGCTGATGATTCACCGGCACAGCATTGCATCAGTCTTGGCAAAGGCGGGTGTCATTTCACAAAATCAGCCTACAATGCCTCAGCTTCCTGTCCCACAACATCTGCTCAAATGATTGTGAAAAACACTCAGCTCAGTGCCTTGCGGATTAGAGCATCCATATGTCGACCAAGATGGAAGTAAGCACTGTTTGTGAGATGATGCTGTCCTTGGAAGTTCCTGAGATGGCCATCAGGAAGTCTTTCCAGCACAAGATTTAAAAAAAAAAATGTGTTAATGATGCAGTCCTTGCCTCACCGTGACAGAGCGTTAGATGCTTAAAATTTTCTCTATTCTCCCATAAATTTGTTTTCTTGCTCTTGTAGTCTGTAAACAGCTCTCTGTTCCAAAGCCTTGCAGAGACCAGCCAAGCTGTTTTACATTCTTGTTATTGGTGAGGCAGCAGTTGGGTAAAAGCAATAAATTATTTATCCATTGGTTGTTAGCAGAGACACACTGGATGCTAATAAACTCCTGCGATGTTTGATCTCTACGGTACCTTCGTGCTGAAAATAGTTGATTGTGACTGAGCTGTATTTCAAAGGAGCTCTTTCATTTTCCATCTATTTATTGATGTGATGATGGGCAACTGGTGTGTGTTTGGCTTGTCGGAAAGTTAATAAAACCTTCAGATAAAAGCAATAAACGAGTAAAGCTTTGTGATGTATGTATATATGTGTGATGACGTGTGTGTTCGTGAATGCTGATTTTCAGTTACGAAGTTTTGCAAAATTGTACCTGATTAGTCATTGCTAAACCTATTATAGACAAAAAGACAGAGGGAAGGAGATGATGTCATCTATTGAAATGATTACACCAGTTGGCCCGTGTGTGTGTTAAAGAGGGGAAATGAGGTTTAAACTGACTTTAGTACTATCGTGGAAGCATTTTGTTAATACTGCATGAGTATTTGGTGTGTATTACATTACTGACCATGACATGGATGCATTAGATCCTCCTACTTGCAAGGCCTATGAGGATGAGAGTAGAGGAACTAGAATAAAAAACAATTTTATTGCAATATTAAAAAGTAAGATAGAGATAGTACATACTTTATCACTGGAAGCTGGTCAGTGCAACTGCAGTCATATCTATATCATATATATTTACATATTTTAATTTGGCCAGTGACAACAGAACAAAGGTGTGTGATTGTTTAATCCCTACTACCAATGTTTTATTGCATCTACTTTTCTACTTTTGCTCAGTCCGGGTGCATGCATGTTGTCCTGTGCCTGATGTTTGTTGCTATGATCCTTCATGTATGTTCATGTTTTAACTTAAAGAAAAATTAAATCATGGTCACATCACATATGAGTTCAGCTGCAGTGAAGGTAGGCTTTTTCTATTAAGCTGTTCTTGTCATTTTAATAAAGACTTGATTTTCTTTGCCACAATGAAGTTTTCTTCGTTTGCATCGTCACAGGCACGTCTTTCCCATTTTGGTAAAACGGCGCCCCCTGGATTGTAAAGGTGGCTCCCTATCAGTTTGTGTGGTGGAAATGAGTATTGCAGTACTAATGGTTGAAGATATTTCGGTGAAATCTACCGAAGGGAAGACGACTAACTAAATTTGCACCCTTTTATTAAAAACAAACGCTACTCAGTCGGATATGTTCACTTAATGCCACAACGAAACAGTTAATATTAAGGTCTCTGTAAGAAAACTGTACAGAGGAGAACCGCGTCTTCACAGCAGCAACGCCAAGTAAGAAGGAAAGTTAGCTAAAATAGCTATCTTAAAGTTAGCTAGTTTTTCGTATTGTTAGCTAGCAGTGATTTAAGGTGAAGGTGGAGTTTGGTTAAAAGACAACTTCACAAAATTGTCGTCAACTGTGGATATGATGTGATGGCACGTGATTATGCTGAAACTGAACCTCTGACAGTTTAGAGCAGGCATCTCAAACCGGTTCCATAAAGGGCCGCGTGGCTGCAGGTTTTCATTCCAACCCAGGAGGAGCACATCAGGCCAAGCAATCAACATCAAGGGATCACTTAGTTATCAGCTGAAGACTGAGATCAGCTGATTAATTGATTCCAGCCTGGTGTGTTCCTCCTTGGTTGGAATGAAAACTTGCAGCCACGCGGCCCTTTATGGAACCGGTTTGAGATGCCTGGTTTAGAGGAAGCTGAGGGAGCTCAGGTGAGCAGACCTGACTCGGCTACTTGTCTAAGATATCAGGGGAGGAGTTCCACTCCTCAGTGGAAAACACGGAGTCCAGCGTGGAACTTCAGGACATGTTGACTGAACGCTTCGCTACGATGAGGAACAACAGTCTTCATCTTCAATCCCAGTAGGTGTATACACACTCTCTGCTTGCTTTGTTGTTTTATAGATGACGTTTGACATTTCCACAACAGTCCATAATCTTTGCTAGTAAAGTCACAGATTGGGATTGTATGTAATTTATGATGAATTGGTGATCATTGCCTCACTTTTAATCTACTGTTTGTGTATTGTGTATTGGTAGTTTTGCATGGTGCTGTGGAAAATAGGACATAGCCTATTTTTGTATGTCATAGTTAAGGTTGCATAATTTCCCCAGCATAGACTTAATAAAGTTTTACTTTACCTTACCAAAGATGTGCAAATCATGTATTTGACACATGCCATTGAAATGGTGAAAAGTACTCAAATACTGTACTTAAATTCAATTTTGAGTTGTTTTGTATTTTCATTTTCTTCTACTCCATTACAACTCAAAGGCAAATATTGTACTTTTTTCTCGAGTAACTTTAGTAAGTAGTTACAGGTGGACAAGATCCAGCTCTTTATTGATCCAGATGGTAAATTCACATGCCACCCAGTAGTATTAAAATTAGCCCCACCATTGCCAGATGCAAGATTAAGTAATGCACACATGCATCAATAATTAAAATCCAATAACAGTCATGATTCTGAAATTGACCATTACATACAAAATGTGTGCTTTTACATTTGATACTTTAAATATATTTTAATGCTAATACTTTTTGTGCAATTCTTAAGTAAAATGAATACAGGACTTGTAATAGAGAATTTCTCCACTGTGGTATTGCAACTTTAACTTAAGTAAAATATCTGAGTATTTCTACACTACTAGCCTTGTAATGGTTTGTCGTGATATGAAAAATTGTTGCTGCTGACCCAGTGGTGGTTTGCTATAATCTGCTGTTAATCTGTGATTAGTATCCAAACATGTAAGACACTCCTTTGCTAGTTAGGCAACACACCAGTTAAAACGAGTGCTATCAAATGCAAAAGCCCTGCAATAAATCCTACTTCAATGAAGGTTAAAATGCTGACTGACGAAACTGTTTTAGAGGTGTTGATTCAAATGTACGATCATTTAGACGGCTGTAGTTTGTGGTGCTGTTTATTTGTGTTGTGTTACTCTGAAAGTTGCTCCTCAAAGTCTCAACAACAAGCTTCAAACTTGTAGACTTGTCAGTACAAAAAAGGAGAAAAAACAACTGGCATAGCTTAAAATAGCATGGTAAAAACTAACCTGGTAACAGAACAAAACTCAGGTCACAAATAATGTTCGGCACATCAAATAAAATGTTAAGAAGGCTGTAGTGATTTCAAATCACAAGGCTGAAATAAGATGCTGACACTACATTTCCCCTCTGACACCAAGTTTTTCCCATCAGGCTTGGCAGCTGCCAGACTTATGCTCAAAGAGTCCTCAAAGACTGGTTTGACAGTCACTTCCTCTCGTGTGTTTTTATTGAGTTCATCTTGGAGAACGCAGCCTCGCAGGTGTAGGTTGAACCGAACATGGTGGGCACGGGGATTATATTCTTTTGCAACGGCAACAGTTTCATTGCAGATGAGGCATTCAGGTGACACATTTCGGAACGTTGGTAAATGATAAATGTGCTTTTCAGTCCATTCATCGTTAAAGAGTCGCATCAACTTTTCGTGTCATGGCCTTTGAGAGTGCTGTTTTACCTGTGTTAAGAGGCCTTTTCCTTCCACTAACTGATGCTGTATTAGCGTTGAAGCCAGTGATTGCCAGAGTCGAGGCTTTGTTTCAGCTGTGTTTGCTTTCAAAGTGCTCCATAAATAAAGTTTACGTGAATTGAGTTGGGACAAAATATCTCTATCACTCCTGGTGGTTGACTGTGGTATAGGTGATAGGAGCCCTCAGTTTTGTAATAAAATTAAAAAAAAAAAAAAAAAAAAAATTTATATATATATATATATATATATATATATATATATATATATATATATATATATATATATATATATATATATATATATATATATATATATAATAATGTTAGCCCAAAATGTGATTTTTATTTCATTTTATTTGAGTGTCCGGCCCCCAAGGTATCCAGAAAAATGTACAGTACAGTAATCTCCGCTGTGCTGAGTGTTGAGGTCAGAGCCTGGACTCCCAACATCAACACTACATATTCTGTATTCATTCATATTCGTGAGTTGGCTGACTGAAATACACTGTTTTTATTTCACTAAGGATATTTTTCTAAGTCTGCGATAACATTATACCACTCCCTCTTGAAATTATTTTCTTCTGCTGCGCTTGTCACTGCTGTCACTCAGAACGTGGGGAACACTCAATCGAACCTTTCACGTTTTGGTGCTCGTGTTACGGGGTTAATGTCACTGTGGGCCAGAATTAAAAAAAAGCAGGTTGCTGTAGGCTGTGGATGGATTCGTCAGTGGAAACCACATGCTTAGTGAAGCAGCTCTTTATAATTGCCCACTGACACTGACACACTGCCTGTCGATGAACTCTTTGCGCTAACCGCAAGATTTTAAATGGGAAATAGGCAAAAAAATGGAAATGAATACAGTTTAGCTCAGTCATTCAACACTCAATCACGTATTAGGTACAAAAAAAACAGCATCATATTTGGAGGGAATGTTAAGTATTGTCAGCATCTGGTTGATTGTTATTGTAATCATGTCAACACATTAACACCCCCTTCACACACACACACACACATTCACTCCCACCACCTGCATCCTCCACCCTCCTCTCATAATCTAACAAACATTCACTTCCAGCCCAGTCAGATTGGCTTACTACACCAACTCCGGGGGGAAATTACTTGCAAGTTATTTTTCTTCAGCTGGCTATTGGCAGACCTCCATGAATAGTGTTTTCCCCTTAAAGACGTATTACTTATGAATCAGAGGGAAAAAGGGGGGAATTACTGTTATTAGAAAGAGCAAAAGTTATTAGAAAAAGTACAAGTGAAACATTACCGCTGTGAAGGGGTGCGAAGAGACTTATAAAAACTATTTGGCTTTTTCACCCAGGGCAGAGGTTTTTAACAGCAGAACTTGGACAGTAGCACAGGCTGTGCCACCTCCACTACACTAAATGTTAACACCTCTACAAACACATGACAGAACACAATGAAATTTCTGTGTAGGTTCTGTCTTGTGTCAGAGTTTCATTAGGTGTGGCAAGGTTTCTGCTTCCTGTTCTGAAAATTATCCAAAGGCTCTGAGGCTCCCGAGAACATTATTACAACTAGTGGGTCTCAAAGTGGTAGTGCAGATATAGTGTTGTAGAAGATTATCATCACCCCAGTCCTTTTCACTTATTTTTCTTTTATTCTTCTTCTATTTTTCCATCTATAAACCCTGTGTTCCAGCTTTAAATATGAATTAAGATGTAATAGAGCTGTACTTCGGCAAATTCTCAATTGCTTTCTCAAAAATTCACAACCTTTCACCAGGTGAAAGCCAACCTCAGATTCACTCTTGTTTTAGAACAAGCTTTGTCCACTTGATGTTTAGTGCTGCTACATTTGTGTTTTATTTATTTTTTCTGGTGCTTCCTCTTGGATGCATGCTGCTTACAGTCTGTCACCTGGTTGTTACCTTTCTATCAAGTCCCGACCACACTGGTGCCTGTAATTGGCTGGTGTGACACACCTATTGCCCAAAGGTTGCAACCCAGAAATGTCCTGACCTCAACAAATTAAGAATGAGAAAATACAGACAGAGGGCAAGGTCTCTGCAGATAAATACACAGCCACACCTTTTCTAGTGGGTGATAAGTGATGATTGAGAGGGATTACTTTTATATGAGTCTTTACATTGTTTTCTAAATCCCACACAGTATACCCTTAAGTTAGGTTGGGATTTTCATTATCCACTCTTTGCACCTGTTGGCGCTTGAGGATTTTTGTCCATATCACTAATGGTCACACTGTATCACCTATTGGTGAACTCTTAACCCAAACAGTGTAGAAAGACAGAGAGGTACAATGATACACATCAAGATACTATTAAAAAGGTATGAAATCTAGCATCATTCATTGGCTGTCTATAACTGTCCATATGACATGTAGTCAATTTTCATGCCAAATGCAGCCAGGGAATGGCCCTGACTAAACTTGCCCTGACCCCTGTTGTGACCCACAAGTAAAATACAAATGCAAAACTATTTTTTGCAAAAGTAATGGGAAAAAACAGGATAAATATTAGACATGGAATAGTTGGTTTCTCTGAACACACCCTCTCAATTATGCGGGGAACTACTGTGATAATATAGAAGTGGGGAACTTTCTTTTAAGTATTTTCCCAACTAAAACAGAACTCTTAAGAATATCCAGATGTGACCGAAGAAAATAGATTTTTCATGCATTCTCATTACTTGCATGAGTTAGAAGTTAGAAATTCCCAACGTGCAAAATGTTTAGTTTCTCAAGAAAAAAAGTTACCAGAGACATGTGAACATCAACAACATGAGGCTGATGATTTGCAGGGTTAGTTCTTTCATCATGGTTAGTGTTGCAGCAACAATTACAAAGTTAGCATTAAGTACTGGCAACAGTATGTGCAACTTTACATTTCACCATTCAGCCCCTTTCTCATATGTGTTAAACTTTAAGGTCATGAACTGAATAGTACTTAAAGATTGAAAGCATATTAAAGATAATGCTAAGCATTGTCTACGTTTTAAGTTGTTGTGTTTCTGTAGAGATTCTGGCAAGTTTTTGTCTTAGTCATTTGACTTAAACAGCTTTTTTGGCACTGAACCATGTCGGAAGTTGGAATAAGATCAGATGATGATAAGATAATACAGCCTGAAGTGATTTTTACCACCTGTCAACTCCTTGTTTGATTAAAAGACTTAAGTTTGGTTAAAGTCAGGAAACCTGAGCTGCATGAGCCATGGGAGTCTGAGCTGCATGCAGCTGGAGAGGTTGGTTTATGCTCTTGTTATGGATTTGTATAAACTCTGATATGTTACTCCTCTTTTACCGCAGGGGGCCGTTTTGTTTATGACCCAAGCTGAGCAGACCACCACATCAGTATTCGCAAGCTCTTTTCACCATGAGAGTTGTAACAGGCCAGAGAAGTTTTCTGTCGTGTGTTGAGCCCCAGACAGAAAACAGCACTCTGGGGAACCACAGGCATCCATAAATATTCAGGCCCAGAGAAGTTTATAGAGTTTGTCGTTAAGGATTTATGGCGGCCTGCAGAAGTGGTCATGGAGGAAGGGGGGCCTTATGAACCCTACTCAAGGGAGGGGTCATGCTCTTGACTCCTCAGAGGTCTAGTGCTGGTGCTGAGAAATGGAAATAAGTGTTAAGATTCACTGGTGCAAACATCACACCCCACCAGTGTGAAAGTAATTACGTTTGGTGTCGTTTGGAGGCTTTGAATTCCTGTTGAGTTGTTGCGTCATGGTGTTGGCTGATTTCACCATGCTACATTGCTTTCTCTCTTGTGAGGAAAACAATTTTGTGGATTCCCATCTGTTTAGTGGTTTAAAGGGGTTGGAGGAAAACCCCAAGACAACGAGTTGTCATGTCTGTCCAGTCAACATAATATTGATGCATTTGGGCTTCATGATTTAGCATGTGCTTACTTTGAACTATGCTTTTTAACCAAGAGTTAAATACTTAGGGGTGGGCGGTATACCGGTTTTGCTGGCTGCAAGAACCAACTCAAAAGTCTTCATATACCAAGACCCAGTGAATTAACTTGATGGAAATGACCCCACAGCAACAACTGGAGAGCTGTCAGGCTATGTGTGTGCGCTAATCACTTTACTTTAGACTACTTTGAGGGCCAATGCAAAGCAGGATTCTCTTCAAAACTGAAGCTCAAGGATGGATCGATAGAGACTTCAAACCTAGAACCTGTAAGTTTTTGTAGGTTAGCCTGTTGAATTTGGCGTCAGCACGTTCTGCTAGTAGCACCTTTTGTAGACCCACATGCTGGAGCAAAATTGGCCTATTTAATAATGAGGGACAGTCAAGAGAAACTGTCTGAATGTTAAGCCTCATTTGAAGCCAATTACATAACCAGAGTAATAGGTTGGATGTTGCTGCTGTATGTAAATGTACTCGATAGACATGCCCCGTGGTACGCTGACCGTTGTACTTATATAATATACTTTGGATTTTCTGCCAAATAAATCCTGTTAAGATTTTGATTCCTAACCCTTGTTTAACTCTGAAAATGAATCACATTACATTTACTTATTAAAGTACATTATCAGGCAGGTTTTTCCTTTCAAAGCACATGTAGGCCTAAACCTTATTTTCATTCAAAACACATCTGCTTTTTACATATTTTTTCTTTCGTAAGATATCTTCCCTTACATTGCTCATATAGAAAAGAGGTAGTGGAGTGTCCCTTTTGTTTCTGATATAATACCGTCACTGTAAAAAACAATTCAATACAAGCACAGGCTACAGTGCATACACATTTTTGTTTGAGGTTAAAAAAGAGGAACATGACATGTTAGTCAGCTTGAATTTTCAACTCTTGCTTTTTGTGTGTGTGTGTGTGTGTGTGTGTGTGTGTGTGTGTGTGTGTGTCTGTCTGTGTGTGTGTGTGAACATGAATCCACTCTTAACCTATGCGGAACATCATGGGTTTGGGTCAGCATATTTGTCTTGCACAACCTGCTTTCCATTCGGCTGGACGGATGCCTGTCTGTGCCACCACAACCACATGATGCTTAGACTAGTACCCAAGATAATGACTACTTCATGTTGCATTTTACACCTACTTTTTTCCTTCCCCTTTCTCATGTCCGTTTTTGTCTCCTTCATCAGGCTCCTTCAGTTCATCTCTGTCTTAGCTTTTTCCGTTATTTCTCTTTCTCACACTGAACTTTCAGTTATTTCCAGACGTTTCTGTGCAACCTCAGCTTCCGTCTTTTTCTTTTTTGTTCACTCGCCCGCTACTGTGTCACTCCAGCACAACTCTAGATCGCATAAGCTCTATTGGGGGGGGTGGTGGTTACAGTGACGGTATCACAAAAACAAAAGGGATACTCCACTCAAAACATACTTTTACCTCTTTTCACTCTATTAACAATGTAAGGGAACATTAAATATAATGTGATCCAGAGTTAAACAAGGGCTAGGATTCAGCATCTCAACAGCATTTATTAGGCAGAAAATCCAAAGTATATTATTTAAGTACAACAGTCAGTGTACCACGGGGCCTGTCTATCAAGTACATTTACATACAGCAGCAACAGACACACATACTGATGCCACACACAGCAGAGGAGCTTGTGTTGCAGTATGAAGTGTGGAGACAATGTTAGGTCTGGCTGTGTGAGACTACACAAAAAGCAACGTGTAAAAACTGTTTTCCACATCCAACCTATTACTCTGGTTATTTAATTGGCTTCAAATGAGGCTTAACGTTCAGACAGTTTCTCTTGACTGTCCCTCAATATTAAATAGGCCAATATTGCTCCAGCATGTGGGTCTACAAAAGGTGCTACTAGCAGAACGTGCTGACGCCAAATTCAACAGGCTAACCTACAAAATAAACAGTAAAGCAACATAAATATGGCAAAAGGTACAGGTTTTAAGTATGAAGTCTCTATCGATCCATCCTTGAGCTTCAGTTTTGAAGTGAATCCTGCTTTGTAATAGCCGACAAAGCAATCCAAAGTATTGTGGTTCGCGCACCTAAAGCGTAAGAGTTTTTCAGTTGTTGCTGTTGTGGGGAAATTTCCCTCAAGTTCATCCACTGGGTCTTCACTTCCTTGGATGGAGGGAGTAGATGAAGACTTTTGTGTTCTTGCAGCCAACAACTGAGAAATTAGTGTGTGTTGCTCGTAATGTTACCTTCACATCTTCACGTTGCTGGAGCAAGTGTTAAGTGAGAAAAATAGTAGTAGGGTGGAACTCCAGTTCTATGTGTAGGTGCGTAGCCCTCAATCTGCATATTATCACAGCCGCAGTAAAGCGCATTATTTTTAATGTGCTGAAACTACGCCTGTTCCAATGTGGGGGAAAAAAAGATTTAGACTACAATGATCTGTTTGAAATGAAATTCACAGTGTATAAGCACACCAAGCTTTGCTTTATATTCCAGCAAGGGGTGTTACCAAAATGCACTCACTGTATGTATTGTTTGTATTTTCTGCTATGTTCTATACATAACTAGGGTATTGTTCTCACTAACGGAAAATGGAGAAATCTAGCATGCCATGCTTAACATAAAAATTACACCAAACCCTCCTACAAGTAATTTGTGAAAGCATTTTGGATTTGACACCACAGGGAGAAGGGTGTCTGAGGAAAACACCAGGGTTTACTACTTCTTCCCACAAGCCACATATCCTTGGCAGTGTCACATGACCCCACCAGCATCCCAATAAAAAGCAGGAAGCTTCATTTCCTATCCTGCCAACAAATTGCTCATCCATCCTCTCCTATCTTCACAAGCACTCAGATTTAGATAAAAGAAGACGCTGAAACAAGCACAATGTTACAAGAGAGTGAACAAGGCTGCCATGTAAGAGAAACCAGCTGCATTTTTGCAATATATTAAAGGGGAATTGTTGATGTCTATCTCTCTGTGACAGATGGGGTTACAATAAAAGCAGGGCCAAAGTAGATGGGGTGATTTGATATCAGCAAGATATGAAGAAATAAGTAAGCTATTTGAGAATGCGACAGGCATCAACTGTTCCAGACAATGCTTGTTGAGAGAGAATTTACGGCATTCCAAGTGAAGATGACTTGACATATGTTTTGGTGGAGGCCTCTCAAGATGGAGAGGGTGCCTTCATTGTTGTTAGACCATAAACATAATGTCCTCCACCAATTATTTACACATCCCTTCCTACTAAGAGGAGTCGTGCCTGTCTCATGCCTTGGCTAGTATTGTCGGTCTGGCACTCATTAGTTCCAGTCTCGATATTATGCAGTGGAAGGGTTTTTTGTTTTTGTGTGCACGTATAGGAGCATGTTTGTTAGTGTTTGTGCTCATCCATGCATGCATTCACGGACTGACTCAATTAATCCAGTTGAATGTGTCTTTTAATTTGTTTGCTAACTGCCAGTTTGGTAAAAGGGAGCATCAGTTTTAAATAATCCAGTATTTATTACACAAGAGAGGGAACCAGTA
Source organism: Chelmon rostratus (assembly GCF_017976325.1). NCBI lineage: Eukaryota > Metazoa > Chordata > Actinopteri > Chaetodontiformes > Chaetodontidae > Chelmon > Chelmon rostratus. Next base: position 28,887,592 of record NC_055658.1, on the reverse strand, counting down.
CTGATTAAGGCGAACTGTAGACCTTAATGGGTTAGCATTATGCACAGCAAAATGGCCCTTAGTGCCCTGAGCTAAAGGGATTTTAGACTGCTGTGTGAAAGGTCTCAAAGTTCATTATTAGTAAAGCTAATGGGACTAACTAGAGGGCTGTTTTCTCATCTGTGTCATTAGTTCCTCTTACACAAGCACTTGGTGTCTGTATTCAGGAGTACTGAAAGTAGGCCCTCTCTGATTTTTTTTTCCTCGTCTGGCAGCCCACGAGTGAGTATAAGATATTTGATGTTGCTTTGCTGTCTGTCTTTCCTGCACCCACTCCTCCATCACTTTTTTTCACTCTGCGGTATCTCAATCATGCACGTATACAAATGTGCACCCACGCACTCTTTCTCAAACACACACAACCATAGAGGGGAAAATCAGGCAAACCGCCCTCATGAATTCTTATTAAAGTGAGATTATTGAAATGGCAGTCCTTGCTTTTCGATGTCAATCATCGCACATTATGCCAACGGTGATAAAAGCATTTATTTTCCATCTGGCTTCAGGTCCAATTATTCCTGCAGTTTGCTGCGCACATGGCGGTGAAATTCAGGTTCTCAGACCAATCTGGTCAACAACATGTTGGGCTGTCTATCAGGATTTAATATGAGATGTCAATTAGGACTCGCAGGATTTTGGCAGGTATATCACACTGATAAGGCTACTGCATTCAGATACTCTCTGCTCGTGACAGGATATGTATTTCTCAAAAGGTGCACTGACTTGTTTCTGTCTATATTTGTGTCTACCTTGTAACCCCTAATTAACACCTAGAACCTTTGGAAATGTCCAAAACATATATTTGGGTTTTATAAAAAATTAGGTAAATTATTTTCAAATTTGTAATTATAAGCTTATCTGCATGTAGAAATGTTGTGAAAAAGCGAAGAGCAGCACTGTGGCTGATGGTGAACAGGCTGCTAATGTAGGCTGATATTGATGCTGCAGCTCTTGGCAAAGATACAGGCGCTGCTTATAGTTCTGCAAACTGTACAGTAAATAGGCTAAAATTCCAAATTTCGACTCATAATATTTTCAAAGTGTCATACTGTATGTCTTAAAAGTTTAATACACATAAAAGAGTCCAAAAGTACAATATCAGTCCTTAGTTATTCAATGGAGGAAAGTTCTTAAACATTTTTTGGGTGTTTTTCTTTAAAGCTGCACCATTGTACAGGAATACCAGCATGGCAGTCTGTAACCGAGTCTCAAAATGACCCACCTGCAAAACTAACTTTTTTTTAGTTAGTGAAAGGTATGGAAATGGAGGGTAGTGTGGTGCCGGATAGTGTGAGGCAGGGTTATGAAACTCATGACTGCTGGCCGCTTCAATGCTCTCAGCTTCGGTCCTGACTGACAGTTGGCTAAGCTACTTTTGAAGCGGTCGCTGGGACAACCTCCTCTACTGCTGTCCAGTATGACTGAGTGTTTGAATAGCGCTGTCAGCAGCCCGGCAGGAGAGATGCTCAGTGATGCAGTAAGATTTTATGACCGAGCTATAATCAGGACGCACACTCTTACTTTCTCTGAGTATGTAGAGATGTGATAATTTCACATCACAGATGACCAAACCGTGGGTGTTACAGGTCAAACATGAAACAAATATTGGCTGATAATAGGAGTTTTGTGTGGAGCAGCAGCTCTGCAGGTGCTCTTAACTGACACAGACTGTGAAGATGCGTAAATAATTTATTTCTCATATCTATAGGTATATTGAAAAAAATGATGTTAGGTGTTCATAAAAATGAAGCATATCTATATGTAAGAAAAAGTATGAACCACTGAACTGCAAGGCAAGAACATGACAAATTAATATACCAAAGACAACCCCCCTCTCCCATACCACACCCTCAGTGCCACACATGGCACATGACCCCCTGATTGGGAGAGTATTTCGCTCTGTCAGCTTCCATCTGTCTGCATGTCCATCAATAAGTCAACATTACATGTGAGTTAGTCGGTCTCTGCTGATATATTTATAGGGACTTCCTGAGGCTTTCTTTGTGCATGTTAGATGTTTCCTTACGATGCCGAGTGTTGTCAGGTGCTGCCTAAGTGTCACTGGATGGCATCTGGCTCAGCCTAATGTTATATCTGAGTTATCTGTTGTGACTGTGGACTGTCTGATGACATTTGTCAGTATTTACTGTTGTAGGTGAACAAAGACTTCTCTTCTCTACCCGACTGTGACTCAGTGTTGACAAGGTTGCAGAAAGTTCATCCTCTGTTTGTTAGGAGCATGACCAGGGCCCAGCCAGACATGTATAGACTGTGGCAGGTTGTCTTTGTTTAGGCTGGGCTGATACAGACTTTTCCCTGTGGATGTCAAAAGACAACTTCCCAGACATGTTCAGATGAAGTAATCTTTTTATGTTCTTCCTCTCTGTCTTTCTCATTTCCTCCGCTATGTTTTCTTTTTTTTTTTTTTTTTTTTTGCCTTTGTACACAATCTAATATTTAGTAACAGTGGATTTGACTTGAGGAAGTTTTTTACAGATAAGAATCAGGGAACTCTGTCACCAAAGCCTAACTCTGAAATGCTTTCTTATCTGTTTCGTAACAGGAAATGCAAGTTCTGGGCAGATTTAGCAAGTTATAAGTCGGTTGGCTCAGATCTTAAGTTTGGCTTAAGATATGAAGTTTCTGTAATATAGCTTGCATCACAGGTCAGCTGTAACACAGCTTGTTGTGTCAACACATCAAAGAGTGTGACTAAGTAATGGCAGACCTTTACCTAAAAGGCTCTTTATATCTATGGGTGGAACAGGTCCTCCTCTGCGAGTGCGCCATGCTGCACTGCCATGTTTCTACAGTAGCCCAGAATGGACAAACCAAACACTGGCTCTAGAGAGGGCCGATATTCCACGGCCACCGTAGGGGAGGGTGAGGCAAGGGGTGTTCATTCGTTTGCAATCTGAAGTCACTGCTAGATGCCACTAAATCTTACACACTCGACCTTTAAAAAGATTACTCTAAATAAATTTGATGGATTTAAACCTGCATTCATTTATTTGAATTGAGTGGATGTTCTAAGCCTTTCCTGTGTCCGACTTCCTACCCGGTTCGATCTGCTTTGTGCAGTTTGACGTGCCAACCGATAATAATAGACGAGAAGTGTATTTGCAGCAGAGCAGAGTCTGAGTTACATCTGGGCCTCTACTGAAATGTGCTGTGGAGCTTCTGGTGGAATTACAAGTACTGTCTCGAAATTTACTTTTTTTCCTCCACCAGCAAAAGTGGTTGGTGGTTTCTAAATTCTGAAAGCCACTCATATTTTTTTAGCAGCCGCTGTTTCGTGATCACGCTTTGTGTGAAACTAACTTTTATGTAATGTTTGTCTTGCTTTGAAGAAAAGGGACTTTATACAAAGAAAGAAGAGTTGGACATGTTTACTTTGAACAAAAGGCACCTGATATTGCTAAATAGCAGGCCAGCCAAACCCAAACCTTCCTTGTCTTATCGCTGGTTGACTGTCTTATGCCTTGAAATGGTCTAACTGGACTGAATGGGCTGCTCTCTCTGCTGTCTCTCCTCTCTGCAGCCTTCAGGCTCCCTACACTCAGATGATTGACTGGTAATGGCGGTAAAAGTGATTTGATGTCAACTTGGCCCAGAGAGCAACCGGCCCACCAGGATTTCTCCCGGTGCTCCTGAAGGTCAGCCCCACTATGAGCCTAACGATTGAGTCGACTTTCCCAGAATGATTAAATCGTTACCCCTCTTGGTTTACACAACACCGTCACAATTTTACCCACCACTTCACAAACTTATCTGCATACGGCGGGTGGCAGGTGCTAATTTACAACCCTGATCACAAGCATTTTCTAGAATGGCTGTGATTAGCTTAGCCACATCATTTAATACATTTTTGATTCAAAGTAGCCAAGCAACCAAATCTGGAACTTCCTAGTGATCAAGAAGTGCTATAAAAAACTTCCAGTGTCGCACAAAATCTCAGCAAGAACAAATGAAATGAATGTGATATCATTATTGACTTGGTTTAATGAATTCAGTAATTTGAGGCCCCTTTATTGTAACACACACCTGCTAGCCATTGCTAACACTCCGGGTGGTCCTCTGTAACTGGACAGACTAGCCTAATTTGGTGCAATTGTGTGCCATCAAGTCTTCTACAAGTTATAATTTGCACACACAAATGTTTGAAAAATGTTAAAGCTGATACCTGATGGCCTTTGTAGCATACTTTATAGTATAGCAATACTTTTTAGAATGTGTTGTAATAACACAAAATCACACAGCTTCAGATATCCTTTTTGTGACAACATTGCATCATAGTCCCTGGTTTGTCAGCTATCTGTGACCCTGCATCCACTCACATTATCATGGTCATGCAGCTGTCTGACAATAAAAGTAGAAAAAGCTGTCACTGTCAATAGTTGTGTGTTGTTAAAGGTTTTAATAAAGTCAACATCAGTGATAAAAGACTGAGATCTGATGGAAAATGGAGGATTCTTAACAGTGTCAGCAGCAATAATTTCTCGCTCAGACTCAGTTTCTGACAGTCTACTTGTTGGCAGAGGTCACTTGCTACGCCTCCCTGACTGCACCAGGTTCCTTGCAAAGTCTCATTATCCTTTTATCTCAACATTTATCTGACAAGAGAGCAGGGAGAGAGCATCTAGGCGATCTTTAAAGATTAATAAAAGGCAGTAAAAAAGAGAAAAGAAAGCCCTAAAAAAAAGAAGAGAGCCTTAAACTAGCAATTCTGTTTAATGTCTGCATGTGATAGGGTTGACAGAATTATTAATCAAGAACTAAAGAAAATTCAGACCTTTGCTCTCAGCTGCCTCACTTAGAGTCTTTAGTTACCACCATTACATAGCAACTGAAGGTCGGGAGGTCTGCCACTAATTGGTTCTACAGGGTTTTGAATAACAATGAGCAGAGCCCAATTATAAAATCAGTATGAGACACCACAGAGGAGTAGGAGAGAGAGAGAAACAGAGAAAGGGAGGGAGCATGAAAGAGTGAGAGAGAGTGACAAGGGACCTGCTGGACCAGCGATGGGAAAGAGGGACCGTGAAGAAGAAAGACAGAAGTGAAGCTGTTTCATCACTTTTGCTTCCCTCTCCTCAGCACCGAGCTATTAATAAAATTTATAAATCAGCTGTGGCATAAATTTTAATAGAGGGCTGTGGAAAAACAGTCAAGGTCTCTGAAGATAGCTCCACCTCATTTGAAATTCCATTTGCATAAAAGATTCACGTTACACAGGCAGATTTGAAGGGAATCTTTTCTTTTTTATCGTGTGTTCATTTATTAGTAATAGAGCCCTTTTTACATGGCGGGATCTGACACGAGCACTTTGGAATATAAATCAGTGTCTTTTTAGAGTAAGTGTCTCCTCATTTTGGCTTTTTTCACTTCATGTGTGGCGTGCATCAGTTTTTTTTTAAGTCTGTGCATGCATGTACAACAACAAATCTGTGATGTTGAAAGCATAAAGTGCAGGTGTGTGTGTGTTTGTGCAGATGCTCTGTTGCGTCCGTGCCGTGTTTTGTGTTATGAGACATCAGCAGAAAGGTTCAGCAGCCACCTGGTGGCTCTGTTCCTCTAAGAAACAAAGGAACAACTGCTCCCCAAATTAGCGTTTTGTCAGGTGGGCGGAGATGATGTGTCAGGTAGAGCAACATCCCCTCCCTTTGACTGGCTTTCACACACACCACTGGGTATGAGCTGACATTCTACCAGTTTATCAGATGGGAAGTTCTTACTCAACTGCTTTGGTTCATGCAGTGTGAGATTTAAGAAGATGTGTCGTCATTTCATTGGCTGCTTTGGACAGGAGGAGCCTTCAGCAGCTTGTGTCTGATCAACAGTTTACACTACCGCATACTTCCACTGGAAAACACCAAGTTTCCTGTTTTCTTTGATTATTATTTGATTGATCACTGTGAAGCAAACTGGGCATCTGATACGATAAATGTAGGCTTGATTAACTGGTGTTTGCCGACTGAGTCTTTCTGAGATTATAGTCCGCCTTTAATCAATCTAGAGCAGATGCAACATCCTCACCTCATATCTGTATCCATGATTGTATTGGCAGTATTGACCCAAATGATCAAACAAAAGGTCTATGCATACACACAGGAAGTCAGATTTAATCAATGGATTGATTTCTGATTGATTTTTCTCTCAGTTTATTTCCCCAAAACTCAAACATTTACTACAAACATCATTATATTTTCTCGGTATTCCCCAGTTTCCCCTGTCACAAAATCTGTGTGACAGCAAGGAAACAAACACACTATCTGAGATGTTCATCAATGATTCACAGTTTCCAGCAACACTCACGCGCTCAAATTTATCTCTGAATTATACAGAATGTGCTGCATTTTACATGCTGTCATCTATAGAGGTGAAATAGATGGTGGCATAGATGATTAATTGATTAGTTGATTGACAGACATTATTCTGCAACTTTTTGATGATCTTTTAATTGGTTCATTCATTTTCTGTAAAAAAAAAGCAAAAACAAATATTCTTCACTTTCACTAGTTCTATCACTTTTATCTGTTTTTTTTTATTTTACATTGTTTTTATTACAAATACAAAAGGGATACTCAACTCAAAACATGATTCTACCTCTTTCACTCTATTAGCAATTTAAGGGAGCGGAGGGATATGATAAGAAAGAGAAATTATTTCAAAAAAACAGATGTGTCTCTTACTCCAACATTGCTCTAGTGGGCCTGCAGTAGATAGCTGAGATCGATGCATCCTTGAGCTTCAGTTTTGAAGTAAGTCCTGCTTTGTATAAGCCCACAAAGCACAAGTGCACACACATAGTTTAAAGAGTTTTCCAGTTGTTGTCTAATTGCTTTTGTCAAGTTAATCCACTGGATCTTCACTTCCTAGGTTGGTGGGAGGAGATGAAAACTTTTGTGTTGTTTGTTGCAGCCAACAACAGAAAAATTGGCCTGCTTTTCTCATGCTGTTACCTTCCACATCTTCACGCTACTGGAGTCTGCGTTATAGCGAGGATGGTAGTAGTAACTGGTTGTAATTCCAGTTCTATGAGTTGGTGCCTAGCCCTCTACCTGCAGCCATGTTTAAGCACATTATTTTTAATATGCTAAAACTTTTATCACAGCAATGACTGTATTCTGCAAAATCTATGTGGTGGCAGAATGTGACACCAGTAACGGTGATGAAACCGGTTTACTGTCTACCAGTTGTTTTATGTACAGCTGCAGATATTAAGTGACTGTTTCCTCATTGTCAACTTCCATTTGTTTCTTTCTCCCTTTTAATTAAGCAATTAATGTCTGCCACTTTGATTGTTTGTTTTTTGCCTTATTGCCACCCTAATAGTGCTCTATTTGTCTGTTTGCAAAAGGAAGGCATTGTGCTGAATAATGCATGGCGTGTCACTGCGACAGACAGCATTGCCATTTGAATTATGAACACATGGGGGTGAGACGCTAACTCGCTCTGACTAGCTTGAGGTGAAAAGAGGGGAAAAGGCAGAAAAATAAGTCTCATCCTGAGCTTCTGCTGCTTCACCTTTATTGGATGTGATGGATGAGAGGAAGAGTGGACATCTTGGATACTTTCATGTGTCTTGTTAAAACCCTCTGGTAGTGCAGCCTGAGGATTGTGGTCTGTCAGCATGCCTCATTTAGCACATAAATGTGCCTGATTTGCAGGTGAATTGGACTTTTTCTCTTGTGAGATTGTCCTGGAATCGTGAACTTGTACATTCATGCAAGTGGAAATGATAGACGTCATCATTTCCTTTGCTCTGTGGCCCTTCTTCTGTCACAAATACTGTTATTCTAAGATGATTTATTTATTTTGCTCTCTGTTCATGTCAAACTTCTTGTCTGCTTTGTCAGCATTAATTAGAAACCCCAACTCCAACAAAAACTTAACAGCTAGCTGCATTCAAAGTTAATGAGTCGTGGTATCCAACAGGTGTTTTTTTTGGCTATCTATCATAAAGTCCATTGATTAGTCATGTGACTTATGAATCACTATACATACTAAATATACAGAACATTACCATCATATTTTAAAATAATTTCTTAGAATACAATGTTTACTTTTTATGGGACTAAAGGAATTTACTAGATGAATATAAATAGCTGTGAATACAAATTATAACCTAAAATCTGTCCATTATGTTTTTGATTAATCAATAAGTTGCCTGATCATCAAAATGTCAGAAAATGGTGAAAAAAGTACTTAAATGTCTTGTTTTGTCCACAACCCAAATATATTAATTTTATTGTCATAGAGGAATGAAGAAACCAGAAAATATTCACATTTAAGAAGCTGGAATCAGAAAATCTTGACTTTTTTTCTTTAAACAATTACTCAAACCGACTATCAAAATAGTTTTTGGTTTTGTGTGAAATGTCTCAATGACTATTGGCTGTCTGTTCCCATCAGTTTCCATCCAGTGCCTTCATCAGGTCAAATTTGGTTTATGACAACATAGTTGACAAACCAATGACATTCTCATAAACATCAGCTGTGTTTTGTGTTTAGTGCTAATTAGCAATTGTTGCTTACATGCATGCATGCTTACATGCTAAACTGCGATGATGATCAGTATGTTAGCTTTGTAATTGTGAGCATGTTATCATGCTGATGTTAGCTTTTAGCTCAAAGTGCCACATCCTCACAGAGCTGCCGGTGTGGCTGTAGAAGATACTACAGTAAACACAATATGTTTGAGTCTCTTCCATCTCTAAATGCATGCATTACCCCAACTAATTTTGAAGTCGATCAGAAGTTAACCTGAACACATCCTCCCATTTAACTGAAGTTCACATTTTTCACCCAAAAAATCTGTTCATGTCTGACAAATACAAATAGAGCACACAGGTGCATATGCGTATTTACATGATAATTTATACGGTGCCCTGTGGCAGCTTGTCAGGTTCTCTCTCTTGTACTTGTTCCCAGCTATCCTTTGATAAAGTTTATAGGGATAAGATGGTGTTTGATCTGTGGGGAACGTGTGTGCTTTGTGTTGAAGAGAGTGTGAGAAAGACATCGAGGCGTGCTATAAGGGAGAATTGGGCATACAACAGTCTGTCACCTTGAAGAGCGGCAGGATGTGCAGTTCAAATCTGCAGGGAACAGATCTGTCATGAGAGAAGTCTGGGCATCTATCCCCTGGGAGACAGAGGGGGAGACGAGAGGGGCTGTGGCTGAGAGACAGGTGAGAATGGCACTGAGAGAGAGGAGCAGTGAAAAGGCTGTGCTGATAAAGGAGTAATGAGAATGTGTTGTGCCTGTGCCAAAATCCAGAGAGCTGCCTCTGACAACTTATTAGCACATTAAAGTAAAAAAAAAAAAGGGGGTAACAAAACCAAAACCAAAACATACCGAAGCTGCTGCAGCTTTTAAGGACATTTTGGCCCTTTTTCTGCAGCGATGCACATCCTAAGCTATGCAAATCAGGCTCAGTATTTGCCTAGCATGAAAAAGCAACTCTATTATTATTAACAGCAAAAGAAAAAAGTCTGGCTGGGGGTTATTTTACCTCTCCCAGTGGGAAGTCTGCAAATTAACAAAAAGAAAATGGAATGCAGCATTCGCCGCGTCTATTATTTCTGTATTTTCCATCTCTTTCCCCACCCGAGAGTGCTACGTCCTTTAAATTAATTAGCTCTGAATATGTCTTAATGATATTTATACTTTTTAGTGTAATTTTCTAATTGTGCTTTTCTTAAGAAACATATACTGTATGTTTTAGAAGACAAGTTGTTTGCAAGAAGAGAATTTCTCAGCTTATTAAGGAATTTTTTTGATGTTCAGCACATCATTAAGTCTGCTCCCATTGTGATTGTGCCTAACCAGCCTCCTCTCTCCGTCTCACTGCTGTCTCTCTGGGGATAGATTCTGCACCAGGCTGTTGGTCAATTAGTCAGTGTGTGTAATTCAAAGGCTGAGAAACGACCAGAGGGAAATGGAAAGTATGTATTTTCTGCTCTGTGTATGTGTTTGTGTGAGTGAGGATGGTTGTGGTGGTCTAGGGGCAGCATATAAAAAAAGAATTGTGCTTAATATACACTTGGCCTACAGGTAGTTAGATAGGTATTTTGTCATTGCCTAAATTTTTGACTACTGTGCACTTACAATATGAATTTCTGTCAACTTCTAATTGATCAAGAATTCAATCTATGAGATTGAAAAGTGTGTTTTCCTTATTGATAGCCATTTTTAGCATCGCATTGACTCTATAGTTTTGAAACTGTGACTGGTCCTTGGGAATTTAATGTATAACTGTTTGCTGTGTTAGCACAGAGCTCACATGTTCCCCACAGTTACACACAGCATGTATTGGGCCAGAGACTTGGTGCAGAGCAGTGCTCTCTTTGACCCAGTAGATTTATTATTTATAACACATAGACATATAGTTTTTATTCCTTATTCACTGTCTGTCTTCCGATCAAATCAATGCTGGCATACGCTTGCTTAATGGCAGGGATCGAATGCCTAATCATTGCCAACCACTGGCCCACCATAGTTGTCATTTACTTTACACAGGGATGGTAAACCTTCGCAGTTAGCTGTTCTCAGCTGGAGAAGACATACATCTAGGATCTCTCTACATGTGGAAATACACCTTGATAGAGAACAGACCTCACATGGCCTTACCTGAATTTCACTTATTTCGATTTCTTCCACACTTCCTGTATCATCTTATGGTTGTGAGACAAATTCATGAATGTGAACGCATTAATGTGAGGACCTGCGAATGTGATAAATACAGATGCAGTTACCTATATCACACAGCACACACATGAACTAATCCATGCACTTGCGCTGTAGAGAACACACACGCACAATAACCTTCCATCTCATCACATTTATTGATACGAAAACAAAAAGTCTGACCAGCAAAGCAGCAGTGAGTTTTTCCTCCTGGCTGTGATGGAACCGTTTGCCTCAAACTTTCCCCAACTTTTTAAAACTCCCACAATATTCTTTTTTTTTCTGCCATTATATCATACTACTGTCAATAACTTCTGCAAAGCCAATGTACCATATACTCGATAAATCATTGTCACCTGGGCTGTATTAGAACATTTGTCACTCATATAGTCTCATTATCAACGTAATTACTAGATGACGGTTTAACAGATCACCCATTCATTACACATGTGGCATTCTGGTAATTTTGTCTAGGGCTTTATTTCATGAAAGTGTAATAATTTCTTCTGATGTCAGTAGAGTTGCTCTTTATTTTAGTGTTGCACCTCCACTCTTGTATGCTGCGGAGCTGCTGCATTCTGTGTCTCTACCCTCATAGGAACTTTGCTGATTGAATTTAGAGAGCAGCTTAAGTTTCACTGTCTCCCCAAAGAAAATTTAGGTCAATTAATTGTGCAGTGCTTGAAATTGTATCAATATTAAACTGACTAACCCAGTTTTGTAATGGGAGTGTTGCCTTAATCTGGTTATAATTGAATTGTTAGCCTGCAAGTAAACAGTGAATAACTTCAGATGATACAAGGCTGTTTGATATTTAACCTCTTCACCATTTGACTTCAGTGAAGAGCTGAAGACCCTTGTGTGATCTGATCCAGGTGTTATGAGCTCTGCCTCTAGCCTGCTCTTGAGGGATTTTGGTGAAGCAGGCAGATGCAAGTCAAGGGAAGTTTGGTATTGGTTCAAGAATGGCAGCTCTTTCAGTAATGTGCCCTGCATTCACTTTCAACTAAAGGAAATCCTGCCTTCACTTGCAGTGTTCACCTGTCTTTTATCTCTGCACCATAGATTAATATTGCAAAGCCTATAGCTGCTACCCTCATCCTCTCTCTTCTTTCTCTTGTTATCTCTGCATCCCATCACTCCCAAACATGTTCACTTCTTCACCTCCCCCACAGCCTTCTCTTCCCCTCTCAGATTTGTGGATATTGCTTTTCTTCTCTCCATCACTCTTGTTTTCTCCACTGCTCCATCTCAATCAAGAATGCAGCAACTTTTATGAATTCATCAGAATGATCATGGACAGTCCAGGGAGGCATGCAAGGAGGCAACAAGGCGAGACGATGGCTGTTGGAACAGACGGAGGAAAGAGAGAAAGAGAGAGGGAGGGGAAAGAAGAGCAAAGCGAGGGGGGTGTTGCTGTACTGCTGAATTTTAATGAGTACCAGGGGGAATTTCTTTTTCACGTTTTTTTTTTCCTTGCTCCCTTTCCATTTTTTTTTCCTGGGATGCACCCATCTACTACATGGCTCTAAATCACTGCCACACAAATGAGCTTTAACACAGTCTGGGTTTGGCCTCGACAGCAGCTTGTCACAGAATGGAGCTATCGGCTACGCACCAAGAAAACGGCGACCCAAAAGTCCTAATTGAACTGCCAATTTGTCATGTTTATCTTTACTGTCTTCCACCAGCCACCAAACCACACATGCGGCACCCGCCACATCCTCTTCTCGGAAACCAGTGCAGATGTAAGCAGAGTTTCTTTCCATGACAGATCTGCTGCTCATTAGTGAATTATTCATTCTTTTCATTAGAGTCTTCCAGATAGCATCACAAGCAACCACTCTCTGTTCCTATTCTTTCTGTTATGCTGTTGCTGTCTTTCTTTCTCATCAACTTTCTCTCCTATCTTCCCCCAGTAAGCCCTATGGCCTATGGCTTTTCTACACTATCTCTGCCTCGTCTTTTTCTCCTCCTCTCTCTCCCTCCCTCTGTCTCGTTCTCTCTTGGGAAGACTTTATTATGCTTTGCTCTGACAGCAAAGTACACAGATAAAAGATAATTGCCTGGCTTGACTCCTCCATTGATATGAAAATAGGATTTAAATTATTCACAGTGGTTTAAAGGTTAGTTGAAGGTTATTACTGACAGATAGAAGTAGAAAGGCACAGAGTAAGAAGAAAAAAAAAAAGACCTTGTGTGTTGCAAGCTGTGGCCGGAAGGTGAGGTGCCTTTCTGAAAGGCTAATTTGCAGTGCAGGCGGCGGAGACATCTTGCGAACAAACCACAAAAGCCTCTCGGGGGGATTTGAACATGGTGGTGGAAGTCAGTTATTAAGCAGCAAATTAAGGCTGGCTTCTCCACAGAAAAACATTGTCAGTTGTAAATAAGGCTGTATCCGATCCGTGCCCATGCTATAATCCTTTACCTTCGTCTCCTGTCTAGCCTTGCATAGCATTTCCTCCTTCATTCAGAGCCATTAGTGCATGTTAGGTAATAAATAATGCCTTTCTTCAGAGGATAGAAAAGGTTGAAGTGCTGGGTTTAAATCAGGGTCAGTTCTATTGGGACACTGCCTTGTTTTGCACTGTGGACATGATGGACTAGAGGGGAGGGAGGGGGGAGAATTACCTGCTCTGTTGTTGGCAGTGTCCCTGAGGACACGTTCACTGATCACAGCAGGGGTTTGTGGGATGAATAGGAGAGGGGAGAGGTTATGAGGAGTCCTTTTCCCTCTCCCATCGTATTACTGTGGCACTGGCTTGTGTGTCTGAAGGGCTTTGTTATGCCAGCAGACAGGATTCAGACATTTCTTACATGGCAGGTTGCGGTAGGTGGTCTGTAACAATCCTGCCATCAGCCACAGGTTTGGCAGCAACAACAGCCTGCTTTCCATCTCACAGTTATTAGACTGTCTGCGCACTGGATTTTTAGCTTGATGAATAGTTGTGGGAAATATATCAAATAATGGAACAATTGTTTTGAGGTGTCTAATTCTGGAGGGCATAACCACTATAATTAGCTTGTTTTGGTGAACTGCATGTCAAGGCTCACAGAGGAAGTGGACTCACCGAGCAGTCTCGACACAAATTTCAACTTTATAAGTTCAGAGGATTTAATGTCTCTTCAGACAAAAACAGTACATCTGACAAACAAAGGTATCCAAGGGCAAAGGCATTGAGAGTTGTCAGAATCCAAAGAGGTTCACACAAAGAAAACTGGAATCACACTGGATAACAACACACATAGGATGAGGGTTATCTGGCAGGAGAAATGGCAAGACAAAGGGTATATATAGAGAGGAGCAGGTTAGGGCAAATGAGGAAGGGCGGGGAACTTGACAGGAACTCGAGGAATGAACAGAAACCTACCAAGAGAAAACAGGAAGTGAGCCACATAACACAAACTTTACAGATCATGACACTGCACAGCCTGCTGGAGATGCCTGTCGTTTTTTTACAGGGTGGATCTTAAAACAGTGTAGCAGGGTGTGTTTTTTTTTTTTTTTAGCCACGTGGGACAGTGGAACAAAAGCGAACGAAAGCACACCCAGCAGATATGGGGCAAACAGTATCATTCATTTGGAGTTCAGTTTCTGGCCACCTGATGAATGTAAGTCCAGTACTTGCTCTTCTTTTAGCTCTGTTTTTGGTCTCCTCCTCTCTTTTGGAGCTGGGAAGAAAACTGGTGAGAGCAATGAGAGTTAAAAGTTTAAGTTGCAGGTCAGAAAACCAAAACAATGATGAAATAAAAGATGATAAAAAGCTCCATAGAGTCTGCCGATGATTATCTGTGGGTTAATCACTGCGAGTGGCATCTTTCACAATATACCTCCTCATTTGACCAATTATGAATAGAAAATTAGCAAGGGTACTTTTAAGTAATGTACACTGTACATTGGCTGTTGGCAGGAAAGATAAGATCATAGATGTTTTGTATTTTATCTTGTTGATTTCATGTTTACATAGAAATAAATTGGTAAAGTTAAATAAAGTTTATTCAGATCACATAAGATAAAACTTGTTTTAAGTTTTAACTTCAAGTTTTATTTGAATTTGTTAATGTTGACTAACAAGCAAGTTGTGATAATAATCACAACTTGTTTTTATGTAACGAAATGTTCTGCTTCAATTCACATTTGTTGGCGTTTAGCTTTTCAAAACTACTAGCTTTTCTACTCCCTCACTGCTAGATGGCAGTAAATCCTATAGTGTTAAATTAATTTCACTGTGATCTTATTAAGCTGCCATTCACCAAATTTGCATTTATAACCAAGATAATAGTTTGAATTTACAAGCAATATTTGAAAATGGATTTTGCCGGAAGAATACATCTATGCATCCTTAAAGATAGATGTCACATTTTTGTACAAGCAAACCTTTTTCTTCTGCATGACTGTGACCGTGAAGAAAAATGACCAATATTGTTTCTGGAAATGTGCCTTTCACCATTATCCTTCTAATCATTGTCAAATTTATCCTCTTTTTTTCCATTTCACCCCAAAAAAATTTAGTTTCGTTCAAAATTCAAAAGTGAGGGTCCGATCCTATGGCCTCTCCCCCCCAGGGAGCCTATTGATTACCTGAAGCCAATCACTTGACAGCAGCATGTCCTTAGAGAGCAGCCAAGCACCATTTTCCCTCTTATTCTTTAATTAGCGGTACAACCCGTGGGCACTAATCTATGCGTCACCTAATATTCTTCAGATGTGCACTGCTTTGATTTCTCTGACCCAACAAGGAGTATTGGGATTGGTGTGCGCCACAGGAATGCTAATTTGTTCCCGGAAAGGGAGACACTGTCAGCGTGTTGGCAGACAAGATGAGATCAAGCAAGGTTTTCTTCTCTCCATATTCACACCTGTACACATCAACCCTTTCAAATAAATTCAGATTTATTGCTGTCCCATACCCAAATCTGACAGGTACAAAGGTTGAAAAAAAGCAGTCATACAGAAGCAGATCAAAATCCATGTCCCTCAAGTCTTCCTGAAATATCTTAAAGGAGCTATATGTCAACATTGTTGTTTAAAACATTCAAAAATTAAGTAAACTAAAATTCTCAACAGAACATGAAGAAATAGCAGTTTTGACGTTGTGTGAAAGATATCCATGTATTGTTTTGCAGAGATGCTTGCTGAGGTTAGCATGCTAACCACCTAGCCCCGGCTCGTCCTTTCTCGTAACACCGCTGTGTTCCTAAAGAGGCGTTAATGAGGTTATTGTAGAATCCAGTCTACTCTTAGTCCAGAGGATGAAGAAGTAGTGCCGCCCTGAGGGGATTTTTGAGGGGAAAACAAGTGAGAAATACCCCACAAGCTGCATAAATTGTGGTGCATTTATTTCCTGCATGATATTTTGCGGTTTGGAATGCATGCCAACAAAATAAATAGTCTACTAATTCATATAGTGCTTCATCATGATACTCAGCGCTTTAGCGAAGGGGGGAAAATTCTGACTAATACACATCATTACCGACTGGCTGATCATTTCAGTTCTGCTTCATGTTGGTGTAGTACACACCTAGTATAGCCTGTGTCTGTCAATGTGATAAGAGGTTATGTGCCCTGCTTGACGATACTTTGGCAGTTGTTAAGGGAGGGAAGAGTGATTCTCATTCACCTCACTCATGCAGATTCTCTCAACTGTGATTCTGAACCAGCAGTCCCCCGCTTCAATCTTGCTGACTAATTGAGAAACCTCAGTCATGAACTGTAGAATAGCTCCCAAATGAATCAATCACTGTTGTACAACTAAAGCGAAGGTTAGGCTGCCCGGACATCCCTTTCATGAGGCCAGATTTGTGTATCAGTCATAAGCCAGTGCCACTACCTTCACACAGGCACACTTCAAACAGGCTTAGTGCTAAGCCAATTAGCATGACTTTGCATGGTGTTGATCTGCCTGTGACATGGAGCAGACTGGGCTTAATTGCATATTGCTGCACTGGCTAATGCTAATTTAGTAGCCTCCAGGAAAGCTGAGCCCTGAGGTAAACAAAGCAACAGGGCTAATATGCTGTTAGTGCTGTCTCCATGCACCGGCAGAACTACTGCTAATCTGCTTATAGTGAGCAGCACGTAGTCACGCACCTTCAGGCTATGCACTGATTTTTTTCTCAGAAAATGAATGTACATCTGTCACTGTTACTGCACAGCTACAGTATCTGGTTAAATATTAATTACTCAGTGATGACTGAAATGCATGCAATGATGAAAAAAGGAAAATGGCTTAGGTGACTTTCAAGAATGTTGTCTTACTCAACAGGGATGAAGTTAGTCAGCCACAGGCTGCTAGCACCTCCTGTAAGGAAATCCTTCCTTTAAAAGGGAAACATGTACAAAGAGTATTGTTTTAGAGATTACTTTTTAAGAAAAGTTTCTGCTGATGGAAATTTATGTTGTTCTTGTGTGTTTTTTTCTGTGTATTTGCTTGTTGTTCGTCTGCTCTCTGGTATTCCTTCCTCATGTCTGACTTTTAGCTTGAAGTCTTTGTCCTACTACACACATACAGTTATAGTGGCTCCTGTGGCTCAGGAGGTAGAGTGTTTTCTTCACTAATCAGAAGGACAGCTATTCAAAGTGTACATGTTAACGTGTCCTTGTCAAGGTACTGAACCCCCAAATATCAGTATTATTAAATTTGTACCATACCAGAGCTCCATATTTTTGAATTATTTTGTTGAGCATCTGATTTTTAACCTTTCCTTGAAGATTGAGCACCACTTTAGGTAACTTGTGTTTATTTGATATGCTACATAAATAATATACGGCTGTGTGCAATTTTTATTCTCAACCTGTCAATTATTTCTTGATGATTGATTTGACATATAAAATGAAGAGTGAAAAATCCCCTCACGTTTTCCTACAGTTTTGTCTGCTTTTTTTCCCAGTGATTTAGGGATTGTCAGTCATTCCAGCTCTAACTCACAGGGACTCTACTTCTGTATTCAGTCTTCTACTTCAACTATGAAGGCTGAACCTCATCTTGAGTCTAAACAGGCACATACCTGAATTAGCTGTGTACATATACTATATAATGATGTGTTACTGAAGAAACAACAGGTGATGGCCACTGTTTTCATGTCATTCGTGTAAATGCTGCAGTTCAATGGTGAAACAATCATCTTTATAGGTAATTATAGCCCTATTGCTTCTTTAACACTGTAGCCACTAAAAGTTTTAATATGTTGGTTCCTTGATATTAGCAATTGGCAGAGTCAGTAACTATAACATTAATAATTGTGTGAAGATGCACACTGGCAACAATTCAATTTATGGACAGACAATTGCAAAAACATTAATGTTAATGTTAAGTCATCCAGGGTTTAATGTGTGGGCAAACAAAGACACACATACATATTGCACACTAATAAACCGTTTCCTGATCTGCTCTTACAAGTCAGCAGAGGAAATGGAGGATTGAAAGTGTGTTTGCACTGATATATATATGAATATGTGTATGTGTGTGTGTGAGTGTGAGGATATGATGTGTATGGTGGGTGCAGTGAGGGCAGCCTAGTCTCAGATCTGAGGAGGCCTGGAGGAATGTTCCCTGCCTTTGAAGAGTCTGCTGTCTGCGCTCAACAAATATCAGGTCCAGAATGAAGGGAATGTGGCTTCACAAGGCCCTATCCAGCTCTGTTTTATTGAGGGATCCTGTTCGCTCTCTCATCCTGCTTCCTCTGTTGTTGGGGTATGAGGAGGGTACATACATACTGATGAGGTGAGCTGGACTCAAGGCTGGGGCTCCAGGAGACATTCGCTTTCAGTCAAAACACACAGACCAGGCTGAGTGAGCCCAATGAAACAGGTTTGTGGATAGAATTCTATTTTTTTTACCATTGAAATATACTCTTAAGTTTTCTTAAGCAGCGTGTCTGTATATCTAAAAGAAATGGGAGAGAGTCAGATATGAACATACCTGAGGAATATGGGAGTAACAAAAAAAAAGAAGACTGAAATAGAAAAAAGACAGAAACGTGCAACTAAAGGCTGGAATGCTGCTGGAGCAACAAGACACTTCAACAAAAGGACAGGTTTTATTTAAAGATCGTAAACAAGCTAACTTTACCTCTTTCTGAGGAGCAACCTTTTGCGGTTATGCTTGTAATAATTGGCTTCTTTCAGTAGCAAATGAGGATGTAGCGTGTATTACAGCAGAACCTCTTAGGGACACGGTCCTGATGTTGCATCTTCTTCCAGAGGTTTTGAAAAAAATCTCTTCATGCCTTGTATAGGCTTAGTTGTAACTCTACACTTTTGCCTCCCTGTAGTATGTACGGATCTAAGTGGTCCCTTCCTCTATGTCCACCCCACCCACCACCGCCCAGCAGCAGCTTCGACTCATCAAACACACAAACCTCATCAGCAGCTTAGCTATCTGACGAGCTGTTTTGAGCAATGTTTGCTTTAACTTACTTCATCGACACTCCCAAGCCATATAAAATGTCCTGTCAGCATTTGACATGAATCATCATGTAACTTGGCGGGAGAAAGGCTACTGTTTGGCTCTCGGATTTTCAGATCCTTTGGTGACACATGAAGGCTCACAATTTCTTGACTTTGCTACGCACACCTGGATTCTGCTCTGGTACCTCTTGTTTCACTGTAGCCCTGTAACCCTGCTGGTTGACAGTATGTCAACCAGCAGGTAGGTATGTTGCATATGACTATATTTGATGTGAAACAGGTTACTCTAAGTGAATTTTCACCAGAATCTGTAGTTCCCTCCAGCTCTACGGAGCACTTTAGCATCTTTCAGCTTCTTGTTTTAGTTTTACAGTTTAGACTCAGTCTGCAGCTGTTTTAAGTGATCTCTGGTAAACCAACTGCACACTACCTACACCACCAAACAGCAGACAGACAAAGTTAGGGACTAGCCTCTGAACATAATGCAGCATTTAGTAAATAAAGTTTGACATATTTCCCTCAGGAGTTTATGGAGGCCACACATGCCCTAAAGGTAGAGAAAATATTAGACTCGGAAATGCAGGTGGCCAGAAACACATCTGCAAATGAATAATAATGTTTTTCTGTCTCTAGCCTATGTTTAAATAATGGGATATAGGAAATTATAGGAAATAATACATTCTATATAGTATATGCGCCTTAGTGGCCAAAAAATTAATTCATGCAGATTTTAGCATTCTTAAGTCATGGGTGGCACATCAGAGAACTCATATGAGTCAAATAGGTTGTTGTAAAAAGGCACTGACATATGAAGACTTGTTTGAAACTATTTAGATTGTTGTGACTCATACAGAGAGGCTCTTACAGACTTACCGCTAGAGACAGGTGGGGAAAAAAATAATTTTTGGATAATTTTTTGCATTGAGAATTTTTGTAGAAATGTGTAGAGGCTAATTGCTCCTGTCTCACTCTGTACTTCCAAAATCTCAGACAACTTTAAGGCACAGGATAAGTACTTCTCCAAAATGCAAAAACCCCCCCCAAAAAAAACTCACTCAGGAGTGACTGCAGGCACACCCGTCAAGAGACTGGATTGCAGTTGTTAACAGCATAAACTGTTTGGAGTGCCTGACTTAATTGTAGACTATAACTTGAGCAATACGAAAATGGCCTGCCTGTGTTACATGTGATTCTCTATCCTTGTCATTGGGAGAAAGACTGTTCCTGTGATGCTGCAGTACTTCCTGTCAACCTGTCCTAAATTAAGTATATGTAAATAAAATAAAAAACTATTCAAAAGCTCATTAATTTTCTAATAGAAAATGGGATGGATGGGATGAATGAAATCTGTAATGTCTGTAACCTGAAAAGTTTATTGACCTTCAGGATGGATGGCGCTCGCTCATTGCTTCTCTCCCTTTATCCCTTCATCCTGCCTCTCCTCCCTCCCTCCATCTTTCCCTCTAGCACTGCATTACTTACTCCTGACTCCTGACTCAGCGTCTCACCAGCCCAGACACCAATATTGAGTGCTTTTTATCGTAGCCGCACTTTTTCCTCGTTTGAAACAATATAGCCTGACTGTTGCTATTGATTTTAGTGGATTGTGCTCTGGTAAGCACTCCTTCAAGCCTCTGCTGCTATATTAAGCAATCGTTTCCCACAATAGATGACACTCTTTCCCTGCCTCCCGCAGCAATTTGGTTGGCTCTAATGGGCCTGGCATTACTCAAACTCCACATTGATTGCACGGTAGAGGATTTTAAAAGGAGAGGTCGAAGTTTCCGTCAATGTGGCTGTCACAAATGAGCCTGTTTTTAGACACATGGGGAATTTTTCTTGTAGACTTGCTCAGCCTGACAGTTCAAGGTACTTGTGCCATTAAATAATGTTAAAACTTGCTATGATGTAGGCACAAGGGCTGTACAAAATGAAACTCAATCGCCCACTATGAAGTATCTTGACTTGAAATAAAACCTTGAAACAGTGATGTGCCTGGATTGATTCCACTGGCCCAGCATTTATTTGCATGTCTTTGGTTCTAATGTGATGTGACTACATTTCCCTGCCAGGCACCAAGGCCCTCTGAAGTACGTCTCTTTAAATCACTGGGGCCTTGGGAGTGCAACTGCAAATGATTTCAGACGCTGGGCTGCTTTTCACATCAGTTGTGGTGCATTGGATTCCCGCTACGCTATCTGCTATCTCCCCCCCATGTCACTGAGCGTCAATAAATCAGTACACTCTACAGGCAGAGCAGGGAACATGTGGGGAGAATAACATGCCCCGTAGTCACGCATGTTTAAATATACAAGGGCTCCGTGTTGCTGCTGATTGGGCCACACATCACTGCCCGGCGCACCCAAGACAGTGGAAAAAATGGCTGCCGTTTGGGAACACTTAAGTGGTGAAGCCATTTAGCATGTGACTCACCGACGTAATCTAATTGGCTGCACACCACAGACAGGAGAGTGGTTTGTGTGAGAGTGTATGTGTGTGTTTTTCTTTCACAGAGCGGTGTGTGTGAAATTTAGGAATGAAAGCATTACACACTGAGTGCATACAGTGTGTGTGCATGTGTGTGTGCGTGTGTACTTGCTACATAGAGAGGACCAGAACAAGCTTTTAACCAAAAGAGTGAGGACGTTTTTGGAAAGTGGGGACATTTTGGCTGGCCCCCACAACTTCAAAGGGCTGTTTGAGGGCTCAGACTAGGTTTTAAGGCTTAGGTTAAAATTAGTTTTAGGTTAAAGTTAAGCTCAGGTTTGGGGTTAGACGTTAAGTTGTGGTGTGTTAAGGTTAGGGTAAGGGCCGAGGAAATGCATTATGTCAGTGAGTGTCCTCACAAGGATAGAAGTGCAAGTATGTGTGCATGTCTGTGTGCAAAGTAGCTGATCAGCAGCCAGTGTGTGTGTGTGGTAAACAGCCATTTTATTACAGAATTTCCTTTATTCATTTGTAGGGCTGCAACCAAAGATTGCTTTCATTATAAAATAATGTGTTATCTTCTTGATGAATTGTTTGGTCCATAAAGTGTAACAAAATAGTTTTTAAAAATGCCATTCATTACCAATTAAGATGCCAATTATTTTGGCCTCTGTATGAACTTCTGGCAAAACTCCTGAGAATGTGTGTGGCGAAAAGTAGACAGTAAGACAAGGACAAGTAAGGTACACAGTTTATACAAAGTCAAAAAGATTTTTGTTGATAATTTTACTGTGTACGGTGTAGAACCAAAAATACTTCCACAGAGTGCTGCTCAGATGGTTCAGTGTCAGTCCCACTTTTGAAGGAAATTTTGAACATCTACAGCAATCTCCTCCCAACATGGAAAAGAACACAATAACCCCTTGCACAAGTGTTCTGTGTGTTTTTACTAATCTGTGTAGCACAGGAAGCTAATACATATGTGAAAGTTTTGCTCATCAGTTGTCTTTTGTTCTTTGAAGCACAGTCAACAGTCTCCTGATATGTTCATGTTAAACAGGAAGACGGCCGACACTAGAGGTGGGGGAAGGGGTTGTGAATATTACAGTCATGGCTACGTGGTGTGCATCCATCCAAAAGGCTATGGCTGCCCACCCAGCTGTCTGTCAACATCTCTGAGGGGACAACTGTCAGATTAAGAGCCCTAGCTTAATGTCAATAGATCACAATCTGCCTCCTGGCCTCAATTATATTGCCTCTCGTCCTCCAACCCCCCCCCCACCCGGTGTGGAGAGGAGTATTAGCTGTGAGCCTCATCATGTATTCAGAGCTGTAATGGCTTCTCCGCGCCTGCACTGCATAGATTAGCACCAAGGGCCGAAGGGAAGCTACATGTTGGCACAGGCTTTATGAACATTGCCATGATGGATGTCGGGCCCGAGTGTCATTAGTGCTGTTGTGCTGTGAATTCAGCAGTAGATTGCCAGAAAATCCTCTCAGCATGGCTTGATATCCTGTTAGTGTAGCCATGGCATGGGACATGTGCACATGTGCAGTGAAGGCTAATTTACTAATGGAAAACAGGGCGTATTTCTGTGAGTTACCATGGTTTGGTATTTTTTAGCTGTATTTGTCATTTTCCCAATAACTATCTTGGGTGCAATATATGCTGGTGTTGTGAGTATGTGGAGTGGACTCATTCAGTGTGTATAAGGACTAGAAACACACACACAGTGTTTTGTTTTGTTTTTTTTTTTCATATATTGCTTTTACTCCCACACTCTTTCACACATGGCCAGCCCCTCTGGGCCCACCTCTGCTAGCCAAGGTTTATTATCTATTTGACAGAAGGGCTGGCGGAAGGCATTTGAACACCCCATAAATTGTCATGCAGGCTGCAGTGTGATGCCTACCAGTTTCATTCCCCCGGCAGCCTGGCATATAACCTCAGTGCCAGCCCATCACACTGCCATTTGCCGATCCAAGTTGAAACAGTGCGGAACAATTAACGGCATAGATCATTTACATAGTGGCAGAGCTCATTTTCATAATGTTTCCTTTATTATCAGAGGAAGAAATTAACCCAGGAATATATTTACATACCAGCCGCCAATGGTAACAGCTTGCTAATTGCCTGTTAGATGATTAATAAGCTTACAGCAGATGCTAATGAATCGAGCACTCATTGTTTCAAAGGTGCTCATGTGGCAGGGCTTGTGTTTTTTTGCAGCTTAATTACAGCCATAATTATGTACTTGTTGCATCTGCTTTGAAGCAAATACAATCAAATAATGGAAACGATATATATCTGAGTGAATGGATAGCTAATTGTGGTGGAGTGTTGTCACTTGTCAGAGTAATAAACCAAAGCACTTTCCCTGACATCACTTTAATTGATGATGCTTTCTGAAGACCTGGAATAATACCGCAGATTGACATAGTATTGTTTTCTGTATACAACATTGCGAGAACTCAGCCTCTCTTATTATTAAGCGTTGCCAATAATTTGTGATTGTTTTAATTTTTAATTGCATGGTTGTGTATTGCCCTGTCATTATAATTATCTTTTGTAGCCATTCTAGACACAGACATTCATGGTCCACAGATGATAAATTGCAATGCCTTGATTGGTCACCTGATCTGTCCTCTGGCGTCACTGTCAATTTCACGTTTTTGATTTGAAGCGAAATGTCTCAACAACTATTGGATGGATTGGCTTTGGTACAGACATTCATGTTCCACTCAGCATAATTTTAATCACTTTGGTGATTTCCTGTGTTTCATCTGGTGCCATCATCAGGTCAAAAAAAGTGAATTGGTCCAATACTTTATAGTTAATAAACAAATGGTGTCAGTTCTAGTTTATGTTTAGATTTAATTAGCAAATGCTTTAGCATGCTAACTACACTAAACTAAGATGATTAACATGGTACACACTGCTGCTTCACATTAGCATTGTAGCATTGTGAGTATTTTAGCATGCTGATAGTAGTGTTTAGCTCAAAGTACTGGCAGCCCTTTCAACATTTTACAAAATGATATTCCATCACATTACACTACGTGGCTGCTTGCCAGATGAGTGGGTTAGTAGCTAATGGCTGGTGGTCTCTTTCACCTTTTTTTATATGTTATGTAATTTGGGAGCACTGTGCACATAATGCTCCATTCAAAACAGGTCATCTAGCCTTATTGTATCACAAATGATAAGATGCATTGTATTTTATCATGCTTGCTCCTCGTTTGTGGTGTGCAATATATGTATGCCTGCAGAGAAACATGCAGACATAACACACCCACATAAATGTGTGTGTGTGTGTGTGAATTCACTCTCTCTCCAATCCTGTCAATTCTTTGGTATAGTTTTATCATAACCATCCTAACAGACAGATAAGCTTTGGTTTATGGAATAAAGGCTGACTCACCAGTTGTGATGCAGAACCGAATAAATCCCTTTTCAAATCCGCTGTTTTGCATCAGTTATTATTTCAAATATCCCCTGTGCTGTTTTAAAGTCTTGGGCTTGAGAAGTGCCTCTATCACACACACAGAGATGCACACCTACACAATCTCTTCACCATTATACAGTGATGCATGCTCAGTGCCCATGTTACACATTTAGAAAGAAAATATTTCCCTAATCCCCCTCTCTTTTTTCCCAGGCTTTAGTTTACAGTTTAATAAATGGCTGTGATTTAATTGTACCACAGCACACTGGTCTCAGTGCAGCGAGTGATTAGCACGACAATGTCTTCTAAAACCCTGTGCTGCTGTTTATTTAATTGTCCCTATGATGCCGCGGCTATGCTCTATTTATTTTGCTGCTTAACTAAAACAAAAGGCAGGGTTCAACTTTAGTGGAGGCTCATGCAATATTGAGCAGAGTGGAAGACTGCACCGCACTCTAGAGATGTGTCTCCCAAACACGGTGCGCAAAGCCAAGCAAGTGTGTACTGTATGCGCGTGTGTGAGCGTTGAGTCGTGTTCGTTCAGTGTTTGTGCCAAGCCCGCGAATAACACAACTTTCAGTCTATGAATAATTTCCTGTGTTTATGCTTTCTTTGCCCCCTGAGTTGCTGTTTTTCCCTCCTGGCTTTCTTCCATTTCTAATGCAGATTTTCTCTCTTCCATTTCCCACATTTGTCTCCATTTTACCTCGACGATCGTTCGTAATCATCACTTAAACATTTGAAAATATTTTTCCAAACTATGCCTTTGTGTTTGCCATAGCAACGTTCTTGAGTTGGTCATATAGTAGAAAAACAGAGAAAGTGTTTTAAGTGTTGTTGGTGAAAAAAGCAGCAGTTAAGGAACATTTAGCTACACTAGCTGGTTATCTGATCTGGATCAGGGACAACACGAGCCAGTGAAAGGTGTAAATCCACACAGACAGAAATGGATCAGATCTGCCAGATGACCTCCAGTCTGACTCTAATGTCAGCCATATGTAACATTATATAGAATGCATACGTAACATGCAGTCCATACAGCGTTTGCATTTTTGAGATGGTGCCTGCCCTTGGGGTACAAATGTCATTGTGGTAATTCAAATCACTCCACCTTCCGCTTAACAGTTGAGTTGTGCAGTAAAGGAAAAAGCTTATGAGCTTTGTAACCTTAGAACATCTTCTTAAAATGTCACCTACATGCTGATTTTGTTGTTAAAAAAAGAGCAAACTTGCAGCTTATCTACTCCTTTCCTTTGAAAAACGAGACCCAATTGTGATGCTGGAAGACTGCAGACTACAAGAACGTTTGTAAATACCAGGTATAACTGCAGGGACATGATTGAATTGTATATTATCTTGATATCAAATCACATTTTATCCTCCAATCCCACACACACATACTGCCACACACAGACAGGATCCAAAATTTACACCAGCCAAGTGCCAAATACCGGAAGATTTTCCATTTGGCAGGTAAAATCTTGTTACTTAAAGTGCAATAACAGCTTTACGAGTAAGAAGCCAATAAGAGTAATTTATCAAAACATTCAGAGCTTTAGAACTGATGAATATGTACTTCACGGGGTGCCAGCCAGAGAATGCAAAAATGAGGGATGGGTTTATTGTAATTATTATAATAGCTCTTTGTGTGTGATTTACTAAAGGAAACAGTTTATTCAATCTCACTATTTATTGCCCAGTGAAAGCATGCTTTAATTCAGGTGCAAATATAAGAATAATTTGTTTGTTAATTTACCTGGTTTGTGCCTGTCTTAGTAAATCAGGGACTACATTTTTATTTGTGTCACAATACAGAGGATTAAAACTTAAGTACAGAGCAAACTTTTGCTTTCTCTCCGAGTTCTCCTGTTTCTCACCATTCAGTACTTCCTATATTACTGGAAAAGGTTAACTAAATTCTACTCTTACTACAACCATGTTAGATCTATGTTTGTATCCCTTTTAATGTGGTCGCCTATCTTGATCGCTTTAGAATTGACAAATCAAATCTGTGTCAGATTAAAAAAACCTTAATTGTCAAGAAACAATCACTGAATGTAATCTAACCTAAGATAGTGTTTTTTTTGTTGTTGTTTTTTTTATCACCAGTCATAAGTCTTCTCTGGATGACGCACGTTTCTTCTGAGCTTGTCAGGAAATTGATAATTGCCTCATGATGTTGGCAATTTTAGAAGTAACTCTGAATGGCTTTATTGTTACCAGAGGTGCCCTGAGTTGATCTTACCACATGTCTGACGACAGCTTCGTGCGCTGACAGGCACACCTTCACCTTTTGATGCTCAGAGATTATTGATCAAAGAAACCTGAAATGGCTCTGCAGATGGTAGATAACCTGAAACAATGGGTTGCCTCATATTGTGTGTCTGCAGAAAATAACGCTTTAAATTCCAAACTGCTATTGATCACTGCAAAGTGGTGAAAACTACTAGAATGGGGTCCTGGATTGTGGTAAATTAAATCACCATGGAGCCTCAATATGTCTTGTTTGTTTTGGCTGGGATTCAATGTTAACGTTTGGGAAAATCCTGGCGCACTCACTCTGGACAAAGGTAAGCTTCCAAAATCATATTAATGTTTAAGTGGATACACCTCTGATGATGAAAAATACTAAAACAAGACGAGATCTTTCTCTTCATCTGTTTTAATGTTTAATGATTTGAGTGATTAAGCTGGTTTCTAGTCTCTAGTCTACATACAGCTGCCGATTTCCCACTTCAAGCCAGTGGAGCTTGTCTTTTCCACCACAGGAGTTTTGAAAGAGGACAGGCTGTGCATATATAATATTAATCCCCTATTTCTGTCACCAGGGGAGCATGAACTTGCCTTTCATTGAGCTATGTAAAACTATCTGAGTTTAAATCTTTTCCTCCCTGTGCAAAGTGTAGTTGAAAGTACATCTGAGGGAGTTTATTCAAGGACTGCTTGGAAATAGACACACATGCATACCGAGGAGATACTCAGGTCATACTAGTGATACCTACCGCAGTCCATTAGCTGTGAATGCTGGCAGGGAATCTTGAGGAAACTCATCTGAGCTAATTTATTTCCAAAAGTTGGCCAGAGTCTGCAAAATCTCGCTCATAAAATATTAATATCAACAAATCTTCAAGGGATCTGTAAGAAAACATCGTAGGGGGACCAATTAGGCACAGTGCCTGAACATTTTTACAGTTTATTCCAAGGTTTACATTTTCTTACATGTTTAACACTTACAGAGGAAATTGTGGTCTCTGATCAACAAATTTTACTGAAGATGTGCTCTCTATCTGAAATGTAAATGCCTTATTGAATTTAATATCAATAGCTACGCATATGATATTAACATGCTCATATGCACACATACACACTCACACTGAGCTTATCTTAAGGGGTGTATCCTCGCTTGCATGAGCACATACTGTATTTGTCTCTTTGTGCTTTTTAACTTGTACATTATTCATTCATTTATTCAAGCAGCTACTTATTCATCTGTGCTCTTTTCTCCATTAAAGGGAAGTGTGCGGTTATTTGAAAAAACTCCAGTATGACTACTGTTTCACCGCGCATATCTAAATGTAATTTAGGAAGTTTGTAATTCTATTCTTTAAAGGATGTTCCAAAGGAAGTGGTGCTTGATTACAGTACGTGTTGTGCACAGCATAGTTTGTGTCCAGCACTATGAATAGCTTATGCTAGTGTGATATTTGGTCCTGTTTGATCTTATCGGGTATTTATTTTCAAGGGGGAAGTTTTAAGTGCTGCTGCATGTGAATAAAGAGTTTAGAATAAGGCAAATCTGTGGTTCAACCTGTTATTTAAATTTAAATAATCCTATGAAAATTGAGAACTTTATGAATGATCTTTTATTTATACTTTTCATGGAAAAGACACAAAATATAACCTGCTAAAGGTAATTGAACTGTTATGGCCATCATTTTTATTGCCATTTTATCCCATCAGAGGAGGTGACGTGTGCGCTGATAAGTCTTCTCGATCTTCCTGTGTGTCCAGACCTGAGAACCACCTGTGGTATTCTGCTTTAGTCTTGACGAGGTCAAGCAAGCAGCAGGAAGGAAAACCACCAGAGACACGCTCAGTCAGGCAGCTAAATCCCTTTTCTACAGACATCCCAAACAAACCTCCAACACAGTTTGTTAAAGAAAAAACAAGGATCTACCTGCCTGCAGAGAAAGACACCTTGTGTTTATATTTGTGCTGTTTGTCATTGTCTGTGATGACAAAGCAGCATTTTTGATGACACTGGTTGTTCGGTTTTGTTACTGGTACTGGTTCTTTCACTATTTGCAGTGATGTAGCTGCTTTAATCACAGTCCAACCACAACACATGCAGGTATTTTAGTTCTTGGTACACTGGTTTGGAGCTCAATCATGGCACATACATGAACTAAAAGGCTCTGCACTCTCACACAGGTATTACACCTTTGCTGGGGTGGAAGTTAGTTGGAGGTGTGCTGGGACCAAACTCCATGTACTAACAAACCTTATTTACAGCAGAAATTTGACTTGTAATACCAGGAAAAAACATAGGACTTACTAATAACATTAATATCAAATGGGGCCGCACGAGTGGCAGCGACTTACAGCAGCTCCGACCGCTTTTCTTTGTTTTAGTTTTTTCTTGTGTGTTTCTCGTCCGTGCGTACCTGCGGATGTACAACTGGTGAGACTAGTGATTTGCTTTTTACTCTTTTCGGGACTTTGCACCATTGTTTACACCCAGGAACAGCTCTTAGCGTTGTGCAACACGAGCGTACTCCCAGGAGAAAGACCAGAGATCCCAGCAGAGATACGGAGACGGAGAAGGGGATGCAGAGCTGGAGCAAAGTAATGGGACAAGCGAAGATGGTATAAACCATCCATACCGTGTCTTTTTTTATGGGGAATGTGAGATTCCTCACTAATAAGATGGAAGAGCTAACGGCGCTAACCAGACTGCAGTGGGAGTACTGGGAGTGAAGCATCGTGCTTCATGGAGACGTGGCTGAACGAACTCACGCCGGAGACGCATGTCGCTTTGGACAACTTCTATCTGCCAAAAGTGGACAGGTGAGTGCGGTAAGAGGAAGGGTGGAGGCATAACGATATTTGTTAACAAGAGATGGTGTGATCCAAGACACATTAGTGCAAAGAAGCAGCGCTGCACGAGAGACATTGAGCTGCTAGCTGTTAGCATTCAGCCGTATTACCTCCTGAGCGAGTTCTCGCACGTCATAGTAACGTAGGACATACTGGTATTCTACTGTAGCATATATATTTATTACTGTGCAGTATCATAAATGCTTTAGTCACCTAATCCACCGTTGTGTAATTGTTGTAAAAACCTGTGAAATTCCATTCCAATCCTGTATACTTCTTGGCGGCAATATATATGGTTTTTTTTTGTTTTTTTTTTACATATTTTCCTTTTATATAGTCATTTGTATAAATGTACGTATAGTTTTTATTTTGTATTTTGTATTTCTCTATTTCTGTTGATATTTTTTCCAACTGCCATTACCTGCTGCCGTAATACCCACATTTCCCCAGCTGAGGATTAATAAAGTCTATCTTATCTTATCTTATCTTAATGGTGTCTTTTCTTCATTCTGTTTGCCCCAGTCAGCCTTGCTCGAGTGACTCATGCATGAGTCAGCATGCTCAAAACCAGAGCCCTGGAGCAAGGCCACCTAAATGGACTACAGCAGTTAGTTATGTTATTATGTATACCCATGTTTTTCATGGTCTGACAGGTCAAAGCACTTGCCTTGTTTAGTGACACTTGTTTAGTGACATTTGCTTGTCCATGTGATATAGACGAGGCCACAACCATGGTGATGTTTTGGGCCTTCCGTCCCCTCAAAGCTCAGCACTGTCAAAAAGCTTGCTGTTGGCCAGTGCTGTGAATTTATGCGGAGCATTTGCATGGATTAATTTTGCATACTGATCGTGTTGATTACATTGAAATTAATTGTTTTTGCCTTTTTAAATCCTGGTGTGACCAGGTAAATTGTCCTACCCAATAAGGTGCATCAAGGATTGTACGAGAGTGAGGAAGATGGCAATTAAACACAGTCTGCACAGGAACACACAGTTTGAGAAAAGGTTTAATCGGACGAAAGGTGAAAACACTTGTGCTGGTGGATATCAAGTGTGTAGAGGCTTTAAATTATCTGTTAATTGCCTTTTAGTCTTTACAAACATCTTCAGCTGCTGTACTTAACACAAAGTTTGTTGCTAAATAGCACCATTGCCACTTTAATGTAACATCAATTTATAGGCAAGTTCAAGTCTAAAAAAGTCTGAAAATCCAGAAAAAACATCCTAGACGACTTTAATAGTCCATTGTTTTCATTGTGAGATGGGGGAAAAGTTAGGGAACAGGCAACAAAAAGACTGTCAAAGTGACCAAACAGTTTATTGAAAGCAAAACATAACTTGTAGAGAACAGCTCTCTTTAACGTCCATTTTCTACAGCTAATTTCCTGGCTCATGACTGCTGATGTTTGCATAATACAGCATTCCACATAAATTTGCCTCCTAATCGCAAACATCTGCCATTGGAGTATGCTAAGTGATACTAAATGTCTAAATCTGTAAAACAAACAAAAGTGTTTGACATAACCATTTTGTCAGCGCAGTGAAACGCGCTCAGCTTGAAAGCCATAACGTCGTCAGCTGTGCATTTGGCCCTGTCTTCAGTCAAACCTCTGACACAGTGATTTGTCTGTCTCAATCCTAATTGCTTGCCAGAAGGAGCAGAGCTGAGGGTTCATTCTCCACTGGCACCTTGTCCTAATTATAGATATTGCTTTGGCAACATTGCTAATTTCACTCAGCATTTTCATTCTCTTATCTGATGAGTGCTTGTTCCATAGGAAGTTAATGGGAGAGTTTTGCTTGCAGGTATTAAGCCCATTGTTGTGTTCTTGTCACTTCGCAAAAGTAATAAATAAGAAGGGCAATCGATTGACATCTCTACAAAAAGTTAGTCTTGTGTGTGATTTTATCAGTTATTTCAAAAAAGACAAACAAAACAAAAGTAACTACAGCCAATGAATGTTTACAATGAAAGTTTTATTAGTCATGTGCTGAAACATTGTTTTTTATTGTAGCCATGGTTGCAGGCTGTGTCTAGGTCGGGCTGTCCACCCCTTTGCTGGAGACTTAAATATCTCAACAGCTTCTGGCTTTGTTTTGTACAGATATCTATGTTGCCCAGAGAATGAATGCTAATGTCTTTGGTGATCCCCTGACATTTCCTCTAGCTCCACAAGCATGTTTTCACTAATTCAGTAAAATATCTCAACGTGTACTAGATGCATCAGCACAACCTTTTGTTCAAACATTCACGGTTCCCAGATGATGTATCCGTCTCACTTTGGTGACTTTGAGGTTGGCATTCATGACGAAATGTCTTGGATGGATTGCAGTGGCACACACGTACATGTCGGCCTGAGCATGAAATGTAATGAATTTGGTGATCCTTTAACTTTTCACCTTCTGCCACCATCAGGGCAAAATTTTAATTCGTCTGATACTTTGCTTCATGACCAAATGCCTGTAAAACAAATGACATTCCCATCGGCTTCAGCTGAACTTTGTTTAGTGCTACTTACCCAATGTTAGCATGCTAACATGCTAAATGAAGATTGTGTAAACATACCTGCTACATATCAGAATGTTAGTGTTGCCGTCGTTCATGTTTGCTCAAAGCACCGCTGTGCTAGTATTCGGGCTGTATGGTGGCAAGTGGATGATTTTCTGTTGTGCCGAAGAGTAAAATTACCATATGAAGGTTTCTTAAATTCAGATTGAACTCAGAACATCAACATTGAGCTGCAGGAAACTGGAGGATTTGTGTTGTTATTGGGCAGTAAGCAAAATCAGAAAAAATGCTATTTTTATAGGTTGATTGCCAGGATTATGAAATGCTTCCCTGTCCTGATATTTGGCCTTCCATGGTGCAATCTATTATTGATATTCTTGGGACTTTTGATGGTGAGGTGAAGGTTTTATCCACTGGGAATGAACTGACATCACCAAGGTAAGACTGACAAGTGGAAAACAAACCCTCTCTGCAGACTTTCATTTTGACCCTGACTCTCCTGACCTCCACATCTGTGACAGCCAAGAAAATGTGTGTGTGGAGCCTATTTTTCCTGCAGTTCAAGAGAGCAGCTTCAGTCATACAGAGTTGAACCTATGTTTTTATTAACTTTGTGCTACTGGCAGCCATGATGGAGACACTTGATGAGATCCCTCGTGCAGTCACATTTCACTTGGAACATTTTGGTTTAAACAAACACACGTCATCCTTTTCTGTTTCTCCATGTGTCCCATTTTGAATGTTGTTAAATCTTGGCCAGTCATGTTATTTCACTTTCAACATCTCTGTAATCGATTATACCAATTTATAAAGTCCACATCTTTCTCCACTGTGTACTGCCTCGCTGATTTCTGCCTATCTTGTAACCCTGTTTCAGACATTCCAGCCCTTCGTCTTGCCTCATAAATTCAGACATCTTTTACATGTTACTGGACACAGTGCAATCATCTGTAAACTACTGTTCAATTGACTACAAATTTGGAAACTTCCAGCACTCTTGAGCCCTGTGGTGTCGTAAACACTGTCATGTCACTTAGGGAATTGGTGCACTTATAGGGATGTCAGATGTGCACACTGTCTCCATTAAGCAGCAGAGGGAGGGGGGTGCAATTATGTCAGCCATCCAGCAGAGGACACAGGCTGCAGCTGTACACCCATTACTTTGATTTGTTCATGTCTCTGGGGAGAGGGTGTGAGTAGGAGAGGAGAGGTAAAGGAGCAGAGGGAGGTTTCATTAGATGCCTATCAGAGAGTCAAAATGGCAGGTGCCAACTTCGGGCTCTCCCGCAAATGTGAGCGTGTGTTCGTAGACGCAGCTGGCATTTCTCCAGGCCCTTCTGCCCTTGGCTGATGACAAACCAGGGAGGTGGGTAGGTAATAGCTTTCCAGCACCTGCTTATTCATCCAAAATCCTTCACTTAAAGGACGAAGGAGATTAAGTCCCGCTCAGGTGTCCCACTTCCCCTAAACCTGCTGACCTTTGCTGATTGACTCGTCAATACTGAGCCAACTTGCTGCTTTCAGAGTCAAGCTACCCTGCACAGCAGAACAGAGTGGCTCACCTTTGACAAATGAAGACAAATGTGTTTTGGAAGGCAGCCATTTTTTAGGAAATGTTTTTTTTTTTTTCCCTTCTCCTCCTGTTAATCACTCTGAACAACAAGGATCTCACTGTCTCTATGTGAATGTTGAGTGCTAAGTGGGAGCAAATGTGCTGTGACAACAGCTTTTTGGAAAGGGAAAGGGGATAGAAAATCTCTGATGTGGGGGGTTCTGTTAAATGTGTGAAATTCGCTTTTTGGCTCATTGGGGATTCTGGTTGTTGGCTTGCATTAAACTTATTGTCACAGCTCATTGGCGCCAACATTTCAGGATGATAGACTTGACTGCCTGTCCAGCAGGATGCCTGTGTTGCATTGGGGTAAACAAAGCAAAGGACAAAGTACGGACATGCAAGTAAATTTTATCACCAAATGAAACAACAGTTGCTGTATTTTTTTGGAAACCACATGATTGTTTTCATTTACTTGTATTCATTTTTCATATATTTTTATGTTGAATCTTTGCTGCTTCAGTAAATTTTTTTTAACATATTTTCATTGAAAAAGCATAATAGAAAACACGAAGTTGCTGTTCCTTGTATGCGCGCGCACACACACACACACACACACACATATCCGTCTGAGTGTGATAATATCATCTTGTCCTTGGGAGCCCCTGACTACAGCGAACAATGTTAGACCCACGCTCTCCAGCATGCTCTGCAGTCCCTTGACAGCAGCCGAACCAAACAAGCCGTCTGTAAGGCAGTGAAAGAAAGAAACATCCTCATTGCAAAGTCTGGGCACAAGCAAACAAGGAAATAGCTTGGCTGTGGTCGAACCTGAAAATAATGGAAAAAGCGCACTTTCAATTTAGCCATTCCTGAGGTTTTTTTCCCCTTTTTGGGGGAGTTGGGGAGGGAGAGGTATATATGGCCAGAGGCAAAGCAAGGTAGATAGCTTGGAAGTCGACTGACAAAATACCACTGAAAAATGGAAGCAAGCTATAAATAAACAAGCAGCAATATCCTGTGTTATGAATATATAATTTCTGTCTTTAATAACTATTGAGGCCTGAGGGATAGTCTACAAACGGCTCAGCGAGCACTGATATTGTGATTGCGAATAGAACTCCTGTTGAATTATTAAGGCACCTGCAGACTGGTATCTCTCGAGTCAGGTGATCAGCTACCAGTCTAGGGTTAAATTTTAATCCCATAATGATTTTTCTTCACCCCAGAAAAACGAAGAGCAATGAGGTTCAGCTACAATTGTTAATTTTAAGTTGTGGACATGGGGTGAAAAAGCAACAATTTTGTCAATCTAAGACGTTCTTCAAGTAAAAATGCCAAACTCTGGTTCCAGATTCTCAAATTTGAAGAGTTTCTCATTTAAATTATACATCTTTTTGTTTAAATTAAGTAATTTGAAGATGTCACCCTGAATTCTGGGAAATTTAGATATTTTTTTAAATATTGTCTGACATTTTATTGACTAATCTATTAATATAAGAATAACAGAAAAATGACTATTGGTGAAAATAATCATTAGTTGTAGTCCAAACTAAATGTACCTTTGTTGCATGTCATTCACCATCTTTCTGTCTCCCCTCATTTCCAATCTCCTTAAGGTTAGTGAGTAGCTGCTAAAGCAATTTTAACATCTAGCATTTAAAAACCCAGAATATTTTCTTAGGAGCCACAAACATGACCCCAGTGGGCTGATTGTGTTGCTCTTTGTCTTCTGGATGTGTAAGCTGGCTAACAAATGAAACATGTCAACCTCAAGTGTGATGATCTGTCAGGGGTTGTGTGCTTGTGTCTCTACCGGTTGCTGCCAAAAAATTGGTCAGAGCCGCTTTGAATAATTCTTTAAGTGTAACTTGTACATTATCGACCAAGAACAGATGAGCAATAATTCAAATTAAGGTCCAGTCATATTTCCTGAATGTTGCATCTTTAGCATATTTATTATCAGGAATGATCATTGCCCAGTAATGTGAGCACATATGTATATTTTTAACACGCAACATCTTGTTTTTGACAGAAGGACGTGAAATAATAAAAATCTGTCTTTTCCTCTGGTGCTGACGCAGTATGTGTGTCTGTTTTGGCTTTCTGTGAGTCATCTACATCATTAAAAATCTGTGTGAAGAATTTTAGTAGTTTGTGGCCAGCAATGTCAAATTAACATCCAACGATCAGTTCAAAATGACTGACTTCTCTATGGACTGAATGAGAAGAATTACAGTCAGTGTGTGCTATATGAAGGTGATTGTTCTCAGATGGATGCTTGAGTGCCTGCTCATCTTTTCACAGGAAATGCCACTGTGCTGCTATGAATGGGAATCATAGCTGGCTGCTTGTCTTATAGTGAAGTCAAGTCAGTTTACTTACATTGCGTTTTGAAAAACAAGAGGAGATGTCCTTAAGTGCTTTACAGTCAGATGGGTTAGAATGTGCCTTAATACAGGTATGCATGATTAAAGAAGTAAAAGGTACATAAAGGTACTAAAAAGGACGATAAAGTCAAAATCAAACTTTTAAAAGAGGAAGTTAGCAGAAATAGAAAAAGACCAACAACAGGTTTTAAAGCAGTAAGAGGACATTAGAAATAAGTTAAAAGGGTCTTGACAAGTCTATGGGGCAACGACACTGAATGGTAGCAGTGCAGTGACCTCTTGTGCTTACCCTTGTCTTTTCGGCATTGCACAGTGGTTGCTAAAGTCGAAGTCTTTACTGACGATGACAACCTGTCTGAATCATCGACTGAGCCTGCAAAAGGTCGCCAGTAACAAATGGTACTGAATGACTTAAATGTGAAATATGTGCAACAACTTAACTTTATAGCATTTTTCATAGTCTGACAATATCCAAATGCAAACACTCAAATACAAATGGCGTATTTATTTCAGCATTTCTAGAGTCACACACCATGACATTATCCTATTATATAGACCAGTGGCAGGCCAGTGGAAAAAACATGAAATCAAACTGCATATTCAGGCATGCCGATTTACATTACATCGGGGATAACCTTTTCTTGAACTGACATATAAAAGAGTGTAATGAAACAGAACCACAGTCACTGCTGGCACATTCAAATTCATTAGCAACCCAACATTAACACATCACTTTGTGTGACAGTGCAGAAATGCATGTTTTATGATGATAGTTCATGGTGGACTAACAAAGCTATAAAGGAGCCTGTTGGGAGGCAGCAGCCATAGAGACCCACTATGGAGTAGCCCATTGATTCTCTCTGGTGCTCTATTGATCCGGTATGTTTTCCTTCCAGTGCAGCCTGCTAATCACTGGCCTATTAGGAAGATGGGTTCAAGCACCACTGTAAATCTCTGGCCACTGCCAAGATACCAGTAGGTGCTTAGGCTGTGATGGTTGATCATTACCTATTTCTGAAGAGTTTATTGGTTCGTCCAACTCAAACTTTCTGTGTTGGGCATTCGGAATGAGAAAGCTAGCATATAAGGAAAGGCAGCACAAAGCTGAGCCAATTAGAGGTGGAAAGTCAGTCACACTAAAAGTTGTATTCACTTCCAAGCTGCTGCTCTAACACATATTTGTACTGTAATATTATTTAGAGAGCAGAAGTACTAGCAGGATTGAATTGACGACTAGAGTCGATAACTCAGTGCAGTCTCTCATTGAGCATTTCTTTTGTTTTTCTGATAAAGGAAAATGGGTTTATTGTTTGGGTTTACTATATTCTACACTCACAAACTTCCAATACTCATTAGAGTTTACACTCTCTCCTCATTCGTGCAGTGTCAGCAGAATGGGAAGAGCAGGAAAACCTCCCGTTCACTCTTTTGCACTGTTTACGCTCTTCGCCTCTCTCTGTCCTGATGATAGCAGTAATTACAGTCATGTCTAAACTAGCTGAGGACACGTGACTCACTGATGGACTAACTTTTTTGTTGAGGTGGTGCCTTGGCTTTGGGCTTACGGCAGAGAAACAAAAATATTACATAATCTGCAATTTTACATAATTGTTTGAAAAAAAATGGCATCACTTGCTCGACTAGATGAACTGTAAGTAATTATTTTTTTTTTTGCATCTATATAGCATTTCAGGATATTTTTGGATAGTGGCTGTTTACATGCACACATATTTTCCACTCTTTTTATTTATTTATTTATTTAACATGCAACATTCAGTGAAACACACAGGAGCCCGGGGAGCATATAGGGGGGTTAAGTGCCTTGCTCAAGGGCACATCATCCGGCTAATGGAGGGGGAGGGGATACTCCACCACACCCAAATTTTTCTGCCAGTCTGGTGGGGGAATCGAACCGGCGACCTTCCGATCACAAGCCGGCAGCCCAAAAGATTTCTGAATCTGACAATATTCCAGATTTGGTACGGGTCATGTAAACAGCATGTTCCATTTGGATATTCCCAATTAAGTAGGTTTTATTCTGAATGGAGCATTTTCCAATTAAGACACATAGGATGTGTGATATATGGAATAAGGTCAAAGGAGTAGCTACAGACAGTGTGCAGCAAAGGTGTGTGGCAGGAATTAAATGGTGGACGTGTGTAGTATTTAGTACACGTTGTAACCGCTAGGTCACCAAGACCCCACGTCAGTGTGATTTTGAATGAGGTTTTCTTAGTTCTGCCAGAGTCCCAGATTCACTTGGGTTCACTACTGTTCGTCTGCACTACCATACATGAATATCAGCAGTACTGAAAAATGAGCTACAGTATAAAGTCGATTTCTCAGCTAATTATGAATCAAGCAGTTAAAGATATGACAGCCTTCACTATACTATAATATACTTGTAAAGCTAATCTTCAGTATGCCATATTTGCGAACATATCACCATCCAAAAATGTATTCTTAGTGAACAAAATATGGAAATTAGCAAACATTTCACAGGAAAATACATCCTTTTACAAGAGAACACTTCACCAGAGGGACATTAGCATACTGCTGCATTCCACGCCTTGCTTCAATTCACAGTGGGTCATTTCTTATAATGAATTGCCAAATTATCAGGAGTGTTTTCTTGTCAAATAGGAAACGGTAATGATGATGACAAAAGAACAACAACAGCATAAAACAAGTTGTATCTTGCCCTGCAGCCAACAGCAGTGCAGTTTTTTTTCTCTCTCATACACACAGACACACTTCTCAAGCTGATAATCAGGCATTTATTCCATAAACAATGCTGGAACTGACTTGGGATTTGCCTAACAATGTCTCATTACTAGTGTATGAGCTTCTTTTTTTTCCTTGAGATAATGCAATTCGTCAAGGAGAGCGGATGAGGGAGGGAGTGAGAGTGCGAGAGAACGAGGGGCGGGGGTGGAGCGAGGGGAGGAGGACAAAAACACTTATTAATTTGCACGAAATGGAATTAGCAGCGGGAAGTTAGAAGCGGCAGAGTTTCTAATTTTACCCTTGCCCCCGTGCGCCGATGGTAAATGGAGATTTGTCACACTCCACTTGGCTGGCTCCCCAGCTTGATGAGCTGTCTCTCTTGCAGGAGCCCTGCTAAATCTCGAGCATTAGCCACAATGCCAGCGCTCACATCACTGCCACAGCCTCACCGAGTCGTCAGAGAGTGGGTGGAAGTGTCATCAGATGCCACATTTCACTTGTGACACTGAATGAAAAGGATGATGAAAGAGGCGAGGGATACAACTTGTGAGATCTTCGTCTTCTCATGTTTTCTACGACTACAGGTTGAATAAATGGGTGCATAGATAGATGGATAGATAGATACAGATGTATGGATGCATAGATTGATTAACAGAATGACAGAAGAGCAGGTTGATGTAAGCGATGGAAACATTTCCCCTGATATAATGTCAATACATTACATTGCTTAACAACATACTAGCAACCAGTCACATCACAGAAACAAAGCAGTTTCTTAGTAATTATATGGTAGTTCTTTAGGCAGGGAAAGTCCAAATTGGACTCAGCATGGTTGGTCGAGTTAGCTGAACACAGTACAGTCTTTTGTTTTGCTATCAAAAGATGAATAGTTAGACGGGAGAGATGAGCGCTTTCTTTTCATGATGGCACAGAAAGCGACAGCTCAACGGTCACAACAATCCTAAATGTACAGAGCTTTTGTGGATGATCAAGGTAACAAGACATTGGTGGCGTGGCAGCACTTTTAGAGTTGAAAGGATTAGTCAATGAACCCATTATTCGATGAGCAGGAAAGAAATCTATTCAGATAATCGATTAATTGTCCAATGCCAGGCTCAGACTGCATGATATCAGCCCGATTATAGCCATATCCAGCAGACGCAGGGCATCCGGTCAGGTCGGGAACAACAAAAAGAGTTGGGTGTCGCAGTCAATCATTTTATCCCACGTAGTGTGTCATAGTAGACAACAACTGACGCTGCATCTGTGAAGCCACACAACTCGCCAACCAAAAGACTAGGGCCATGAGATTCAACTGTAGAAATCGCAAAAATTGCCAAAATGTCAAAGCAAATTTGACGTAATGTCAACGAAAATTCAGGGCTAGGCTACTTGAAGTTGGATGTAAAACAGGATAGTTATGTATATTGTTAACTTTGCAAAAACCTGTGCCAAGAATAGTTGAAAAAAATCACAACCCTCACTCACTGGAAGTGTCAACATTCAATAAAGCAAGAAAAACAGAAATTTTAACATAACTGGCCCAAGAAATTAGCTTGTACAATTCTCAGTCCTCTTTTAGGTTCTGAATCTACTAAAAAAGAATTTTAGGCATAGGAGAGTCTTTAGGCTCGACAGACATGGTGACATAATTCATAATGTCATAAAGATTGATATCAAATATGGAAAAAAGCGCAGCCCTAATGAATAGAGGGATGGACAGACAGATAGATATTCATAGGTGCATTGGCTGAATTCCAAAAATACAATCTGCTGGTGCCCACCTAGCAGCAAGCATGACAAACAACATGCTGTTAACTAGGAGCACCAATCGATAACACGCACATACACACATACACAGTCCCCTAGTGAGAGCATCCAGGAGAAAATAACCTGCTAACCCCTCGCCACCCTGCAGCCCTTCCATGTGGGACTACTTTTCACAGAGTTCAAAGGGCACAGTCAGTGAGGCAGATAAACACAACTGGAGCGTCTGTGGTTGCCCCCCCCCCTGTTCAGCTCTCTCCTTACACCAGACAACATGAGCTGAATTATCACAGCTCTGTTTCGATGAAGTGCGACCTCCCCTCCTGCCCCGGTGCCTTTGATGCATGGATCAATATATCTATGATGATGTGATCAACTGTCGGCAATTCGAGGTCCAGTTCTGGAGCCGTGATTGCCATCAAAATCCCTCCTATCTCCAGCAAATCTGCGTGTAAAATGTGTTTATTGATCATGGGGCGCTTGCAGATATTCAGCTTTTTGTTACTGCACTCCTTCGCATCTGCTCCCACCCTCACAAATGCAGAAAAGAGAGAGAGGAGGAGGTGGTGGGGGGGATAACATTGTCATACAGCGCTTTTAATTGGAAGCATCAAAAGCGCGAAGAGGGAGGGAGAGTGTTTATCTTCTGGATGTATTCCTCATTTTGCATAGAGATGGTTTGTTTATCCATTTGCCAAAGTTCCTCAAAGCCTGGGTCAGGTCAGTCTGGCTGCAAGGCCACAGACATCCCTCACTGATTAAAAGGAGGCAACTGAGACACACACACACACACACACACACACACAGAGCGCCTGCAGCTCTTGCCTGGCGATAAGGATCCCAATGTGTCTGACAGCGAGGATGACTGCAGAGTGTGAGGGAATTAGAGGGATTAGGGGGTTATAGAGTAGCGTGATAGCCTCTGGGATGACGGAGGGATTAGCCCGATTATCTCACTCTCTCTCTCCCAGCCAGGCAGGCCTAGTCTGGAGTCTGAAAGCTGCCAGATGTGGCACCTACAGATAGAGGAGGAAACAACCTGAGGGAAGGAGGGAGGAGGAGGGAGAATGGCGGGGGGAAGGAAAAATTGCAGGAGCAGGAGAGGTACAGTGAGGGGAACGAAGGAAGGAGAGGGGGGGAAACAGTGAGTAGGGAAAGGTTATAAAGATAGCCAGTAAAAATGGGGAAAAAAAGAAGATCAGGGAGAGAAATGGGAGGAAATTGTGTGGGGAGTGACAGACAAGGTAATGATAGTGGAGAAAAGAGGGAAGGGGGACGAGATAGGAGGCAGAACTCTTGTTGGCTTGGCTTCACTCTCATTCCCTCCAGTGCACATTGACTCCCTGCTCGGCTTAATATGGGATTTCATCAAGGTGGTGCTTAGACCAGCTTTACATTTTAATTTGCGGATTTTGCTGCCGGTTTTAGTCCATACCAGGGGCTGTATACAAGTATATAGTATGGCATCGACTGTTTGTGCATTTCTAATCAGTAGGAATATGATTCTGGGCCACACTTTGCACTCCTGTCAGTTGTCTACTGTTCTGCAAATAATAATTGTTTGGCGACATTCATGTGCAAAGCAACTTAATCTCCTATGACTGTATCCTGTACACATTCAGAAAAGGATCTGACTTGAGTACCATTATGGTGTGAAATAGCCAGAATATTCAGAAGATGTTGTGTTATACCAGAAGAATCATGAGACAGATTTTATGTCCACAGTCATTACATTTCATGTTGGATGTAATGTCTCACTCAGGAACAAAAAGTATTTTTAGTAAATGTTGATCTAAAGTGTGAAACCCTAATATGAATCAGATCTTTTTAATGTCCACCCGCTGGGGAGGATGTTTCTCTGAAACAACCACAGAACACTGCGAGGAGCTGTTTTCATCTTCTGAGTGAGTTGTCATACTTGCCTTATAGTGGTGTGCGTCTGTCTTGTGCTGTGTTCTGCGGTGTAATTTTCTGACTTGGCCAATTTGCAGTGGGTTGAGTGTAAAAGCATTGCATTGTTTAAGATATGTGGTTGGCAGTCACAAGAGCTGAGCTGAACTAATGACTGATGACCCAATTTTGGTACCAATCAGAGGGAGAGCAATTAAGTTCATATGAAACCACATGTTGCACAAAGAGACAGTATAATAAGTGGATGGAGCTTCAGGGTCTGAAAAGTGTAGCCAATGCAGAAGTGCCTTAAACATGCATTCTTTCCTATGGCCAGCAGAGGGCGACTCCATTGGTTGCAAAAAGAAGCTACAACTTAAATTTTGCACCCAGATCTTAGCGTTGTTTCTGCAACAATATTTTGGTTAGTTTGGACTAGAGTAGTTGAGATGAACCTTATGTCTCTGTGGTGCGACCAAACATCGACTTCAGTGTTAAACTAAAGTTTCAGCGTTTCGTTTAGTGTGGACTTTGTATCCTGACTTAAGAAAGAACATTTGTTTAGCTGGTGCCAACAGGCCACCTTAATTAATATTAAAGGATTTGGGAGATTGGGGCAAAAAAACTTTGTGTCGGGGATCGGGGTTGATCTGGGAATCTCTAATTGTGACAGGATATTCAGCATACCCATAAAAAGTTGGTTTTTTCAGCAACCTCCCTGCAGAGTTTTAAACTAATTTGAGTTGGCCCAAGGCATGCCTTGTTTTATACAGAAATGACGAATATCCTGACTAGCATGCCATAACCCCTTGCTTTGTGTTTTTTGTAAAGTTGTTGCGATGTCAATACCAGTGTACCAGTGACAACGTAAAATGCTGGATCTGGTATAATGAGTATGCAGGTATATGCACCAAGTATCATGTAATTTAGTCGCCCCAAAACGGGACCCAGCAGTGTCCCGTAGACCTGTAGTAGCCAATCCATAAAACAGTGGCCTACACAGCAAATTGTGCTGTGCTGCCACTGGCAACGAGGCAAAGAGGAATTGATTTCTTGTAGTGTAATGCTAGCAGAGCACAGTGACATGTACAGCAAGCAAGGCTTTACTTTTTATAATTTTATTTTCACACACTGCCATCGGACCAGTGCTCTGTCTCAGCCGATGTGTAAAGTTGAGGTATCGGAATTGAAGTGTTTGCTGTTCATTACATGTATATCCACGCAAATGCAATGACATGCATAGCTAGATGCCCTCGTGACTATTTTTAAGGCTCGTCTTTTTGTTCTCATGTCTGTTGTCTCACAACCCCAGCAGCGGCTTACACGGCCTAAATATGCTGACAAGGAAACTGAACCGTTATATCTTATACAAAAGCCCGCAAACCCAAAAGCCACAAGTAGCAGTCTCTCTAAACCCAGAGCTCTCCGCCTCCTGCTGCACTAAAACCATTTACGCTTCAAACACAGACCTACCGGAATATATTTAAGGAGCAGTCCATGCTTTGCGCCCTCTTTTCAACAGCTTTTAAACAAATGTTAAATGATGCGTTTCTACCTTTCTTTTAGTTTCTCATTGTGTTAAAGATCTTGTTTCAGTGCGGATATCTGACGTAGAAACTGTAACACCACATGCAGTTGT
This sequence comes from Chelmon rostratus, assembly GCF_017976325.1. NCBI lineage: Eukaryota > Metazoa > Chordata > Actinopteri > Chaetodontiformes > Chaetodontidae > Chelmon > Chelmon rostratus. The sequence continues at coordinate 28,843,007 of NC_055658.1, read as the reverse complement.
GGGTTACTGTATTCTCTGGTGGCTCACATCTACACAGGATGTGCCGACAGAGCTGCTTGAAGGTTTTTTTTTTGTACTCAAGTGGATAGATTGTTTCCGTGCAGTTTGTTTGTGCGTGTGTGTGTGTGTGTGTGTACGAGCGAATCTTCGCGCTGTAAACAAGATTTGCCTCTGCCCTCAAACCATGGCCGACAGAGTGCTCCTCTGTGTGTGACGGCTACACACAATTTTTTTTTTTTCCATGGGTTATTGGGTATGGTGGGTTGTCATGGCAACTGGTGAGACGTTGTTCACTATGATTCTTTTCCTCTTTCTTCTCAATAAAGGAAGAGGCAGGATGCAAATTGACTCCCCCTACCAGCGAAACTAAATCAGATGAACGTAACTGGAACTAGCTACAAATGGGGAAAAAAGCAGAGTCTTGTTTATTCCTCCGCACAGACGTCTCCCACACAAACATAATGAGCAAAACCTGCACAGAAAACATCAGCTATTTTTCTGTTAATTTGTGTGCTGTTATTATATCGGAGTTTCTTGACACCCGAGTACGAGAACATTCGGAACAACCACAAATTACCTCACAGTAAGCCAATACATTTCCATTTATATCTGGATATATCTTTGGCCTATGAATATTTAATTTTCCAAAACAAACTTTTTTCCTTCAGGTTGTATGAATTCATCAGTAATGGCCAGACAGAGAAGAAGGAACAACCCGTTTTTTATCTGTTGTTCTTACACGGCATTTGTCTTTTCATGTTCCTCAAACATGTGTCATCTGCGTGTTTGCCCTCCTTTGACTTCAGCTCACTTTTGTTATCTGTGCATGTGCAAAGCTGTCAGAGCTGTAATATAAGTCAGAATGGAAGCAGATGAGTTTTGTGTTATCTTCCCACTGCTAACTGCTGCAGTTTGTCTCTGTGCAAAGTGTCAGATCACTTTCACACACACACACACACACACACGCATACTTAGAGAAACATACAAATTGGTTCACACATTTCTTACATCTTTCCTATCTGATGTGTCTTTGTGTGTGTGTGAATGTGTGTGTGGTCACTGATGTATGCAGACAGCAGACGTGCTCTGCTTGTCTGGCTGACGTGGTTGGAAACCATTTTCGACCACATGCAAAGCTGCAAGTAAAAGCTACGAAACATTATGCTGAATTAACAAAAACATTCACACATTAGTCAAATTGTGACGGACAGTCAACAGTTGTATGTTATGGCAATTTGAAGCCAGTTCATCTTTTGTCATTTACCGACTCGTCTCTGTGTATCTAACAAGTCAAAATAGCCACAAAAAAAAAAAAAAAAAAATGCCAGTATTCTAATCAGTCGAATGTCTTACAGTGAATTATAAAACACAGCATAATCAGTGACAGCTGCAGCTGACAATTATTTTCATTATCTGTTATTTTTTCAGCTAACTCCAAAAATAGTAAGAAAATATTTTAAAAAATCACAATTTCCAAAAGACCAAGCTGACGTTGATTTGTCGACCACGAAACCAAAATCTAAAGAAATTTTATTTTATATTAGAAGACTTTGAAAACTAGCAAATATTTCCATTTGTCATTTTTGCTAAACTGATTGAACCGAGTAAAAAGTTGTCAAAATAGTCGCTGATAGATTTTCTGTCAATGGAGTAATTGTTGCTGCTCTACAGTCAATTCTTTTTTTTTTTTCGTAAAAATGCAAACATTCAACAGAGAAAGCCAAAAAGAAAAACAGACAGAGAGAAAGAAAGAAAGAAAATGAGAAAGAGGTGTGGAGAAAATAGGCTACCCCTACACAATTGCATAACTGTGACCTATAATACACCGCAACCAAGACGAAGAACAAAAGTGGGATGGAAACTGTTTAAGTGTGTGTATGTGTGAGCGTGCTTGACACTGTGCACACACACACACGTCTGTGGGTGTGTAAATGTGCATCGATGTGCAAGATGACACACTGTATTTCAAATGTGTAAAATCGAGCGGTGGAGGTGTGTGTGAACATGAGTGTGCGCGTACTTAAAGCGCACACCTGCAAGCTTTAGATGTATTGGTTTCCGTCTTTCTGCAAACGGTGCCTCACAATGCATTGATAGCGCGCTGTTTTTGCTGCGTCGCTCGCCCACAAACCCACAATGACAATCTCATGGCTAAGTTGTCAACATCAATACATTAGAGGGATTGTTCATCGTCTTGTTTTCTGATCAAGATGGATTACTCTTCATCAGCAGCTCACAGAGGTTTAGATCTGGAGATATGGAATCACGCCGATGCATTTGATGGAATAGTGAGGCTGAGAGATTTTAGATTGAGATCTCTGTGCCTTATTGAATTTCTCAGGCAGGGGTGGATCAAATTACTTTTTTTTTTTTTTTGTCAATGCACTGAAAGAGCTGTAGGCTCTTGCATTGCCTCATTTCTTTGTGTTATTTGTCTTGTAAAAACAGAATAGGATTCTCACAGCTTTTATGTCTGTACAGGGGCCTAATGGACAAACGTGCTCATCTGTTTTGTGTTCCTGAATATTTTTTTTTTTTATTATTACATTTGGACTTCCCCTTTCTGCCTGTGGATTCCTTTCACTTACCCTTTACTTCTGAGCACATTTACTTGCTGTATCACGGGGAAAGGAGAGCAAATTGAGCCTTAAATCTAAACATGTGACATCAGAAGACAAAATGGCAGTGCTGACAGGCCCTGGACCACCCACAAGCATTGCGGCTTCCCTCTAACTGAATGTGGACTGAATTAGATGCTGCCTGAAACCGTTACCCCAGAGCTTTTATTAACCACACTAGAACCAAATGCATCTGCGGCCTATTTTGACTTCTCCTTTTGACTCTATCAAGCGTGTGTTTCTAATATTGAGGAAACTGCGTGTTCAAACTAAAGGTTTTTAGAGAGGCCTTAAAAATGGAGGCTGAGTAACACGTCTTCGTGTATTCAGATGCAGGGGGTGTAAGTCTTGGTGCGTATGTGAGACATGAGGTTCACATTTTTGTCTGTTTAGGGTGGAGTCATGTGACACACACAGTGTTACCACATGGAGACAGTTCTGCATTCACACAACATACTATTATCGAAGTGTGTGTGCATGTATGATGTCAGTGTCAGAATGAATGTGTCTGTGTGTGGACGTGTATTACTCACGTTGTGGGTATGTAAATCTGTTTGCACAGTCACATTGTGGGGACTCACCTCCCTTATTGGGACAAATCGCAAATCTCTGTAACGTAAATCAATAGATTTTAGGGTGGAGACTTCAGGGGAGGGTAAGGTAAGGTTAAGGGTAAGGGTAAGGGTTCGGGTTAGGCAAGTGGTGGTTATGGGTATGGTTGAAGTAAGTGTCGAGCTAATTTAATGTAAGTCTATGAAATGAAAAGTGAAATATGCCTGTGTGTGTGTGTGGGTGTGTGTGTGTGTTAATGGAAAGCAGATACAGAACAATTTTGAAGGTGAGGGAGGTGTGCTGTCTGTTCGTCCATGTGTCAAGCATTCGCACACACTCAGGCACACACTCACACACTCGTTCAAATCTGTTTTACTTTTGTGATCACATTTACATGTAAGTATGTGCAGTATAAATGATTATTTACAAACACGCACAACACGTGGACAGATATTAATAAGATGAATATATAATCATGGGTATGTGGACGAGCACGCAAGCACACACACAAACACACATCCCACACAAACACACTTTCTAGCCGTAGTGGAAAATTACTGGGCTCCCATGCATGCCTGTATGGTTATGGGAGCCATGGAGAGAGGGAATGGGCTATTTGTGGTGTCCTGCTGACTGGACCAAAGGAGAGCGGAGCAAAGCTGTGGTGAGGCTTGAAAGAGGAAAGGAGCGGGGTGTCATTAGGCTCGAGGCCAGAGACCTCCATTTACTGTGTTCTGTCTCTTTCTGGTCTGCTGTAGAGCCACACTGCAGGTGGTATCTGTGCAGGACACACACTTAGCTCAGGAGCTGCTCTTCACCTCAGATCATAAGTGGTAAAAAGTAGTATTAAGGAGATTAAGGAGTAGTGGAGTTGGGTGGTGAGGTTAACTGTCTTCCTATGGTTACTGCTTTATGCAAAGATTTGATTTGCTGTGTGGAAACAAGATCTCCATCTACATACATGGAGAACTGAATGCAGAAATATTGCTCATATTTTCTGTCAGGTCGGTGTGGCAGATGGCTCTAAATACTGCTGAACCCATGAGCCACAGCAGCCATCGCTATCGCAAAGATGCCAGCCCGAAGCATAAATCACAGCTGTAGCAACTTGCCTCAAAACAATTCTCCTGTGATGATTATGATGGACTGCTGATCAGTGCTGATCCACCCAGGTATTGAGGATCCTTCCGGCCCCAATTACGCTGGATATAAATTTGACTTAGCCCAGTTTGGGTCTCCGGGTAAGGTCTAGGATGCTTGGAGTAGTGGGCCTCTAGTGTGAGGACTTGCCAGTCCCTGTGGGCTCCTCTGTAGAGAATGTGTGTGTTTTTGATTATTTAAAAAACACTTCTAAAGTTATTCCACATAAACGATGTTCATACCAGGCTTTTCTCAGTATATAGTAGATAACATACTGCCACAATTTGATTTGCTGCTCGTTGTCCTAAAGGCTTCCCTCTCCTCAAACAACAAATGAGCAGCAACAACAGCGTTTGCGACAGCAGTATTGATTTTAATAGCTGTGGTCGCTGCAACTGCTGTGCTGCTTGGCCTGCTTTTATGAGCAGCCATAAAATAACAGTGAGGAGATGGCCTGGATGCTTTCCTTGTATTACAATCAGAATTTATAAATTGCCCCATTACCCACCTTTCCACTGGTTACTCTTGGAACATTAGCAATTATTTCCACATGGGTCACACTCATAAAACCAATAATCTAGTGATTTAAAGCCTTGGCGGAGGGACTGGGCAGCAGGCTTTCTTGAAGAGGCCTCTGCCTTTAAGACATCGATTTCAGGCTGCTATTAGATGGGCTTTGCAGGGACAAATTGCTTCTGGGTTTGTCTAAGGACAGAGATTGAGGGTGATAGAGAGAGTGACATCGAGAAAGAGAAGAAGGAGATCATCCTGGTACAAGTATGGGTGTCTGGTTATGTGAAGAGTTATGACTGTTCTCATACAAGGTCAACGTATTTGTAGAGTTGTGGACTTTTAAATCTGTTCGTGTTAAGTTTGTTGCCTTCTTTTAATCATCTTATAGCATCATACCATTATATCCAATCTTAAATCTGTCTCCTCACTGTGTGCTGTCCTTACCACAGTCTGTTTTGATTGTATAAGGTGTGCACTTTTGTATGTAAGCATGTGCATGTAGGTCTGAAACGCTTAGGCAGGCTGTGGCTTCCCAGTCAGTGTGTGCTTATGGAGATGGATGGCTGCAGGAGGTGGTGGGAGGTGAGAGAGGCCTCTGCTGCATGGCATAACTCCTGATGACCGCCCACCCACCCATCATCCCATTACTACTCCTCCGGGAGAGAAAGCGAGACGGGGCGAGGGAAGGCAGAGGGATGAGAGAAATAAAAGATAAAGCGATTCAGGTCTGAAAATGAAAGTGATGGAGGGAGCTCAGTGCAGAGATGCGCTGTGAGAAAAGCAATGGAAAAGAAGAAGGGTGGAGAGGGCAAGAGGAAAACCTGATGAAGAAGGAAGAGAGGTGAAGAAGGCATGAATACCACAGAGATGGAGATGTTAAGGACAGAATAGAATCTACACATGGAGATGGAGTACAGATGCACATGTAGTATGAGTAAAAAGATGGAGGGGAGGCAGTACCGAGATCCTTTACTGAAGTAAAAGTAGCAATAAATATATGAATACTCCATTACAACTACTGGATTGTTACCACTAAGGCATTAACATGTTAGCAGCATTTTAGTGTTGCAACTGGCTGTGGTTGAGCTGATTATGCCTATTCTGTATACTGCTGTTTACATTATATGGCCATTATAGCTTTGTAGAATCATAATCTACAAAGTAATTAGCAATTATAGATGTCAAACAAATGTAGTGCAGTAAAATGTACAATAATTCCCTCTGAAACTTAGATAGATAGATAGATAGATAGATAGATAGATAGATAGATAGATAGACAGACAGACAGACAGACAGACAGACAGACAGACAGACAGACAGACAGACTTTATTTATCCCAAGCTGGGAAATTGCAGTGCAGCAGCAGTGAAATAAGTGAAAAATTGTGAAATAAGACTATAAAGAACAAACTATACATAATAAAATATCAAAATAGCAAGCAGTAAAAAGATTATATACATAATAATAAAATAGCAAAATAGTAAACAGTAGTAATGAAAAGTATTGCACAAAAAAGAATATCTACAGCAAATGGCAGTGTGTAGAAAATAAAGTGTACCATGATTGTAAGCATACACTTGGAAGCAAATGGACAAATGGTAGCATAAAGTAGCATAATATTTGAGTCTAAGTGCAAGTGCCTTCGAATCCCAAATGTACTGTACTATCCTGAATGTAACTGTACTGTTACTTTCCACCTCTGGGGGGGAGAAATAGAAAGAGAAAAGAGGAAGATACAGTGTGTGTGGAGGCTTGGACAGGCTTCTGTGACTTCCTTGACCCACCAGAGCCCTTCAGCGAACTCATTTACACTGAGTGACAGCACTGTGTGACATCCAGTGTACTTTGGAGGCTCCACACACACACACACACTCACCCCATATTTGAAGGTCATTCTTGACCTGTTAGTTGCCACTGCCTGCTATTTGCATGCATTTTATATGTATGTATGTACATGCATTTGTATGTGTTTTACATGTGAATAATATAACATTTCGTCGTTATATTCATAGACTTTCACTTACATCAGGTCTTGACTCGGTGTCATCTAAGTCAACGTTTGGCCCAAGGGGTTTGCTGGTTGAGCTCTGAAATCTTCTGTGTGCACTCTTGTTTTTATTTAGAGAAGGAAGCAGTCGGGTGATGCATCATGAACGTTCCTTGAACTACAGCATAACCCAAAACTGCCACTCACTCAAGCCTGCAGAGAGTTGAGTCTTTTTTCTGGTCCATGAAAGACACAGGACAATCTCCTGCTGGTGGTTATTTAAAGATAATTCTTCTATTTTTGAAACCTGGGGTCTGTCTGAACAAGGGTGAAGTCTCTTAGTTGTGGGGACTTTCTTTTTTTTTTTTTAATTTGCCTTTAAGCGTGGGGAGTGTGCACAAACCATGTACAGAGACACACATGTTTACATCAATATGAAGGCACAGATGCATGTGCATGAGAGAGAAATTAAGACAACACACCAGTAAACACATACACACATAAACAAACAGTTGCATGTACGCAAAAAATACATATACATACATAAACACACACATTCACATGCACGCAGTGTGGTCCAGCCCTTGGCTCCCAAGTCTGTAATGAAGCCTTAGTGAAGGTCTACCAAGGAGGCTGGAGGAGTCAGCCAAGTCGGCCTGCGGTCTCATTCAGACAACCACCTCGCCTTCGCCAGCTACCCAGGCCTCAGTGTTCAGTCACTGGGTGGGATGGCCAGGAGATCTAATCTGGCAAAGCAGAGGGTGGAGGTTTGAGGAGGACTCCTCTAGATGTGGTTAGTGTGGGACACCAAGAAGGGCCGTCACTTATTTGGTGCCACAGAAGGGCAAAGGCGGCCTTTCCTGTTCGTTACACTGGTCTCTTGGCTCGCTGATGAGTGGAGCTCACCACAGACAAGACACTGTGAAAACCAAAGTCTGTGCAGGAAACTTTACAAATCCTGTGTTTACCCGTCACTTCTAGAACAGCAAACACTCAGAGAATGTTTCAAAGTGGAGCACAGACTATTAACAGATGTGGATTCCTCTCACTTTCCACTGGAAAGCCACACATCTTTACAAATATACAAACACACATACAGAAACTCACTGTACCACTGTGGCTTCCTCCATACACACAATACACCCACCACAATGACCTGGCGAGGCCTACACCATGCTGGAGCATATATTTACTCCACAGCAATTTACCCTTGGGCTTTGACAACTCATCGTTTATGCCACTGTGGCGTTGCAGGGGCACCACTCCCTGTCTGCCTGTCCATCTGTCTGTCCATCTGTCTATCCTCCCTGTCACATAATGGCATGCATGGTGAAAAAGTGAGAGCTGATCCTGGATCACAGCCAGATACAGAGTCAAAGGTGTTTTGAGGTCACAGTGATAGTTGACACGTTGATGTTTTTAGTATGAATTTGTTTGGTAGGGCTCATCCAAGAGGTTGTCAAAAACCTTAGACGGCACAGCTGGCTTTAATGGCCAAATTTAGTTAATTATAAATATGCTGCCCTCCTGTTAATGGACTTTTTAGCTACATTAACAGCGTGACTCTATGGATGGCAGGGTTGATCTCTCAGTGGGTCGCTCGGTTGGTCCACCACTTTGGTCTAGACTGCATCATCTCAACGATTGCCATGAAGCTTTGTGCAGACACTCAGTGACTACTGGATAGATTACCAGGATGAATTGATTGTGACTTCTCATGTAGCACCATTAACAGCTAAAACTTTATTTATTTGGCATGTTAGCACACTGATGTTAGCATTTAGCTCCAAGCACTGCCATGCTTAAGAGCGGCTTCTCACTGCCGCTAGCATGGCTATAGACCAGCCTTGTTTTCTGTTCACTTTATCCTAACATGCAGTTGGCAGTCTTTTGTCATAAAAATGGAGCATCTCTGACATTTACATTTGTCTATTTGTTGTTCTTACAGTCCATGTGCCAACACTTCAGTGGCTTCATTTTTACAGTAGGAATAATGGACGATGAGCCACCATTTAATATTTACATTTGTCAGAATAAATGTCAAAAAATATAATCTTTTGTGCTTCTCTTGTTGCACTAAAAGAAGCTTGACCCTCAAAGTGAGATACATATAAAATTGTGGATTTTGTGTACCATTACAGCGTACCTTATCCTTAAGGCTCCAATTCTGTTCGAAATCAGGATGATTTGATGTTACTCAGTGGTACTTAGCTGTCAACAAGTTATGTCTGTGAGACATTTACTTCTCTTTTCCCAGATTCTTCTGTGAACCGCAGTTTTAGATTCATCATCTGTACTGCTAGATTGTAGGTTGATGTAACAACAGCAATGAACATGTCTGGGTGTCTTATTGAAGTAATTAGCCCGTCTTAACCTTTAATCTCACTAAATTCCTCTGCCTCACCAGATGAGACTCCTCTGGTCTGCCTCAAAATTGTCAATTATGCCTGTCACATGGAAAATAGTAACCAAGCCAATTTCCTCTCTCCCTCTATTTCTTCTCTTGAACGGCTTTGTCTTTCCTCCTCCCTGCGACTGTAATTGCACATTTCATAATGACACTAAGCAGACATAGACACAGATAAAGAGAGAAGGATAAGAAGGAGAGCGGGAGAAGGGGAGAGACTGTGTCCCCAGAGTACCCCGTGTTCCCCGCTTAATTGATGACAACCACAAGTGAAGTCTGGAACCTCTGAGCTCTGTCCTGTCAACATTTCAAGGAAGTGAGACAGCATGGGCTCACTTGTATTGGAGTGATGTTACAGCGTAAGCTACATTTTGTCCAGATCCCTGCAGCGGTAGTGCAGGACTGTTTTATGGACGTAGCAATCTGCAGGAGGCTAATTTAAAGATGCCTGTTTCCCATAGTAAACAAAGCATTTACAGCTTGTGTGGTAGCATTCAACAAGTTTGTAGTGCAGTTGATCTCAGTGCCAGTGATAATGCAAAAGATTTAAAGGGGAGTGCATGGAGACTTTATAATCACGCAACAGGTACCCAGTCTTTTATATGGTCAGGAGAATAGGGTAAAGTCAAAAGCAATAGCAAGTGCTCCCAGCTATGAATTAAAAAGGGAGGGGAAAAAAACGTGTCTCCTTTGACTGCATGTTGCTTAATTCTCTCTCTGGGCTCTGGCAAGCCAAGCCCGATGTTAAGTGGCTTCTTGAGTTTATCCAGCGAGGTCAGAGGGAAAATAAAAACATCACGCGAGAGCTACAATTACAGCCCTCGAACATGACAAGCGTCTGTTTTTGTGCTTTTGACTGAGGGCCCACTTTTAATGGTCGGTTCTGGCTGCAAGATAAACAAACAGTCATAGGGTTAGCATAACCCCCGTCTACAAGTGCTAGCCAGCCCCAGCCAGCGAGACAGCCAGAGAAGCTAAACTCTGCCACAGCGCTCGGCAGCAACAGCAGAAGCAGCAGTGGTTTTGGCGGCAGGGTAAATTACAGCATGGAGCAAAGCTGTGGTTTGTATACAGCATACTCACACACTCGCTCGCTTTTCCTTTCACTCTTTCTCTCTCACACACGCTCGGGCCGTCTCTACACTGTACTTCTGTTTGAGTATTTGACAAAAGTGTTAAGGTTAGACACATAAATGCACACACATACGCACAGATGCAGTCACTTGGGTGGGCCCTTCCCTTTCCCACAGGTGTCTGCAAAGCAAGGCCAGCAATCAACATTGCCTCTGGCAAGGCTTCCAACCTACAGACCTACTGACCTCATCATGAGACCAGTAATCTCTTAAATTATTGGCTTCAAATCATGCGGGAGAGTCTAAGCTAATGGGATCTCATTATATGGAGCATAAAAAGAATCCCATCAGGTGACATTTACATGTTGCATCATTCCCATCCAGTCAGGCTCGAGGGCCTAATCAGAGATCAGTTCGGCTAGATTTACTCTTAGACTGACACCCTGTTTGGAACAGTGAGATAAACCATGATGGATGCTGATTGTAGGGTTACAGTAGTTGTGTCATAATGGCACATGGTCTGTATGATCACATTGTGAATAATAGACTGATGCACCCAGTACTTATGGCCTCCTGCACTTTTTAATGTGGATAATGTGCGCATCGTGCTAATTGTGATAATATACATTGGCATGACATCACATCATTTTTTTTTAGAAATCACATATTCAAGGATGCACAACCCTTCAGTTCATCTGTATCTAGAAAACCTGACCAGTTTACATTTGCTCTCATTTATTTTATAATGGCTACTGAGAAACTTAGAACTACTCAACCATTATTCTCAAAATTAGTCTGTGCATTTAAAGGAATTATTATATTTTGTGTTATTTTGTTAGCTATGTAGTTTTTCTCGTGGGGTAATCGCGACAAACTGCCTGTCTGCTAATTAAAGCTGAAGACGTCAGATATCAACTTAATTGATCGTGTTGACGGCTCTCAGTCTCCCCTTTGGCTGTGGAGCTGAAAGTTGCATTAGCCAACATTAGCTAACACTGTAATTTCACTCACTGGGAGGACGAGCTACTGCTGAGCTCTAAGAGCTCTGGAAATCCAGATTAAGTTAATTAAAATATCGATTATGTGTTCTTAAAAGTGTATCCAAGAGATTTCAACTGTTGTTTATTATCCTCCAGCATGCAGGGCTTAAAAAATGAAATCGTTATTCAGCTAACGCAAAATCTTTTTGAACAGCGACAAGATGACACCTTTTTAAATATCGAATGTGAACAGAGAGATATTTCTCTAACAAACCATCTCTGGCCGAGCGTGCAGACATCAGAGTGCGAGTGATGTTTTTCACATACTGCCAGCAGATTAATTTTGTCGTGTGGTGAAAGTTAACTCACACCAGTAACATTAATTGACTTACGGCTGGGGAAATATTAAAATGAGATGCTTGTGCCCAGCATCGATCCTGCTCTTGAATTTCTGGGGGTAAGCTGGGCTCAGGGAGGTTGTAGTTGTAGTATGTTTTATTTTTATTGTTCGTTGTTGCAATGGTGCACTCAAGTTTGAACCCTGTCCTCTATACTTCATATACTGTACCTATCCATGTACATTTTATTTGACGTTTCTAGAAAATTACATTTTAGGTAGCAGTGTCATGCCAAACTTTGAGCATATACATACCATGTACAGGTTTATTTGCGTGAAGGTAGTGAAAACAGCTCAGCCAGGATGTACTGAGGAAACACTGTAGTTTGAGCTTTTCTTCCTCTGTGCCTCATTGACTTTGAATGTGTAAACAAACCCGTCTTTGAACATGTTTTCTCGGTCTTAGTACTGTGTTCACACCTGCTGCTGAGTTCCTGTAACAGATGCATCCCTACTTTAGGGTCACCATGCACACCCCTGCACAGTGTTAGCATACAGCTACACATTCACAGGCATACTGTATAGACACACAAAGACACCGCTCGCAATTAACAATGTATCCGCACATGATTATTATGTACATGTACACAAAGGAAAAACACAGACATACACAAATACACACAGGCAGAAACGCACCCATACGCCCACACACCTGCTGCTCGTCCTCCTCCACAGCCCCTTGTGTTAATGGATGGGAGTCTAATTACTACTCTCACGCTGGGACTACTTTCTCCACACTTGTCTCCCAGGACATGTGTGCATGTTAGTGTGTGCGTGCATGTGTGAGTGTGTCTGGGAGTGGTGGGGTTAGCTACTGTCAGCACCGAGCTCACACACTGCTCATTAGTAGACGTTCTCTTTTCCCTTCCCTTCACTTACTGCTCGACGCAGAAACACATTCGGCTTAATACAAAACACTGTTAAACACTGCACAGCGTTCAGCAGAACATCAAGGTAGTGGCAGCTTAGCTTCGCGTATGCATTTTATTTTAAGATATAGTTTATTTCCTCTCTCTCTCTCTGTCTGCCTTACTCTCTCACAGAGAGCTGGAGAAAGACAGAAAGAGATGATTGGTGCGCCCAAAGCGAGACATAAAACCAGACAGACACACTTCCCCATTCAACCACCACAGTTCTGGTTAAAAATAACGACAAGGAACTGTGAGCTACTGCCTCCTTCTCTCACGGTACTAATGCACAAATCTGCATACACAGTTACACTGACACACACACACAATTTCACAAACACGGCGCTGGTGGTGGCTGAGGTATTCAGAGTCTGTGTTTTGACACGGTCTCGTCTGTGACGCAGTGTGTTGTACCATAAACTGCCTCTGTACTGGAGTGACCTCCCCCACCACTTCCTCTGTGTCTGTGTGTGTTTCATCTCCCCTGTGGTTGTCAGACTCGAGGTCTAAGTGGAGCACAGAGGAGCAGACAGGTCTTCAGAGGAAAGATTGCTGTTGAGAGCGTCTGCAGCTCACAAACAAAGGCCACCTGGCTCCTAGCAGCGGGACGGAAATGTGCTCTCCTCGGTGCTACTGTGACAAGTGTGTGCTAATAACAGGGTCCTCACTCTTGAGGCCTAATTAGCCCTTCATCTAATGTGGTGCTAATCATTCACAAATGCTGAAAAATCTTTGCGATGTTTATATTTTTGGTAAATGAGCCCGTTCTGATCTGTCTGATGCCTGTTTTTTGATCTGGCGTGGAACATGGTTTCTGACCTTGATATCCAGGAAAAAAGCTGCAGCACTTTACACTGCTGGCTATTATCTGAATGACATGTTCACTATCAAATCTCACCTTTTGCAGCTTACTGATTGCCCACTTCAAAGGACAATCAGTGTCTGTTTTTAGTGAGCTGATCATTTTCATTTCACTGCCTCCAACGTCTTTTGAAGTTTACTTCAAATGGGCAGTTCATTAAATCTTCCTCTGTCATTAACTTTTCAAAATGAAACATTTTTTCTGTTGAAAGCTCAATCAGTAATTCATCATTCTTCATCTGAGCCTAAAAATCAGCCATATTAATGTACATAATTAAAGAATATGCAATACGGAGGGAAAATGGAAATTTTGTGTGTTTCTCCACTGAATTAGTTTCTCTATTCCGACTGCCTTTGAAAAACATTACCAACACAAATAAAACTTAACCAGTGTCGAGAATAGGATTGCAGCGGCATACCGTGGTATGAAAATTGATGGTTATCACACCATGTTCATTTGCTTCTCTGCGGTATTGAATTCTACCGTATTAGTGTTATTAAAAAGGTTGTATCAAGTTTCTTGTCTGTCAGGATGTAATATTTTGTGAAATTATGATGCATGAGCATTTGTTCAACCAAAAAAAACGTTCAGTTTTCATTCCTTTCAGAGTCATTATAATTGATAATTATAATAATGATAATTGTGTAATACTGTAAAACCATTTTCTGAGACAGTTAGCGTACCATGAAAATGTCATACTGTTGCAACCCTAATCAGGAACATTAAAAACTTAGATTTAGTGGTTGTCTGGTGTGAAGCTATAGATGTAGATAGCTAAGGTTTTGCTAGCAGCTCACAGCAATACAGAGCAGCAGTAGCACTGAGTACAAGGTTTGCATTGTAGATGGCTTTGCTAGATGTTTTTTAGGAAAAAAAAAACACAAACAGCCCAAGCTGACCAATTACAGTTCTTGGATTCTCCGTGTGATTTCTCTGTAGTTTCCACGGCCCTGATGTGTAGTTACATTCTTAAGGGGGTGCACATCAGCCTCATCTTAGCTTCAACAGACATGTATGTCCTTAGCAATGCTGAATAGAAACAACAACAACCTTAAATCCATCTTAAATCCTTGTACTGAAGAATGTATAGAATGATAATTGCAGATTACATTTACAGTAAGTGGATAGAAGTTTGGTGGTGGGGCGACACTTCTGTTTACACTTGGATTGCACACTGTGCCTTTAAATCCCTCCCAATAATGACTTCTTTGTATCATGTTTTCTATTCACTGCGCTGTGTGGTGGTGGTAGAGCTGCAGCTGTATTCAACAGTGTCCTCAAAAAGCACCGCATCATCTCTCAAGTATCTGTCAAGTGAGCATCAGCTTCCAAAGTCCCAACCTCTGGATAAGATTGTCATACTGAGCAACAGCGTTTGGTCCACAGTTACAGAATGAAACACAGGAATTGAGTCTTACAGGCGGCCGTGCCAGCAGAATAGGGATTCATCTCTGTCTGGCTGACCTCATCGGCCGCTCGCTGTTGACTGGCGATGCAGAAGGAGGGGCAGACGGAGGGTGGGCAGAGACCAGCACCCGAGTGGACCCCCGGGCCGCTCGATTGCTCAGCCAAGTCGAAAATGTGTTCTCAGATCTTTGCCTGACATGCTGTCCTGTGGGGTTAGGCTTCTGCATGTGTGTGTTTGGCCGTGTGTGTCTGTACGTCAGGGAGGAGAGGAAACACTGTCTGGCAGAAATTCACGCTGATCATCCTTGACTGGTGTGTGTGTGTGTGTGTGTGTGCGCGTGTGCGGTTTAAAGGGCATGGAGGTGTGTTTGTATGAAGGAAGGAAATCTGATGTGTGACAGTTTTACACAAAACCGCAACAAATAGGAAATATCACATGATCACAGGGTCATGTGTGAGCAACATGTGCCATGTGTTTGAGGATGATGAGTAATTTCATGTTGTCTGAACAGCAGTGGTGACACATCGGGCATATTTGAAGCATTTAACAACCACTTGATCGCCACTTCAGATGGCAACTGCATGAAGAGAGGCCACTGTGTGAGAAATTAGTGCGTCTGATTTTTTGCGTTTGGAAAATGTTTCAGGTGTGTGTGTGTGTGTGTGTGTGTGTTTCATAATATAGAGGAGGCAGTGAAGCCATGATGCCTCCCTGGGCCTGATTCCAACTGGAACACTTTGTCAGATTGAGCGACCTTCGGCTGACAGGCCCAGAAGTTCACTGGACCGTGTGTGTGTGTGTGTGTGTGTGTGTGTGTGTGTGTGAGAGAGAGTGTGTAGGTGTGCGCGCATGCAGCACAATCTGTGATTGTATGGTCATGCATGTGTGCGATTGTGTGTATTAATATGGGTGAATGCACGCATGTGTGACTGCGTCTGCACGTTTGTGTGCCACATCCACTGTGTGTGTGTGTGTGTGTGTGTGTGTGTTTGCAAATCTCCCTGGGTAGCAATCCATCTTGACAGTCTGTATAGCCCCATCACATCACTGTCACGCCACTCTCTCACTCGGACGAGTGATGGAAGGAGTCCAGAGGGAGAGGAGAGAGAGAGAGAGAGAGAGTGAATGACAGAGAATGACAGATCACATTGGACTCATCAGGAAAAAGTGCTGTGACACACACTCTTCTGCACGGAGAGAGGAGGGCTGAGCGTGCCAGTCAAGGCAAAACAAAACAAACCGAGTCAACTTCCCTCTGATCCATGGATACTGGCTTAATTGGAAGTCTCTGCTCATTTGATTTCCTCCGAGGTAAACAGCTTGCAGCTTCTATTTCCGTGCTTTTTGGTGCTGACACAAGATGAACTTGAGCATGGAAGTGAAGAGAGCCTCAATTCTTCTGCGCATGTTGTAGCTCCTTCGTGTTACATGTTATTTGTCATGATGGGAAACCTTTAATACAACTTTGCAGCTGTGATTTTTACTGTTTTACTGCTACAGTTTTGCTGACTGAAGAGTGAACTTCAGGCTAAGGGTGCATAATTCATCCAGACTGAAATAGCATGGATATGTTTGTATTGTTTTCTAACACGCCTACATACAGTTGGTGTCACAGAAGAAGAGTGTGGTTGCCAGGTCATTAAGTCCGTAGGCCCTGATGCGCTATGGCCTTTGCCTTGCTCAAACTTGTCATCTTTATGGCCATTTTTCAGTGATCTGCTCACATGCAAAGCAGATGTAGAGTCTCCCTTGTGTGCACCAATTTATATTGTGAAAAGACACAAAATGAAAAGGGGAGGGCCCACTTTTACTCAGGCAGGGCAGACTTCCTATTTTCTGGTCACTGAGTGTATTCTCGTACGGACCAGAAGCCGTCACCTTCAAACAATTATTGTATGATACTGCATGTGGAACATCTGGAAGTGGGAAGATTCAAGATTCAGGATATGATTCAAGATATATTTACAATTTACCAAAGTCAAGGTATTTGGCCTGTTTGTAACCATTGGCACTAAGGGGAAAAAATCCTCTGTGAATTCCAGTATTAACAGGTTCCTGACATGCGATACATGTGTTGATATTTAAAACACAAAATGTAACAAACATAATTCAATAATTTTGACATCATTAGGTTTTCCTATGTAAACTTCTTTATATATTAGAATTTGGTCACATTTGTCATTTTGTTCCAAATGAATTCATATCAGTCATGCTTATTTCTATGGTATTTGAGTAAAAGGTGAAAGCCAGAGACAGCAAAGTGACAGACTATGAGAGCTCTTATTAAAGTAAATATCAACAACTGACCTTGAGAATCAAAAATAGACCTTTGCCTGTGTGCCAGAGGAATACAAAATTAGTTGGCTCTTAAAGAATTCATTCATGTAAAACACACTTAGAGAGGAGACCGGCATTGAGCTGAATACTCAATTTGTGGCAGCGATGAAGCTTATGATTCTCCAATTTAAGCATTTTGCTTCCATATTCGACTACAGTTTCATTTGGTAGAGATAGACTTCAGCTATTTCCAAGGAGTGAATAGGTTGTCCTTTAAAATGGCATGAAATTGGTCTTAGAGCATCATTCTTGAAGACTATTCAAGAGTAATAGAAGATTTTCTTTTTTAAGAGACCTGAATAAATATAGAAGTCCAATTTCTCTGTGTAAAAAGATTGTTCACAAAATATTCTGCAGTGATAGTGATTCAAAAACATCTCATCTTCTCTGTAAAGATGTGCTTTGTATGGTATTTTATAGGTTACAGTGCAAAGAGAAAAGAGACTGTGAGCAGGAGATCATCTGTATTTTTCACATCTTTCTGTCTGTATATTTTAAGGCTTTTTAGCACACTAATGATGTGAACTCTGTTTGAAACTGAAATATCTCCACAACTATGAGATGGATTGCTATGAAATTTTGAGAAGCATTCGTGGTCTCCAGAGGATGCCCCCTGAAGCCAAATTTCTGACTCAGAAAGTCAGAAAAACCTCACCAACCCCAACTTCAAAACCCAAGATGGCTGCTCCACTCCTCAAACAAGCAAATGTGGTAGTGATATACTACTATTAGCACTTCTGTTTTATTTTTGTCTCATTAAATCCGTTGTACACACATTACTGTCCAACTTTGCCTACAAGGTAAATGAAATGCAGCATAAGTGAAGCACCACCAAGTGGTTCAAATTGGACTTTTTTTGTGTAATGTCTCGACGACTATTGGGTGAATTCTGTCGAAATATAGACGTTTAAATGCTCCTCAGTGTGACTTTTCATCCTGCACACGTAAACTTTAGTTTACGACAAAATACCTGCAAAAATAATGGCATTCACATTAGCCTCAGCTGTTTGTCTTTACTGCTAACTGGCAAATATTAGCATGGCACGCTTAACACGCTAACTAATATGACAAACATGGTAAGCAGCATACCTGCTAAACATCAGCATGTTAGCATGCTGTATGAGCATTTAGCATTGTGCCTTGATAGACCCAGTAGCCTGGCTGTAGACTCACAGTCGTGTTCTGTTGGCTCCGGCCTATCGTGGAGACATGTAGAGAATATGAAGTACAAAGTGGAGGTAAGCCTCAGTTGTTTCTTGAATTCAAGCAGGGTTCAGTCTGTTGTTTGGTGAAATATTTGTGCTGATATTATTTTCCACTTCTGTGCACTGTGCCTTTTTATGTAGGAGTCTCCAGACAGCTGTGAAACTATGGTGACACCTGTGTAGATCTCATTAAGGTGTCCAGCGGGGAAGCTGCTCACTCAGCCTTGGCAACAGGGCTGAGTGCTATAGCTCTCAAAGGAAACCAAATTATAGTATTGGTGAGGACATCTGAGGGGAAGTTATCAACCTGCACTGCTTCAGCTCTCAGGAGCTTCAAGCATTTCTGCCATGCTGAGATTGTTTTCTCATCATTGCTTGGGACTCTCTGTCTCATAAATTGTCCATAAGCTGCACAATCATTTGACGAAATCCAGCCGCGCTCACTAATATGAATTCCTTGTATTGTACATTTAAGTTTATATTTCCCAAATGTGATGTTTGGCCTGGTCCACTCAGTGCCGTGCCAGCAAATGTGATCTTAGTCTCGTTTCAGAGTAATGATTTACAAAATTGCACGGGGTAAACTTTCATGACTTCATTTCCTCTCCTGGTGTGTTGTCACTCAGCTGTAAATGTAATCAGTTGCTTGTCCAATTATGCTCAAACCCAGCCTGTCAGTGCTGTTTTGAAATGCAGGACTGCGGTTAACTGAGACAGTGAGGAGACTCTTGGCTTGTTCGCCTTGTCAGCTGCTGCTTTTAATGGAACTATCTTCTGAATAATATCCAGATTGTGCCTGCACTTCTTCATCCAATCCTTTTATGTGTTGGCTGCTTGAGGCACACGAGGAAAATCTCCTTGATACTCTCGGCTTTTTCAACCTTTGCTCAAAATGTGGAGCACAGATGGTCAGTGTTGGCTGTGAACCAGGTTTGAAAGGTTCTTGTAGTGTTTTTTTAATGCCGAGGATGGTCCAGAAGTGTAATTGAAATGCATGAAGTTGGATGAATAAAAGAAAATGTGTGGGAACACAGCATGGTGTCTGCTGAGTGAATCTCCATATACAGTAAATTAATCTCATTAGCTCGAGGACTAAATCTAAGATTTGTTTCCCGCTTTCCTTTCATCATAATTGCTTTTGTTTGTGTTGCGTGTGGCAGCGTCGTAGTGGGGTTGTTTTACAGAAATCTCATGGCACAAGCACATAATTAAAGCATTGCAGGGAAAGTGTGTTTGAGATCTTCATCAGCATAGACAAGTGAGAAAATTGCCATCGCATGCAGTGATTTATTAGTTTCATTAATTTATGTTGATTTGCTTAATCACTCACAGAGTGAGGCAGGCTCAGATCACATCAAGATGTTTACAGCCCCGGCACTCAGCAAAGTGAGGTGTTACAATCCTGAAGTCAGATAATTAAACTGGAGTGCTGCATGTGTAATGGGGTTGAATTAGAAACAGGGAAGCACTGCAATCAATATTCTATCAATCAGGAATTAGAGTGCGCATCTTGTATTGATCCATGCAGAGTCCTAATGCACGACATACGAACCATCATTGTCTTTTGGCTGTCACTGGGTTATGCCGGTGTGAACAACAAAAGTGGCCACTTCCTCTTCCTCAACAGGTTGAGACACATAATCTCAATTACTATCAATTAAATGCATTGCTCACTTGAGTGTTAATGTATTTTCTCATTTTTCTCCTCCCATCCGGTTGCTCTCCCCACTCCCATATTTGTCAATGTAGTGGCTGAGGAGCAAGATGCCATCCTTACACTGCATCCTGGTGAAGAAGCAAGGGTATTTTTAACTAGGCCCCCTGTGTCAGTTGCCAAGCATTGAAGGGCTTGTGTGAAGTCTTGTGCCTGGAGGGGCCTTTGGTTGGATCTCTGTGTGGCGAAAACAAGTAGAGAAACAGCAGAGAAGCCAAAGGGAGATGATTTTTTTTTCCAGCAAGGTTGTGGAACTGACACTTAGAAGTGTATCACAGGAGTGCCTCTGGAGACAGATAGCCTTTTGTTTTGTGCACTATAGGCAGATGTGGGATGGATCAGCATAGGCATACTGCTGCTGCTGTACCTTTAGTCACTGGGGTGCCACAAGGAGTTTTGGGCCCCTTGACAACAGCTCAACAATAGCTCTGACATAATATATACAGTATCTGTGGTGCCTGGTATGTTCCAGCTCTCCTCGCCAGCAATCCAGGTCTCATCTGGCCAACAGCATGCCTGAGTTCAGACTGTGTGAGACAATGACACAGCAAAAGACATGTTATCCAAAGTCCAAATGAAATATGAAAGTTAGACGGAAAAGATTTGTTCATATTTTCAACCTGACGTGAGGCTGCGATCTACTTATCGTCATTGTTGATTCATTTGCCGGATACTTAACAATGTCAGAAAATAGTGGAAAAGGTTTACGACTGTGTAAAATCCGAACATTTTATAGTCTATAACCATGTTTGTCATTTAACTGAAAAATAACGAAAGGATGAACCGAGGGCCAGAATCGTTGCACAAGAATTTGTCGTTCAGTGCTCAGTTTATGGCAGCGATGAATCAGCCAGTGAACCAGCTGTTCTCATCTGTTCAGCTGTAATCTAAAGTCAGTGTCATGAACTTGTTCTCTTTCATGATTTTGTCAACGAGATGTCAAAGTATACCATTTTCTCCTTCTGGTGTAAGAACAGCGCAGCAGTAGTGTGATAAAAAATGGGTGTTCTATGTCGTGAAATGTAGTCATGTGTCCATGAACAGTGTTAGGTTTTTAAAAATATAAATCTAGACCGTACTGGTTTCAAAGAAAACAGTAATCCTCCTCATATTTATACACATAACCTTATATAATAGATCTCCCAAATAAATGCCCTTGACAAATTTGATATTATATTGTATGACTAATTGTGACATCTGCGCGTTCACCCTAATTTTCTCATTTGACAATAATAGAGCACTTAAATTCAGAGGGCTCACTGATATAAAAGCATCCCCCTACGCTGCTGATTCGCTTCTCGGTCTGAGCCAGTACAGCATGTCTTCAGCTCTATCCGCCTACTTCAGCTGGCTACTCGCAGCTTGATCACAGTTCTTTAATCTCATTAACTGCTATCTTTGGGAGCACATCTAAATGACTTTAAGGCAGATGATGTGGCTTAGCACAGATTTAATTGTTGTTACCTCGCTGACCCAGCCTATTGTAGCTGCTATCTTGCTGCTTAAAACAGCTCGATGGGAAGGCCAAATTTTCCCTCTCCAACTGTCGCCTCTTTATTCAATCTTAAACTGTTGCCTTTGCTATGTGTCATTATAAACATATAAATGTGTTCTTGTGTGGATCTTCATGAGCCATTTTTAGCCATCCTAGCAGCATGGGACCCTAGGGATGGCATTTATGGTCTTCAGTCGGCCTGGCAAACACTTTGGTCCAAATTGAAGTATTTCAACAGCTATGAAATGGATTGCCATGAAGTTTTTAACAGAGACTAATGGTCCCTTTACGATGGAGCCTAGTGATTTTGCTGATCCACTGACTTTTCCTCTAGCACCACCAGCATGCTGATATTTTTGGCTTTTATTACTATTGGATGTATAGCCATGGCATTTGGTTCAGAGATTCATGTGCCACTCAGCATGAACTTCGACAACTTTGGTGATCATCCAGCGCCTCCATCAAGTACTCAGTTTCTTCAGTATTTTGGTTTATGACCAAATATGTGCAAAACTGCTGAAATTCTCATCAGCCTGTGTTTAGTGATCACTAGCAAATGTTAGCATGCTGTGCCAAACATGCTAAGCTAAGATGTTGAACATGGTGAACATTATACCCACTAACATCAACATGCTAACATCGTCATTGTGAGCATGTTGCTATGCTGCCGCTCAAACCCCCTCTGTGCCTAAATGCAGCCTCACAGAGCTGCTAGCGAGTCTTGTCTCTCAGTATTTATAAAGACACAGTATACTTCTGCAGTACTTGCTTGCCGTCTGCACATTATAAAGACATCAGCTGCCAAAGCCACTTAAAAACAGCCCGACCCTGGATGAGGTGGTGTTCTGTGTGTGTGGCTCTTTGAATGAGAGAATGGTCTGTTGTTTGAGAGGCACTTCAGTCAGTGTATAAAACATATTTGTGAGTGATGCTACAAAGAGCATGAGTAAAGTACATACTTCTGTAGCTGCTAAAGCTCCACATCGTGACCCCTGAGAGGCTGTTGATCACGTTCGTAACAATCTCATCTTCCCAGGCCTGGAAGACTGAACAGCTCAAGGAGTTGCTCTGTCATTCACTAACAACCACTTGAACCTCGCTACCAAGGAGACCCAGGTACTCCCCAAATCCCAATTAATGAGAGAAAGGCTTTAAGAGGGTGTTCTTGACTCTGGCTGTGACAGCTTAATTGTAATTTTGGCGAGGCCCCTCTGGCAACAATCTTCTCTACTTGACAGCTCTGTGCTCCTGATTGAACTGAAAGCCCTCTTTTGCATATTCATTTAGTTACAAGTGAATACAGTATATTGGGGAAACATATGTCTACTCAAAGGATGTGTGGCAGCTATGCACTTGTATATTTGTATGCAGGGAGCCATTATGTATCTTCTCATCACGCTTCCACGGTAGATAATTGGAACGAATGTGCTGATGACAAACACGTTCATACGGACGACAGTGACATAGATGTGATGCTGCATTTTAGTCATATCTGATTAGTCCTCAGGATTGTATCTTTATTAACGTTTTTACTATTTATATCCCGATAATAAGCCATTGTTCATGTCTCTACAACCCTGATTCCAAAAGTGGAAGCAAGTCCTTCATGTAATCATGTGTTCACAAAGTGTTGAACCTCGCTCCATCCTTGCTTGTGAACCACTGAGCCTTTCCAGGATGCTCCTTTCATTCCCAATCATGATACTATAACCTGTTACCAATCAACCTGTTTACCTGTGGAATGTTCCAAACAGGTGTTTTTGGAGCGTTCCACATCTTTCCCAGTCTTTAGTTGCTCCTGTCCCAACTTGTTTGAAACATGTTGCCGCATCAGATTCAAAAGAAGCATACATTTACAAAAACAGTGAGGTATATCATGCAAAACATTAAATATATGTTCTCTTTGTGCTGTTTTCAGTTGAGTATATGTCAACATGGACTAGCAAGTTATCACAGTTGTTGCTGTATCCCAGTCTTTTTTTGAATCAGGGTTGTATGCGTCAGGTAATGCACCATTAATGGCACAATAAGTAACAATCTTCTCTAAAAATTAGTGGGCTTCCATTCAGAAAGAAGAATCATTGATATCTGTGACCATAGATGGAAAAGCTATGAGGTAAGCTTTTGTTTATCCTTTAATTGCTAAAGCCTACTAGTATCGAATGGCTTTTCTCTTGTAATTCCTTTAAACTGATATGTAATTGCGACTACTTTGAATAGCAATTAAACATAATTCCAAAACAATTCCTAAAGCTCAAAGTTTGCTGAGAACAACTACTGCTCGAGAAGGCTTTAAAGTCTCTTTTCTGTTTATTCAGCTTTGGTGCTGTGAAAAAGTGCTTATTATGGTAGAGAAAACCCAGATTTTTATAAATTGCATTCACATTTTTTCAATTTTGCAATATTCCGTGGTTTATAGACTGTTTTTCTTTTCTAATTCCAAAATCATTGGATCATAGGAAATCATAGGGCCTGATGTGTGTCACAAAACATGAGCATATAAAGCCAAAGCTGCTGTAAGACAACAACAGTGATGAGTAAGAAGCTGTTGGTGCTTTACAGTCATAGAAGTAATATTAGTATCTGCAAAGTTACTTCTGTATTTGTGCATCAAAGTCTTTATTGTGGAAAATCTAGTCATTGCACAAAAAACTGTTCCTGCATTAGAATTGCTGCGGCTCAGAGGAGCACAGTGTGGGCGCCTTGGTGCAGCACTGCTGACTACAGATCAACCAAGACAAGACCATTACCATCAAACCCATGCATACAGGAACAAAAAGGCGGCAAGGTACATTAACAGTCATCTCTTTAATGTTTGTGGGCGTGTGTTCTTCCTTTTATGAAGTGCACTATATCTCGCACAATTCCTTGTTCTTATTAACATAATATTAGCTTCCAAAACACTGGAGCTAAATGCATTTTTCTGCATGAATAATGTAAGTAAAAGGGACATCTCGTCGTCTTCCACGTTTCTTTTCCACGCATCGCTCAACTCTTCCTCTCTGAGGTAGATGTCCCTAAAAGCATTTCCTGCGAGAGTGCACTGAGGTGGACAGCAAAGCAGAACAAAAGGTTACTTTGTTGAAAGAGGCAGAGTGGTGACAAATTATGAACAACTCATTACACTGAGGTGGCACTTTGTAGAGCAGTGAAACAGAGTGAAACATGGAGGATGGATCTCTGGGGGAGTGTTGGAAGGTGCTAATAGCTCTCTGTCAATGACAAAATGAATTACATTAAATTTCCCCAAAGACCAAAGCCTCATTAATACTTTAGTGCATTTCACGTTTTAGGATGATTTTTTATGGTATTTCTGCTCTGCTAGTTAGAGTTCTTCAACACAAAAAATTACAGAAAGTGATAGAAGAACCAGAAGGTGTGTGTTTTTTCTACTAACCTTGTACAGAATGTACCTTTTATATACTAGGAAATTCCTAAACTTAGGTTTAAACCATTCATGAGTCATGAGTTTTAGCATTATTTGTATTTACTTTGGAGCCATTACTTCCCTGTTCATGATCTTTTAATTTTATCCTTAATTGTGAGTCCTTTGCAAAGTCTGTTTCAGTATGAGCTCTGTCAATGAATCATTGATCGTTCTTCCGACGTTTAATAATGATCATTTATATATCATCCCGATGATGGTTTACAGGCACATGTAAACAGGGTGCTGCTTATGTCAGCTGTTGAAGAACCTTGCCGATGCATCACAGTCAGTGTAATGACACTTCCTCTTCGCCGTTCCTCTCATTGACAGGTGTAATCAGCGGTGGAGCAGGCACATGTATTGATATGCAAATGGACGTTATGCTAAACTAATCTGACTGCCATTGGCCATAGCCTCTTGTCTTACTGCACAAGCATGAGAGCGGTATCGATCTTCTCAGATAACTCCTGGCAAGAAAGAAAATAAGTGTTTTTACCAAAATGTCAAACTATTCCTTTAAAACTTTAAAACACTATTGTGGACTGTCTACGTACAGCGTGTAGTCGAGTTGGGTCTAAAAATGTGCAGCATTGGGGTGGGTTGATAAAGAGTTGAACTGCAGTATGAATAGTGATTCTTCTTTTATCTCAGTTTCCTTCAGTTCTAATAAGGTCAGCGGAAGTGTGTCAATTCACTGAGCGACAGAAGATGAAAACAAATTAATAAATGAGGTTTTAAGTGTTTCCCCATTTTAAGTCCCAGGAATTTGATTAATAAGATATGACTAAGTATAATTAAGCAGCAACATAAAATTAGCAGTTTTGGTTTTGTACCAGTTTCCAAAGCACTTCACGGGGCTATGGTGGTTGTGGTGGGAGTAACAGAGGAAAGATGAAAACCAGGTGAAAAAAACAATGAAAAAAGTAAAACAATATCATGGAAGAGTCGTGACAAGTCTGTTCCCACCAAGGATTAAACCTGAGAAACAGGATTCACAGGAATACCAAATCAAACCGTTTCCCATTCGCCTTGAAATATATTAATGGGAAAGTTGGAAAAAGTGATTTTTGAAAACCTTTCATTCTTTAGCAAATTTATTTTGTTTATGCAAGGAAGAATTGTCAGTTCCCTGAAGCTGGTCTCAACAGGCAGATCACACACATGAACTTTGCATTTCATAATTTAATAATCCTCAGAGCCATCATGAAGTTCAATCTGCATGGATAGTTTATATTATGTTCTTTCTAATGTTGATTAATATAAATGATGTTCTTTGCCATACTTACTAATTATTAATACCACCAAATAATACACTAAAGTTGTCGGGAGGCCATAGGTTAATATGTGCTTTTCCTTGTTGCTTTTAGTGTTTCTTGAAATATGACCTATGTGTTTTCACTGTAGATGAAGTTATACCTTAAAAACAAGCACAACTCCTGGGATTCTGTTCCCGGATAGAAAAGGTCTCATTTTTGGGAAAAATGTTAATCCCTACTAGGATTTTAATGGAGCTTCATCATTTGGTTCTCAGTTTCCTCTGTGGGGTGTAACGGTGTAACCCTTCTGTAGTCTCTCGGATTGAGTTATCAGCCATTTGGATGCTATGGTGTTAAAGAGAGCCACTGTGTGGGCCAGCACATGTTTCCCTGGTGGCATCATCAAATCCCCATGGCTGGACTCCCCACTCTGCTTAATATCCCTTGTCAACAACTGCTTTCGGTTCAGTTCTCGCCACTGGTATTCTAATCAGTCACTATTATGGGCTAAACAGCTACACTGGCCCTGAGGCCAGCTGCCGGGCATGTTTGGATGTGTTTGGATGTGCGCCTGCATTGCAATGGCCTGCCAGCATGGGGGCAGCACAGTTTGATAGACCTTTGATGAACAGACGCACACACACAGAGAGACATACACACAGTCTGTATGTAACTTATTTAATTTTACATTTAAAGTAACTTTAAGCACAACAAAATAGTAACTTTATTTATATCATGATTAATAGCAAGTTAACATGTAAACAGTTTTTGCCATATTGCATACTGTATAATGAACAAACATCCCATCAAGTTCCATCACACAAGCCACAGAGCTGCGTCCCCCGAGACAGACAGACAGAAAATGATGGGCAGCGGGCAGCGCGCCAGCCTCAGTGATAAGTGGAGCTTTGAGCGTTGAGAAACCTGATAGCAGGATGGCAGCACTCAGCATGTTCGAGGTGAGGGACAGAGGGAGGGAGGGCACAACACTGACAACAGCATTACTTTTAAGTGGACAGCTGGAAGATATTAGCACGAGATGCTGTGTGTGTGCGTGTGTGTGTGTGTGCTTGAGAGTTAATGACACATCAAGCAGAAGTGGTGCTGAGGGGAAATCAAACTCGACCAGTGAGTGAAGGTGAAACTGTATCACAAAGGCCCGTACTTCCTTCTGCGCTTTGTGAGCTTATTTGTTTCAGATCCGGTGAAGTCTCTCAGACAACACAAACCACGTTTGCAACTGACAGCTCGCGTTTTCTCGAGCGGTCTATTTGTCTCTCGGTTGCTTTCTGTTGTGAGTTGTAGCCCACGCATCGTCTTAAAAACGCTCTGCGCTTTGCTTAGTAAGACTTCAGAAACACCCTGTGGTTCCTCTTTGATAGGTGAGTTCAGCTCTCATTCTCACGTTAACAAACATACTCAGAAGTGTCAGAATCTCAGCCTTATTCCAGACCTCTGGAGCCCCCTCACACATTTCACATTTTCACGAGCGATTCAAAGGTCTGGAATTCCTCTGAAAATGGCAGCCGGACCATCCAGGATTAATGTTGGCTGCCTGAACTCTTACTTTGCTTTGTGGTCATCTTCTAGTCTGCCTTATTACATTAAATTCTTTTAGCTGATGCTTTTATCCAAAGTGACTTGCAATAAGTGCGTTTGACCATGCGGATATAAAAGGGTGACCATGTTTTTAAACCCGCAAACCAGGACCCTCAAATGTACCACACATTCATGCACCTGCACTGTATGTGCTTATGCATGTGCCATTGGAACAACAGGATGGGGGACAATTATTTCAGCATTTAGCACACCTACAGAGTGCACCTTTCAGTACTATAGGCACCATGAACACTGTGTTTTTGTTGAGGGGTACTTTAAGAAGCCTCCTGGAGCTCTTCAGAAAAGACCGACTTTCTCCTCGGCGTGACAGCTAACCGTTAGCATGCTGACAGGTTCTGTCAGAAAGAGCCGCAAGCGTCATAGCCTGTGACGTTCCCCTATGGCATTGGCTAGCAACAGCCTTGACAACGGCACACAAATCGGTGTCGAATTCAGACACTTGGTGCATTGCTTATTTTTTTATAATGGTTTAGGTAATAATGAATTTTAAGCTCTGAAAACAAGTGTAATATTCTGATTATTATTTTAACTGTGGTAAAACCAGACCAGTTTGGCAGTAAATGTTGAAAACGGGGACATTTTAGCGTTAACAGATATTTGTTTGGACTCAGGACACCAACCTTGAAACTGGGACGCTCCCAGACGATCTGTGACATCTGGCCATCGTAGGATACAACCCAAAACTTGCAGTTGATGTTGTGGGGACTCATTTAACCAGAAAAATGTCTATCTGGTTATAAACAATATGTATTTTCAGTATCAACTTACATTTTCCACTGGCTTAGGTTTGCAGAAATGGTTTAGTATGCTCATGTTATGGTAGCTGATGAAACCAGAACAGCAGGCTGTATGGATCCTTCAGTTATTGGTTAAGGCAAACATAAACATGAAGATGCTGTTGGTCTGGATGCTAGAGCTGCAGAGAAATTGCCATTTAGTCTAAATATGAAGTAAATCCGGACTTCATCAAAAATTTAGTCAACAACATTGGAACTTTGTTTTGATTACATCAGCGATACTGCACTTCCCCATTCCAGTTCCTTGGACACAGTACGATAGGTTCCGAATTTATTGCAGTGGGTGGAGCAGGGTAATTAGAGCTATTGATCTGGCTAAATGATAGCCTTCGCCTGGTGCTGAAGGGCATGTGCTCAGCAAGCCCCAGTATTATCTGATGACCCATGAAATCGATGGCCTGACTGCAATCTCCCAGGTGATTTACCTCATTCCATTTATCTCACGAGGCTGAGTGTGTCCACATGCATGAAAACAGCACACACGGCTGTGCACCGTGTTGCATGCTCTCAATAAACATGGATAAATGCTACACGATTCCCTTTGAAGTATACATCAGTGCAAACGCCTCATCTTGCCTACAGTCCTGAGACACTGCATGTAGGGGCTTGTTCCCTTGGAAACCATGTTTTGCTCTGGTCCATAATGAACTCGGTTCTCTGGTAGCCTGCCGAGTGACTGATGAAAAAAAGCACAGAGAAGACATTTGAAATATCACAAAGATGTCAGGCTGCTCTCACATACTTGTAGATCCTTTTCCCTCTCCTTTCTAATAGAAATTTTACATTTGAAGAAGAAGGCACGTAGTTGACCTCTGCCAATAATGAACAGTTGCCAATTTGCAGAGCTGCAGCTACTGCAACAGATTTACGTTTCTAAGAAGATCAGACAAAACATGTTTGGATGTTCCTGGTGTCAGACGAAAGGTAAAGCTGGATGAATTATGTTTTATATTAACATAATGAGGAAATATCCTCAATTAACATATTTGGCAAGTCGCAAAAATGTTAATACTGAATGTATCAGCATGTAAAATATTCATTCATAATGACTGACATTATTAAACTTAAAACTATGGACATTTATCAAACTTTCCATAGGATAAGAGACTGTGGTCTGGTTTGATATAGAAAATATCCACAGTAATTAATCATGAGACACAATGTGATTGTGTGCATGCTTCTGTCGCCTGAACCTCACCACAGACGGGACTCTGGATGCAAACTCTGGTCTCCGGAGTCACAGTCCTGCACTTCATGCACCCACCATCCAGCAACTCCAAAGTGCTGTATAAATGTAGCACTTCATTCGTTCTCCAAAAAGTGTTGCCTGTTAATATAATCCAGGCAGTGACTGCGTGTGTCAGCACGACATAACTGGGAAAACAGTTTAATATAGAAATGTAATTTCAGGGTTGCTGGACCAGGCACTGTTCTGTTTTTCATTGGTGGCAGTAGCAGTAGCAGAAGAGGTACTTGACACCTCCCTGGGTGTGTTATCATTCACTTGGTAAAGGCAAAGTGGGCCTCAGCATCATCACTAGGTTCCCTTTCTCTCTCCAGCTGAGGGTAAGGTCACTTTGTTGACCTGCTGCTTACAGGAGCCACTTGGACGGTAATCACAAAAAATAACACCGACCCACTAAAAAGCCTTCTACTGGGCTGGCCTGTAGACCTGGTCACAGTGAGTGCCGACTAAATGAGCCTGTTAATGACAGACGGCATCAGAGGCAGAGCCGTTCTGAATTCATTAATGCTCAACGCAGCAGTCTGAAAAAAAGACTCGGGTATCAACAACGGTGAACTCATTTCAAATTGACACTGCGTGCACAGCCAACACTCATGAGTGTTGCATGAGCGCTTAATATTGCATTCCAGTGCAAGAGGTCCATAGAATACAGCAACACTACGACTAACCTGCATTCACAAGTATTCTGGTTTTACAAAGATACTACATAAATGACTCAAATTCAACTGAGAAAAATCAAACCACCACTTAAACTGTTGTCATAATTTAACCACTTTTAAACTCTTCCTCTTTGTCTTAACAAGACCAGTTGTAGGTGGTTACAGCTGCATGAAGTGTGTCTAAGAATAAATCTTAATATATTTTGCCTGTAAAGCACACACTGTCTCTCAGCGCTGCGTGTTAATATCTCCAAGCTTCTTTAAAGACAGGAACAAAAGTAAAATTTGTCAAGGCACTTTGAGGAGCCTCCTGTCTTTTCTCACTGCGTCTCTCTTGTTTACCTTTAGTACCTTAACAGACTGCCCTGATAGACAGCTGTGTTTTTAAAGAGCTTGCTTGTCGCAGGTTGTCTTCGCGAGGGATGGGGCCCTCTTTCAAGGAGGGATTACAGCAAATCATCAGATAGGATTTTGAAGAAATTCCTCGAGATCCTCTCCGCATTTGAAATTCAGCTCTGCCTACTCCGTTAGTTAATTAAAATACAATTCGGAGAATATTTTTGGCCCTGTTTTCTGCTGGTATGTCATCCCTGTTAGGCAGCTCACTGGCTTTAACGGTGCTGCTTTCTGTAGGCATGATACGCATGATAACGCCAGAGAAAAGACAGCAGACTGCATGTGCGTAGGCCTACGTATGCACACACACACATACAGTATATACATCAGCCAATAGGACAAACAGATGCATGGACTTCAGCCAAAAAAGGCCTTCACCATTTTTGTTCGGACACTACTCATGTCTGTGTTTGTCTCTTTTGATAAGGCCCTTTCATCTTGTTTGCATTGATTACAGTCTGACGAGTCACAGTGATACACTTAGGGGCCCTATTCATGTCTGCAGCCCCCGCGACACACACTGGGTCCATTGTGGCGAGGAATGTCTCCTTTCATGGCCTGAACTCGCCTGTGAAAGCATGTCAATAATCCCCAGTCAGTGGGTGCTTCACAATGCCGCTGCCACCATCCCACCGACCAGACCACTAGGCCCCATTTTTCACTCCTCGGAGGAAGGAGGGATGACTGGGATGGTTTGAAAGAGGGGACAGTTGAATGGACGAAGTAATTAATCTGATGGATGCTGATAGTCAAACAACTTCACAAAGGTGTGACTACTTACACGAGAATAAAAGCACTAATCAATGTTTGAAGCGGCGTGCAATCCCCTCTCCATTTCTAACCTCCTCACATACCACACCAAATATCTCGAGAACAGCTTTATGGCTTTGCACAGCCCCTCCTTGCTTTCACACTGCAGGCCTCCAAAAGGCGGCTGAACACGGTCTCTCTTCTCAGGAAGTATCGAGATCCTTGTGTACAGCAGAAGCAGGAGCCGGCGTCGGTTCACTATAGAAGTTGTGGTTTTGGTACTGAGGATTTGTTTGAGCAGAGAATGTGATACCACAGGCAGAATAAACGGGATTTGAGTCTTCAGTGGCCACTAAAGCCATTGAAAATATACATCAGTTCTATTTACTTTGGGGGCGGTGTGAGCTGGTAAGGGGGTGGGGGTGGGCAAAGGAGGATGAAAGAATCCATTGGCCAAGCTCTTGCAGCGATGAGAGTGAAAAGAGCCAATCATTGCTCTGTAAAGAATTAAAACCACCTCTGCAAATAGCCCCAATATTTGTGTAGTGCCTCAGAGTGGGAGTTTCACAGCGTCTGGGTTTCCAGTGCAAATAAACAGTGCAGAGGTCTACAAGGGTGGACTGGCCCCCCTTATCCCAGAGGTGAAGCCCACTCCTTTGTTGCTGCTGAGTCTAGGCCACTCTCTATTGAGTGGGATGAAAAGTTGATCTGTGTGTGACTGTTTGTGTGCAGGAGTGTGAGTGTGTGTGTGTGTGATATATCCACAGCCCTCAGTGTGTGAGATGAAGCTGTATGATAATGTCTGTTTGTATGTGGTTCTTGAATCAGAGTCGCGGGCCTGTGGAGACCGCCGCCGTGTTTGCCAGTTCCCAGATAACCCACATCCTTACACTGGACCTACACATACCAATCCCAGGATCCTCAGCACAGAGCAAACTGACAAATATCAGCACAACTGACCAACAATTCTGCATAAACCAACAGCGCCTGCCCGCTCCAGATGTGATGAATGGAAGATGATGTTGATATGCTAGCAGTTGATTTTGGACAGCGGAAAAACAGTCATAGCAGATCCACTCAGTTCCTACTCGCCTACTGTAAATTATATTCAGTCTGATTGAGTCAGATAATGATGTATTGCCACTGGTCTCTGGTTCGTGCGTCAATATGTCGAAACCCAAAGTATATGTGATCTGTCATCTGCAATCATCACAGGAGAAAAATGTGATGCAGGATGAGGAGTGCGAGCTGTGAAATTTACAGAAATATGACGTGTGTTCTCAGAGTTTTTGACATCATCGGCTGCTGCCCGTGTTGGTATTTTCAAGTTGTCCCAGTATCATTATCTGCACTTATATTTGGACTGGGTTAAACCACGCTTTAGTCCCTTTCAGATCTGGTTTCTATTGGTTTTTTGTTTAGTTTTTTTAAATTAATTTATGCATGTCAGGTTCAGGTCCATTTTGGACAGGGTTTGGACCCATTAAGACCTCTGCTGCAAAGGCACTATGTGGATGACTGGAGGATTTTACTTGGCTGAATAGTGTGTACAGCATGGTGCTTCCTCTGATGACATTAGAGAGTATCCTAATATACTTTTTTTAAAAACTTATTTTACATTAAAATGACAAGAGAGATGTCTGTTTTCAGTGTGTCAAAATGACATAAATACTTTTGCTTGAGGGGAAGTCTGGATAATAGCTGAGAGTCTGAGTGAAACCTGTAGAAATAGTGTGTATACGAGAGTAAAAACAACTCAGAGAAGTACACAGTTTCTAAACATGAAACAATCTTCAAAACCATCTCAGTGTCGTTTGCAAGTATAGTGACATGAAAATGAGTAGGTTGAAATAGTGCTGTGGCATGTGACTTAGAAGTGATCATAAAATACTTAGTAATTTGCTCCCTCTTTATACTTGGCATCGTCCCATATTTGAGGTGGAGGAAGAGGTTTTTAGCATTGCCACTCTTCTTGGGTGCTTCGGTTGGGCAAACTGGACAAAAAACAGTTTTATTCTGTTTTTAACACCCTAAAATCATTCATTACACACCAGAACACATAGACATTTAATCATTCCAAGTGTTACAGTAACTTATACCAGAATAGAGTGTGTAGAGGGCAGGCTGCCATGTTCAGATAGAGACACCTCAATGTTCATACCTGTGAGCAATTTAGCCTCTAATAGACCCGGCTGGGAAAGTAGAGCAAGCGGTGGAAATACACACAAACAAACTTCCCACAGAAAGAGGCTGTGAGGTGAAGCGAACCACTGATCCACTACGCCGCCGCTCTCTGATGCAAACTCTGGGCTCCGCTTCTCAATAGCGATCTATCTTAGGAGATATGAGCATTTTCTACGAGTGTTTCTACGCATGCTCTTAAGTCTGTGTGCGCATCTCCCAAAACAGCATGAAAGAGCGAGTGCACACCAACGTTGGTAAGAGCTTCTTAACGCTGGCTGTTTGTGGTGCTGAGGTTGATACTGAAAACACTTTAATGTAACTGTGCATATTTAACTGTCTGTAAGTCTGTTTATTAAAAATACATCCATTGCGAAGCGTGACTGTTGTAAACAACACAAAGAAATGTTTTATACTTGGGATGGCAGTCAACAGTCTACAGCCTTCAGCTTGCTGTGCTTTATGATTCACGTCACTGGGCGGAAGTCAGTTTAAGAAAGTAAACTTTGATGTAAGTGCTGCTCGAGGGAGACGTAGCGCCTCAACTCATATTAACCTAAAATGTGACAGTGATGGTTCCTGTACGTTTCATGAATAAGCACATCTTCTGTTGTCGTGTCATTCTGTCACCACTTCTGTATTACACTTGCTGCGCGCGACAAACACACGCTTATATAAATAGAGAATGTGCCGAAGCTGAAGGTGCATCATCAGGAAAGTGGCACTTCAGACAGAAGAGATCAATCGCGAAGAGGGAGAGGAAGACAATGTTGACATAAACTGGCAGATTGATTGCGCAAATGAGCTGAATGAATATCAGTTATCGTGACTAATAATAATAGCTGAATTTATTTGTTTGTGAGTTTAGATGTATTTTCTTACTTTCCAAATTGAACATCATCACTCGTTTTACGTAAAATATCGCTGATCAAAGCACACAGGTGTTCATGACGTGTGCTATAAAACCTTGATTAGAACCTGCACTTTTTGGCTCTTCCTGAAAGTTTAGGAGGCTCTTAAGATGCTTGTAGCAGCTTGGGGGTGGGTAGGAGGCGCTCGGTAATCTATGATCATTTCCAAGATTGTCTTCAGTTACAAAGTTTCTGAGAAACACCTCTTAAGTTTAAGAAGGTTCGTGCGATGGATTCTTACGATCATCAAGGCCTTTACTGCAGAGGCTGGACAAAGTCTGAGGCTACACTGCTCCAGGAGCCTGAATTCATGTGTCTGTTCTTGTTTGGGCTCATTTTTCTCACTCATGCAGCCAGGACTCATGCAGTCTGCAGGTATGTGTGTTTAAGGTCAAAGGTCAAACAACGGCACAGTAAAGAGGAAATTATTTCACTGGGTTTTTTTTCTTTACAGAGAGATTAGTTGATAATTAGTGTTTTCCATAACTCAGTAATGAACTTGTCACAGTTTTATTAAAATATATGAAGCATATTAAAGATTGGAATAAATCTCCATACCATAACTCAGATTACATAATTAACTTAAGTACAATTTTTCTTGTATCATTTTAGGCAAGGCTGCGTCATACTGAAGCTTCATTTGTGAAGTCTGCTTATTTATGCCACTTTGCACCTCTTTACCTGTGTTATGTCCCACTGCAGCATCCTGGATTGGATATCTGACTTTTTTCGAGAGGAACCAACGTTGAAATCTATCCCCCTGCATATTCACACTAATAACAACTGATGCCAACACATGACAGAAATTATCAATTGTAAATAGGATCTTCATATAATATTAAGGGTAGTCAATTCAATTTCTAATTTTGAATGTATGTGTTGAGAACCATTTTGTCAGCATCCACAAGATGATTGGTCAGTGCAAATCAGTGCTTGTTACCTGCAACTGACAAAACTAATGAAGTTCCCAGAGGAAGCTTGGTTTTTGAGAAGTACATAAAGTTTATACAGCATGTCGCTCTCACTGTTTGTTCCCACTCAAACCACGAGTATGGTTACAACCAGGACTACAAAGGTAATTCATCATTAGAGAGGTTTTGTGTGAAAAACCTTCTTTAAAGTCTCCCAGTGAGTGTGTAGCTCACTGACATGCCCTCAGTGCATGAGTTATTATCCAAACTCATGTCAGAGCATCTGCAGGAGGGATGCATTTGTTGCTAAGCAACAGATAAAGCTCGCAGCATGCTAGCCACAGTCATGTTCAAAATTTGGTGTACTTCTTGACTTTTGGCCACTCTGTTATGCTATTAATAATATAAAATTGAGTTCAGGTCTGAGGTGTTCAGAAAGTTTCTGAGTAGTTCCTATCTGCATTTTAGAAATACTTGCTTAAATATCCTTGTGCTTTTCCTCAATGTGCAAAGTAATAATAAATATAAATAACAATTCACATTGTGTAATATCTTATTTGGTTGGTCTAGATTGTGTTGCAGTCAGTATTTGTTCAATGTTTTGTATCCTTTGTTTCCTCCTAATTTCCTCCTTATGTTGACATCTCTATATGTGCCATAATTAATTTTACTTTTAGAATCATCTTGCTGTAGGGATGCATTTATTTTGCACTTCAAAAATACTAGTAAACTTCAATGACTTTATTGTCTTTGTACGTGTACAACGAGATTAAAATGATGTGTCTCTTATTTCAAGAGAATTAAGCTACTTCCCCCAACATTTAACAACATCCTAATAAATCACTGAAGTGATATATGTCATATAGGCTTGTCAAACCTGGTGTACTTGTTCCGGGGAGTACTGAAACCCCATCCTTAAATTTAAATGCGAAGAGATGAAATGGACACCCAGATAAACAAATAAACACAATTTTCGAAGAAAATGAGAGCAGAAACAGATGAGTGAAACGAGCCAATGTTTGAGTGAGGTAAAAGCTTTGTTTTCCAGCAAATGTTTTCATGGAGGAGGGGTTGAAGAGGGGGGGAATCAAACTGATATTTAGCCCCTACTGGCTTTTTTTTCCTGCTTTTGTTTTATGCAAGGCTCTTTTTACCACATGGTAGTGACAGATTGTTTGAGCTGAAAGGAAAAGCCATTCGAAGCTAATTAAGCAGCCATTCCAGGCACTATTCGCAGGCAGGAGGGAGAGTAGCACAGGCATTTGTCAGCGGCGTACCCAACGTGGGTTTAATTGACAACTCTGGCTCTTGACTGACAGCTTTTCCAGCGCTGAGCCAATTGTAACACGCGCAGGGAGACAGCTGCGACGCTATTGGATGAACAGCAGCGAAGGGAGGGGAAGAGGACCCACGTGGGGCCGGACATAGTGAGCAACACTTGATAGGCTGATATCCTCACACGCAGACGTGTTGTAGCCTACCTAGTGCTGCTGATAGGAAAGCTTGTAGATGCTTGAGGTCTCGTTAGAAATAGGTCGATCAATTCAAGTCACTCAAAGGACACTCTGCTGTAGATTAAGCGGTATTCACGTCTTCTGCGCACTTCGGGCCTTGAATGAATTTCTATGAGCTGCTGTTTTTCTTGGCTTAGTTATTTTTTGTTTTTCTTGGCGTCTCTGCCTCTCCCTGCATAGAAAGCGTGATCTTCCTTTTTCAGACTTTGAACCATTGTCCAGGATCAGACCAGCTTCCCTTGCATTCGTCCACATATTAAGCATATAGCACATTTACAGCCAAATGCTTTTATTAAAATGATAAATTCTGTCTCTGGCTTCTGTGATGGTTTTCCTGTTTACACCAGCGTAGTGTGTTTGAATCGGCATAGTTTTTGATGATTATACTCGCAGGTACATATACTGAAAATGTGAAAGGCTGAACCACCGGCTGCAACGCACGGACATATAAATTATTGCCTTTGTTTTGAACAAGCTGTTGAGCGCACTGAATGTCACTTCAAATCCAAAATGGCGAACATGTGAGGTCACATTTCGCAGCCCAATCAGAACGGAGGTGTACCGACCACCCCACGTGGGGACACCGCGCTGTGATTGGTCATCGTTGCTAAACTCCTTCGGAGAACCCAATTGGTTCGCGCACGTTCCTCTCTCGGCAGTCGGGTCCTCGTGTCAGTGCACAGTCTGTGTGTGGTACAGCGAGCGGCGGAGGAACTGGCTATACCCAACGGCAAGCTAGTGGTATATTTCACAACGGCCGACATTTTCAAAGAAATTTACTCGGTTTTTCGCCAAAAAATAATCTTTGGACTTACTGGAAGAATCGCGTACTGCTACTGGATCTACTATAGGCTTCTTTTTAAGTTGTCCGCGGTCAACAACTCGTCCAAATCGAGGGGTTTGTAACGTCCGAGCTGACGGGGAGAAGCTCTCCGCCTCGGGATCACCGGGGTTTTAAAGGACTCTCAAGGGGCAAAGAAGAAGAAGAAGAAGTGTATGAAGTGTAGAAACGGCGACGGACATTTTCCGCCCTGATCTTTCTGTGTCAAGGATATTAAGCTTTGTGTCGGGATACTAGTTTTTTTTTTTTACCTGGGCAGAAGAGAGGGGAGGACTCAGTCCAGACAAAGGTAAAAAGGGCGACATGAAGAGAGCCGCTAACAAGACGGGTGGTGGTGGTGTGGCTTTATGGCAGCCGACTTTGAAAGCAGCAGCTCGTTGTTTTCTGATCTCGCCGGACCACCAAAACAAGCCGTTGTGTGTGTTCTTCCTCGCTTTGAGGAAGACAAGTCGTTAGATTTACGAGAAAAACAAAGGCACCACGTCGATGAGGGGTTGATCAGAAGTACCAACTTTGGGATTTATTGCATGCATCGGATCAATCACGTTCTGCTGATGCACATCGAGGCGGCACATTTAGATTTTTGACAGAAAATTTGAGCATTTTGATAGAAAATTAAAAAATAATACCACAGTGAGGATTAGGGAAAAAACATCCTCTTTTGGTCTGGGAGCAGATAGTAGACCAGTCCGGTTAAGTTCATCAAGCTTTCATTCCTGTCGGCTTACAGCCGAGGTGCGACGGTGGCGTGCTGTGAAAGTGATCCAGCCCCTCAGCTGTGCCCCCTTTTCTGTTCCTTTAGGTGCACAGCAGAGGCCGACGAGGTGGTG
Organism: Chelmon rostratus; assembly: GCF_017976325.1. Classification (NCBI taxonomy): domain Eukaryota; kingdom Metazoa; phylum Chordata; class Actinopteri; order Chaetodontiformes; family Chaetodontidae; genus Chelmon; species Chelmon rostratus. Next base: position 28,804,072 of record NC_055658.1, on the reverse strand, counting down.
CATCCAGGGGCCGGGGTCTGCCGAGAGCAGGGCTTTGTCCGCCGCCATCCTGCGCATACAGGGGAGGGGGTTGCGGTGATTTACCGCACCTTGGCTGGGATTACGGAAAGAGAGAGAACACACCGAATTCCCCCGCGTAAAGGACGCGACATGTATCCACAAGGCCGGCATCCGGTAAGTCGCGCTCTTTGTCACTGTTTGTGAATTGATGCAAATGCGCCGCCCTTCAAAGCAGCCTAATTGGCTCGTCAGAGCGGAGCTGCTGATCCACACCTTGCTATTTATGGTCTGCATCGGCGCTGCTCACTCTGGCAGGAGAGTGACTGAGAGTTTTTATTGGCAACAAGATCAGAGCTTTTGGTTGAACTCAGCAAAGTAGATCACCTCCTTCTGTAAACGGACTTAATTCCTCAGTGCAGTTTGTTATAGGTGCTAAAAGGTCAACTGTTTTTTTTAGCTGCACACACTGAAATCCCACAACTTTGCATATTTTTTTTTTAAATCCCACCCTCATCATGTAGCATTACATTGAGGATGGATGGCCCGCCTCTGTCATTGCACATGTTGAGTGAAAGCGGCTTCAGGGCTCTGGGGAAATGAGAGGACGAGCCATCAGGAGAAAAAAAAAAATCACACAGTTTACCAAGAAAGAGGTGGCGGAGGTGGCCAGAGTGAGACCAGACCATTATCTGGCCTGTGATGCCGTTGCTTACACCTGCGGTATCTCCAACCTTGCACTTTTCAGGCACCTCACCAGCCAGGGCAGCCTGGTTTCAAGTTCACTGTAGCGGAGTCCTGCGACAGGATCAAAGACGAATTCCAGTTCCTGCAGGCCCAGTACCACAGGTAATGACCACAGCCAGTGCTGTTTACCTGATGTAAACAGTGCTGGCTTCCTGAAAAGAATAGGAAGAGGAAGCAGCTTCTGTTCTGTTCCATTTTTTTAGCTTCGTGCACCAGCTCCTCACTGATGTTACACCCCTAAATATTTCTATTGTTGATTTTTTACATGGCGTAATATACCCAGATTAAGAATGTGCTTAAATTTATTCATGTAACGTGTATCAAACATGCCATAAAACACGGTTTTATTTCTCTCCTCTCTTTCTAAAGTCTGAAAGTGGAGTATGATAAACTGGCCAATGAGAAGACAGAGATGCAGCGTCACTACGTCATGGTAAGAGCAGTCATCGTAAAGCTGTGAATTTGATTTACTGCCGTTTCCTCCCTTTAGCCTCAGGTGAGCAGTCGCAGGTGGTGCCGCTCTGGTGTTTGGTATTGTTGACTCGCGCCTGTGTTTTCATTGGATAAGAGGGTGCAGGGTGGGGGTATGCGGAAGGGTGGTTGAAACTCGAGCATGGGGTCAAATGTCCAACTATTGATTGTGGGGTGTGACGACCCCCCTCTATTGCTCTGTGACCCTCTTTATGACCCTCCGCCACCCCTCCCTAATACACCCAGCATGGCCCACTGGGGGTTAATGACTGGTCTGCTGGCTTTGTGCATGAATCAGAGGGTTTCCTGTATTTTATTTTACTTCTCAACTCCCCCAGTGTGAACCGCAGGGTCATTCAGACACTTTTGACTCACCCTGGGGTTTCTCAGATATGGGGAGACTTTGTGTGTTTTTCTCCAACCATAAGGATAATAGACTACTTGTTGGGGCCAGGCGTTGTCATTGAAATAAATATCACAGTACTGATGAGAATATTTTTCCGCTATCGATGTCACAATATGAGAAATATGTGCAAAATCTCACATAAACCTCACATGTTTTTGGGTTTCGGACAGAGCCCGAGGTGAAAATGTCACCAAGGGCTCTGGGAAATTGTTATGAGCATTTATTTTGCTAGTTGTGACATATAATAGACCAAATGATTAACAGTGATTAAAGTAATAGCAGCTCCAATGTCATTACATTACCATTGAAAGCCAGTAACCAAAGATATACAGTGGTTTACACTGTATATGTGGTGTGTGTGTACTGTGTGTGCCAGCACTTTTACCTTTTCTGGAAACCTTGCTTGAGCGCTACGGTAGGTGCTTGATTCCTATCAAAGAGCTGCGAAGAGGTGAAATGTAAACGGCTCCAATGCTGCAATTAAAACATGTTCGGTTCAGTTCAGAGCTCCCCGGTGATCAAATGGAAACAAAGAAATCTGTGCCTCTGCTAAGACGACCGTGCACACGGAAAAAGAACAATCTTTATCTGCAGAGCGCTCTAGCTTAGACCTCTCTCACAGGTTGTGTATGTGCGTGCTTATCTTGTTTGTACATGAAAGGAATGACTTTAACCAAACGCAGCAGTATGTTTGTTAAATACTATTTTCCCTGTGAGGAACCAGAAGGTGGTGGGAGTAGCTATAATAAATGGAAGCTGTTCGCTGTGTGTTTGATAAACAAGACAGACAAACTACGAGGCTTTAGTTTGTATCTGTTGGTGGGCTCACAAGCGTTTGGCCATCAGCTGCAGATAATGTTGTTTTCAATAATAGTATTGGCTTTCTCCTGAGTTTTTGAAGCCATAGACTGTGTTTTTAGCTCAAAGACTGGCAGTGCCCAGCAGAAGTAAGCGAGAACAGTTGCCAGTCGTCTGTCGGTTGTGGTTGCACAAAGAACACAAGTTGTCACAGCCTTTGGTTAATGTTAGTGTGTTTTTTATGGCTCATCCCTACAGCAAGTATTCAACTTGTCTCTCTTATTGTTGGGGTGCTTTAGAGGGTCGATAAAAAAGTGTCACGCCAGTCAAACACACAATGTTTTACGGCCAACACATTGTTCCAAGTCAAAAAACTTAGGATTCTTATTTTGTTGTTCACAATTAAGAAAGTACACATAATAAATCATGAGGAAACATATCTGGGATCATGTCCCTCCTTCAATTACTACTTTGATTCAGTGCGCAAATGAAAATGCATCACTGAAAAGGCTTTGAAACAAATGTTTTAGGCTAACTTTGTTATGTAACGACGTTTTCTTTTCTCCTCTATTTTGCAGTACTATGAGATGTCCTATGGGCTCAACATTGAGATGCACAAACAGGTATGTAGCCATATCAGGGATGGTCTGTGTACAGCCAAAACACTGCTGTTTTTTTTCCCCCTAGTGATTGAGAATATAAACACACCTACACACACGCACACACACACACATACCTGACCTTAGTTTCTACCCTCATCCTTAAATGGCTTTAGGAGGCACACACATACTGGTTTCCTGTAGTGAAAACGCTGACAGGCGAAACAACACGAAGGGCACGCTGCCTGATGGGGATGGTTTGATAAGATTAAAGTGAAGTATTTGGCAGACAGTCTGTGAGGATGTGTTTTTGTGTGGCTTGTCCTTCTGAATGTGTGTGTGTGTGTGTGTGTGTGTGTGCGCCTGACATATGCCTGCACTATTCTGTGTCTGCCTCCCCAGTGCCAGCCGGGCTAAAAGCTCATTAGTTCAGCTGCCACCCAGCACTGGGCACCATGCTGCAGTGGAAAGACTTCTACAGATGAATAGGGCAAAAAATATCTGCAGCTCCCTCCACACCACCCAAGGAGCCAATTCAGTAGACTGGAGGCATGACGGGAAGGGGAGGGGGGGTTAAAATCATCTTAGCCTTAGAAAGTGGCCGCGTTTCACATCAGGCTTCTTTGTTGGTTTTTCTTCCAGTTGATCTTCGGCCTGTCATGTCCAGAGTTTTGGAGGCAGGTTGTTTTAGTGTTTGTGGAAACCGTCCCTCAACCCACCTGCTTAGCGTAGAGCCCAAACAATGCACCCTGCTCACATGACCTCGAGCAAGACACGATAAGTTCAGTAGCTCCAGCAGTGCTTTTCTGTCAGCTGTGTCCTGACAGTCCTCTGCACGAAAATAAGAGCTTTCTTCTGTGACTTTGACATCTTGGTGTGTTGTATGTTGGAAATAAGCGCTCTCACTTTTAAAGTGTCATCCCTTGGTTTCAGTTTGCGTTTTTTTGTAATGCTGAAACAGTTAAAACAGAATCAGTGGGCTCAGCTTCTTAAACTGGAAGAGTTGATGCTTTTCTGTTTTTTATATCGTGGATTGAATATCTTTTAACTGCTTGTGGGACAAAAACAAGCTCTCATGATGTAAGTTTTGGCTCTGAGAAAGCGTGATGAATGTTTTGGACAATTTTTGACGTTTTATGTACGCCGCGGTAGCTCTCATTCCTTCTATCCAAAGTAAAGTCCCCAAAAAATAAAAAAAAGTCGAGATTAATCTGAAAATGAAAAAGTTGTTCGTTGCAGATCAAGGTTTGTAGATCGATGAATCAAAAGTACAGTTTTGCATAACAGCATGTACGGGTTTTGTCATAATTGTAAGATGTCTGGAGGTGGGCATTTGCAGCATTTCATCTCATGTGTGAAGGCGTGTCCGCAGGATAAGGAGTGTTCATGCCGTCTGGTAATTGGCTGGTTAACTTTTGGTGTGGTTGGGATAAGACATCTGCTGATCCCACGCCTGATGTAGATACCATAGTCCCACATGCAAGACATCACCCCTCTATAAAAGTCAGATTACGCCTGTAAAGAACACTGCGAAACCACTCTGTTTGGCTAAAGATTTGACCTGAGGCCTTCCAGTCAGCCGTGTGAAACCCACATTTTCTTTTGTATTAACAGACATCAGCATAATCTTTTATTCAGTTCACTTGAAATGAGAGGAAAAAAAAGATTAACGTGATCTCAAGATGCCCCACTTTTATCTTTCCACTCTTACATTTCCATTTTCTCTGATTCTGTCTCGCCTTCTGTGTCTCTCAGTCACCTCTGCCTCCTCGATTCTCCCTTTCCGCCTCCTCCTCGTGCCCTTATGTCTTTTCATTGCCTCGCCCCCTGCTCCGTCTGCCCCGCCACCCCAGCGATGTGATGTGAATGATGGCCCTTGTGTCATTAGCCGTGTGATATGATGTATGAGGGTGGGAGTCTGTCACGGGGGGGAGAAAGAGAGACTGAGAGGGGTGGGGTGGAGGCTTCGTGGCCCTCAGATCCAGAAGGTTAATGGCATCAGTGGGAGGGTAGCCCAGTTGGAACAGCAGCACACTGCACAATTCATCAGTGGTAGACGTTTTATGTAGCGCACGTGGTGTGTGTGCGTGTGCGAGTGTGCGTGCGTGTGTGTGTGCTAACTAGGTGTTTTCTGTTTATCAAGGAGCTCACTACTCCTCACCCCTCCTCCTCCTCCTCCTCCTCCTCCCCTTTCTTGAGCATTTTCTGTCAGGCACTTATCACCAACAAGGAGATTGAAGCGATGCAGGATGGGGGGCGGAGCTGGTTGTTGTGGGTGGATGCTGGTGGCGGTGGACAAAGCGTGGTGTGCGTGTGTGTGGGGGGGGGGGCATAGACAGGAAAGGAGTGAGAGGCTTCAGGGTAAATGGGTTAATCGACTGGTCCTCTCCTGCGCATCTCCTTTGTTTATCAATACGCCCGGTGGAGTCGGCGGAGCTCTCTGAATAATGCATGATTCCTGCCACCTCCCTGCCTCCCGCTCCCTTCTCCCATCCCTGGTGAACGAGTGTTTGTGATGACATCAGCGAGAGGTAAACAGACAGCCGTGGCCGTCCCAGTTATTGGGAGGAGGGGGTGGGCGGGGGGGGGGCTGGATTATTGGATGCAGGCGTATTACTCCGCTCGTGTTGAATATTTATGGCAGCGTGAAAAAAGACGTGATAAACTCACTTTGTGTTGTTATCGCTCAAAAGCTGGATTGAAAAGCGGGAGATGGGGCACGAACACACACATATAGTATGCGCATATATCTAAATACTCATATCCCTCACACTGTAACACCAGTTGTGTCTTTGCACACGCACACACACACACATGCTGTAAATCAAGTTGCAACAGACACCCACTTCCCCTACGCTGCTGCTGCTGCTGCTGCTGAGCTGAATGGTTGCTAGCGAAGGGATGTGTGTGGTTGCCGGGGGGTAATTTGTTTTGACAGTGTCTCTTATGATGGCAAAGAGTGCAGGGTGGAGGTAATCACCCTCGCTTGCTGTCAATAAGTGATTTTAATTAGCGCAGCTCATTAGGCTGCCTCAGCAACATGGCCCTGCTGACTTTGTGGTGTGGGTGTGGTGGGGTTGCTTTGTTTATCACTTCCTCTGTTCTCTGTCGCCGTCCTCGTTTATCTCCCGTGCGCCGGTGTACGTTTTGATTCCTGCTCTCTCTTTGGTAAACTGAAAGCAAAAGGAGCACGTATAGAAAAATGCATCCTAGCCATTTTGGATGTTATCGCATGTATCCATTTCCTCACTTGTTGAGTGGATGAGGGAAACGGAGAAAGTGCTTTATCAAGGAGAGATATGTCCGTTTCCTGGATGGAGGAAGAGGGTGAAAACGGAGGAGCAGAGGGAGGGAGAACGAGAGCTTGTGCAAATGAATAATTTATACAGGATTCCTGGAATTGTTTGCCAAGGTGATGATGGCCGACCTGTCTCTAAGCCAAAACAAACTGACTACGAGAACACACACACTCGCTCTCTCAAGGGAGGTTGACGAGGTTATTGGAGGCTGTGAGACATGCTTTATTTTGATAGCCAGGCTAGAAGGGCTGGATGAACAGTGTTATACAATTAGTGTCTGGCTGTGTGTGTGTACTCCACCGGCTGATGATGGTTTTGTGTGATGCGGTGATGTGGTTAAATGGAACAGGATACTTTTTGTGTGTGTGTACGTCCGTCCGTGTGAGATGCTTTAATTCAAAACGTTACCTGTTAAAACTCTTGTCTACCTGATGATCTGAACTCGAACGAAATGAGATGTAATCTGCTGGAAAACAGCCCATTTCCACCACGTGCTCCCCCACAGAAAAGATGTCACTCCAGTTCTGTATGTATGAGCTCAAAATAGAATGACATGCACATGCAAAATATTCTCCATGCATTTGTAATGAACAAGATACCTCTGAGTGCCTCTTTCTTCCTCTGCTCTGGCTGAGAAGATAATTCCCAAACAGCAATCTCTGCCCCCCCCCCCCCCCCCATCATATGCCACTTGTTTTCCTCGCCAATTGAATCCTCGTCAGAGACTCTGCTCTCCACTTGGGGGCTAATGCCTGGAGCGACAAACAGCCAAATGGCTTTCAACGCACCATTGACAGAGGGATGCAGTGGAGAGAGAGAGCCTCTCCAAGCTCTGCTGCTACTAGACAACCCTGAGTACCTGTAATTGTGGAGCTGCAGTGAAAAGCTTCTGCTGGCTCAAAGGCTTCTGTTTTCAGTGGCTTTAAGTGACAATAAACTCTTTCCAGTGCCTGTCACCGCCACTAAAAGCACTGTGGAAAATAGTGCCTCCAAAGTAAAGTGGGAGTCATTTAAGAGTGCTGTGAGTCATTGGATGTGATGTGTTATCGGTATTTTTCCACCTTCGGTGGCAGTGAAAAAGTCGCGTAAATAAGCCGTGTGCCCGTTTGCCCTCCCAGCATGCGTGAAGTCATGTCTGTGCAGAGTGGAGTGAGTGTGTTCGAAAGGGAAGGACAAGATGTAGCCGATAAAGGCAGTGATTCAGCCGAAGGGTTTTTACAGTGAGTTTCTCAGGTTGATGTGTGAGTCATGTTTGCCCTCATTCTCCTAAATTGTGAGATATGGCGGCAAAATGCACGACGTCAGCATCGCAATAATTAGGCCACAAAAAGAAAAACAGAAATGGATGCAAAGGAAGTCTGTTCCATTGTTTCATTTCCTGGCTCCAAAGTAATATTTTAACTCTGGGGTAAATTTCAGAGGAAGCCAAGGGCCCGGGAACGTTTAACCTTAAAAAACCCTGAACGCAGCTCAGCATGATCTCAGCGCTCTGCGCACCTGGTGCTTCAGCTCGCCTCTCCAAGTGAACCGCTGAGAGAAACCTGCGTTTTCAGCACAGCGCACTAAACAACTCAACACTAAAGTGCACCTGAATTCCACGAATGTTTTTGGCTTCGAATGGCGGTTCTGGCGTGGTGATTGGCTATGAACAAATGGATGCCTTTCCTCATGAATCGGTTTGCGGTGAGGGTTTGTAATGTTGTTGCTCTAATAGCTGAGTGAGTGTATCAGCGTACCGCTGTGTCCTACAAGCCCCATGTTGCTCCCCTTGCAGCCATTTCCAGAGAAGTGGTGTGATACTGAAACACTCTAATCCTACTGTGTGTCATTGTATCCAGCCCCCGCTAATGATGATGGTTTATGAGTCTCCACAGAGCTCCCTCCCTCTCTCTCTCTCAGCCCCCCCGCCCCCCAGTGCAGCCCCCTCCCAACCTCCCCACTCCCAGTTATCCCTCATTAATTTCCCGTGCCGATCAGATCGACAGGCCGAAAATTCAATTTAATGACCTGCCTCTTTGCTGCGCCTAATATGATTTTACAGGCTGTTCTGGTCAGGGCCCCAGCCCAATTTACATAACGATCAGCCGTGCCAGATAGCGTTGCCCCAGCAACAGAAGAGGGGGAAGATGAGAGAGGAAGAGGAGGAAGGAGGGAGGGCACAGAGGAGAGTAGTGGAGATTAGCAGGGAGGGGTGTGAAGAAGCATTTGGAGGAGGAGGGGGAGGCTGGAAAGAGAGAGAGAGAGAATGCACAGAACGTCTAAGGTCAGACTGGGGGGTTGTGAGATAATTCCTGACAGGCCAGCAAAGGTCTGCCCCCCCTCCTCTCCTCTCCTTCTTTTCCTGTCCCCCCTCCTCCAAAATGAAAAGACTGACACTGAGGGTTGTGCAAAGGGCTACTGGCACCTCATGTCCCCCCTTTCCACTTTCTGTCTCCTCCTCCCCCTTTCACAGTCAAACAAGGTTAAGGGAGAAAATGAGTGGAATGCAGCAGCGTATAAAACGGCGGGAAGGACCCACCCCCCCCACCACACACACCTGCTGGGCCTCCACCCCTAATCTCTCAGAATCAATTAGTTCACCTCCCCCGCTTCAGTCAAACTACATTACCTTAGTGTCAAATCAGAGCGTTTCACTCCACCGTTCATCACCCCCCCGACACACCCCGCCCCATCTCCTTTATTCTGCTTTCTACTTTTGTGTTCCTCTCCTCCTCCTCCTCCTCCCCGTCTTCCTCCTCCTCTCTCGGTGGAAAGTACAGATTTTAAAAAAGGAAATGGGTTTTGGGAAAATGTCTTGGGACGCTGAAGTGCGGCGGCGGCGGTGCAGCACATCCATTTGTCCGAGTGCAGCGCTGTAAAGTGCTCAATGCCCGCCGAGCCCTGCCGGATCATCTTACTGTCCCAGCTTATACCGCGTGGTCGATACCAAAGATGCTTCTGATAGATAGGGCCAGAGAGTTAACCTGTCTGCTTCAGCGTGCCCCACCCCCCTCTCTATGGGCCATAATTATGAAGTATGGACCTCATTATGGTCTCTCCAGCCAGATGGTATTAGCATATTTCAGCCTCCTAATGAAATAAGGCCAGAGTCTAATGGAGGCAGGAGAGAGGGGGAAGTAAATTTGTTCTAAGGCGGTCACAATTTAGTTAAGAAATACATGGTCTGTCCAGATGGACGCTGCAAACATTTGTGTGTCTGTCTGTCTTTGTGTGTGTGTGTGCACAAATACACTCCCTTTTGTTTTACTGGTAGTTTAACTGCTTAATTATAGTGTTGCCCTTGGCGTGCAGCACACCGAGAGACTATCATTCTAATATTTTCTCTCTCTCTCTTCCACAGACTGAGATTGCCAAACGTCTCAATGCAATTCTGGCTCAGATCATGCCGTTCTTGTCACAAGAGGTGAGTGTCGCTGCAGTTTGCAGCATTTTAGGAATGAGAATCATATTATTCACTGTGCTCAGTAACTGTAGGGTTTTGTGAAGGTGGCTAATGTCAATGGGACATGCATTCAGTGAATGATAGGAATAAAGATTTTAAGCAATTATGTTAATCATGAAAAGGTTACTGAATTGACAGTTTTAGCAGCACAACTCCATTAAATAATGTATCTCAATCATAAATTAAATAAAAACAGGTAAATTAGTTTAATCAATCGCCATCACCAAGAAGTGCTGCTCCCGTTCTCTTTCTATCTGTCGTTATTTAACAAATAGCCAAACCTAATACAAAAAAAAAGAAGTGACAGCTGTGCAAAAGCTACATGCTTCTCTGGAAAGCAAAGTGGATGAGACCAAACATACAAGCGACTTGAAAATTTATTCACATCATTTCTCACAGTGTGGCAGCGACTCCTTTATCAGAAACTTATTGATCATAAACATGCCTAGTTGTTATATATCATATTGTACCAGCTGTGAGATTCCTCTTTATGTACAGTTATGCTGATGACCTTATGGAGCATGTTTTTCTCCCTCATGTAAAGTGCCTATTTGTAGCCGTGTGTAGGAAAACCATCCGTACAGGCCAGGAGAAGTGCTTTTTTCAGTCTGTTGTAATGATTTCTTTTCCATCAGCAGTCTAATCTTTGTGTTTGTGTCCTGCAGCATCAACAGCAGGTGGCTCAGGCTGTTGAGCGAGCCAAGCAGGTGACAATGACTGAGCTGAATGCTATCATCGGGGTACGTGGACTTCCCAATCTGCCCCTCACTGTGTGTATACCCCCTTTTCTTCCTTCATTTGACCCGAGGCCAGGGGCAAAACTGCATGCACAGAGGGGGGCCGGCACTCCCAACACAGACAGGCTGTTTAAACGGGCGACATTCGGCTTATGGGTTTATTCCATCTTTACGCTTCAGCCGAAGTGTTGCATGTCAAAGATGGGTTTGGAAAGGGCAATGGGTTCAGGATGAAAACAGGAGTGAAAAAGGAATAAGGGTAGCTTAGTGTATTAATCTGCAAACATATTCTTCCTCCTGACAAACAAGTAATGCCATGTCCTCCTCTCTTGTGCAGACTTGCCCCTGTCTCCAGTGTTCATTATATTTTTATTTGAGTGAATAATGATTGCAATGTGCTGTCAGTATGGCGTTCACTGCTATAATTTCTCTGACTGTTGGTTAACCGTGACCTGTCAGCACACAGGATGCGGCTCCCAACAGCAGCTCTGCCCCGAGCTTCTCCTCTCAGGCAGGGTCAGAGAACGTCTGATATACAGTAACGCAGTGCAGGCTTAGATCAGATCACGGCGTTTCTCAGATTTCACTTTGGCTGCACTTTAATTAGATAAAAGGTTCCAGCCAACAGGCTTACCCCTACCTCTGACCCAATAGCAGGAGGAATTAGAGCGGTCAGGTTGGGACAAGCGCTGTGATTGCAGCAGAGATTACAGCAGTGTGGACGCAGCAGATACTGAACATTTGTGAAGTGTAATGGAGAAAAGAGTGAAGTCGCATCCAAGCAATGCTGACAGGAAACACAACATTCACACACTGCTAGCCCTGTAGTCCCACCATATAGATGGCCTATATTAGCTACTTTTGTTGGGCTGCAAATGATAATAATTTTCATTGATTGATCTGCCTGTTAATTCTTGATTAATCAATAGTTTTAGTTTATAAAATGTCAGGAAAATGTTCTTCTCTCACTCGACTGCTTGCGATTCCAGTCTGAACATGCTGCATCATGTCTGCTGCAGGATTTCTCATCGGGTTTTTAGGGGTTGAGGACAATTTTAAGCTTTTAACTTTGTTTTTTTAAACTTAGATTATGTGAAAAGTAATTTTTCTCATGTTTGATTCAATTTACAGCATCTGCATCATTCTCAACGTCAATAGAGGAAATGATTATACTTCAAAAATGAGTATTTGACTTTTTAATTGTAGTCACAACCCCAAACACACACACAAAATCCACTCTGGCCAAATATACTTTTAGTGATTTGGTCTTTCAGCTGGCTTTATCATAAGCCTAGCTGCTTTTTAATAGCTGCTTTGGACCCAAATGGATGACTGACCCCTCTGATTAGTCTTCTGTAGCAGAGGTTAGTCAGCGGTTAGCTAGTCCCAGTGCAAGGGGGTCAAGTCTAATGAGAGGCAGATATCGAAATTCTATTAACGTAAATGAGCCAGGAGCACAACCCCCAGTTTTCAAGGTAATTACTTCCTATCCCCCCCACCCCCCACCAGCTCAGTGAGGCTGTCCACAACAGGAGTCACCCAGCCTTCATTAAGGGAGGGCAGGGCCAGAGAGAACACACACACACACACACACACTCATTCACACACACTGAGGAAAAACAGCCTTTAATTACTGGGGCGCAGACATGGCAGGTGATCAATCTCCATGTCCCCATAATGTGAGTGAAGCAGAGCTGCTGGGGTGTCCTGTCATTAAAGTGATATTCAGAGAGCATCAGGCTCTGACGGCTTCCTACAGCATGTAGATCAGAAAATAGACTGACACACACACACACACACGATGGTGCTGAGTGTTGGTATGTGATGCAACATATTGTGAACATTATATTTAAGCCCCCAAACACTCAACCGCCTCACGGCTTGGTCACTTGATATGCAAATAGTGGACTTCTAGGACAAAACAAGGCTGTAAGACTCAAGAAGGCTGAAATGATTAAGTTGATTGATCATTGATCTGTTATGAAGCATAAAGACTTCAGCAGATCCAGCTGCTCGAAGGGAAGAATTCACTCTCATATCTTTGACTTTTAGCTGATGCTTGAATAAATCAAGCAACGTGACGACGTGGACGGTGAGAAACTGGGATGTGCCTTCTTCACGATTTTCAGATATTTGATGATGAGTAATCAATTAATTGAAAATTATGAATGTGGGGGGAAAAAACGACACAACCTCACAAGCCTAATTTAATAAAGTATAGTGCAAGCTTTCATCAGGACATATGAAGACCTGTAAAGGGTCAGGAGTGGGACAGGACTGTCAAAGATAAAGTACTCGCTAATATCAGGATGCCTTCTGTAAACACGTAGTCTCCATAATATCAAACGTAACAAAAACACGAGTCCACCGTCCACCGACTGCACTGTGCACTGACCCGTTCTGATGGAGCAGAGATGCAAACGAGTCTCCTCATGCTTTGCCTGAGTTTTGTCCGGAGCTGACATATGATCGAGTTTGATTTGACAAGTGTCAGAGGTGCCGTCTCATTTCCATGCTCCCACCCTCATTTCCATGATTTCTACACGGGGTGAGATTGTACTCAGATAATGGTTAACGAGTCGGTTACATGTGCTGTGCTGCTTATCAGCAACCCTTATGCAAATGCTAATCTGTGGAACACGTAACGAACGTTTTTACGCCGCCTGGGTGTTCATATTTATCAGAGAAGGTCGTATTTCCATCTGTTTGGAGTGCGTAGGCCTTTTTATAGAGTAGGAGCGTCCATGGTGACACATGCTGACTTCACAGCATCATGTGAGGTTCTGTCAGCGTGATGGTACGTGGACCAATCACATTTTATTCTTGTATACATTTCTTAATAAGATATAAGCTTCAGTTAGTAGAAATGATTATTTGATTAATCAATTTGTTGTTTGACAGACAAGTAATCGGTTATTTTAATAATTAATTGTAATTTTTAAGTAAAAAATAGCCCAAACATCCCTGCTCCCAGCCTCTTAAATACAAACGCTAGATGTTTTTCTTTGTTTGCTTTGATAGTAAACTGAATATTATGGGGTTTTTGACTGTTGATTGGACAAAACAAGCAATTTGAAGAGGTCACCTTGAGCTGAGTTTTCAGGATTAATCGATCCATGAAGAACGTATTCTGTAGATAAATCGACTAGCACTAGTTTTCATTGTGTCATACGTGGTTGCTTGGCTCATTTCTGGCTGAATGTCTCCTCTCCCTCTCTGCTTTGACCCAGCAGCAGCAGCAGCTGCCTCATAGCGTCTACCCAGCCTTCATGGTCAGTGTTCAGGGAAGTTACCAAACAGAGAGAACCAGTCTGAACTGCTCGCTGGCAGTCTAACGTGCTCCTCTGAGGAGGGAGATGATGCCTGTTTGAGACAAAGCATGAGTGTGTGTGAGTGTGTTTCTCCTTTGTCTGCCTCACTCAGGTGTCACAGATTTGACAGCACTATTTCTAACCTTAAAAACGTTTCTGTGTCTCACTCCCTTCCCGCCACTGAAATCAGTCAGGCCTGTTGTCAGCGTACCTTTTTTTTTTTTTTTTAGTGCAGTCGAATCTTTGTCACAACAACTGCAGAGAATATGACGAGCCGCCGAAGTTGTTGTAAAGCACAGGATAAGGAGGTAATGTGGCGATCATTGCCAGACTTATTAAGCCAGTCTGCCAGCTGGTTTGTGCTGGTGCTGTTGATGCTTGTTCCACCTGACAGTACGGTTCTGCAGGGAGCCAGCTTCGCCTAGTTAACTTTAATTGCCTGTTTCCTGTGGAAGTTGCCTGAGCTGCGGCGGCATTTACACATAATGAAAAAAGATAAGTGTGAAAGGAAGCCAGCTCTTTATCCATGAATATTGAATTGGAAGCAATTTATTTTCTGAATTTTTCCCCTCTTTTTCTCCCCCCCTCGTCTCTCCTTGCTCGTCTCCTCAGCCATAGCTCATTAATGAGGCTTCTTGATAATGATCCCTGCACGCTTTTCCTCATTAGGCACACTCAATAGGGACGTCCCTGCCTCAATCCCTCTCCCTCTCATTCTCTTGTTATTTTCTGATTCTGCCTCTCCCTCCTTTTCTTGTTCCGGCTGCCCCTTTCTCTCTCTTTTCGCTCGCTTTCCCTCCTTCGCAACAAACAGGCTGCTCGGCACACCAGCACAATATCGATTAACAATGCCGCCCCTCAGTCGCTTACATCCACTGTGCGATTTCGGGTCCAGCTCGACATAATGAGCCGACTGAATAATGGCCAGCTGCTAAATAAACCTTTAAATGTGGTAAGCCACTAGATATACCCTCGTCTAGTTGATGTAATGAATGTATGGATGAGGTTATTGAAGTTCTATCTAGCAAGCAGAATAGCAATCACATTTTTTTTTCTTTTTTGGAGAGGCAGTTGATGGATGTGCTAAGTGTTATTTAACCTTGTTTTAAAGCACTTGCTTCCCTCTTGCCTGAGTGGCTATTTAACTCCTGTCTATCTACTCACTCCTCTCTGGCAGCCTCTCACACAGACGTCCATGGCCTCCTGGGAGGTGTGTGTGTGTGTGTGTGTGTGTGTTCTCCGCTGTGTCTGTGCTTAACAGCATTTTGCTGGAGGAGTGGGCATGCTTGCTTGGTTTTCCAGCGTGTTGAAAGGTTTTGAGGTTTTCAAGTGTAGACCTATTGATTTTTAACTGTCCCAGCTATGATTGAAGCACAGCGGGTTTGGGCGTGAGCAAAAACCTTCTGCACCGTTTCTGACCAAACATAGTTTGTCCTCAAGGTCCCGTACCATAAATAAGAAACGAAAAGCAATTTGTAAAGCAACCGCTATAAGTGCAGCAGAGCTGTGAAAAGAGTCGCAGATCTGTAGTATAGACCTGAAGACAGTCTGCTCATAGGCACAACACTGTGGCTCATTCATGTGCAAACCTTTGCACAGAGCTGGATTTAGTCAACTTTGTGTTGAAACTATTTGTCAGTCAACAGCCGGTTTTGTTCCAACATCAAATACCCTCTGGTTCCAGCTTCTCAAATGTGATGATTTGCTGCTTTTCGTTTAGTTATATCATTATAACTTTGAAAATATTTATATTTTAGACTGCTGAACAAACAAAATGAGCAATTTAAAGACATCACTTTGGGTTGTGGAGAGCATTGATGGACATTTTTCACTAATTTCTGCCACTAATTAATATATGAAGTGTTATTTGCAGCCCTACTTAACAACAGATTAGTTGATCAGTGTGTAATTAAAGTGGTACATCTACTGTTTTAGTTGTTAAAATGTGACATGTTGCTGCCTCATGATGCAATATGTGGTCTGTTTTATGATGCACAGTCAAATGTTAAAGACCTTGAGAATGGGAAATAATGTTAACAACAGAAAATGTTACGGAAATGAATGTTTTCCTGTCTAACACTTTGCACCAGATGATCTTCGTGCTGTACATCTACAGCTATGAACAGAATCTGTTTTTTGCCCTCAGACAGTGAATGAGCTGGATCAGCGTGTTGGCAGTCACTGTCAGGCTGCTATTATGCATAAACGGTTTGGCCTTGAACTAAATGTTGTCAAAGCCGGCTCTGATGCACGAGCCGAGCGCGGCCATTCATGGATTCACTTCCCAGCCGACCCACTTGTCCTCTGTCCTGTCTCCCGTCTCTCCGCGTTTGTTTACAGCAGCAGCAGCTCCAGGCTCAGCACCTCTCTCACGCGGCCCACGGCCCCCCGGTCCAGCTGCCCCCGCACCCTTCGGGTCTGCAGCCGCCCGGCATCCCCCCTGTGACAGGCGCTGGCTCCGGCCTGCTGGCTCTGGGTGCTCTTGGCAGCCAGGCCCACCTGCCAGTGAAGGATGAGAAGAACCACCACGACCTGGAGCACAGAGGTGAGGAGCACAGCCTGCCACACACACACATACACGGCCTGCAGCGTTTCAGCACTGACGGCTGACTGTACCTGCCGAGAGCCGGCTTCACCAGCCAGATGCATCTATCGTGGACACAAGTCACTGTATGCTATTAAATAAATGTGTTTAAGTACAGAATTTAAAGTGTCATTTATATTCACATTAGAAAACAGGAAAGAAAGAGTTTGTAGAGGATAAACATGTTTGAAGAACAGGCAAAAAAATGTGTGGGTAGTAATGTAAAAAAAAA
Source organism: Chelmon rostratus (assembly GCF_017976325.1). Taxonomy (NCBI): domain Eukaryota; kingdom Metazoa; phylum Chordata; class Actinopteri; order Chaetodontiformes; family Chaetodontidae; genus Chelmon; species Chelmon rostratus. The sequence continues at coordinate 28,787,449 of NC_055658.1, read as the reverse complement.
AAAAATAGATGACCTTCTGAACAGTTGTTATTGTGAATTAGGGCACCACTTTCTAATAAGTCACCCTGTAGAAGGGGGTATACATGGTAGCTTATAGCTTTATGATTTGCTTATAAATAATTTGCTAGTTTGCTAATGCTAATCAGTTATGGGCCAATAATATGATCAGCTTTTGGGTTGTCATGTTAAAATCATCTCTGGCTGATCAATAATGGTAGAACCATCAATTCTGCAGCTCTGCATTGAGACACTCATTACTTTAGGCTCATGAGCATATCACGTCACCAAATCTGCGGTTTGTAAGTTAAATGGATTTGGTCCAGATTCCCCCCGGCCCTCAAGAAGGTCAGAGGTCAAACAGTCCAATGGAGAGTCTACCTGATGAACTAAAGATCTGAAAAAGACTCAGCAAGTGTCCTGCTGGAGGAGGATAAACACCAGCCAGAGATCTCACAGCCTAAAGCCCAAGTTGTCCTCAATAATGGATTTTAACTGATTATAAGACTCAAATCAGTAATGACATGTATCTTATAAACCCTCTGTAAAAGGTGGAAGTGCATATGTGAGCGTCTCTTTGAGATTAATAACAGTGTTATTACTGTTATCTGATTGGCGTGATGTTGTGGTGACACCCATACTAATTTGTGTTTTGCTTTTGTCCCTCCTGGCCCCTCATCTTTTCACTCGCCTCTGGCCATTCCTCTGAAAGAACGCGAGTCGAGCACGGTACGTTGACCCCCCCCCCCGTCTCCTGTCTGTGTGTCCTGACTCTGCCGGTCTCTGGCTCACTGTGTTTGGTGATTAGGTGTACTTTACATAGACTTAAATCCACTGTTCAATAGAAATTCATGCTCTCTGTGTAAGAACACCCACGGTTTTGTACTCTGGGGGGGGGGGCTGAAATCAAATAATGAAGTCTGGCCAAATAAGCCAGTGCCATCTAATCCAGGTGGAAAATGACTCCAATCACTGGGCGAGGATTAGTAGTCAGCTACCTCCTTTAATTTCAGCGCAATTAAAAGCGACTTTGACTCTCCTTCTCGTCTTCTCTCACCACTTTAAAGGATTCACTGTTGCATGTGTCCAATACCTGACTCCCTTCATCTCCTTTTATCTACCTTTCTCCTTTTCTTTTGCCTCTACCTTTATTTTCTGCTCCGTCTTCTTATCTCATTTACTCCTCTCCGTTGCTTCTTCTCTGCCGCTCTATCTCCCACTGTGTATCTCTCTCTGTTTTCCTTCTCATGTTAAAGTCCTTGTTTATTGGACCAGCTTAAAGCTCTCAGTTAGCTGGAGCGTAACGCTCTGTTGGATCTGCCCGGCCAGATTGAGTTCCCATTGACTGGCCATCCTGAATGAGCCCACTCATGTCTGAAGGGAACCCAAACTCTTCCCCCATCTCTTATGGTGACGAGCGGCTGCCAATACAACCTTACCTGATCTCCCCACCACCCTCCTCCTCTCCTCCTCCTCTCCTCCTCCTCACACACACACACACACACACACACACACACACACACACACCTGCAGCCTTCCTGTCCTGTTGTCTCAGGTCATCTGATACCAGAGTTGGAGGCAAGTGCAGGGTTATTGAGTCTAAGCAATCCTTTAAAGGTCACAGGCTCAGAGACACACAGGCTGTAATGCTGCAAGAGGTTTTGGTCTGTCAGACAGCATCTTCACACCAAGCCAGACTAAAACTCTTGGTGGATTTGTTTTCCACAACAGTAGCTGAACAAATTTCCATATTTTGACCTGAGAAGGAGGATGGCAGAACGCTGCTGGGCTGGCTGTTGGTGTGTGTATGTGTGTGTGTGTGTGCGTCATTAACTGTCTGACAGCAGTGTTTTTTTTATCGCCACTCTCCTCAGCTCAGGTCTTTTTCTAATGTCGTCCTTTCACTCAGTTTTCAGGCTGTTGCCTTTCACTGCCGCTCTTATTTCTCTTCCAGTCGTTCGCAGCCAAGTAGTCAGACATCTTCCTTCTCCCTCTTTCACCATATCTTTCTGTTTCTGATGAAGGCAGGGATTTGTTGAGCTGCCTGACAGTGTGGGCTGGCCTCAGGCTTCGCTCGCCTTCACCATTCCTCCCCCTCCCTCCCTCCCTCCTTGCCTCTCGGCCCGTTTGGCAGCGCTACCCCACCACACCAGTGCCCAGACTACAAAAACCCCGTTTGCAGCTTCTGAGAGAGTGCCAGCCTGTCCGGGCATTCCCACTAGTGGGGAGAACTCATTGCCACACTGCTACGCTCTCATTGCTTGCCAAGTTCCTTTCCTGTTTTGCTCTCTTGTCTTTCTTCCTCTTTTTTTTTTTTCCTCATTTTCTCACTCTGCCTCTTTCATGGCTCTTTTCTCTGCTGGCAACACCCTCTTTGTGTCTTCACATTGCACTCTTGTCCAGGTTCCCTCAGTGGCCTCTTTCTTTCCTTCCTTCCTCTTTTTTATTCTGGTTGATTTTCATGAACTCCTCTGTCATTTTCTGCTGTTTTGTCACTGGCCTGTCACAGTGTGCGCGCACACACACACACACACACACACACACACACACACACACACACTCTGCAGGAGTCATTAACCTGGGTTTTACAGTTACACCGTTAGAGATCCTGGTCTGCTTTGTTTTAATTTGCATGTACTTGCATGCCACAGACAGAAAAAAAAGCAGTCAGGAATGTAAGCTGTGTTTGGTCTGAATTGTTGATGTGGCTTCAAGCGTGTCTCTGACCAGGTCACTGTGAGGGTCTACAAGAGGATTAGATGTCAGGTTGTGTGTGTGTGTGTGTGTGTGTGTGTGTGTGTGTGTGTGTGTGTACACACACCAAATATTCCATGCGGCACTCTGCTCCCACCTCGCGTTTCACCTCCACCTCTACTCTGCCACACGCATCACCTAGCTTGCGAGTTAATGCTTTTGTCTTCCAGAGGCGTTTTGTGTATCTGTGGGTTTGCTCAGCTGCCTCGTCTTTCTTCCTCCTTGCTCCGCTGCCTTGGCAGCGGTAGCAGGGCTAAGCTGTCCCAGAATCCTCCTCTGCACCTTCTATCCCCGATCAGTCCAGGAGCATTGTACGTTTAGCTTTACAGTCAATATTGTCACAGCTCTGACAAATGAAAAGGCTCCAGGGCCATGCCTGGACTTAAATGCACCATTTGGTAGCAGTCTGGCTTTTCTGGTTTCTGAGGGTTTGTCACTTGCTGCATTTAAGCCCTGAAATATTCACAGGACATATACTGGCAGACAAGGACTTACTCTTTTTCTTTTTTTTTCCTTTTTTTTGGGTCACTGACATCTTGCACCTCAAGCTAAGGGAGAAGTTTCTTTATTTGCAAGAGCCACACAATTCGTTAGACCATGTCATTTTCAGGAAGGGTTAATATGACATTTAAAATATTGGCTAAGCTTAACACATGAATGCTGAAGCTGCAGTTCTACACAATGCAACTACCAGTAATGTTCTGTATGTGAGATGGTTATTGTCAGTTTTTGAGGATGCTAACAGTCGGGTATAGTACACTTGGTGGGAACTGGAGACTGATGTGGTCTGGCTGCATGTTGTTGTTGGCAGAATAACTCAGTGTCGCCATCAGACAGCCTGCGAGCAGCGAGTGAGAAGCATCGCGGCTCTTCAGATTACAGCCTCGACTCCAAGAAACGCAAAGTGGACGACAAAGACAGCATGATCAGATATGTGAGTGTTTGCCCGTTTCATTGTTTGCGGTGTTTCACATTAAAGGTTTTTGCTCTCCTCCTCAAGCTGTTGGTGTGATCCTGAGCTTGTTTCTGGTAGTATTTTAACTTTGAGCCTCGAAAAATGTTGCCCATCAGGATAGACGTTCAGTATAAGCAAACCAAATCATAGCAAGACAAGCACTTAGCACCCACTTTATTGCCCTTTATTTGAGTATATAACTACCACAGTTTTGGTAATGCTTTATTTTAAAATACATTCATTGAAAGTGTCCTGGAAAGGAGTAAGTTATTTGGCTGTAATTATAGGTGAAATACAGACCATGTTCAATTCATACACTTCTTATGTAGTAATTCCAATTAAAAGCTGTGTACAATTAAACATATTAAGTTTCCCATAACACATTAATATGAATTCATATAGTTCGTGGTATGGTAAGTTCTTTCAGTGAAATTCTACTGGATATCAACAACGGACAAAAGTAACAGTCTCAAAACTCTCTCTGTCTCTGTTATTACTACCACGTTACACAGATCTTTCCAGGAAACTTTCAAGAAATTGCAATTATTGTGAAATAATTGACCTGTAAAATAAAGCCTTGCCCAGTTTCATTTCCTATGTTTATACAGTATCTTAAGCAAATAATAAACACATCGTATGGTTGATTCCAGAAATCTGGTGTGGCTTTCACTTTCATTTAGTAGTCAAAACATTGGACTGCACTGGTTTATACTGTCATTTTATCTCTAGCAGTGGTCTCCCTAAACTTAGCCTGTCACTCCTTCATTTCAGGACAGTGACGGAGACAAAAGCGACGACTTGGTGGTGGACGTCTCCAACGAGGTAAGACGGCGTTTGAACTGAGCTGCTCGGCCACATTCCACACTTTGAACGCCGCACAGAAACTAAACACAGCTCTCTTTTGTCATTTGTCTGTCGAAGCCTCAACACCTTTCACAGTGTTGCCAAAAAGTCTGTCATAATATTGGTTGTGTGTGTGTGTGTGTGTGTGTGTGTGTGCGTGCGTGCGTGCGCGCCATGAGTGTGTGTACTCGCTGTATTTCTTTTGCCATTCATGCAGAAAGTAAGACAAAGAACACAAAGAGAAAAGGGAGTGACAGGTGAATGAAAAATGTGTGTATGTGTGTGCGAGGGAGAGTACGAGCACGCACGAGTATATTTATCTGTGTTTGCACATGAGGCCCCAGTTTGTTTGACCTACATGTACATGCCAGTGGCTTTCCTCCGGTCTGTTTGCTCAGTCTCGCTCTCTGTCTGTCTCGTTTAACTCTGTAGGATCCGGCCACCCCTCGAGTCAGCCCCGCTCACTCACCTCCAGAAAACGGCCTGGATAAATCACGAGTCCTGAAGAAGGATGCTGCCCCCAACAGCCCCGCCTCCGTCGCCTCATCGGGCAGCACGCCGTCCTCCAAAGCGAAGGACCACGCCCATGTGAGTGTGAGGGACACGGCGAGCGACTTGAGATGAAATAAGGAGTTTACAGTGGAGGGGGGTGAAGGGTGAGGTGACAGGCTAAAGGGCATTTGTCAAGTGAAGTGGGTGTCTGTGTGAAGGACTAATGCGCAGGAGGCTTAGCAGTTGGCGGCTGTGAGGGGCTTGAAGGGGCAGCGGGTGGATGCACTCTTAGGAAATCAAACCCTGCGGCTCACTCCTCTCAATCTCCTTTATGGCTTACCCAATAAATGGTCATTTCTTCCTCGGCCCGAGGCTGTAAATATCCCAGAGATGCAGCAGCGAGGGAACTGCTGTCTTCCTCTTTTCTTGCTTCGTCTCATCTTCCCCTCCCCCCTCCGTCCCCAATTTCCCCCAATGCAGAAGCTCTCGCTAACCAGGCTAAAACAATCCTCGTGCATCGGTTTTACATAAACCATTTCGCTGAGGATTAGGATAGATTTATAGCCCACATCACTACCCTCCACCTCCCATGACACCCAGTTTCTCTCCATCCCTCATTAGTGTGTGTCACCAGGCTAAACCCCCCACTCCTCGAACTCGACTTGCAGAAGAAGAAAGATGGATTAATTATGAGAGAAGTGTTTGGGCCACCATCTTGCTTGTCTAGCCACTCTTAACAAGCTTGACTCCTAAGCAACGGTTTATGCCTCTACCCCCACCACACACACACTCGCACACTATGGCTGTAATGAAGTGTCAGTGTTAGATTGGATTACCTTGAGCCATCCACTTAGATTGTCACTCTGGATTTCCCTGCCAGTGGGGGTATTTTTGACTCACTGGGAGATTTTTTCTCTTTTTGTACTCTGGTGTGGACGCAGTTTCATTTCCGTGCATGTGTGGTTGAGAGTAAGTGAACGTACAACTTTCAGTAAGAGGATATAAAACAAGGTTGCACCCAGAGGTTGAAGAGTATCTCTGTTTTAGAATGACAAGTCGTCCACACCGAGCCTGAAGTCCAACACACCTACACCAAGAAATGAGGCCCCGACACCAGGAACCAGCACCACTCCAGGACTGCGGCCTCTCACCATGGGCAAGCCAACCGGCATGGAGGCGTTAGGTACCTGAACGGCTTCACCGTCACTCTCATTTAGAACGGAAACATTTCATTAATTAGATTTTCTTAAAGTGAAATTATGCTTGTCTGAAGACGCATAAATGTCCTCTTCTACGTAAATGTGAAAATTTACGTAGAAAAGGATCTTAGGTTCTGGAGGGCTGATAAAACAAACAATTTTAAACACATCAGTTTGGGCTTTATTTTCATCAAGGAAGTAATGTTAAGATTAAAGTTTATTGTTGATCTTGGAAACAGACAAAACAATCTCACCACATGGTCTTCCTCAGCAGATGCACTTGACATGGAATTGAATAATGATGGAAACCATCATTAGTCACAGCCCTTCATTCATAGTTCCAAACCTTAGTTTAGTGTTTACAGATGTTAATTATCATTTCTCCTGCAGAGCTTCTACAGATCAACTAAAATAGTCCTGTCTCTTCTCTAGCCGCTCCGGCCCTGCGTACACCTCTGTCCATTGCGGGTTCCTATGCCAGCCCATTTGCTATGATGGGTCATCATGAGATGAACGGATCCCTGACCAGCCCCGGCGTCTATCCGGGTCTCATCTCCCCACAGATGAGTGCCGCAGCTGCCGCCGCATACGGACGCTCACCAATTGTAATTATTCCCGCTTCTATATAGAGTTTATGAATCACGTGACTGCCGCTCCTCTTCTTCACATATACTCATTCATATATTCCACCTCTATCAGTTTGACACAACAAGCCCTCCACCAGCTTCTGTATGAATTATCCTCCTCGGTTGTAAAACGACTTTGAGAAACTTAAGCATTCATCCTGTATTTCCATAACTCATTGTGAGTATTTCTGCTTGGCTGGCTGCAGCTTGTTGTGTGTACATAATGAGAAAGTACAAAGACAGCATGGCTCCTTTTACTTTGATGTTAGCTAGTTAGCATTCTAAAGGCTTTTAAAAAAGGCTCACCCCCAAACTGCATCTCCGTGTTTGAAAATCTCCCAGGCTTTCATTAGCATTAGCAAGTGGGATGTTGTAGCCTTGTGTAAAGCTTCTCTGTATGCAATGAAGCTGAATCTGCGCCTTTCAAGGGATTTGCCTGGAAACGATGGTACAAGAGTTCCTCTGGGCGTTAGCAGATAAAGTGAAGCGTAGTTTTCAATTTGAATATTAGCTTAGTTTAATTTATCTTTGCAGGGTTGTCTCTTAACTCTTTGCTCTTCTTGCTCACGCAGGCGGGGTTTGACCCTCATCCTCACATGAGAGCTCCAGGCCTGCCAGCCAGCCTCACGTCCATTTCTGGAGGAAAACCGTGAGTTTTGGATTTCGCTATTTCTTATCGACGGATAGCACATACGTCTCAGCTCAAACTGACCATCTTTCCTTTCCTCTGTCGTCTGCAGAGCTTATTCTTTTCATGTGAGCGCAGACGGTCAGATGCAGCCCGTTCCCTTCCCTCCAGACGCACTGATAGGCCCGGGCATCCCGCGCCACGCCCGCCAGATCAACACGCTGAGCCACGGGGAGGTGGTGTGCGCCGTCACCATCAGCAACCCCACACGCCACGTCTACACCGGCGGCAAGGGTTGTGTCAAGATCTGGGACATCAGCCAACCAGGCAGCAAGAGCCCAGTGTCCCAGCTCGACTGCCTGGTAACTAGTCGTATTGTTTTGTTGCGAGTCATGGCAGAAGAGTTTCAGATCTGTGTTATTAGTGCGGATGTTTCAAAGTGGTAACAAGGCGTCCTGCCAGAGCAGGGACATAATGTACTCATGTTGCGTTCTCTGCAATCGGTCTCCTTCATTAAGATTTTCTTGAGCATCAAATGTAGCCTGACTCCACATCCCGCTGTAGCTTTCCCCCAGATTCCAACTGACAGACATGTGAATAATTCAGCAAAGTGTCTCACTGCTGTGCTGAAATAATCCTGGGTGAGGAAAAAAACCCAGCCTGCTGAGTAATGATGTTCTGATTGGCCAACCCTGTCTGCCATTACCCAGCTCATTACTTCCTCCCAACTGCCTCCCATTTCTCATTTTGATACTGTGACTTCATGCCGTTCAACTCATATGGTCTCCAACACCCTTAAGGTGCGTCCAGAGTGCAGTTGGGTCTTATAAAGCCATCAGGGTGCTGTTTTAATTCGACCAAGAGCTTCCACAGTCTTATTGATCTCTGTCTTCCTGCTCTCTTGGAGCCTGGCCAACAGCTGCAGCATCGCTCTCTCCCTGCATCTCTTGTTAAAGCTGACATCCACATCTTCACCAAAACATGAAACAAGAGTCAGCGGCAGCCTAAAAACTTCACTCAGCTCCCCCCTGAGTTTAAGTAGAGGAGGTGTTGATGTGGGTCCTCTGATGTATGCTGCCGATCTCTTTTTGCTTCACAGGATTGTAACCAAGTCTCTATTTAACCTCAAATTTCACACGTTGACAAATTTACAGATAAATTACCTCCAGACAAGATCGTGACGATACCTGTTTGTTTTCTGTTCCAGAACAGGGACAATTACATCCGCTCCTGCAAGCTGTTGCCTGACGGCCGCACCCTGATAGTGGGCGGCGAGGCCAGCACGCTGACCATCTGGGACCTGGCCTCACAGACGCCCCGCATAAAGGCCGAGCTCACTTCCTCTGCTCCAGCCTGCTACGCGCTGGCCATAAGTCCTGACGCCAAGGTCTGCTTCTCCTGCTGCTCAGATGGAAACATCGCCGTGTGGGACCTCCATAACCAGACGCTCGTTAGGTCAGTGCTTTGGCTCGAGGGATGTATTTTTTTACCAATATGGCAAATTTTAAGAATTCACTCGGTTGGAATCTGTGCCTCGGGCGTTCTTTAATACACAGCTCACAAATTGTAAGAAACCCTTGTTGTTTGAGTTGGGAAGGCCTTCTGCTCTGTTCCTGACTTCATGTTTGGGTGTCTTGTGCTGTTCCAGGCAGTTCCAGGGCCACACAGATGGAGCCAGCTGTATCGACATCTCCCACGATGGAACCAAACTGTGGACCGGGGGGCTCGACAACACCGTCCGCTCCTGGGATCTGAGGGAGGGACGTCAGCTCCAGCAACACGACTTTACCTCACAGGCAGGGAGAAACCTCTCACACTCGTTCCAGAGTGTCTTCAGCTGATGCTCGATGCTAAAACAGGCTTTATTTGAAGTGCTGAAACACTGACCTGTGTTGTATCCGTGTTGCAGATCTTCTCGCTGGGCTACTGTCCCACTGGAGAATGGCTGGCTGTGGGCATGGAGAGCAGCAACGTGGAGGTGCTTCACCACACTAAGCCCGACAAGTACCAGCTGCACCTGCATGAAAGCTGCGTCCTCTCACTCAAGTTCGCCTACTGTGGTAAGAAACAAGCAAAGAGTCTCCTTAATGTGTGCACACAAACAGAATTCTAGTTATTAGTTAAATGAATAATAGATAGATAGATTCATCTCCAAAGAGAAATTTGCAGTTCCAGCAGCTCAAAAGGTGGACACACAAGAGCATGCAAAATAAGAACAAGAACTACTTTCAAGTAATGAACAACTTACAAGTAGAGATCAACTTACTTGAAAAGTTTTCTTTACTAGAAAGAGGTAAAAATACAATACAAAATAACAATATAAGAAAAAAAATAGTGAAATAAAAATAAAGAACTAGGCTATACAAGATAAACATTCAAGCAGTTAAATATAGGCACAGTTGTGCAAAACAGTGTGCAATAGTCCAGCAAATAGACGTGTGTGTGTGATGGAGTCCAGCATTTAGATGTGTGTGTGATGGAGTCCAGCATATGGATGTGTGTGTGATAAAGTGCATGTGTCCATGGTGTGTGGTGTAAGTGTGTAGTGGGTTCGGAGTTGTTGTGTTGATTATTGTTTTTGTCGCCCTCCCCGAGACTTGGTCAGTGCTGAACATGGATTTCTCAGGTTTATTCACTTTTGTCTTGCTGAAATCATTTTACTACAATCACCTCAGGATCGTCTCGATGGGCACTCAGCTAGAAACCACATCCTTGCAGTCTAGACGAGCACCAGTCGCAGCATCAGTATCAGATGGACGTATAGCTAGTCGGTTACTGGTGGGACGGTTTCTGTAGATGCTGCAGTAATTCAAACATCCAGTGACTGTTATTCAGTCGCTTGAAGGGTGATGGCGTGATTAAAAATAAAAAGCGGTTTCTTTTTGCTCTAGTGCATTTTTTAATCTGAATTCCCAGTGGGTGCTGTTTATTCCTGAGAATTTGTTTTGAGCACTGCATTGTGTTGAGATGTCGGATATCTCTACAGTTTAAACTGCACACAGCAAAGGCTTGTAGCTGTATTAACAAGGAAGCCGTTATTTTACAAATGAGCTCATTAGAGAAATTTGTCATTGCTTTTTCAGTTTGGATCATTCTGCCTGTTGGGCAGACCAGCTGGTTTCAAGTTTAAGGCTCAGATAAATGAGGTTTTACTATCGACTCACTTTTCTTTTTGCCAGAACTGTCACTATTCATTTCCCCTCACAAGAGCCCCCCACAGCACCGTTTCAAATCACTGCCACCACAGAACTGGTTAATTCAGATGACGCTCTCTGCTTCAGCGCTTTTGCTGTCACTAATTAAATCATTAGCCAACTAGTCAGTTGGGTAATTAATCAGAGGGTGATTTAAATAATAATCAGGGTGGAAATAGTGTGAGTCTCCTTCATTATGTGCATTTTATGATTGTTAATGTAATGGTCTTTTCCTCACTGCGGTTTTTAGGGCCACTGATAAGGTATTACAGAGTCACATGTTAGCTGTGGGTTGGAGGTTTACTGTAAATCAGAGTCTAGAGGAGACAGTGGTGACAAACACGACTGTGTGTGTATGTCAGCACACATACCTTCAGATGATATTCTCAGCACGTCTGCTCTGTGTTTGCAGGTAAATGGTTTGTGAGCACAGGGAAGGACAATCTGCTGAACGCATGGAGGACTCCTTATGGTGCCAGCATATTCCAGGTAACGAGATTCAGACACACTATTCAACTAACAGGTATTCGGGGAACATTACAGTTTGCGTAACCTCAGTGGTCTCGAGGCGATTTCACAAAGAAGTGTCGTTTCTACTGTGCATCTTTTTTTTGGCGTACAAAATAGAAGCACAGTTGCCTTTATTCTTCAGCCACTTACAACACAATGCTGTCACAATTATAGTGACAAATCTACATCCCAGTCATCTTCAGCTACATGTTTGTCAGATGTAATCACGGGAACTAATTGTGGATCCTGATAAGTCGTACGTGGGAGGGAAGGAGATTGTAAGATGCAGCGTAAAGCTCTGAGAAACTAATAAAGGTATTTAGTTCGTGTTCATATTATATTAAGGCTGTGTTACCAATCATGCTAATAATGGTGGTAAATGGTAAATCTTGTTCAAACTAAAAACATGTTCATCAGCTGTTTGAGTTCAGTCCTTCTACTTGCATATTTGATTAATCATCGACAAAAGTAATTGGCAATTATTTTTTAAGTAATAGTGAAAAAAGTCAAACATGCTCCAGCCTCACAAGTTTGATGCTTTTTGTCTGTTTTGTATGACGGTTAAAGGATCATCTGACTTTTTGACTGCAGCGTGGTTTAGGATTATTTAACATACACATTTTTCTGAACACTATACTCAGTCAAGACTAAGTAAGCTACGGTGGTACTGTAATGCTTCCAGCTATGGCGTTTGCTCTATGAGCTAATCTGACTAGCATGGTCTATTTAACAGGCAACAACTGTTCCATCATCACAGAGCAAATTACCCAGAATTCAAGTTAACTGAACAGTAATTATACTGAATAGCTATGGACAAATACACCGTTCCACCTCTGTTCATGAGGTTAACTGTTAAACATAAGACCGACTTAATGCCCTGATCAAGAAACAAAAAGTTGTACTCCCCTATCTTCACAAATAATGGTAACACATTAATGGTGACTTCTCTCGTGTTTCACTTCCACAGTCGAAGGAGTCGTCCTCCGTCCTGAGCTGTGACATCTCAGCAGACGACAAATACATCGTGACAGGATCCGGTGACAAGAAGGCCACCGTCTACGAGGTCATCTACTAGGAAGGAGGCTCCCGCTCTGCTTCAGCACTTCTATTGAGATGACTTGTGCTTTCCCCCCCGACCATCCATCTGTGGATTACAGCAGACTGAGACGAACTACAGATCTGGAAAACTTCTCTGGCAGAAATCGATGGAGATGTTGGCCTGAGGATGCTTGTGCTGGAAAGAAGAAGTCAACCTGTCTTTTTTTTATCCTTTTTTTTTTTTTTTGGAGGGTTTATTTTTGGGTTACACTTTTTTTTTTTTCCTGTTTTCCTTGAGAAAATTTGGGTGTAACCCGATGGAGCGGCGCTTCATTTCTGAGAACCTCGTTCCCCAGACGTCTTGTGAAAAGTGTACATATCGAATTAAATAAAAGACATTTTATATATATATTATAAGAATATATATATTTTCATGTCCTGGGTGTATTGTGATGATTTTTTTGGCCCACTCTGTCCTATGCCATGATATGAGTGGGGGAGCAGAACATAGGGTAGAACTTTTTAACTTTTTGATTTTCTTAAAGCACATTCTCCAGGCTGACTTTTTCAGAAATCAAACAGAGGAGCGTGAAACTTGTGAGTTTTAAAATGGCCTTTTGTCACAGTGCTCTTACCGAACGATGAAAACGTGGAGTCCTCTGACTCGGGCAGAGCCTCTGCTGGTTTGGACCAGTTTGGGACCGAGCAGGATGCTATGATTCAGGAAAAGAGATGGATGTAAACTTAATTCATATATATATACACATATATATATATATATAAAGACCTTTTTAAAGTGTACATCTCTGTGCTATCTTTTTCCCTGTTTGTTTGTTTTACCTTGTTAGATTACGGGAGATAGGGAACGTTTAATGTTTAGCCTAACCTTTGGACCTCAGTTGGCAGCAGAAGCACTGCAGCAGGCACAAACTGAGTGACAATGTGCTTTTTGCTAACTTGACGTAATATGGATGTTGAATTGCACAATTGATTTCTTGGCTACAGACTAAACTCAAACAGTCCAATCTGCGCTATTGGAATCCTTCTGCCCCCTTGTATCTTATCAATATTCCTGGAACATGTTTGGTCGGCCATGATGGGGAGAGGCAGAGACGTGTAACTGCTCATGCGAAAAGGAGGGAATGGAACAGACAAACACAAATTATTAAATCAAATGTCTCCCATGTTGACGTGAAGACAACAGTGAGTAATTCTGGTTTGTACACTGTGCTCAAGTACAAGAAAATAAAAGGGGCAAAATGCGTCAGTCCCTCTGAATCACACCAAAGTATGTAGCAAATGCTGTCAGCACTGAAAAGAAATGTACAGTTGTTAATAAATCAATAAAACCGTTTTTGTAGAATGGCCCATTTCCTTGTGATTGACCCTCTGATGATGTTTTATCTGCTAATGCACTTCTGATGTGCTTCATGGGCGTCTGAAGGCCTTTGGTTGTGTAAAGCATCAGTCTTTGACATGGATCAGGATCGAAGCTACCACACTGATAGCAGGTATTGGTGGTTTTCGAAACTTGACAGGATTTTTTTTGTCAAACAATTTAAGGAATAGACATTTTCAGAAACACTCATGTCGGTACATTGAATATGAAGCTACACTCAATAGATGGTAATCTTAGCATAAAGACTAGAAACAGCTAGCCTGACTCTGTTGCCTGGCAACATCATGGCAACAACAGGACTGCTCCTGGCCAAGAAATAGTCTGCCCCCTAACCCAACATTAATAATAAATCCACAATGGCTTTTAGAGCATTTTGAGCGTCATGTTCACATAATAAAATAAGAAATTAAAGTTCCAGGTGTTTAGAAAATGTCTAATTTTTCTGAGGTTAGTGAAGACTTGCAACAAAGACTCATGACGGCTACCTGTATAAAATCCTGGCCATAGCCCTGAGCAACATTTAGCTAAAGCCCATGTATCACTAAAACAGAACAAAGAGCAAAATATTATTTACGACAAACTTCACTGAACATCTCCTGAATCTCACAGGAGTTGAGGAGTTGGAAAGTAAACCAGTATTAGAGGATCGTGTGGTTGGCAATTGTGTGAATGAATGATAAGTTTGGACTCACCTCCGTGTGACCCAGGGCTCATTCAGTTTTCTCGACTTGTCTCCCGGTGACATTCACAATGCAGCATTTGAGGCCACGTCTTGTCGGGCGTGTTCCTGAATTCCATGTTGATCTCTGATTAAAGAGGGAAACACACAGAATGAAAGGTTTGTTGCTGTTGTTAAGTTCAGATGAATCAGCTTTTGTTAAATTCTGACCTCTTTATGAGTCAAAACAAACATGTAGGCTGAGAAAGTTACGTACTGTATTAAGTTCATGTCAAAGCAACCTGAGACAACAAGTTAGCTTAACACCATTTACACTCTTGCTACAACGCACAAGGTGAGAGTTATGAGACCAGTCGAAGCTAGGCTAGCACTTGAGCTAGTGAGCTAATCTGCTAGCATGGTCACTGCTGACTGACTGTGGGTTTGACGATGTTGTTTTATCAGCTTATATACTCAACGGAAACAGCACAAAGACAATTTATTTAATGTTTCACGTCATCAGCTTCATTGATTTTTGTAAATATCTGCTTATTCTGAATTTGATGCAGCAACACGTTTCAAACAAGTTGGGACAGGAGCAACAAAAGACTGAGAAAGTTGTGGAACGCTCCAAAAACACCTGTTTGGATCATTCCACAGGTAAACAGGTTGATTGGTAACAGGTGATAGGATCATGATTGGGTATGAAAGGAGCATCCTGGAAAGGCTCAGTCGTTCACGAGCGAGGATGGAGCGAGGTTCAACACTTTGTGAACACATGATTAGCTAAAGCATGTTAATACACAGGCTCAGGAACACTTTGTCAAACTGTTAAACACAGTTTGTTTGCAGATGACTCCATTCTGTTTGTATTTATGTTCCACACAGCTCACAACCTTTTTGTAATCTGGGTTGTAGGAGTTCAGATTTTAAGAAATGATAAAATGGACACATCGCTGAATCACTGTTTGTTGTCTTTTGGCATTGAGCTATTTTCGCTTCATCCACACAGACATCTAGAGCAAAGCTGGTGGAAGTCAGTGACAATAAAACTGTAATAGAGAAATTAAGAAGTAGTATATTTGGTAGAGATCTTTAGATATTGCTTTAAAAATGTGGTGAACAACAACACCAACCTGACATTTCATCCTGTAAAATCACAAACACACTCAGTGCTTGTAAAATGAAAAGGCTTCAAAAAAAAAAATCAGACCAAATGCCACTGTTGACAAAGAAATGAAGTAGTTACTGTAGGTGTCATTTTTTGGTAATGGGAAGAGTAAAATGTCACGGCTGTGACACACAGACTTGTAATATATTTGTCAGCGCACACACCGATATGAAACAAGCGAAGTGTGACACAGAGAGGAGATCTGAACTGAAGTAAAAAGGTGTGAGGGAGACGGAGACGGTTGTTGTGAGTTAATGGCTTTGTTTCCAGACGGGATGGTTTGTGGTTTCAGGCCTGCTGACAGGAGTAATGGTGGGAGGGATGAGACACACAGCTCAGGATCTGTGTGGCTTGGCAGACCACACGAACACACACACACACACACACACACACACACACACACACACACACACACACACACACACACACACACACACACACACACACACAGTTGCCTCACTTGACTCACAGAGCCAACAGAGACACATTCAGTCACACTCACATTGCACACACTCCCACACACACCTGAGAAAGAAAAAGACAAACTACTTGGGGAATTTGTGGCTTTGTGCAGATATCAGTGATGCTTGTGAAACAGGATTTGAAGATAAGATCTCTCACGCATTAACGTCATTGCCAATAACGACCAGCACATGCTTATGAAATGGTAACCTTTTTTTTTTTGTCAAGCGCAGGCTTCCATAGGATAACTCGTGATATGTACTATAAATGTCAGTCTGTGAATCCTGTTTCACTGACTCATCGCCCTGAACGGCTGCCATGTCTTTTCCTTCTCTTTCTTCCCCTCCCACGTCCTTTCCCACTCTCTTGTTCTGCTCCCACCACAGGTGGCGAGTGCATTCATTTTCACTTTTGTGGGGGTGCTGGCTGTAAGGCTGTGATTTCTGACTGTGTGTGAGAGAGGGGGGAGACGGGGTGGTTAGGGATGCAACATGGGGCGATTTCTTTGCCATGCATTTCGCTAATTGTGTGGGCTGAAGGCTGAGTACATAATGCTGAGCTATACGTGCGTGCACGTACAGACTGTCTTCAAATACATTAAAGCCGTTTGTCCTTTCGTAATCCTGCCTCCTAGAAATCGTGTTTGTGTGACACTAAACAGTTCTGACTGGCGGGTTTTTGAAGGTAGCTGGATTGTGTGGATGACGTTCACTGATGGTGGCTTTTCGGGTCCATAAAGTGGCACAAAAGTCACAACAAGGTGGACCACAGACCAGGGCCTGCATTCTGCTTATCACATGTGGTTCAGTTAAAGTACAACCCGTAAGTAAAGACAGCGGCTTTGGTTAAATATTGAGAAATACTGAGATATATGGAAGTAAACATTTGACGAAGACGAAGATTATTCCCTCACTCTGGCCAAGTGCTTTGACCGAACCATGAAGAGGATTCCAGCTGCAACAAGCGGATAATTGTGCAGCTTTTCAGATGTGTTTACTTAAAATGCTCCCATATAATATTGATAGAAAATCTACTCCGGGCAGAATTTATGCGTCTTTCTAAACGTATTTGCAGTTACAAGTTAGCAGCGCACAAACTTTAGAGATTTTTAGGAGACAGAGTGGGCGTTTGTGAATTTTAAATGGAGCTAAAGCCACTGGTGACCAGGCAGAACAACATTCAGCACAAACTCACAATCAATGAAGCAAATGAGCCAGAGAGAAGTGTTTGAAGCACAACGTGTGACGGGGAATCGACTGTAAAACTATTTCACACAATAAAAACAGAACGTATGCAACCTGACATCACCGGCCATCACGCGCCGTCTGAGACAGTCACCTCATAACCGATGTACAGGTTACATTAGAAGAGCCCATACTTCAGCATCACCTGAACCGGGACACCGCACTAACTCTGCCTAATCTGCATACTGACATCCAATCACAATGCCGGCAAAACCGAGATACTACACACTTCATCATCTATAAATGCAAAGACCCGTGATAAGATGTCACTCTCCAGTTCACATTTGAAGGCGTGTTAAAGGACAGATTAACTGGAACACAGTCCCGTCGTGTCCACGTGTCCAGAACATCACAGGTGTTGATGGACGCGTGCCTTCAGCAGTCAGATGTGGGCGAGAGAGCATCTCCCACAGTTTTTGTGAAGCTGGAACATGAAGGGTGAATGCTGAAGTACAAACTTTGGAGGCCACTCAGTTAGTCTGACAGCTGCTGAAGCCTCGAATGAGCTTCAGCTAAGCTTCGGGATGCAGAGCGAAGCGGATTTTTGTCTAACCCTGAAACAACACCAGAAGCGATCCGGTTGTCTCGATGTACACGTGGGCATGTAGATACTGTTTCAAGACATGTTTCATGTTGATGTGGAACAGTCTAAATTGTCTAAATTCAGAACAGTAATGAGCCATGTTTAAATGAGCACGGTTTCTCACCATTTGACCCAGTTCATTTTGAACCTTTCCCCTGGATCTCTGCTAAAAGCTGACTGTGCTCCACCTAAAGGCTCCTCGGCCTGTAAAATCCTGATCTAAGGCGTTTTTGTTCTCTTGACAGTCGAGAGCTTTTGCAGTGAAGGAGAAGTGATGCAGGGCGCTCTTCGTCTCTCCTCTCCATTTCTCTCCTCGGTCCATTTCAGCGGGAGGTGAAGGTACTCTCCGCTACCTGACAGCCTTCTGATTTCATCTCTCTTTTATGGCACCGTGAGACGAAACGGAGAGCAAAATGATGAGCCTTTCCTCTCTTTTCTCACAGAGACAGCCTTTTATGGTTTCATCTTCCTCTCCCAGCGTCTCCATTTCTCCATCCCATTGTCAGCAGCTACACCCCTTCACATCTTTCTTTTCTGTGTATCCCCTCTTCAGGGGCAGCTCCTATAAGCACATCGATTGGGCTGAACCAAGTAGCCTGAAGGAAAACGGAGAGGAGTGCACGAGGGTGCAGTATTTTCTTCTTCTCTCTTTTCTTTTCTTTACAAAAAGAGAGGGGCAGATAAAAATGGGATACTCTCTTCTGCCTCTCTCCCTCACTGGATAACCTAACCAAGTGCTTGCAGAGAGCAGTGGGAGATTAAAGGGGGCTTGTGTAGAGGCACAGAGCGCCGGTGCTTCAGCACCCAGAGGTCATTTGGGTCCCTTTGATAGCATTCAGGCCTCGCCTCATCTTCTGACCTGTCCTTAAGATGAGAAGCTTTCATCAGTCTCTGCTGGACACAAGAGCCCACTCAGGACCAGGGGCTCAAATTAGAGAGGGGCTTTGTGTGTGTGAGTGTGCGAGCGTTGAGTTGTCATAGTGTTATGTATAATTCAATGCTTTTACTGTTATAAAAGCCTTTCCCCTGGTCTTTGATCACACACACTGGTGAGAACAATGCTTAAACTGGATTTTGTAACTTATTTGTCCAGGAGGGACCAGAAGGGGCTTCTGAAAGGAGAACAGAACAGCGGTGGCGGCTTAGTGTGGCAAGCCAACAGTCACCTGACAGTACTCTGAATATCAAGTGTATATATGCAGTGAGTGGCCAGAATAACAGAAACCTCGAAGTAATGTAATCCAGTGGATCCACTGTAAATATTACCTTTGTGACACTGTTCACTTATTTGCCACGTCAGAGAAGCATTGACACAACTCTATAGTGATTTTTCAAGCTAAACGAATAGGGGGACTGAGAACCACATTAGAAAGTATGTCTCCTTTAAAATTACTATCTAAGTCACTTTATCATAATCAATGAATTGATCCTGGTCCCAGTCTGTAGTGATCAATGCAACAGCAGTTATTTGCTTTTGTAAGTACCAATTAGACATGGTTGACCAGGTCTCATGGTTGTGCAGTAAATATGTAGCTGGAGCCAGCAGCTGCTTAGCTTAGCTTAGCATAAAGCCAGGAAACAGCTAACCTGATTCTTTCTGATTCACATTTGAATCCGTTGTGTTTAATCTGCACACATTTTAGCTTTCCCAACCTTAACTATTCCTTTCAAACCGAGGACGACAGGAGTTCAAAAGTTGGATGAACAAAGCACAGAAAACAAACTCTGACTTCAGACTAGAAGATCAATCGACTCCTCTCTCACCCACGCTGACTGAGGAGGTGGAGAAAACAAAGAGGAAGAATATTTCAGCTGTTTTGTTTGTTTGTCTCCTGCAACAAACAGAAATGTACATGTTGGCGATTTCATTGAATAGAACGTCTCTATAAGTCCTCACATACAGGACCGGTCATTAGGAGGATTTTGAAACTTTCTATCACGTCAAATGAACTAATTTCTGATGAGGGAAATGAGGGAATAACCCTGAATCAGGCGAAATCAGAGCTCAAACTGAGGCGGGCGGCTGAGTAATGAGGTCTGGCTTCCACAGTTGTAATTAAAAATGCATTTTGTGATACACAGTAAGCGATAGCAGAGACAGACAGCAGAACAGTGGCTCACAGACACAAAGCAACAACAGGAAAAAAGGCTTTTTCATTTCATAAAAGGGAAACTGTGAAACACTTCTCACAGCAATCGCTTTAACTGCCAAGGTGAACACAGGGGTTAACAAGCTCAGCAAAGCAAATAATTGGTACAAATAAGTAATTAGCACAGTGGAAGGGCTCATATAAAATGTGAAGGAGCACTAATTGAACATGATTATAAACTTCCTTCCTTCCACCTCCATCAATTGGAGCTGTAACGAGGATGTCCTCAGAGATAATTAGGATCACAGGGCAAAAGTGCCACTTCAGAGAAACTCAGAGGGAGACGGTTCAGTACAGTAAAACATGGCAAGAGTTTAGCAGAAATACTGAGGAATAATTATTCATTTCACATAATCACCTGATTGTTTGGATATCATCCCCATGCAACTCAAACCAAGCTCCAGGAAGCAATATTCCTCATATTAACACTTGATCAAATGACTTCTCCGCTGACAATCAACACGCGTATCTGCAGCTCTATGCCGCTTTTCAACCATCCAGTTGGTTTTCCAGCAACTCAGAGTGTTCGGTTGAGTGTCATCACAGTCATCTGCCATCGGCATTTAAAGCAGCGCTGCTGACAGCACAGCACCTGCTCAGCACAAAAACATCAAGTAAACGAGCATCTGGTGAAAACAGTCAAGAATTTAGCAGCTAAAGGCGCAGGTGTTTCTCACAGGAGTCGGTGGAGACCAAAACAGAACAAATGACTAACTGTAAATATAATTTCTCCATTAATTGTTTGGTCTCTAAAAGGTCAGAAAATAGTAAAAAACATTTTATAAAAACATTTGACATTTCATCTATTCTATAGAACTATAGAAGCAAATTTGGGTGTAAGCAGTAAATTGTTGCCATTTTTACTTTTCATTGACTCATTTACTGCTGCATGTTACTTTCTGCTGACAACACTATTTAAATAAAGAAACTATCAAGAGTTAAAGAGATAATATATTACATTTAATAAATGGAACTAGTTGTTACCAGGGAATTTGATTTGTCTACTTATTTCAATACTAGAGTTCACTACTTTACAAATCACTGTTAAATTCTGTCAGTCACACATTAAACTTATGTTTTTAGTGTTTCACAGCCACTAAGATGTTTAAATAAATACTGCCAGACATTATTATTCTGTTAAGTAGCGGCACAATAACTATTAATTATACCATTTTCATGCCAAAAATAATGATTTGATCCAATTAGCATGGTGAGAAATCTTTTAAAACAGTGTTGAGACTCTTTTGATTGGCAGGGAAGATGTTTCATAAACCAAATAATGTATTGACAGAGAAGACTGCCATCAAGGTTTCACAGACTGCTTGATTAGTTGTAGTCAGAGAACAAAGTGCTGAACCTGCCTCGGCAATCAGAGATCCATTATATTATTCTAACCTCAGGATGTGCATGCAGTGTGTGTCTGGTGGATGTTTCTATGAAATCACTGGAGGATGTAGACACAGGTGTTACCAGAGTGGGTTCAAAGAGCCTACAATGATACCTGCTGTAATGACATCAACCGTGTGTGGACGTGTTCGACAGTCTTTTGGGGTTTGTCTTGATGATTTGACAAATGCTCCACTATCTCCATGTGTACACCTGGACCCTTCATAATCACTCCAATTAATCACAACAGCAGTGTGTGTCTGTGTGTGTGTGTCTTTAGTGTTTACCTGGCCTCTGTGACTATTGATGTATCAGCACAAGTAAACCTTAACAAGTCTGCCCTGCACCTGCACTGACCATAGCTGTTGGATAGCATGTGTGTGTGTGTGTGTGTGTGCGTGTGTTTGTGTGAGTGCGTACATGTGTGTGTGTTCGTGATTGTGAGTTTAGGGGTACAATGTGTAAGAATTTGCCACCTGTCGAGGGTCACTCCAATCAAATAGGGGGCAGCATACCACCAGAGTGACCGCTAACTGCTGCTCACGATACCCTTTGCTGTAGCAACTAGCAGCTGTTAGCTACCTAGCTCAGTTAGCCATGCAGCTAGTGACAGGAGTCTGCCCCAACCAAGAGCTTGAAGCACCTGGATAGCTGGTGTTTACACTGCAGGGAACAGATCCGGGTGCAGCCAGTCCAGTTAAGACGCCGGAAGGAGGCCAGTCTGACAACATGAAATACCAAGTACCAAGGGGATTTAAAGCGGTTAGGACCAGGATCTGATTCTGGACACCATGAAGACGCAGGTGAGGCATGAGGCGAGAGGAAGGTTGGTCATCGCCAGTGTGGAAAAGAGTCGGAAGCTGTCGAGAGCTATTTTCTTTATTTAATAGACTCTAACTACCTCTTCACATTCTGCTCAAAATTTTAGTTCATTCAGTGTTTTAAACCAAAATTCTGGCCATTTGTAAGACTCATCTCTGCCTGATGGTCTGTGCTAATTTTCTGCATGTTTCTACTTTGCACCTGTGCTTTGTGATGAGTTATCTATCAGACTGCTCAGACTACTTTTCTGAATCAGAGCGGTGCACGTTAGCTGTCAATCCTTACAAGAATGCTGTCGTATTTTTGCAAATGTCGAAACTAAGAAAGAAGAATTGTGGATTTATTTAAGACATCATGTGTGAAGAGCTATGTAGCTTTGTTTGAAAGGCGCTATACAAATAAAGATCAAATTATTGTTCTAAATTAGTGTTCTTGTTATGAATGAGATTTGTTTATAGACATGGCAACAGAGGATGTTCTACTATGGCATGTTTCTGAAGCTTAAAAGTTGCTTTGAAGAAAACTTACACAACACAACTAGTTTTAAGTGAAGTAATGGGGTAAAGTAACTTTAAAAAGAAAAGAAAGAAGAGGAAGTAAAGGTTAAAGGAGGTCATTGTAGAGAGGGAGAAGTGAAATGAAGCCGGAAGGCTGACAGAGAGGCGGGGGGCTTTGTGCTGTATGAACAGGTCATTTGTTTGGGTGGGTCACAGTGGTTAAAGGCCAGAGGAAAGTGAGGTGCCAAGTTGATGTGACAGGCAAATGAGTGTGAGCCTGTTCCTGGGATTTCTATGGGCTTTATGCAAAGCGAGAGGCAAAAGGGGAAACTGCCCATTCAGTGTGGCGGCAGAGTGGAGGGGGGAGACTCCAACCAACAGGAATTCAAAGCAGCGGTCAAAACACCAGACCGAATATAATGCTGCTTTGAAAACTGGATTTATTCAGGGAGACTAATCAAATAATCAGCCAACTGTCACTGATGATTAACGCTGGTTTGTTTTGTAAAAGATGGACTGGCATTATATAGTTTCTTATATGTGAAATCTTATAAACATCTCAGCACATTGCTGCTGGCTGAGTTATGAACACTGACCATCTTTAACAGCCAAATGAGCAAACAGCTGTATGATCCAACAGCCTGAACGAGCACTGACATGTTTAATCGCACAGTGACACAAGTTACAATGCACCAATATGTGCAGTCGCGTGTGAGAACACAAACTGGTGTGCAGGAGAGTAAACACACACACACACACACACACACACACACACACACACACACACACACACACACAGCTGTGAATAAAGCTGCTTACGAGGTGCAACAAATGTTTTGATCAGGAAAGACTATCCAGATCTCAAGGTATTAATTCTGAGCTGTGAGTTAGCATTCGCTCGGACATCACCCCTGACTGAAAGGTGTGTTGGTGCACACACACACACACACACACACACACACACAAAAACACGTGTAAGCCCCGAAACATGACATGACATGTTGGACGTGTTCTGAATACCTCCACAGGGAGACAACCAGGAGACATCCTGATCAGATGTCTGAACAACCTCAGCTGGCTCCTTTTGACACAGAGAGCTCCTCACCTTATCTCCACAGGTGAGCCCAGACACCGTGCCAAGGAAAGTCCAGAGACATCTTAACTGAACGACCAGAGCTGTTGACCTTAGGTGAAGGTTGCAATGTAGATCAAATCAAACCAAAGTCAAACACTTCGTACAACAGTCCGGTACACCTTCATCACCGCTGACAACACACCCTGTCGATATCAGCCTCCATATTGGACTGAAAAATCCTGAAATACTTAAACCCCTTCACTTGTGGCAGCAACTCACACCCAACCAAACGCGACCAATCAACTGTTTTCCAGCAGAGAGCCATACGGTGTCCTTGGACTTGCTCACCTTCGTTCCATTTGCGCACTCAGCAACAACACTCGGCTGTAAACCACCGAAGCTCATGCTGTGACTGCGGTCCAATTAGCCAGAATTAAACTGGCAAAAAGGAGAGATGCAGTGCTGAGGTAAAACTGGACTCTCTCCACTGCTCTGCTATAACTTAAGCTACTACCTGTGAGAATCACAGACGAGCCACGACCTGGGCAGAGGCCAGCACACACTCAGAAAGTGCTTGAGTGATGCAGCGTTCATGTTACTGTCATTACCAGTTTCAAACTTAAAAACAGAAGTCAACATCCAAGATGTAGTTACGACTGGAACGCTCAGATGATTGTAAAAGTTAATTGTTCTTGGTGCTAAGAAAGTAGTAGTAGTATGGAAGTACCAGGAAGTCTGTGTTCATGGTAATTAAACCCCAAACTTGGATGCAGCGTTCTACTGACCATGTCTAATTTGTTTAACCACCACAAGAACTCTGAGTTGTCCGATAACGTGCACACTAGCACGTCATAAGAGATATGAATCTTTCCATCTCAGCCATCCATTAAATGATGTGAACATGCCGTCACTGCAGAAAATGCAGAAACAGCTCTCACTCCAGTTACATGAGGCTGCTCTGCAACAACCCGAGAAAGTAAGCTAGCAAGTAGTGCTTGTTATTTCCCTTTCATTACTTTACAAAATCAAAGAGATGCTGTAGACACGTGAGGGGAAATAAGCTTTACATGCAAAGAGACGTTACTTAGAGAAATCTGTGCTTTGGTACATTTGCAAGCTCAAATGTAAACACTAAACCAGCAAACAGACAAACAATTTGTAGAACTGCAGGAGCAAAAGCTCTTCCTCTGTCTGCGTCTGGCCTGTTTTCCTCAGTTTTCTCTCTGTCACACACACACACACATACAGACACAGCATATTCCCTCTCCCTCTCTCGACCTGTCTCACACACCATTACCCCTGTGAGGCGAGGAGACAACCCTAGCCAGGGGAGAGGGGGAGGAGGGGGCGGCATCATGGGTAATGTCAGTAGACACATGTCAAAAGTACAGCCTGTGTCCTGAAAAAGCTGTGTGTGGTGTGACAGCGGTCCGCCTGCCGTTAACCCGAACCCCCACCCTCCCCACACCCACCCCGACTCTGTCCAGCCGACAGAAAAGCTTCCTGTGTTAGCCCTGAGGGAGAAAGAGAGCAAGACGGAGCCAGCAGGGAGGGTCATCAGCACGACTCCGCTTGGATAAATGCTTTTCCTTTTGCAGTCTCACCTCACTGCACAGCTATTGTCCTCAGGAAGGGTGCAGAGGGTGTGTGTGTGTGTGTGTGTGTGTGTGTGTGTGTGAGAGAGAGAGAGAGAGAGAGAGAGAGAAGGACAGCAAAGAAAGATAGACAGCGGTCATTTAGGTGTGTACGGGTTGGGGGTTGGTGTAGTTTACTTCTCAAATACTCAACACACACAAATCACTTGACAAACCTCTCAGCCCTGCAGTCCTCCTCTATCAATTCCACAACTATGAATCAAATAATTGGCTTTTTAATGAGACAGCCTTTCTGTTGTCCAGACGTTTCCCAGTCCAGCCATCGTAATTCACACAGCACTGCACTACCTGGCCAAAAGTGTTCGGGTAGCGCAGGTGGGCTTTAATCTGCTGCTATAGCAGCCTCTACTCTTCTGATTTCAGGCTTTCCACAACATCTTGGAACCTGGCTGCAGGGATTTGCTCCCATTCAGCCACAGGAGCATCAATGAGGTGGGGTTCTGATTTCATCCTGAATGGGTGAGGGGTTGGGGTCAGGGCTCAGCACAGGCCAGTCAAATTCTTCCACACCAAACAAAGAAAAACATTTCTTTATGTTCGAGCATGGAGAGTCACTCCTGACGTGGGGAGACACATATCTGTGGTAAATAATCTAAATGCAAAGTCTGCTCACTTTGCTCTTGCAGAGGTTGCCCGTGTGGTGTCCCACATAAATTGGATTCACAGTAATTGCTTCCTTAAAAATGATTAGCAGGCACAGAGGTGAAAAGCAGCTAACATGCTACACAGAGCGTACAGTGAACTGGGCTGCTGTTTGGACGGAGGACAAACCCAGCAGCCGTCTGAGCGTGTATACAGACCCATCATTGGGCTGACACAGGGTAAGCAAGGACAAATATTGCTGATTGCTGTGCTGCAGATCGGTGATCTGGGAACAGAGGAGAAAAATGGAGAGAAGCTTTTCAGAGTGTGCTTGGATTTTCAGAGAAGTGCTTGGATGAGATGGGATGAGAGATTAGATCTGATACTACAGTTTAATTAGTGAGATAAACTCCCTCCCCTAAAACTGTAAAGTAAGAATTAAGACTAATAACTCCCACTGTTACATGTCAAATCTTTGACTAATTTACATTTCATGGGCTGATTTCCCTTCATTTTAACTGTGTGACCTCCAGTAAACATAATATGGTTCGCTCTTTGTGAAGGTCTCATGACATGCTGACATATAGTCATCAAAAAGTTGTTGAGGAATCAGTATATTATGGGCTATAGCCAGTATACAGTATGTATAGAATGTAATATTCCCAGGCACTGTATGTAACATAAATGGTTATTTGCAACCTGTTTTTGGTGATAGATTTTCTGGATTTAATACAGATGCTCAGACATCGTTTAACTTGGTAAAACAGTGTTCACTGAATTCCACCTGTAGCACACTGCCTCCAGCTACGACAAACAGCATTCAGACTCTATCATAACCTGAATGATTATGGGGATTATATCTATAAACGGGCATAAATGCAAGGAGGCAAAATTCCAACATGAAATTTACAATATCAGCAAACCAGTCTCTGCTGACTGATGTACATTCAGTTAGTTGAAGGACAATTATAGCTTCTGTCAGTCAAAAACAAACTGTAATTCATCTGATTCTGACAAAACTGTTGGCCATGTAGAGCACGTGGAGCAGAGTTAAGGCTCAAATATACTCCAGAATAAAAGGGCATCAGAAGTGCGATCTTGCATGCCTCTATGGTACATAAAACATGATAATGCGCCCTTTACGGTGGTCTGATGAAAACTGGATCAAGTGCTTTCTATGCTGCCCTACATGCAAGAACACTTTCTGCACACTGGCAGCCTTTTATTTTTTTCACCCCCACCCA
The DNA here is from genome assembly GCF_017976325.1 of Chelmon rostratus. Taxonomy (NCBI): domain Eukaryota; kingdom Metazoa; phylum Chordata; class Actinopteri; order Chaetodontiformes; family Chaetodontidae; genus Chelmon; species Chelmon rostratus. The sequence goes on along the minus strand of NC_055658.1, from coordinate 28,760,285 downwards.
CTGCATGTTCAGTCGATGCATACTCTCTACGGACCTTTGCAGGTCTGGGCAGACGACAAATCGAACAACACCGACTTGAAAACAGTACAAAGACAACATATTCAATATTGTAGCTCATCTGCTTTGTTGATTTTTGTAAAAATCTGCTTATTCTGAATTTGATGAAGCAAGTTGGACAAGTTGGGACAGGACAACAAACTGGCAAAGATGTGGAACGCTCCAAATACACCTGTTTGGAACATTCCACAGGTAAACAGGTTGATTGGTAACAGGTATTGGGTATAAGAGGAGCATCCTCAACAACATATTGTCAATAAAACATCGTCTTTAAATCCATCCACAGTCTCAGACATTACTGCAACAAGCAGATACATTGAAACTGATTTCTTTTACATGCGATCAGTATCTGTAAGTTGTATCTGGCTTTAATGGAGCATTACTGTTCATAAAGAAATAAAATAAAGCACTGAAAGTGCAGGAGTATTTCCTTCCATCTGACTTTTGACTTTCTAAGTGTGCGTATATGTGGGCCCACAAATGTGTGCCTGTAATGTATGCGCACAGTGAAATCACAATGACTTGAATTACATTTGGCAGTAAATTGTGTGCGATGTTTAAAAGAGAGTCTGCTGAATGTCATCTCGTGTCAACATGTATTTATGTCTGAGTCCCGTTTCTCTCACACAAAATGCTAATTAATTCAAGGCTGCCACTCAGCTCTAATTAAGAGGCAGCCTCAGAAATAGCAGCAAACGGAGATGTTTCAGTGGTTTTGTGCCTCTCTTATTATAATACTGATTCACAATCTGGGAGCACCATGATCACACACACACACACACACACACACACACACACACACACACACACACACACACACACACACACACACACACACACACAATAACGGACACAGTAATGGAGAATCAAAAGGGTGGGAGCTGCTCAGATTTTATATGCATCGAAAAATGATTCTTAATTATCAACAATTCTTATGACACTGCAAGAATCTAGTCTTCACACAAATGAGGTGATACTTTGTCATTCCTACTGCAAGAAATGGATGGGCAACACGGCCTTGCAATAATGTCCTGATGCCACAAGGCATCTCTGCCATGACATTATTTCTGAAGAAGCTACTGGCTGGTTGGCTGGTTAGTTAGCCGGTAGGTGTAGCAGGTGTACAGACCTGTTGTACTGACATTAGTCACCTGATTAACATCAAATTAGAGAACTAACTTCAATTTGATGGTGATTATGAAACTAACTTCAGTGTGCTCCTTTTTTTAAACCGAACCTTGTCAGGCGGAGCCAGCAGCTGTTTCCTTTAACTTTACACAAGACGAGGGCTGTCAGCGAATATTCTAAATGCGAATTAAGATTGGAATTGTAAAAAATCCCTACATTTGGATGTTAAAATTAATATTCGATAGTGGAAAAAAGAGACACATTTTTGATGAACGATAGCAATTTTTTGTAAAGCTCCCTGACACACTTCATTTCACTGTGACTACTTCATCAAATCAAATCAATTTTATTTATATAGCGCCAAATCACAACCAAAGTTGTCTCAGGACACTTTTCACATGTACAGACCAAACTCTTTATCTACAGAGATGCAACAATTCCCTCATGAGCAAGCACTTTAGCAACATGAAAGTCAACTTTTTCACCAGTTAAATGTGAAGCTGCAAGTCGATTTGCATTCACAGTAACTCAATACATTTCTTCCGGGACTGACACCGAGTTCACAATACTGCAAATATATAATTACTGCAATACTGCACAGGCTCAATCACAGATTACCTCACTCAACTGTGACTTAACAGACATTTAAATGCAAATTTTTTTAGATTATATCTGAAAGATTTGTACTGATATTGTCACGAACGATATGATATGACACACTTCTAATGCGTGTTTAACTAATAACACTGTCAATTTTGTCAATAGTGAAATTCGCTGCAGTGCTCCCGCACAAGCCCTGTGTCCTCCAGAACAATTAGACATGCAAAATGACATTGGAGAAAAGCCTTCAAACAAAGCATCATGAAGTACATTACAGAGAGACGACAGCAGCTCAAGTTCAAATCCTCAGGTGAGGATCACCTTCAACTGATGACCTCTTTTATTCTACCTTGACCAAACAGAAATCTCTGTGCTTCATATCTTGATGGAGCGTAGATGTACTTGAGTAATCCCTCATATTTTCCTTTCAGCCTCTCCACAGCAAGATTACAAAAGGCAGTGAGCATTATAAGAGGCACAGGTAATTGCCCTCATTCCAGACACCGACAAAAGCCAATGTTCTGGCTGCTCTTAAGAAAGCTGTTGAGTGTCACTCAAGTATTCTTCAAGGCAGCAGAAAATTGTATGGGTCTTTCTTTCCATGACAGCTACCAATCTGAGGATATTATGAGTTTCCCTATTTGAAAAACTGTGTATTGACAAATTGCTGCAATTCCGATACAGTATTATATTAAAGAAATAGCTTTTTGTTTCCTGTTCCTTCCGAGACAGCTGAAGAGATGATTTTTAGCTTGATGGTGAACATTTTTAAGATAAAATAACACTTTATTAATCCCACGCCGGGGAAATTAAAAGCTCCAAAAAATCATTTGAAAATAATTAAAAAATCACCAAAGTTATTCAGTTCACATGGTCGTCATCAGTGTAGCACAGGATGATTGATTTTGCCAGAATATACTTCACAAACTAAGCAGTGATCATTAATTTACAGTTTGTGTCAAAGTGGATTAAGTCTTACTGACTATTATTATTCAGTCTGTGCTTTGACCTCTTCACTTCCCACAAGGAAGCACCAAGCTCAGCACAGCAGGGAGAATGGAGAGATCATATAATCTTCCCCACAGGTGGGTGCAGGGGTGGGTGGAGCAAGGCCTATCACGTTTTCTGGATGAATCGCATGCTGATAGAGTCGAATCCTGCTACACATCTACAAACCGTTTTTACCATCCACTCATAGCTTAAACACAGCGGTATAATGAATGGTGTGAATCAGTGTGTAATATGATATAACACTAGGTGCTCAGGAAAGACACGTTTTATATATATTGCTTTAATTCACTCTGTAAACTGAAGTTTTGGTAATGCTGCCCCTACTTTTTCATGCTTTTTGAAGACTTTGAGGAGGCTAACACAGATTTCTCATTTCTTGTTTGGCCATTACGTAGACGGAGGTTGTTTTTCACCCCACAACAGAGCTTTTCTTACATGTTCTGCACAATTAATTCATCTGAGAATGCCCATGATGTGTTGCTGTGTGAATGGAAAAAGGAAGTTTATTCAAAATGATGACACAGGTCTTAACAGATCGTGTCAGCAAAACTGAATTTCACAATGCCAGAAAACTTCAAACGCATAAAAAACAGTGACTTGACTGCTGAAGGAATTAATGTCCATCTTGGTTAATCAGTGGCATTTATGAAGAATGAGCCAAAATTTGGTCGCTGACTATCGCAAGAAGATCCAGCTCAGCGTGGAAACGGCTTCAAAAGAAGGTGGTGAAGTAGGTGTCATTATCTACTTCTGAGAGGCTGTATTAGCGCTTGTGTGTGTGTGTGTGTCTGCTGGCTTTTAACAACATCGACCAAAGTCACCACAGACTGTTAGCTTCTGCTTTGAGGACCAAACCCATTTAGGGAATTCAGAGGGTATTAGTTGGTGATTTAGGTCCTAATGAATGGGTTGCCAAGCCACTAACACACATCGATGTGTCCCCATCAAACACACACACACGCACACGCACACACACACACACACACACACTCATCCTTGAGTGAATTGTAACTAAGCATTCCTCTCACCCCAAACCCTGCTTCCTGCCATGCTAAACACCAGTTCATGGGACACCATCTGGTCACATCCCATATAAAAAAGGAGAGATCTTGTCAAACCAGCTTGAATAAGCACACAATGCTAATAACCCAAAGGACAATCAAAGACTCCAAAAGCTAACTGAAGATGAGAAGCCCAAATATTGCCCCATTACTCATCCTCTGACCCTAAATGTGATGTCCATTATAGCACACCAACCACTGGGGTAGAACCAATCCTAACCCAGTCACTCTTTGCATATGAAAGGATTTAGCCTCAGAATATAGAATCCAGAGAGTTGGCTCTGGCACTGATTTCAAGGGATATTTAGCCCCCTATTCAGCCATCAACAAAGGACGGGCATTCAGACAGGCAAGGAGGGAGGCAGTGCTTGCTGAGCCGTCACAGAGCTCATTTGTTCTCTTCTGTTTACTTAAGCCTCCCCCTCTTCTTTTCTCTTCCCTCCAGAGGCTTCAAGCATGGACGGGTGGGTGATTGGGAGCCCTCCTTCACTCCATCCCAGTGGGAGAGATAAACAGCGATTTAAATGGTAGTCAGAAAAAGGTTTTGATTTGCATGCATTTATCGGTCAATCAGCACTGCCGACAATCATCATCAATCTGTCGTTGTGCTGCTGAGCAGAATTACTTATTTATTTTGACTCCTTCATCTTCATCACTCTATGTTCTCCTGGTAGTATTGTGTACGGCCATGTTTATCTATCTGGGAGAAAGAGTGTACTTGTATGTGTGTGGGAATGTTTCTGAATACGTGCATGTCCATGCACTCTTTGAGTGTCTTTAGTCTGTGATAAGGAAACACTTGATGAAGCTGAGAGGCCTCCTAATCTGATTTCTGCCACCACCCACCTCCAGCCTCCTGTGTATTTGCTGGGAGATTGCTTAGGCAGTCTGAGGGGAGAGGTATTTGTAATTATATAGGTGGATTAGGGGGTCGGCTGGAGGCCACATGGACTAGCTTTGTTGTGTCTGAGAAGTAGGGGAGGCGAGGTGTAGCTGCGTGTCTCTCAGGTATTAAACAAGGTGCTTACAGATGGAGAGCTGGAGAGTCTGAAGCGTCAGCTCCAGATCAGTTTGGTGTAGTGTAGCGTGGTGGCCGATGAAGAAGTGAAGAGGGAGGCAGGCATGTGGCGCTGCAGAGACAAGAGTCCCATTTGGAATTTTGTACAGGATATAGCTGTGAAAGTTAACACCAGAGAGAAAGCAGCAATAATGAGATGCTCTTAATAACAAAGCACTTTGTTTGAGCAGACCAGTACACTGTATATGGAGAAGTTAGATCAGTAGGGTCTGACCAATATTGGATTTCTGAGGCCATTATATTGATACTGCTACTCAACATATTCAAACACATCTTTGATCACATGTCTTGTAATGCAGTGGCCAGTTTTAATGTTGGTTCAACCATGTAGAGCGCAGTATAAATAGTGTTTATTTCTATTAATAATAATAATAATAATAATATAATATATCTGCAATTCAGCTAAAGTAAGCCCATGTGTTTGTGTTGCTCTAAGGAAATCTTACAGCTCTACAGTTATGTAACAAGGGTCCATTCTTCACAACCTGTACTTTTTATTACTATGGCTTAGAAGCTAGATTTTATTGCAACTATGTCTTACGGTTAGTAAAGACTAGCTTTTTCACCTTTGTGCCATTATATCTTCGCTATCTGTCTGCACACTACTGTGATACTATCTATATGACAACTCAGTAAGTCACACTGAGGACAGAAGTAAATCAATTGTACTGTTCCCAACAGGCTAAAAATAGTGTGTTTCTGGGTTTAACTAGATTGTACAATATATGCTGATGTCTGCCTTAAGATGTTATGACATAACATGTTAATATCAGGCAAACTCTGCACAAACCTCAAAGCAGGATCCCCCCTAAAATGCCTAAATACAGCTGATACACATTGCATTTTTGGTTGAATTTATTTGTATTTATCTTGTTTCGATGAATTGCTGGTTAAATTAAACAAAGTCACACTGAGACATTACGGTACAACTACAATGTCTCTTTCTCAGTTTATCCACAACCCAGATTCCAGAAGTTGGAACGCTGTGTAAAACATCAATTATTATTTTTTAAACATATATTAAAAGTGCAGACAGTACAAAGACAATATATTTAATATTTCTCCTCATCAACTTCATAGATTTTTGTAAATGTCTGCTTATTCTGAATTTGATGCAGCGACACGTTTCAAACCAGTTGGTTTGAAACACCTGTTTGGATCATTCCACAGGTAAACAGGTTGATTGGTAACAGGTGATAGTATCATGATTGGGTATGAAAGGAGCATCCTGGAAAGGCTCAGTGGTTCACAGCGAGGATGGAGCGAGGTTGCATTCTGTTTTTGTTTACCTTTTATCCAGAATCACAACTTCTTTAATTGGGGTTGTGCAACATTTCCAGTAAGAAACAGCTCTGAGTGCCAGTTAAGAATAAATGCTTAACTACCACACGGGAAGAGATCCATCCTGGAAGAGGCAGAGACAGGACTTTCTGACCTGACAGTCGCCTCAGTGACTCAGTGCAGCTTGAAGATGTGTTTGGAGAAAGCGGCACAACTCATCTGTCTTGACAGAGAAACTCTCAACATACTTTGCTACAGCTCAATCCGCCTACACATGTGACTGCAACAAATTCTGTCAGGAAAAAAAGTCTTGTGGGAAATAGCAAAAATATTAACTAACCAAGAATAAATGGACCAAAAAAAGTCAATTCTTCATGACAAAATAATTCCCTAGATGCTGCACAAAACAACCGCGTAAAACACAACAAACCCAGACTGTAACAACCTGAACAAGTTTAACAACTAAAAGTTAGAGTAAAATCTCTTCAGTGTATAACAACAGCAAACTTTTGCTGGTATCAGGTGAAAAACAAGCACTACATTTATGAAAATGTCATCATCCAAAGAATCTATCTGCTGAATCAGTAACACACAGTATCTTAAACTCCTAATACACAGCACCTCTGCTTGAAAAATGCTTGTGGTGACAGCAGCACTCCTACAGCCACTGCTGAGTCTTACTCTTTTTATGATATATGTATGCTTTGATGTAAACGCTCTGCAAAGGAGTGTGTTCTTTAATGGACACTGAAGGCCGGGGCTCAGATATGTTTTCATCAGTTAAGCCTTAAAAAGCAGCAGAGACAGATCATTTGTTTCTCTTCCCAGCTGCCACAAAAACACCAATGTTTTTCAAACTGTGGTGCTCCAGGTTTTACTTCTAAATTCTCTTTAACTGAGAGTGATGGGAAGGTTGCTGCTTGCGGAAATTGTGAATTGAAATCTACCAGACTTGCTGAAATCATTTTCATGCATGGATGAGTGTTGAAGAGGTGAACAGAGATTCATCTCTCACTAAAGGCTTATGAGTACTTTATAGTAAAGGAGAGGCTGGTGCTTACGTATTGATTAGTCAGAAATCACAATCATAAAAGTTGTCAGCCTGACAGAACTAAATAATGCATGGGGAAACTTTCTGAGAATGATGGATTAGTCTTTAAGAATATTTTCTCCCACAATCAATATCTCTTCAGCTCATTTCAGCCACATCAGTCATTATTCAGACTGTGATGTTGGTGAGGAGACACTTTTGCTCGTCTCTGACAATGCTGCATTTACAGGGAATGGTCCAAAAAATGCTATATATATTATTTAAGACAACAGTAATGTAACAGTAATGCTTCTCAGTACTGACCCACCCCCCACCCCCCTCCAAAAAACAGACCCAAATCAAGTTTTACTGTGCCCGGACAAGCCTGATGAAGATACGACTGCAGTTCAAGGAAAACATAACATACACTTTAATAAATAAGAGTGGAGCCTCTTCCTGGTCGAGATAACTCAGGTGAGGAGGTCAGAAAGGTATTTTGGCAGGTTGCTCCTCCTCTGAAGAGAAAACCAATCAATTTGTTGTCACTACCTGCAATCAATCACTCCAAGCAATATGCTGAAAATGTGACTTAGGTAGCTATCATCGAATTTACATCAGTTTTTGGTGGACTGCTGTTGTTAAAAGAGACATATTTTAAGGTTGTTAAATGGACAAACATTCACAAATCCACAGCTAGTCTGTATCACTGTAATGCCGAGGTCATCTCGTTGACAAGTTTTTGTTCTCTAATGCTTAAAACTAATTAATCATCGGTCTCATAGGTCAGAAAACCGTTGGTGCTGCATTCCCTAAAGACTAGCATGCTGCACCTTTGGCCATACCCCAATCAGATATCGTAGAGCACATGAAATGATTTTGGCTTCATTAGACATTCACAAAAGTTTGAAACTATGGATAACAGTTTAGCAACTATTTCTGCTTTTTGGCTTTTAATGGGTCTTTAGTAAAAGGAGGTGGTGGTCCAGGAGAAAAACCTGCACCCTTTCTGCACTGGTTAAAGAGCCGCTGTCCAAGGTGCTGAATGAGTTCCCTCGGCTGAAGGAATGCCTGCAGCAGTATTGGCTTTGTGTGTGTGAGAAAGAGATATGCTGTGCTTATCAGGAATTATGGCTTGAAAGCCAAAAATGATCTAAATCAATCCAAGACTGTTCACTGACTAATGTTAACGCCAGTAAAAGTAAACCAATAACAATTTGCCTTTCTTGAGCAGTTGCTCATGTTTTGATGGCTACAGTTTTGTCACTATCTGATGCTGAGCTGCTCATGAAAGTAGGGTATGAAAAGTAATATCTAAAACACAGACAGGCTGTCTACTGATCACAGGGATGGCGGTTCAATCCCCACCTCCTCCTGCCTTGGCTAAGACACTGACCCCTGGTTTCCCCATCCACTGAGGATGCACAGGCCAGAGTATTTCTCATTGCCAGTCCCAAGCCTGGATAAACGAGGAGGGTTGCATCAGGAAGGGTATCCTAGTGTAAAAAGCCATTGCCAAATCAAAAAGGCAGATCAGAAAAATCTGATTTCCTTAGCTTTAGCTTTATTTTTACAGTTCTTTTCCTTTCATTCAGAAATAAATTGTGAATATCAAGTGCTTCATGGCGTACACATTTTTATTCCACTGTAATCACACTAAGAGCAACCAAGTGCAAACCTCGTGGCAAAGGTTAGATGGTTTGTAGTCAAGCCTCTTGTCTCTGTGCCTCAATCTCTTTATCCCTGGACTGAGCTGGCCCTGGCCCAGGGCCCGTTCCCAGGCTGTGTGTGTGTGTGTGTGTGTGTGTGTGTGTATCTTTATCCTCCCAGCAGGGAGTTATCTAGGGGTAAAGGGCTCACCACTGTTTTTACATAAACAAAGACTTTGGGATGAAACAGAGAGAGCGTCACGGCCAAATCTCTGTGCCTGGCTGCCGTCCACTGCTCCATGCCGATTTCACCTCAGGCACCTTGTGGACACCACGCTGGTCCCGGTAATTAAGCAGCACAGACAGGCACCATGATTAAACTAAGTGACACCAGAGACTGAGGCAGGGCCACCACATAAAAAAAAAAAGTCCTGGTTACAGCCATCATGGGAGAGTTTCCATTGGATCAGACTTTACTTCAAAGAGCAGATTAGAGACTTCTACATGATAGAAGTCTCGAGTGCAGCCTGACACTTACGGTCCAGTTATTTACACTGTAACAGAGTCACACTCATTTTGGCGAGCTCAGTTGTACTGACAGCAACCCAAAAAATCATATCACAGCCATATCAAAACATTAATCAACAGTTTTAGCTGAATAAATGACACAAATATACATAGAATATTTGCCATAATATATCAATTAGGACATCAACTATTAATATCTAAACTTCAAAATGAGTTACAATATAAATGGACTGCTTTAGATCCATTTAACCTCAACATCTTTCACCAGGGTTCAGGAGGTAGACTGAGTTATCTACTAATCGCTGGGCTGGCGGTTCAGTCCCCAGCTCCTCCTGTCCACATGTCAAAAAGTCCACGGGTTAAGTTGCTCTTGATGGACAGGCCAGCGCCTTGCATGGCAGCTCTACGGTCATCAGTGTGTGAGTGTGTGCGTGAATGGGTGAATGAGTGGGCAATTGTAAAGCACTTTGTCTGTTAAAGTAGAAACGCGTGATATAAGTCCATTTACACTTCAGCTTGAGAAGGATGAGGGCGTCGGAGGCAGAATGCTGCTTGGGAGCAATGTGCTGTTCAGTGTTCAGGGACACCACAGCATGTGACAAAGAGGAGCAATCCTGCAATTAATTAAAGATAGAGACTGTCCTCCAACTGTAGAGAAGAGCGACAGCATCAGTCGTTTCAGCAAGTGCCCCAAAACAGTTTTCACATTCAGGTGACAAAGTCCTCTACAGGCCACTGTAATTATGATGGGAGGAGGTCAGTGTGGATGGTTGGGTCAACAAAACATTCAAGTTTTGAGAGACCAGTTTGTTTACCATTTGAAACCAACAGACGCATTACAGTACTAATACGACGCAGCCCCACTAGGTCTCTTTTTATGTTTATCTATTCGAACCCCCTTTAGCCATTATCATTGCAACAATTACCCTTCATATGGGCAGTGCAGAGAAAACTTACCAGAGCAAAGTCTAAGATTCACATTGGTGCATTGAACACTTACTTACTGTCAATAATGAGAAGACTGTGTTTATTCAAAAGCAGGCATAGACATGACAGAAACAAATCCTGCTGTCAGTGACAGAAACCAACACCATCTTGAAAATGATCAGCCTTTCCATGGAACAAACAGTACCAGGATCCGCCTCTACACAATGCACAATCACTTGAATCCCTGCACAGTCAAGTACAACCCACCCTACCTGCCAGCCTGCATTAACTCACTGCATTGAGGAGCCTCCAGAAACACACTGCTGACTGCACATCCATGCCATCTAAAGCCACCTGCCATCCCACACTTATTAAGGTGGCTTATTGCGAAGGCCACCCACGTCTGTCCTGTTCCTCTCCCCTCCTCTTCTGTTTCAACAAAACTATCTTGGACTTAACTGAAAGAAGAGACTAGTGCCAAACTACTGTACAATAGTAGAACAAAATATCTGTAATGTCAATGGAAACATCTCCCTTCTCTGTGACATGCTGTCATGTTCTAGTGTGTTTTTTCATATCTGTGCACTTGGACTTACAGTTATCTAGTTTGTTTGCATTCATATCACCATTTAAACTATCCTGACTATTAATAGCCTATAGCATCGTGCTAATTATAGATTTTAATGCTAGGCTAATAATAACAGCCCCCTTCATAGCACATGCCAATCTGGGACTATGACTGTCTGTCTAATAGCAAAACACATCAAAGCAAAACCGAGGAATGAGTTCATTGGTTTAAATGCAAGCAATCGAACCTTAAATGTTTGTTTGGCCTTTCCCCGCAGATACATTGTTGCTAGAATCCCACGTGTGAAACATGCATTTCTATTAATATTCACTGCTATAGTTAAAAAAACAATATCCTCCCCCACTGCTAATATGATGCATAACAGAATATGACAAAGGTTCAGTCATAAACAAATCTTCTTTGAGTGATTTCTCTGTCTCGGCAGGGAGCCAATTCACCCTTGACAGTTTGTTGGCAGAAAAAAAGTGACTCAGAATAATGATGAAAGGCAAATATCCAAAACCAAAATCTACAGACTAAACATGAGCTCCAAGTAGAAAATCACTCTGCCGTCATCTGAAAACCAAATACCTTCATCTACAAGCCTACCTACCTTAACAATAGCACTACGTGCCTACCCCTAACACCTTACCCAAACGTTAACCTAAACCTAACATTACCCCTGCACCGTAACCCCAGTTTTGACTGCAAAATTCAATGATTTACATTACAGGGGTTGGTCTTGTCCCCATAAGGAAGGCGAGCCCCCACAATGTGACTGTGTAAACAGATATATGTCCCCACTACATGAGTAATACATGGTCTCTCTCTCTCTCTCTCACACACTCTCACACACTCTCACACACACACACACACACACACACACACACACACACACACACACACACACACACACACACACACACACACACACACACACAGGGTCTGTCTGATAGAAAGTAGTTCTGCCAGCTAGCTCCCACTGAGGAAATTGTCTATGATTGACAGGCTTCAGTGGGAGCCATGGAAACCAAAAAGGAAAAAACTGAAGCAGTAACAGAAATGGCCGACATGAGTGACTGTTAGTGTGGATATTGTGTCTGTGTACACAGTGAGAGACGCTGTACTTCTCAGTGTGCTTTCAAAGCCTGGGGTTCCCACTGTTTCCTCATGTCTGTCTGTCTGTCTGTCAGAGTGTGTGAGCATGTATACTGTGAAATGTTTATTTGCAATAGTTCCCATCTGTTCCTGTAACAGTGTCAGCTATATCCTGCTGTATTTAGTGCCCGTTTATGTGAATATGTACAAGCAGCCATCTGTCATCTGCTATCTATGCAAAGAGGAGGCCAGCAGCGAATTTTTCATTTTGCATTCAAAGCATTTTGTTTGCATTTGGCCTGTTGGTGATCGAACAGGCATGACGTCATAACTGAGCATTCCATATCAGGTGATCTGAGAAACAACAACAGGCTTGAGTTAGACTGCATTCATATACAGTACTTTTGGGGACATTCCATATAATTAATCTCCAGGAGACTTTCCCTGAATATAACCATAACAACTACTTGCCGAACGCTAACCATTACAGTAACCGTAATCTAACCTTAACACAAGTCTTCACCCTAATGTTTAATGATTTACGTGACGGGCACTTGTGGTTTTTCCACATAAGGACGACAAGTCCGTCCAGTGTTACTGTGTAAAAAGATTTATGTCCCCACAATGTGAGTAATAAATGTCCTAACATGCACACAGACACAGACACAGACACACAAACACACACACAGCTTCAGTGGATTAAGATAAACATGTTTGAGTTCTACTCATGGAAACAGATACAGAAAAAGCAGCAGTGAAGAACTTAGGCGACAAGTCTGTGCATGCTGTGTGAGGGTGAAGGGGTGATGTGTGCATGTGCATGTGCATGTGCATGTGCATGTGTGTGTACACAAGAGTGACTGTTGGACCCACTGTAACTGCCACTGTTAAAGAGGAGGATGCAAATGATGTTTGGAAAACTCAGATGTGTCCTGCAGATATTTGCAGCAGTTATGTTCATTAAGGCTGTGCTGACTTTATTCAGTACAGCTGTAAAGTGCAGTGAAATTCAAGACAACAGCACTAAAATAAATGCTGAGGTTTAGAAAGTTCAGTTTTTGTTTGCACTGTCAGAAAGCTGTTAATTTAGTCATTGTTGAGACTGCAGTTTGTGGTTTTATTGCAATGGGCCACATCTTGTTAAAAGGTGCACGTTTTCGGTGCAGCAGGGTGTGGTGTAAGAGCTGGGAAGAGCACTGTGATGATAAGATAAGCGGGGATAGAGCAATATCTTTACAACCCACATTTATTGTGGGCAGCAGGTGCCAGAAAAGTCAAAATAGGGAAGGAGTCAGACTAGATATGATAAGATCACTCATTTGGCCGTTTGGTGTTACTCAACAGGTGGAAGCCTACCTGTTCATTGCCGATCTACTCCTCTATATTTAACACTGCAGAATTGTCTTTCTTCTTCCTGTACCTGTCTTTTTCGTCACTCTTCTGTCGGTTAGTGAATTCGACCATTTGTTTTGAACTGTGATGGGTAGCTATACCTATCACTTGCCTGTTTGACGGATCTTGATATCAAACAAATAACTCAGGATGCCTTTACATCTCTAGTTTGATTCATTTGGTCTGAATAAAAGAAAGAAATGATACTAAGTTGTCCCCTATCAGTTCCTGTCAATTTCATGTTATCACTAACATGCTGCACACAAACCAAGAGATGTAAACATGAAATCATATGGACTGACAAGTTACCCATTCATTGGACAGTTTTGGTGACTGTCATCCTGTGTCATTAGGCTACATGGACCCATGGGGGGAACTCAATTTCTGCTGCCTGAAAGCAGGTCTTACAGCTTATTTATCCTGTCTAATGTCCCAAAGACCTTACAAGGAAACAACTGACAACAACTGCATAACATATGTCATAAATAATATTGATATTTTCAAACATGATGAAAAAGACTCTTCTTGTACTATAATATTAACAAGTGACAGCTACAGCGGATTAACAGAGGTGCAACCTTTGTCATTTAAGCCCCAAAGCTCTGGAACACACTCCCTGTAAGCATTAAAGAGGTCAGCTCGCTGAATATTTTCAAAAGAAAGCTAAAACCTTATCTTTTCACTTTGGCCTTTAACTAGCGATGACTTTCCTGATAAAAGCCTGAAACCTTTGTGCTTTGACTCGTGCTTACCTACTTCTTTTAAACTGTTATATTTTACTTGATTTTATGCATTCTATGTACTCTATTTTTAACTTTATCTTATAACTACTATTCAGCAATTTTATTTCCATCTTATGTCATGAATTGAATTGAATCTTATTTTTACTATTACTGTCAAGTGGATTTTATTGTCCATCTTATTTTACTTGCACTTTTTGTCCCTGTTTTTATTTTCTGTCTTTTTAATATGAAGCACTTGGTGCCTGTGAACACTTTGAGCTGCATTTATTGTATGAATGGTGCTATAAAAATTAGCATTACTATTATTACAACTATTAACATATTGTTTAAGTAGTTAAGCTTTTGAATTCATACTAAAATCATACATCAACTATCACAAAATCCAGTGTGCTTTCACACCACAAACAAACCACACCAGAGGAGAACCATGTCTTTGGATGGTCTTGGTCGAGTTGTTTAGTCCAGACCAGAGTTTGATTGACTGATTTCACGCCAGCTTAAACAAACCAAACCAAATGGGAAAATGTACCAGAATTCATTTCAAACAAATCAAACAGGTTAGAAGTAAAATCACTCTGACTGGCATTTATCAAAGTGACCATGAAGAGGGACTACTTTGCCTTCTGGGTTATTTTTGCATTTCTCTGGGGTTCGGCTCAGGTTATTCTGCCGCGTGCATGACTGGGATCTCAAGGTGACAATGACATCCCCAAACCACTTACTTTAAAGCTGTAATAACACATCCTCTCGTCACATCTCATGCTTCCGATGTACGAAAAGATCACGTTCAATTTGACTTTCATTTATCAAGCTGCATTACCCCAGTCTTGGGTCACAAATCACACTTTTCCTCTAATTCCCTTTTGGCATCTTCAAAAATCCCCTCCACTCTTTTTTCCTCGGTGATCTTGTTAAATTAAGTATGATGGCTCAGTGTGAGTGCAGAGCTTTTTGCAGAAAGGAAAAGAATTGAACTGTCACTCAGCTTCCACCTCTTTGCAGCAGAGTGCTTTCGGTGTGTGTGTGTGTGTGTGTGTGTGTGTGTCTGCATAAATCTGTGAGTCTGCAAGTTCAAAACGTGTGAATATGCCTCCGCAGTGGTCACTGATCAACAATAAATGAGCAGAACACACCAAATAACGACCAGTTGACTTGACATGCTGTAAACAAAGGCTAGATTTGGGACTGTACACACACAGAGGACCTTACATCTTGCCTCTGCAGCTGATGTAAATCCTCTCATCCAAATTGTGGGACGCTACAAACAAGGGGTTGACAGGGAACAAAGAGGATAGGATCTAGCTAGCTAGCTAGCTCAATATGGCATATTCTCAGTCCAGACACTGGGCAGAGAATATCCAACATTTTGGTGAGAACACTCTGTCTCTGTCTGGCTGCATCTGTTTTTTTACTCCTCTGTGTTTTTTCAATCTCCTGCCGACTCTTCTTGTCTACAAAGTGAGAGACAGAATGAATCATCCAGGGGGATTACTTCCCTCTCCACAGAGTGCCAAAAATACCTTCTTTGGCTTGCAGTCACTCTCGTTCACTCTTTTGTATTCTGCATCATTCATATAACTACGCTGCTGTCGCTGTCGGGTGAAAATCTCATATCTCCAAAGTTTTCAAAGGCAGAAAAGAGCAGCATAATTTTTATCTTCACACAAAGCATTGTTCAGTTTATCCAGTGGGGGACTGAAAGGTTGTGAAGCTGGAAAATTACAAATTTCCCGACTGACAGATGACCATGGGTATTCAACTGAAGCAAAAACATGAAAACCATAAGGACTGGGGCGATGTGTTGACATTACAACAGATGTTAGTCCTTGGTCATGAAGTAAAGGAAGTGTCCTTGTTTTCCCGTCAGACGTCCTACACTATCTGAGAAGAGTTTTCTAGGAAGGTTTTATGTGATGAAAATCTGCACAGTGGTGTAAGTCTACATGGCATGAATCTTTCTGAAAGCCCTTGAGATGCTGGGAAGCTCTCAGAGTCTTTGAAGGACCAGGGCTGTCGTACCTGACTCTGGTTTCGGTGTCAACGGTTTTCTCTTTCTTTTGTGGTGTCTTGACTCTGGCTTGTCTCATTTTAGGCCATGCGCCTCGTCTGTTACAGTCTCAGCCGAGTCCAGCTGACTCTTTATTTTGTCCGTTCCTGCCCTGCATCACTGGCTGCACTCATGGTAGACTGGAGCTGTACTATGAGTCATCCGCTGTCAATTCCCCATAGAGACACACTATTCTTCAGTATCACCTGCACTGCTCTGCATGGTCACTTGCTAGTGTACCGAGGAAATCCTCATTTTCAACATTAAGTTTTATGCCCAAATGTGTGCACAGACACACTTTTACATTTAGCCTTGATGCCTGAATTAGTATTTGTGAAGGAACATGAACTCTCCTTCCTGCTGAGCATACACAGTATTTAGTAAGGCAATGTATACTACACCAGTTGGTTCCTGTTGCTAACACATTTCAAACTTTATCAAATTTAAGAGACTGTACTGAATGATTGAGTTTATATCAAAGTGAACTCTAGGTTCTGGCTCATTATTTGTTTCTCAGTCTTGACTTAGTCTCAAGCCTGCTTGGACTCTTTCTAGACTCAGACTGGACCCTCGTTTGGACTCTGGTTTTGTCTAGATTTCGATCTGAACTGACTTAGATTTGCACCACATGCAACTTAAGCCCTGTATAGGATTGCTCACTTGTTTGCTAACAGCAGAGAGTGGACCTTATGGCCTTAATCCCAATAATCACCACAACGGACTTGTATAACAAACACTCAGAAATGATGTGCGAAGGCATTTGAAAGTGTTTGGCAAAGCATCAGAGCAGGTTTGTGCGAAGATTTGGGCAGTCTGTTTCAGTCTGTGCTTGGGACAGGTATTCCAAAACACACAAGACTTGAACCAAGGAGATATTATGGGGATCATAGTGATCGCTCTAAAAGCGATGACCTCAACTAGAGTAACAACAACATTTAGAAGGGCTGGCTGATTTTCCAAATGTGCATATTCCACTCCTCATCAGGCAAGACATGAGAAGATTTGGCTGGCATGAATTCTTAATCTGAGAGTAAAATAATCTGTCTCAGAATGTAATAATTCACATGGTATGTCTTTTGATTTGGATTAGTGGCCTGCAATCCTCTTAGCCCAATAGCTCAGTAGAACTTCTCACTGACAAGTTCACAAGTCCACATAGCTTGCATAGACTCCCTCTCTTGGCCATTAACTCTCACAGCTTATAGGTAATCTTCTTATATCTGGTTCTGACAGTTTCAACATACATCTTGGCGTGATATTGTAAACAAGTCTGCAATGACGCTTATACAGTGTGTGTGAAGGGTCAGCGCTGCCTTTTTCGGTGCATCAGTTTTTCAGCAACGAGGTTTGCTGCCTAAATGAGAGCAAACACAGTTCAGCACACTATTATTTTTTTCTTATGTCACCCTTTAAAAGCTGTCACAGGGATCAGTGACACACCGGATTACTAGCACGTGGGAAACACTTTACACTTTAATACCCAAGAAACAGAACCCAGCCAAGGCTGAGTCTGTACTTAATGCAGGTTTGTACTTAGAGGGGAGTGAGCTCCATTTGTAAAAACAAAGTCTGTCACAGCTCTTGCCTGCTGCCATCTTTAAACATGATCCAGTGCTATCAAATAACTCGCACTAAGACAGGAGGAAAAAAAAAAACCCTGAATCATTTAAATCCTCGACTCAATATTCTTTATCTTTATCCTTTAAGGTTCTTTATAATTTAATAAACAGGATTAAAGTCATTGGGTAGAACAGAGCTAAGCGAGGCTCGTTCCACATTTTCTGTTTTAGTCTGCACTCCGCATACTGAGTCTTATTAAGCCCTTGCAAGATTACAGGGCCTTAATCTCCGGGAACACATGTTGTGAAGAATAAAAGCAATTTTATTTGGGAAACCAGAGTCCAAGTTTAGCAGGAAATGAGCTTTCTCCATAATCTCATCTTTTTGCTTTTTTTCCCCGCAGTAAATGAAAAGTCCCCTGTTACAGAACTGAGCTCTCCTTTTCGATGAGTGTGTGTGTGTTGAAGAATTAACTGTGTATTGTGTGCAGTGTGAATGTGTATTCCCCCCGCCTGACTCCCTCTAACACACACACAATGTGCTCACTATATGCCACAGCAGTAGACCAGGTTTTACCCACCGAGCCGGCTTTGATTTCTGAGGAATGTAAATCCACCTGTTTCTGAACAGACGGGTTTTCAGACGAATGTATTTATTGTCACCATTCTCCCCCCAACACCACAACCACCGCCCTCCTCTCCCATCCACCTCCCTCCGCTCCCCCCCTCTTCATTCCCTGTAAATTCTATGCAGATTGCTGGCCCATGCTTACTGCACTTTGCAGAGAAAGCTTCGTAAAGATGACGATAAGCTAAAGCTCTAAATCCCAGACTTAGCTTTCTTATCGAAAGCCGCAGGAGCGAATGGAGCGCTTTAATAGAAGATGTGTGCATTCCAGTGTGTGTGTGTGTGTGTGTGTGTGTGTTTGTGTGTGTGAGAGAGTGTTGTCTGGGTTGTAAATGCAAATGCATTAAGACTCTTTTTCCCTCCACACCGGCACAATTTCATAGGCTCTGTTAAGCCTAAACCGTTCTGAAAAGAATTAAGACGCTCAGCTCTAATAAATTTGATTGACGATGCGCTGTCATCCTGCTGTCAGTGGTGGTATTTCGGAATATGGAAATCCATCATATAGCAATTTAAATTTCAGCTGTTTATCATATGCGACTGGGAGCAAAGCAGTGTGTCTGTTGTAATAACCTTTAACCGAGATGTCATCCCAGTTTTTCAGCTGGGCATCATATAAAAGGGCCTGAAGGTGAGAGATTACAGTTTACAGTTTACCTTCCTGAGAATCTCCTACCAGCAGTCAGGCTTCTTTAAAACATCACAGCAATCTTTCCCTAGGCTTGCAGAAAACTACTTTCAACTATATTCTTGGGTGATATTCACACTAAAAAAGGAGATGTTCAATCAGATACTGGTGCACTATGTATTAATTCTCAAGTGTGGTCTGGAGTTCTGGTAGCACCATGTTCTATAATTCTCTTAGTGTTTGCCTTTACTAACAGGCTGCATTTAACACATCTGGTGCACCAAAAAGATTGTCGGTTTAATCTCCGCCAAACAAACCGCTTATACAGATTAACATTAAGATCTAGGTATTTAGGTGTGAGGGAGAAAGTACAGCCTCTAAATAGATGCATGGTGGGATGTCACTCTATCTCTATGTGTCTATGTGTGGCTGCACACTTAGCTGCATTTTCAAAAACTACAGTGTGCCGATGAGGTTCATTATCAGTGTAAACTGACAAACATGTAGAAAATGTGAGTATTATTCTTCTAAATGTTAAAACCTGTTAATGTTACACACTAATTTAGAACATCATATTACTACTTCATTAAGGAGCATAACTGTTATAGTTACTAATGCGATAACGTGGACAAAATGTATATGTTTAAGACCTGAATGTAACAATTCAAGTGTTTTTAATCAATATCACACCAACATAACCATCAGCAATAAAGAGCAAATGCTCATAATATTGCTAATAATACTTAGTTAATATGACCATGTGTCATGTTTCATACATTACAGCAGTAAATCTGAATTGCTCAGACATTCAGGTTTTACAGAGCACTCATCCATCCTCATTAGGAGCCATAAAACTGAGCTTCCGTATCCAGGGAAAGATTTCCAATAGGTCAGCCTGCTCCCTGAACCCGACCAGCAATGAACAGGTTTAAAAAGACTGACAGCTCCAGCTTGGCACTTGGCACACGCAGGTCTCTTGGTCTGGCAGCATCTCAAGGGTCAAACCTTGTTGCACTGCCAACCAGCCAGTTAGGGAGGCAGCCAGACAGCACCGATGTCCACTGCCCTGCTATCTGTACTGGCACACACGCCGCCTTCCCATGCCCCCCGCCCCCCCACACCTGGCTCCCTGATGCCTGTCCTGTGCACTCAGGTGCACGCACATCAGCATAATGAACTCCAAGGTAGACTTTACCACTTCACTGGCTTCTCACAAGACAAAATGCCAAAACAAATCTTGTCATAATTAGGCATAATCCAGCTCATTACCGTCTGCTTAATTATCCTATTAATAACACTTCCTAGGAGAGCTTGTTTGCGGCAGCAGCAGTGTGCTCGGGCAAATGTTTGTTCCTAAATGAGCAAACACAGAGAAGACAACAGCATTGTTCAAACATGGGAGCTTTGACAACAGGAAAAAAACAGGGCCAGGATTAATAGCATAGCAGAGGGCTTATCTTCCCTCTGAGGCCTTGCTTTACCACCAGGGCTTTGAAATACAGGTAATAGGCAGGTACAGGTGTTTATGGATCTAGATTTTATATGCATCTGTTTGTAGGGTGATATCACTACAACTAATTTAGTATTAAGCAGAAGCAGTCCTGATCACCACTTTTTAATGTACCACACATTTCAAAAGAAATATTGCAAATTGTTGCAACAATTTGCCATTTAGTGTTACTGAAGCAAAAATAATGTTCTGTTTGTATGAAGATCCTCTTTTAATCTCATAATGAAGACTGTGTGGAAGAGATTTTCAGACAGTGTAAGGCAGAGTAATTTCAGGTCACTGACTTCATGTTTTCTCTGGGGAACTGAGGCATAACTCACACAGTTAGTTTTTCAGCTGGAATGGGTTAATGGATTTTTTCCAATTATTTCTTCTCAGCTGAGATAAACAAATGCTTGTGACAGCAAATAAGAAGTATAATGATATCATTAAGCTGGCATTATGCTCGGTTTGCTCTGTTTCTACACTCTGCTACATGCTTAAATGTCTACATTTCTTCATTTCAGCCCACAGTTTGATTTGTGAAGTTTGTGAGATTTGTGAGATAATATGGGAGCTTCTCAATTTATCACAATCTCTGGAGCGTGCAGGCAGGCAGGCAGGCAAGCAAGTAAACATCTACTGTATGGTCATCTCATGAAGAACAGTTATCTCTGCAAACTCTTTGGTAATGCACCAGGTCACTAATGTCTCTATAATGTATTAAGCATAAGATATCATTCCTTTTGGAAGATAAACTTAGGTCTCCGAGACAAATCTAATATTTGATGCTTGTAAAATCAGACTGGCTGAGGGTAAAATTAAGGTTGATGTTTTACTGGACAGTAGTACAATAGCACTGCATCTACGTACTTCTTAGGTACACATCTCGCCACAATTCAAGTAAGTAATAAAAAAAACCCAGAAGTTTGGTGCATAACATTAAATTGTGTTTACAATAATTTTATTGTACATATGCATTTAAAGGATAATTTTCGTTTTTTACAACCTGGACCTTATTTGTAGCATTGAATACGACCATTTACTCACCCAGACAACTTTGGTGGCATTTGGAGTCGTTTTGAAGAAATTAGCCCCAGAGGAGCGGCGCATATATCCGTATAATACGAGTAATCGGGGCACCAATGCGCAGCCTCTATAAACGCATAATTTGCGGCGAAACTCGTTCATATTCCAATATTTAGTTATGATATGCTGGTGCTATTCCCCTCTGAGCCCGTGGTGGCATGTTATCAACATCCGGCGTCTCTAGACAACTACCTCTGACGTGGATGATGTCATTTCCGAACGCCGGGCGCTGCTAGCAGCCAGCCACAACACAGCTAACTCTGCGGCGGTCGGCTACGAATACGCAATAACGAACCATAGCTGTGCCAAACTACAGTTAAACTAGCCGACCGCCGGCTCAGAGGGGAATAGCACCAGCATATCATAACAAAATATTGGAATATGAACGAGTTTCACCGCAGATTATGCGTTTATATAGAGGCTGCGCATGGATGCCCCGAGTACTCGCATTATACGGATATACGCGCCGCTCCTCTGGGGCTAATTTCTTCAAAACGACTCCAAATGCCACCAAAGTTGTCTGGGTGAGTAAATGGGCGTATTTAATGCTACCAATAAGGTCCAGGTTGTAAAAAACAAAACTTATCCTTTAAGTGAGGATTACAGGTGAGTCTGTTGACCAGATCATCTTACAGTCAGTGTGGCGGAAAGTCACAAGTTACTGTAGGTGGACGTTTGATTTGGCATTTCCTTGTCACACAACTGCTGTAGACATTTATGCTTATGTGTAATCACCAGACCTGTCTGAGCTGCTAACATCCACAAAAACACTGGTCCAATTGCAAATTGAGAGTTCTGCGTTTGCATATTCTTCGAGTTTAGAGGTTCAGCTTTCCATGTCTGAACTTGTCACGCTCTGTATTGAGAAAGGGATACTGTTATCATCAGATGTGAGGCATCACAAGATTGTTTAGCTTTAGCCTTGTCTCGGTGGCGCCAGATAAATACCATCAGTCCTTCCTCACTGGTTTTTATTTACATCAGTAATCAAACACAAAGTCATAGCACCTACAAGACCGAAGGATTTAAAGCAGCACAGCAGGCATCTCATGTTTCTCTAACTCATCTTTCTCTCTAGCTGAACTCTTCACAGACTGAAAGACAATGACACACAGCAAGGTAAACTAGAATTACCACCGTGTGGTTGTATGCCTCAGTCCAGACTCATATATGCAGAGAAGACTTTGAAGGAATCTTCTAAAAGGTATTAAGTGTATTTCTGGGCAAAATGGAAGATATCATTATGTTGACATGTATGATTCCAGTGAATAATTTCCCGTGAGAAACACGCTGTCTTCACTCAAAGACTATTTTTACAGAGGAGTACAGAGGACTGATCACCACAAGCTGAATCACCTGAAGCTCAATATCAGCAGAACCAATGAGCTTGTGGTGGACTACAATGCTTCAAGCATGGATGTTGCTGCAAAGAAACTAAAAATTGTAAAAGCTGGATGCTTCACCCACGTCTTCGACCCGACAGCAACGAAGATCAATACAATCACAGAAGTTTCAAGACACGACGACAACAACAAGATTAGTGTCAACAATTCAGCATCTGACCAAATGAGACATATGGTCACAATCTCCCCTTCTGTTCCTGAGTTATGGTGTTGAATAATGGCCAGAAAAGTGTCTTGACAGGACATTATGATGTTACAGTGACGCTGACCCTTGACCTTTAGGAAATAAAATGCTTTCATTGCATCATTTTATCCTATGAGACATTTGTATTAAATGTTGTCATAAGTAGGTTATGTGTTATTGAGTTATGCCTGAAAACGTGTTTTGTGAGGTCAAAGTGACCTTTGAACACCAAAATCTGATCAGCTTATCCTTGAGTCCAAGTGGACATTTGGGCCAAAGTTAAAGAAACTCCCTCAGGGTATTCCCGAGATATCGTGTTCATGAGAACTGGACGGTTGAACAGACACACAGACAACCTGAAAACATAATGCCTCGAGCCTCGACTTGCCAACCCGGAAGCACGAGGAGTCTGCCAATCGCTCCAGGCAGATGCCAGCAGAGGAAACCCAGACCACATCCTCCTCGGCTCGGATCGATGGGTTGGGGCCTGTTCTAAAATCCTTGTGTGAAGAATGAATACAGGTAGGCTATAAACATACACAAGCAAGAGCTCTGCAATCCCTCAAACTGTTTATAGCTAACACCATGTCTACTGCACACACACAGACACACAAAATGCTTTCTTTATCTTTCTTTCTCGAACTCCATCCTCAGGCTAACGTTTCCTCCCTTGGTGTGTAACGCTATCCTTTGGCCTCTGGGAGGGTGAAGTCAAAGCCCTGGCACTACACACCGTCTTGGCTCCGTGTACACAAACACACTTTCCTCATCAATATTTAAATACACTTTTATCAAACCTAAAACCAGTGCTCACCCAAGTGTATTAACATCAAGTATAAAACTGTAAAAAATAAAGTTAAACTGTTAAAAGCTGAGTTTGCTTCCAATATATTCAGTGGTATTCTGTTTGCCAGTCTGGAAAGCTTTTATCATTCAAAAAGCATATCCAAAATCTGTAGGAGATCATCTGTAATATTATGTAGCACACTTATGCTTTTGATGTAAACTGAATGGGAAAGCATGACAGGATTGCTGTGTTGGGGATGCCTGTTTTATCTTTTTCCTCTGATCTTTGGAGAAAGAGAGAGGAAGAGAAAGGGAGACAGACAGACAAACAGAGAGAGGAGAAAAGAGAGAGTGGGTGAAGGGAGTGACAGCAGCACCATATCAAAAGAATAAAGAGAATGAGTTATCAAGGAAAAATGGATCAATGAACTCGCTTCATGCAAAAAACAGCAAACAGCAGATGTATTGAAATCCTATTATAGGGAGAAAAGTGAATAATTGATGCCTTCTTCTCTTTTTCACACCGATTCAGATTTTTTTGTGCCTGCGTCAGATGGGTTTACAAGTGGTTCAGAGGTCAATTAATGATTTATACGTGAGGTAGAGAGCTGCTTGCTTACAAAAAGACTAAATAACCTGCTTGTATTCAGTGGCACATATTCTACAGGTCCTGATGGCTGCTTATGTGTGTGAATGGGAAGCTGCGACAGATCAAGAGAGGTGATTATTGAGGATAAATATGCTGCTGACATGCAGAAAAGAGCCAACACAAGCGTACAGAAGTCAAGAAGCCCAGAGGTGAGACACTGACTGGATCAAAGTCAGAGGCTCGTTTCACCAAGTTTGCCATATGGAAGTTGCAATTTGCAACATGAAGTCTTTTCCTGTTCCTGTTTCATTTTGACATGTTTCACTAATCAAAACTTAAGACAATCTGGGTCACAAACTTTGAGAGGATAGTTAGAATATAGTACAACCCTTATTCCAAAAAAGTTGGGACGCTGTGTCAAATGGAAACAAACAGAATTCAATCATTTCTAAACAAACTGTGTTTACCGACAACAGTTTTATGAAGTGCTCCAGAGCCCATGTATTAATCTCCTTTATACAATCATGTGTTCACAAAGTGTTGAACCTCCCTCCATCCACGCTTCTGAACCACTTAGCCTTTCCAGGATGCTCCTTTCATTCCCAATCATGACACTATCACCTGTTACCAATCAACCTGTTTACCTGTGGAATGATCCAAACAGGTGTTTCTGGAGCGTTCCACATCTTTCCCAGTCTTTTGTTGCTCCTGTCCCAACTTGTTTGAAACATGTTGCTAGCATCAGATTCAGAAGACGCATATATTTGCAAACATCACTGAAGTATATGGGCACATAAACATCTTGTCAACAAGGACTTGCACGTTATTACACTGTGTTTTATTTATGCTTTACACAGGGTCGTACAACATTTTTCGGAATCAGGGTTGCATGTCTAAATAAATAAAACCTTTTCAAAAATTACTGTACATGTTATTCTTTAAAGCTTTAAAGCTTTACAATCATGCCATGAAGCTGCTCAGACTGGACCATAGTTCCATAAAAGGTGAAGACACACAAACAAAAACTTTCCGAAATGTAATCTTTACATAAATAGATAGAGTAATGAAAGAAACAAAAGAGAAAAAAAGGGAAAGAACACTTACGCCACACACACATTTTGTGCTGTTGCCCTGCCGACCAACACCAGTGGAGCATTTCCGACAGGTGCGGTGTGGTCATCTACGGTTCAGTGGAGAAGTCCTTGGGGAGGACGGATCATGGAGGGATGCCAGGTAGCTCAGCCTCAGGTGGACTCTTTCCCCTTGCTCAGGCAGAGGACATCTTCACGGCCAATCAGAAGTATGAGAGCGAGAGGACAAGAGTGCACTGAGACTGGGAATAATGTTCTCCAGTCTGGCTTAACCGTGGGTGATCAGGTTGATGAGAAACAGCTGGTATTAAGGTGCTGCTTAAAATACCTGGAAGATTAAATGCTTACTTCCTTAATCCAGCCTCTGCTACTGAAAAGGGTGTTTCTGTTTTCCCCAGGAGTTTTCTTTATATTATGCTTCAGTGCTTATTGCTTTGTAATCGTGTTTGTGCAATCCCCACTTCCTGACCAACCTGACTTCACCTGGGAGCCCAAGCAAAAGATACTGTGCACAAACATGACACACAAGTGATGGAAAAATAAAACGTTTAGCTGTACTCTCTGCCGTCTAAAACGTTCCCCTCTGTCCTACTGTTACAGACCTTTTACACTGTGGACAAGCTGACATTTTGTGATAGCAGGAAAAGCACAGGTGTAGATGACATTCATTATGGCTGCAATGGAACTAGGTCATCATGACTTTTGGCAATTACACCTGTGTTTTTCCTGCTGTGACAATCCCCTCTTCTCTCAAGCTTAACCTGCGATTGTCTAGAGTTTATGGGTAATGGTGTTTGCTAAAGGTCTCTCAAGACAGAAGTATCAAAATAAACAATAATATTAGACTGCATATAGAATCACACAATATACTGTACAGCAAGGTTCTGTTTCAAAACTGGATATCTCATAATTTTCATTACAAATGTGATTTTGAATGAGGTTTTATTACTTTAGAGCAACTATTTCTTCAACTAAATTCATACTTTGATTACATTGATTACTGTTACACAACATTTAGCATTTAGCATTGTCACAACATAGCCTCACTTTAATCTTACTTGCTTTACCTCCCATAAAGTGTGTGTAGTACTAATGTAATTGTAAACATGGTCCAAACTGCAGTATAAACTTGAGCTCAAACCTGAATCCAAATGCTGAAATGAGCCAGAAAAACATCTTCACTTTGGAGTAATTTACCCATCCTCAAATTCCTTGTACAGGCATGTAGACACTAATGTACCTGTGTACTTTACAGCACATCCTCCATCTATTACAATGCACAGTATTGAAAAATCCTCTCCAGCTATTTCAAGCCAACCAAGTCACTCAGGCTAACAACAATTAGGCCCTAGCAATTAGTCATCATAATACTGCAGCTCACTGGGCAACAATAATAAATGCGGTTATGGATGGGCTTACCCAAGTGAAGCTAACATCCACCAAGCGCTAATGATAGCAAGACAGTGCACATAATAACAAATTGTGCTCTGCCTTCATAATGAGACACATGAGCTGAATGAAAAAAAGGCGAAAGGAGGAGCTACAGTTTACTGAGGGCTAACAGAGGATAACAATTGCAAGCATGAGTAGAATCGCCATCAGCAATTTGCTGAAACGAGGCCTGAGTGCAGCATTTATTGGAAGATATTAGTGTGATTTATGTACTCGTCTGTGCAACACACTTTTTTTCGCCGTAGGTGAAGGGTTGAAGAGTTGGATAGAATTTTAAGGACTCTAACCGCCTAAGGAAGTGAGAAGTCATTCTGCTGTGTTTTGTACTTTGAGAGATGTGTGAAGGTCACAGTACCTCTCACACACCCACGCATGGATGCTCCTCCTGCTCTGTGTTGCCAAATGCCCAACGCTGGTGATTTTGTGTCCTAAAATTTCACAGGGCACAAAATGATTTGTCCTGTACTCGAGTTGACTGACAGCTTATCAAGCAATCACTCAGGATGGTCAGAAGTTGCAAAACACTCCTCCATAGAGGTTTTCAAGATGCCTGATATCACATACAAGAATAATGTAGTCTATAAATAGATACTGCTTAATTGTATTTATATAGCGATAGTGAAAAGAAAAAAAAAATTGAAATCAGCTGAATGGTTCAGTTTTGTGGCATTGTCTGAATTCAGCTGTGGGACTTAAGACTGGGTTACAATTACAGGCTTGTGTAAAGTTACAACAAAGCAGCGTTTCTGTGAAGCATGTAAATAAATTTGTTAGTTTTGCTTGAGCTGCACACTTACAGATGCATACAGATGATACAAAGTGATGTGGAGCTATTGTTACAAAAATGAATGGCACAAAAAACAACTATTATAACCAACAATTACAAAAAAAAGGCACCGACATGACAAAATAATTTCACCTACACCTTATTACAGAAAATATGCCAGCAGTATGAACAGACACAAGGGTAGAATGACACATTTGAGAAACGTATTTGAGATCTAAATTCATCTTTTTGTCTAATATGGCGTAATTTATTGTGGAATGACAAGCCATTACATTTTGCCACCTGATGCTTAAATGTGAATCATTGTGTAGCTTGATGTCACAGACGGATTACGTGGTTAAACACTGTATCTATTGCAAAGAACAGATAAACCAAGCCCCCGACTAGACAAACGCTGGATTTTGTGTGGTGGTACTAATTCCCCAGACTTTATCTGACTGGGAAGAAGCTTGAGAATTAGTTCCCAACCACATTAAAATATAAAAAAACATTTTGATCTTTTTTTTATGCCTAATACCAACATTTTTTTCAACTTATATCTTCCTACAACATCTGTGCATGCCAACAATGGTCCACAGCTGGACCAATGTGGTGCCTGTTGGCCTCCACACTGACCGAGCACAGACCTTAATACAGCTATGATATATTTTTTCATTGCTTCTAGTATTCTTCACCTACCTATTGAATTTAATTGAACTACATTTGTACATATCTATAAGAATATGTATGTTTTTTATTTTTCTGTCTTATGTATAGGTATTTCCATCATTTTGGTTTCCTTCCTTTCTTTGCTCTTCTTTTCTCCATGCAATGAGATATGTCTCGTCTTTTAATTGAGAATTGCCTTAATTGGCTTTCTTGTGATGCCATTTATGTTAACAAAAACCATCTCCTCTAATCACACCCATCACCAACTTTCCACTGGAGAGGGACTGCTTTTTAGCCTGCTGTTAAGTTTCCAGGTTAGTAAAGCAAATCAGTTGGTTAAGGAAAGATCTGGTCTTACTGTTATTAAACTCAGTCAGACGCACTACATGACCGGCCACCACTCAGACCTCAAACCCCTGAATGCCCACCTCACTTCATGAGGGACAATTGTACTTTTTTGGCACTGAGCGCTGGTGCTGGATGTAAATCCTGAGGCACAGAATCGTCTGATGTGGACAGAACTCTTCATAGCGGGCTGGATCTGATCTCAGGTGAACACTTATTACACGTTTATATTGTATATTTTTTAAAATGCTCTTTTATGATTACTGCTGTCCTGCAGAAAGGTTTTTACTGTTTGTCGATGCACTGACACTTCGTTTCTTTTGTCAGACACAAAACGGGTTGGAAACTGCGAACGCACCAGAGAAATAGCCAAGACCCACAATGCACCGGGCCTGGCAGGAAGGAAGCAGATGGGTTGGCTGGCCTTACTGGATAGCAGGGGCCCAATAGTGGCACCGGTTGTTGTTTTTGATGAGCTATGCACATAAGAAACCAGAACATCTGGTCTGACCATGTGGCACCTCCATTTGTCCAAGGCCCCTTGAAGCAAGACCTCACATTGACTCACACAGACACACACACACACACTCACACACACATCTTCCACTGCCAGCTGCATCCACGCAAATGTGAGCTAAATCCAATGAATGATGCATGTTATTCACAGTGGGGTGGTGAGAGGCTGGGTGAGATGTGGGAGGGGGTAGGTGCGGCGAGCCCACCACCCCTCGACAGAGCCCCTCGCTTCCCCCTCATCCTTTTCTGCGACTTTGATTAAAAATCATCCCACTCTTCCCCAAACAACTCATGAATATGCAGCAGGGTAATAAGCCCCAGCTCAAAGCAACTGATTTGTCAATTGTCTGCATTTCATCAAGATTGAGTAACACCTCAAGGGTGCTATAATCGAAAGCTGTAAAAAGAAGAGGGAGGAAAGAGCCTGTTCACCATTAGATTGCTGCGTTATCTTAATCATTAGGCACTTCGGGAGCTTAATTAACGACCTGACAAGAGCTGGGTAGAGAATTTGGAGTTGATTGGTTGTCGGAGGTGTTGAGTGAGTATACCGAATGCCAAGTCAGGGGAGGAATTCTAGGGAGATAGAAGAGCGGCTGATTTGCTTTCAAAAACCAACTCAGCAGCAGCCATTAAACTGTTTTAATTAAGCGTAATTAGAGATGTGATTACAATGATGGGTTTGATAACCAGTATTAAATCATTCATCCATAAATGTTATGTTAAAATAGATGGGGGGGCGAAGGAGAGAAGAAGCAAGGAGTGGAGGAGGAGTGTGAAGAAGATGTATGGAATAAATATGTGTGATAGAAGAGTGAGAGAAAGAGAGATGAGAGAGAGAGAGAGAGGGAGAGAGAGAGAGAGAGAGAGAGAGAGAGAGATAAGGGGGTTGGCTGGCATGCTGCCACCAATTAGTTGGATGTGCTCAATTGCAGGAATTCTCTGGTGTCGTGACTCATGTTGACAGGTGTTCAGTGTGAATTATTTGAACTGGGGAGACAGAGTGTGTATACTGAGCCCACACACACACACACACACACACACACACACACACACACACACACACACACACACACACACACACACACACACACACACACACAAAGCCTGCTCATCCCATAACCCCACTCTGATATAAATCCAGCATGTTTATTGCCCTGGTCGGCAGGAGAAAATGAGATTGGACACTCTGTCCTCCTTCTCATTCTCTCCTCCTCTTCTCCCCTCTGCTGACTGGCTGACTGGGTCATTTTTAAATGCCTTGTAAATTTGTCAGCCATATTAAGTGCCCATTAAAGGGCACCAAGCTGGAGAAGAAGCAGGAAAGAGAGGCTCATATGGCAGTCCCTGACTGGCATTGCTCCCCTATCCATCCAGCTTAATGGTGCCCGCCCACTGTGGCACAGGGGAGTCATAACTGTGATGTATTGTGGCACGGATGGACACAAGCTGGAAGAGGCAGATTAGCTACTGTAGGCCAGAATGTTTTCCGATAACCTGGCTTGGACTCACTGCTTGGCAGCTGTCATAATGTCCTGGCATGATGATCTGTGGCCTTTGTCAGTCGAAGTGGACTGGCTATATAGAGAGGTGGGAGGTTTTCTGGAAAACTGTTGGGCCAGTGGCTAATATGAAAAAAATAAAGCAAATGTCCCATGCTGCTTCTTGGTTCTGCTGTAGATTGACCTGCTGCATTTGCTCCAAATTTGTTTGTGGCAGAGCGAAAAACTCATCGTGCCTCATGTGATGATTCGCCAGCCCGAATCTTCATTTTGGTATACATTACTTTTCATACACTGACCTGACAAAATAAATGCAGAGCAACTGATTTAACAAATATGTGTCTTGCAACCTGTCGCAAATACCAAAATTATGAGCTTAGAATGCATAAACTAAATGTATTTATATTTTATATATATTTTTGCCATATTCTAGAAAAGAGTATCAGAGACTGGGAGAGCAAAGGAAGAGAGGAAAAAGCAGAGATCAATGTGCTTTGCCAGACCAGAATATTCAGCATTGGAAGGCTGCAAGAATTGACAGCAAACATGACTTATTTCTAATACTTCAAATTAAAATGTACAACTCAGTATAACTTTGTTTGTTGTCATTCAGTACGATACAAGATGATCACAAAATTCAAGTGGGAGGCACAAAAAAAAAGATGACTTACATCAGCAGTACTCTCCTCCTATTTTGTGGTGATTAACAAAAAAGAAAGTGGTCTTAATCAATTCAAGCAATTGTCATCATTGAGCTCTGCACCATATAATTTGTCAATACAGGGACAGTCAATAAATCTTTAGCTTCCTCTAAAACAAAGTAGCTAGAGTCCATTTTCTGATGGACACAACAAAAAGCCACTCTGCTCAATCGATGAGATAGCCAGAAATAACAACTTGTGCTGTGGAAAAAAGCCATGTTGCCCTACACTAAGTGAGGCCTCCCACTGTGCTGGTGTTGGTCACTGTCCATCACAACTAATTAAAACTAGCTACTAACTAAGTTGTTTTAACCCTAGCAATCTGGGCAATTTGTGGCATGCTGTTCATGCATTTAAATTCACACCTTTTTGTAAAATTGTCCAGTAAAAACTAAAAATAATTCCCATTGAATGATTACTCCATGTGTTCTACGTGTGTAGTAGTAGTAGTCGTAGTAGTAGTGGTGGTATCCTGCAACAACTGCAGAAAACATGATGACCAATGATAATTCAGATCAGCACATGAGATGCAGTTTCCTACTGTTCACCAGCGCTCTGGTGTGCTCTGGTGTAAACCCGCTTTCATATCAAATGTGTAAGTGCGACTTTTTGGTCAAAGTTCAACGAAGACAAACCTTTGAAGTCAAACTCACTGACCTCCACAACGCGCGTCCAATAGCCTTCCAGCATTAACAGCAGGGGGAAGTTAGGATGTTGCCAGCGTCACTGTAGAGAGGAAAGGACAAGTTAATTTTGTGCATCTCTGAATTTCATAAATCATGTAACTTTGTCATATGTCGAGCTACAAAAAATGATCAGCCACGACTTGGATTATGAATAAGTCAAAAATCACATTTCACTCCAGCTTCCCTGTTGTTAGAGCTGCCTGCATTTCTTTGTCTAATGTGGAAGCAAATTGAATATCGTTGGTTTTTGGTCTGTTACTCAGACAAAACACACATTTTTTAGACATCAACTTGGACCTTAGGTCTTTATTTTTCACAGTTTCTGACATTTTAAACACTTAACATTATACTGAGACATTAATCAGCAGAGCAATTGAAGGTGAAAATGATGAGCTGAAGCCTTACATACAGCAGACAGTATCAGAGATGACTGGTATACCAGATAAGAAAAGCAGAATCCTTGTTAACTCTTGTTTTGCATAATGCATTTGACCTTATGCTTTATCTTGAGTGCAAACACACACTTGATAAGGGCTTATAGTATGTCACATGTTTGTATATGTATGCTGAGTATCCTTTATGCATTACACATGCCTGTTCATTATTATTCATGATTATTATTATTATACAATCTTTCTCTCTACTGTCAATGTACATCCCTCCCCCTTGTTCTCTCCTCCCTGCAGCTGCTTTAATGAAGTTGTATGGAGCAGCGTTCTCCCTATGCTAAGACTGGATATGAAAGAGAGCCCTCAGAGCCATGGCGGCACAGGGCTCTCTCCCTCCACTAATGAGCTGAGCTTTCAATGCGCCCACTAATTAGTTCATCTATAACTCTAAGCACTCAATTACTCTCCACCAGCACCAGCACCACCACAGAGAGCCGAGAGAGGCGATAAGACTGACAAATGCCTTGGTGTGCGCACGCACACGCACACGCACACGCACACGCACACACACACACACACACACACAAAATGGCTTTGAGCTGTGAGGCCCAGGAGAAGTTTTTCTAAACTTCCCACGCTCAAACATGCTGTTGAGGCAAAACACATTGATCTTCAGTTTCATCCTCTCTTCTCTGGTGTTTTTCTCTGTCTCCCTCGCTCTCCCACTCTCTGGCTTTCTATGCATGATTCATGGATTAACATGGATGTGCACACTGACAGATGTCCACAAGCGAGGGCATGATTGTGTGAATTTTAAGCACAATATGTAAGAAATAGCTGCCTTCCTTAACAAAACGAGCAACAAAAATCCAATTTTATCTCTTTGTATACTCAAAATAAAGCAAAGGGAATTGGGTTTTAATTGTTGTGAAGCTTACAGTGCAAGTTAGACATGAATAAAGTAAGAATTACAAACGCTACTCGAGCAAATCCAATGTTCACTGTGTTAGTAGAGTGCATGTTTCCCATATTGACTGCTAGCTCTGTAACATACTGATCAATTACAGTAACACTGACAACACCATTACTCACACGGACACCTACATCACCAGACCAATCTCATCAACACCAGCCTGTCGTGGGGACTTGGTCCAAAGGACTGCTGTGAATCTGTTGTGTGCTTACTAAAGCTAAATTGATCAAGTTTTGGCCAGTAGGGGGGAGAAAAACACGGAACCAAGCTGACAGATACTAATGTGTTAGCAAATCATCGGCTAAGACACACAGCAGGCACAAGCAAACATCATCATTCATTTGGTGACCTGTTTCTCGCCACATGATGAATGTAAGTATTACAATATTCCTCCTCTTTTAGCTCTGTTTTGGTCTTCACCAACTCCAGAGAAAAATATCTGCGTCTTTAGATGCTATATGGTCAAATTTCTTCAACAGCTATCCACTAACTTTGTCAATCTGCAGAAAAAAACATCTGATAAATTCTGTGTGCTACCAGTCCACCAAAAGCAAGCATACATGGGTTTAATGAAAACAGCTGAGACTCCACCATAAAGTAAATGTGCAGAATGTTGAATCAAAATACGAGCTACATAGAACAAACAGAGTTTGGAGAAATGTCTGTGGGTTTGTCAGTAACGAGTACGTCTTGTCCTGCACATTAGGTTGTTGAACAAGCAGCCAAACAAACATTCACTGGAGAAAAGTGCACCGCTAAAGTCAAGCTTGGAGGATACATAAGTTAGCTAATTAGCTGCTCAACTGCAGCAACCTTAAATTCTGGTGTGATCCTCATTCTTCGATACCAAAACCACACGCCTTCTGCCCATCACATGTAGGCTACAGTGCAAGTTTGCTACTTCAATTCTCCCTCAATGCAGTGTAACACCAATACTCCAGCAGCCTGTCAGCTGCTGTCAATCAAACACAGACACCAACATGCCCTTCCAGCCAACTGTAAAGGGGCATTTCTGATATTTCCCCAAATACCTTTTTCCCTTCCTTTCACTAATAAAAAGCAATTAAAAAACATTACAAAAATGCACTGGCATATTTTTAGTATAAAAAGGAATGACTAAATTTTCTGCCTGCCCCTGTTCCACAGCAACACTGTGACCACCAAGAATATCATGATTTGTTCTAGTTTTAATCATGTTTTAGTCAGTTATGTAGTCATAGCAAACAAGTCAGCCAAAACAGTCAGTCAGTGCATTTGAACTGCAATTGTAATGAAATTATTTGTTAGAGGTGCAGAGATTTGCAGTGTGGTTTCTGTAAGAAAAAAAGGCAAAAAACACCAAGTTTAATCAATTATTGCATCACTCTCATATGATGCTTAACCTAAAGTCACTGACCATTAATAGTCCAATGTGAACTTTTGAGCCTCCCTAAGCTTACGCAAATAAATAACAAGTGGAATGACCACGTCATTTCCCCAGACTGCAGCCTTTCTCGTAACACACACACACACACTCTCTCTCACTGACACACACATACACACACACACCATGAACTGTGTACTGACATGATGTAAATCAACGTCAGGGTCAACATTCTGATAAGCTTTCAAGTATTCGAGTAGGAACAAATATAGCTGTATTAATGGTAGACAGAACTTAACTGTCCCAACATGAGAAAAGGAAATTCTTTAATCAGTATGCCATCTGGTCGACACAAGTTGATCTATGATAACCAGTTGTAAAAGATAAATCCAGGTGCATGGTGGAAATATGATAACAACCAAATTCACCCAGATACAGAAATGCTCCCATACACACCGATACAAACATCCTTACAAATGCTTCTCACACCACACATACATACACCCACTGTCATTTTCATTCTCATCTGAGTCAAAAAGCTAAATAAAGAGATCAGCTGGGGGCTCTGCAGTGCCTCCATAAAGGAGGGTGCAGCTCCATTACCCCGTGTCTCATGGGCCAGAACAAAGATTCAGCAGGGTCACTGCCGTGGTTGGTTGGCTGAGAAGTCAATAACCTGGCTTTTAATGACCACAGATATAAAGTGACATGGTTGCATGGCATATATATATATTTATGTCTCTAACTAAAGGAACAAACTCAAGATTGTAAGCTGGTTTTAACAATTTTTTTTCAATCCTGTGCCAGCAATGGATTTTGTTTGAGTATAGTAGATTGTATAGTTTAAAATCCTACAGAACAATTAAGTGGGTACTACGTGAGATATAATATATATATAAAGATAGGAAGACAATCACAGAACAGACAAACTGAAGGACAACCTTGTCATTTTACTCCAGACTTATATCCAGACTAGAAATGTGCAGGTATGCCAGTTTTACTACAGACTATGGTGAAACATTCTGATGGCAACAACACCACCAACAATTTCTAATTCCATCAAGATTGTGATGAGCACCATTTTCAGAGTTAACACAACACAACTCATATGTTTATAGGCAGTTTGAAGTTGATTAGCAACAAGGGAGTGACTTTTTACCACCAAACTAAGACACAGAAGGATCAGCAAACCAGGCCCCACATCTACAGACTTCCCATGGTAACATGAGCTAGACGACTCACTGAATCGCAACCAGTTTATGGGTGCTGAGTCATAACATTCAGTGAGAGAAAGCATGCATTTTAAGTGAGGAAACTCCCTGCGTCAAGAGAAATAAATCCAGTCCAAATGGGGCTTTAGACTGGTGGGTGGACCATAAAAGAAGTTAAAATAAATCCTGTACACTAAAAATAAACTCACAAATTTTACCATATGAAGGTCAGTGGAACGAAACATCATAAACAAGGTGAGTACAACAGCGTGCAGGACTTTTTGGATCTTTCACAACTATTAGTAGGCATAAAAAAATGTATGTTTTGATGACTTTTCGACGTTACTTAATTTTGCAGAATTCAACAAAGCAGCAATATACAGTTCACTGTTGAGTTTGTTAGGTGTGAGAAAATCCACAGCGAACATGAAAATGTGACACCAGCACATCCCTTGTCCAGACCAAAAGAAGCTAAAACACTGTGTAATATCACACAGAAAAAAGGCTTTGTTGTGTCCTCTGCTGTTAAAAGCTTTTTCTCTTCAGTACAAATGTGAAATAAGTCAGAAGTGTGTTACATTACGATATGAAAAGTTGAGGTGTATCAGCTATAATGTGGGTACAGATTTGTTTCTGTGGTTTTGCAGTGCAGGGGTATATTCACTTCCCACAGCCTGCTTACTACATCCCTGTTTTCTTCGCTTTCTCAGAATCTAACTATAGACAGAAAATGTGTGTGTGTGTGTGTGTGTGTGTGTGTGTGTGTGTGTTGTGTGCATAAGATCAGCGTGAAAATGTGAGTGTGGCTGTTCATGTGCATACACACACACAGTCTACATGGTGTAATAGGCTACGGGGGTGGTGTTCATAGTCTTAAGCAGAATGGATGCAAAATCCACATTACACAACACATTCCCATTCCAGAATAGTGATCCATCAAGCCCTTGCACTAAGCATCTGTACATAAACCTCAATTATGCTAATGCTAATCCCTGGGACATTGACGTGAGTAGGCAAGGAGGCTAACAGCTAAAGACTTTGATGTGTGCTGCCATTTGGCAGGGCCTCCTGAAAGACTTGCTTTGGACCCCAAACTCCACCAGGGCTTAAGGAGGAAAAACCAGCCCGGCCTTGTCTGTTCCTCTACTGATTACAAGGGCTTAGGGGGCTTCTTTTATTTGCCTCTCTGGTATGGACCCAATCATGGGTGTCAGTTCTCTCCACTGCTGCTTGGCAGTCCTTATGCATTCATTTTTTGTTTTTACTCACCCCTCCTCTGTGCCAGACTTCTGCTTTCTTTTGTTTTTCGTTTTCATCTCAAGGTTTCTTACCATGTGTACATTTACACCTGACACCGTTGTTTATTCCCATTTTGGTAGCTGACATAAAACACACACCTTACATTGTAGGATATTTTATTGCTAGAGATTGATAATTTTTCAGAATATAACACCAGCTATGATGGCTTTAATCCCCACTCAATTCTGTTCTTATTGCTGGGATCTGAAATAACAAAAGCAAATTCAACCCTCTTACATTTTTTTGGGACAGTGACTGAGGAGAGAGACTCTTCAGGGACTAAGTGGTCCAGAGACAACCTGTTTCCCAAAAAAAAAAACCTTGGCACTGTATACTCATTGCCTGTTTGCATAATGGGACTTGCATGATTACAAGTTGCTTTTTGGAAATTGAGCATGTAGCTCTAATCTCTTGTCTTAATAAAAAATGGCAGATCAGAAATTTCCTGGCAAACAAAAACATTGTTAGCAGATTTTGGTCCATTAATGACAAGTGTTTTTTGAAGTACTTTGCCCCCTTTCTTACTCTCATGTTCTAATTTCTCTGGGCTTTCAGGAAAAACCCTGCCACAAGAGAAGGATTAAAGCTTATTTTCAGTGAATGAGTCAACATGTGAAAATGGGAAAAACACTGCAGACAGTTTGTGTAACAAAAGAGATTAAGAACATTTAAGAGGGATTTGGTAAAATAATTGGGGCTTGTTCTAATTTTAGGGGTGAGGATTGTAAAATGGTGGCATAACCTTTTAGGTTTGGATCAATAGAGACAGAAAACCTCAAAGGCCAAGGGGATGGAAACACTTGTGCACAATTTGTGCTTCAGTTGCCCACCAGTGCCATTCAAACCTGAGTCATGATGCTACTGCAAGATTAAGCAGTTTTTGTCAGATTCAGGATTGAATGGATGCTGATGAGTGTGCTAATAGGGAAACTGAAAATTACTTCAAAAATAAACTGAAAGGAGCATTCAGTGCCACGACTAACAGCAGAACACATGTATATCATAACACCAGCAGCCAAGCAGTACAATAATATATCATTTGCAGATGGATTGTTTGTTATGTTTGATGAACATGGCTACTGTGGTAAGAAAGCAGCCTCTGTTTGACAGTTTGATATAAATCATGGGCATAGGTCAGGCAAAATGAGGTTGACCACATGTAAAGGCAAAAGTGAAGGCAGGGCGTAAAGATTGCGTTATAGAGAGGGGTCATCTGGGTAGTGACCAAAAGAATGAGATTGTGGATACAGTGGACAAGATGTGTTTCCTCCATAGGGTGGCAGGGCGCATCCTTAGACATATGGTAAGGATCTCAGACATCTGGAGGGAGCTTGGAGAAGAGCTGCTGCTCCTTCACCTCAAAAGGAGCCAGTTGAGGTGTTTCGGGCATCTGATCAGAATACCTCCTGTGCATGTTCCTTCGGAGGTTTTCCGGGCACGTCCAACTGCTGGGAGACCATGGGGCAGACCCAGAATACACACTGGAGACATTATATATCTCATCTGGCTTGGGAACGCCTCCGAGTCTCCCAGGAGGAGGTGGAAAAATGTTGTTAGGGAGAGGGACATCTGGACTTTGGCGAGATGCTGTTCATCAATATGACAGTCACTTTGCTTGAAGTACACTGAAGCAGCCAGGTACTGTAGGCATCGAAACACGACAAGATTGACAAGTCTAGATAGATCGATAGATAAGTTGAGGTAACTCTACACATTCACACTTATGGAGCCAGCTGTCGTGACTTCAAGTCAGTAGCAAATCAATATCACTTATAATACAATATTATCACTCACAAACCCATACTGTCCATACACATACATACAGACCACATATGTAATACTTTGCTTCATCTTTCCTGCTGTTACACTCACTGATGAATAGCAACAATGAATATTTCTGATTGGTCCTTAAAGACTACAGTTGAAACAGTCAAAGTTGTGTTCTCATTTCAATTTCATGAGAAAACAACAATACTTAACAATCAGCTATTTTAACAGCTATTTGTCTGATTTTTTTTAATCTTGACACAACAAGTTTTGTTATGCAGCTCCAAAACAAGCAAATCACAAACACAACAAAACAGTTCTACATTATCATGTAGTCGCCAAATTAGCTTGCCAAAACAACCCAACTAACAAACATGGCTTCTATGGTCTTCTAAATCTTCTGCAACTTCCCACCATATTTTATAATGTAGGGTGGATCATGACATAATTGGTGGCCTGGCTCAACACAGAGAGAGCAAAAAGACAGGCACTCTCTCAAGGGCCTGATCCTCCAGTGTTTCAACAAACCACTGAATTTTACAGCTCAGGTTTGAGAAACAGTGCTTACGGATTTAGTGAATTGGCTAAATTTAATCATCCATCGCCACATCTCTCCTGCTCTCGTTCTTAAATCCAGTCTCTTCTTTGAAAGGGAAATTGAAGTCACTGTCTGCACTTGTGTGGCTATATTGCATCTTATTCAATTCAAGGGCCTTTGGTGACTCTAAAGACTTTTATATACCAAGGGGTGTTTTTTCATGTCATTTATTTGCACGTCAATATAGTTTTTCTTTGACACATGCGAATATTACCCGGCAATAAAGGGATGTAATTTTTTGCCAGGACAAGATGGATTTTTCTTAGCTTTTCGTACTGGGAATAAAGGCATTAATCAATAACGTTGTGGAGAACAGACCTCACGTCACAACTCCTAATGACAATGGACGACTTGTTGATTGTATGTGTTTCTCATCACCCTGTATTACATGACAAAGGAGTCAACAATTAAAAAGACAGTGAACTCAAGGACATGCCGAGGGAGGGGCTCATCTCCTCCCCACGCACGGCGCAAACAGCTCAACAGAGAGGCCATGGTGGAGACAGAGAACCAGATGAAGTGAAATATAATGGCAAGGGAGGAGGAGGAGGAGGAGGAAGAGATCATTGCTGGATGATGTTGAATTCATCTTTTTTTTTTAGGAAGGAAGGAACTGGTGCAAATCTATTTGAACCTTTTCTTGAAAGCGTTGCAACTATTATTAAATCACAATGTGCTGTAAATATGAACAGTTTTGAAGAAAAAAATTTGTAGGCAAGTGTTTTGCATTTTTGTGTTTTTTAGTCGTCATGGCCGCGGTGTGCCTGAAGAATAACAATGAGTCAAAGATTATCATAATCTTCTTTTATGTAAAATGTCAGTTTCTAAAAGTATATTTGTGCATGTGAAATTATGATATGTATGTGAATGTGTGTGTACCGATGGATCGGAGGATTGAGCTGGATGTACGGTAATGACAG
This sequence comes from Chelmon rostratus, assembly GCF_017976325.1. Lineage (NCBI taxonomy): Eukaryota > Metazoa > Chordata > Actinopteri > Chaetodontiformes > Chaetodontidae > Chelmon > Chelmon rostratus. Next base: position 28,719,487 of record NC_055658.1, on the reverse strand, counting down.
TAGACATCTCTGACAGTTTCACTGAAAGACCTTAGCACATCTCTCTTCACCAGCAGCGGCGGCGAAACTGGCTGTCTAATTGGCTGATTGACAGTTTGTCTGTCTGTCTGATTGTCTAATTGGTTGGCTGGCTTTTGCTCAGCTCCCTGATGCGGTGACAAACAATTATCCTTGATGACAGTATCACACTTGTCTAATTAATTACATGTGTTTGCTACAACAGCAGGTAGTTAGTAGCGACAAGACAGAGAGTTTGGGGCTGTGTATGTGAGTGAGATAAATACCTCTAATTGTTCTTTGTAGAGGAAAAATAGAGGTGAAATGTGTGGCTGTCTCGCTCAGCAAGATGATTGTTCTTTAGCTTTTTAGCAGTTCTTTTGAAGGCAGAGAAACAAAACAACTGCTTGAAGCATCTGAACTGTTTCATCCTCACTGTTGGAAGATTTTTTTTCTCTTCAGTGAGACAGGAACTCAGTCAGTCAGCTGTTGTTGGCTCAGTGAAGCAGTGAATCAACGCAGGCAGACAGGCGGACAAGGCAAGCAGCAGGTACCTCTGATGTCAGCTGTGCTCTCCTGACACTTATCTGCCCGGACAACCACTTTCAAACTTCTCTCTCTAATGCTCTCTCTTTCTGACTCCCTCCCTGTCTCCATGATCTGCTTCTCTGTCGCCCACCTATCTCCCCCCCTTTTTTTTCTTTAAATGTGTCTGCAAGCTTCACACATCTCGCACATCTGTCTCATCTCCTCATCGTCTTCTCTCTAATCTCTCATAACTGTCTCTCCACACTCTGTTTTGCATCTCTTCAGCCAGCAGTGGCTGCAGAAACACAGGGAGAGAGAGAGAGCAAAAGAGCAGGAGAGAGAGAAGTGGTGTGTGTGTGTGTGTGTCTGTCTGTCAAGTGGGCCTTGTATAGCAGTCCCAGCAGCAACAAGCTGTCATTAGAGTGGGCAGGAAACAACCCTTGTGGCTTGGTTCAATCAAATTGTAATCCTCAGCACATTATTACCATGGCAGGGTCACCTCTCCACTGCTGCTCTAGGGCAGGAGCAGGTGGAGTGCGCACACACACACACACACACACACACACACACACACACACACACACACACACACACACACACCTCCTTTCATTTACTACTATTTCCACTGTTTTTCTAGCGTTTTCCTTGACTATCCTGATATTACCTGGCCAGCCCCCATAATGAATCCATATGAGAGGGCCAGGCCAAAGGCTGCTGTCATGCATAATTCAATTCCCAACCCCAGCACCACACCCCTGACTCTTCTTCTCCATATCCCTCATTCCTGTCATCCCCGCTACCCTAGTGGGGCTTTTGTATTGCCCAGCCTGACAGACTCTATCATGCAACCCTGAAGATTACAATCTTGTGGAAGATTGTGTGTGTATTGTGTCCATCTGAATGTGTGTGTCTGTGCGTGTGTCACATGTTTCTCTCCTCTGTGGTTTCTAGGGAAACCGCCATTAGGGTATTGGTTAGACTGTGTGTGGGCAGAGAAGAGACTTATTCACCCCCACTAATGGACATCTCTTCCAATACAGGCATCAATACCACAACACTCTCCTCCAGTGTTAGCTTAACACCGTCTGCTCATCTTTAAGCCACGTTGCAGGACACCTTTATCGAAGGGTCAACTCTTAGCCCTTCGCCACAGATAGCTTTGGGCTAAGAATACGCAGCGTGAAAAGTCCAGTTTCTGAAGGATAGACATGTTTCACAATTTGCACCTTTATGTAGAGATTTTAGTTAAAGAGATCATTTAGGTTTATTGACATAAGATGGTATGGGTTATTGACCTGCAATAGCATCAATACAGGCTCCAACAAGCACTTATGTGGTGGGAGATATCCCAGCGGGGGTCAGTCAATAAAATGCTTTAATCCTCAAGACAAACAAAATATCTTAAATCCCACACAAAACATGTTTATGTGCTGCTGCTGATTCTCTAACTAGAATTATCTCTGTCTTTGGACTAATTCTGTTTGCAACAGTATGTCTGTCTATTTTTGCACACGGCACGTTGACACATTGCACTTACTTATACCAAATCAATTCCAAAGGGTGTAATGAGGTTGCAGCCTACAAAAAATACACACATAACAAATCTGGTTCATGTGAGGTGGTGGACCTGAACTGTGGCTGGTTTTATAGTCCAAAATGTGCCTTTGTGTGTATAGGACCTGTGTTTTTGGTGATTAGTGGGCTTGTAGCTACATCATTTTAGTGCTAAAACAACCATTTTGATAATCACTTGGCATTTAATTAAAGCATCAATAAGGGACCAGTCAAGTTTCTCAAATCTGAGTATTTCTTAGTAATTCTGTTTTATATTATTGTCAATTTAATACCTTTTTTTGTGAAGTACTCAAGAAATTTGAAGAGATGCTACCTTCGGCTCTAGGAAAATGTGACAGGCATTTTGTGTTCTATTAATTGATATTCAATAGACCAAGCAATTAATCAATTAAAACAAATTAATCAATGATGAAATGACCTGTCAGTTACAGCAATACAGCATTTTTCCCCCTTGGATGCAACAATACATGTATAATTGGGGGAAATTTTATGTTTTTCTTTAATTAATGAGTATCCCTACAATAAATGCTGCAATACACATGGCAATTGTACATGGGAAGGGTGCGGAGAGTGGGTTTGTAAAAATGCCTTTTTTTATTTAATACCTTTCTCAGCGTAAAGTGCTGAGGTGGTTTCTAAATGGGCATTAATTATAATGATCCCCTGAGGAGCTGTAGGTTAAATGGAGCAGATAACCAGACTGAAGGGCAGTATTTCCATTATATTTAGGCTATTCAAACCTGCCACACATGCTTGATCACTCTTCAATCACTTCTTCAGCTTGCAATATTCAGCTGAAAGGTTTTTCCATTTCCATTCTCCCACTAAAATCACAAAATGCATGTCTTTCATCTAAACTGCAGCAAAAAGAAATATATGGAGATATTTCAGATGAAACAAGAAGGCTGACATTATGGCAAACTTTTTGATCCTGTACAAAACATTTCAAACTGATCTCTCATCATGAGGGCTCAGTGTGCAAATATTTTGTATATTCTTACTTAAAAGGACTGTGTATATGCCACAGTCAACTTCTAGGAGCATGGCCCCCAACACTATGAACATTCATGCCTTTTAAAAGGTCACGTTCATGGCATTTCAGCTTCACAAACAGTAAACAATGAAAGAGGCAGAGAAGGTTGAATGTTTTGTTTTTTAAGTAAAGATTACAGGATGAATTTGAAAGCAAGAAGCTACAGTTTCAAAGTAAACGTCTCAGCCAAATAAAGGGTTGAAACTGTGGTTTATCACAGCTAATGAGCCACAGATTACTTCACACTTGATTTCTGGCCTTCAAAATCCCCCCTAACACAAACACAAACAGCTCCTACTCACACTCGACATAGATGATGGTGCTGTGAAATACTTTCAATCATGCCAAAACTACAACATAACAGTATTATTTGTTGCCGGGAGCTGATTTGCATCCTATAAACTGTTGATTATTTCATTGCCTCTCAAATTTAAAATATAAGAGTCACATTGATTGTTAGAGTCTACAGAAATGAGAAATCACACTGGTGTTGGTTAATACACCCATTCAGTCTGTAAATATTGAAGAGGTACTATATATACACAAGTGATTCATGGAGTGAATCTATATATGTGTCTGGACAGCAGGGTGCATTTCATCATGTCATTAGCAGTCTAGCAAGCAGAAATGACTTTTTTTTTTGCACCTAGGAGCATGGCTGTTTCAGATCAATGCCCGTGGCAGTTCTTAAATCAATGAGTGATGTTGTAACTAGGGGACTCATCTGTGAAGCAGTCCCCAGGGAGACAGAGAGCAAGCGAGACAGAGATGTCACACAGAGGGAGGGAGCAGATAGACAGGGGAGACAGTGAGATGAAACAAAACACATACAGCTGAAAGTAAAAGAAAAAGACAAAAGAGGGACAAAGGGAGCGGTCTTGGTCTTGGTTTTCAGAGTGTGTATGCATGTATATGCATGTCTATGAGTGTACAAGAAAATGAGATAGGGACTCTGCGAGTGCCTTTTGCCAGAGCACAATTCAAATATGATCACGCTGAAATAATTGCCTATTTGATGAGGCACGTGAATCTCTGCAGCATGGCCAACCTCCATCTCTCTCGCTCTCTCGCTCTCTCTCTCTCCGCCATGTAGTCGTGCAAAGTGTGTGTCTGCATACGGGGTGGGGGAGCAAAGTAATGGGCAGGAGGTGGAGCGTGAAAAAGGTTAGGGAGAAAAATCACATCACCAGAGAGAGAAGCGATGAGAGTGTGCCTGGCTCCTAAGGCCAGATGTATTTACCTGGGTAATGATAGTCATCTGGACTGACAGGGCGTGTGTATGCACGGTGTGTACATGTGTGTGTATGTGTGGCACACGGCACAGTGCAGTGCAAGATGCTGTGGAGGCTCAATTTCTGCCTGGCTGACTGACTGACTGCCTGGCCGAGGGGCTACCTGCCGATTTATTCGCTGGCAAAAACACAACAGTCTCTCTTGTTCTCCTTTTCTCTCTGTTTGTCCTCTCCTTGTCTGTTTTTTCTTTTTTTTTTTTTTTTTGGTGTAGCATCTTTTTGGTTTCCTCCAGCGGCCTCTTTCGCTCCCTCCATCATATTTCCCTGCTTTGCTTCAAGAGCTGCCTTTATTAATTCATAAAAACACATTGCACGCATGACTGACTTCCATAGACAGTGGAGCATGATTCTATCCCGCTGTGCACACACACATATTCACACACACTTTTCCATGCTTATACACATCGCTGCCTATTGCCTTTCTCACACCTCCCCTTCTCACCGTCTTCCTCCTCCAGACAGCTCTCTAGTTCAGCAGGCGTAAAGCGAAGGCCAGATCCATTCGTGTTTTGTTGTATATAAGTAGTCAGCGCCACAGCTCGCCTCCGGCACAAGAGGACATAAGGCAAGCAAACATAAATATTGTGTTTTGCCCCCTTTGCCACTGGTCACGATGCCTCTGTTTTTGTATTTTGTCCAAACATTTTTCATAAAACATCCAACTATTGTGGCTGCAAGTCTATTTGCAGAGTGAAACGTGGCTGATTGTGTGTGCACGTAAGCGCATACTATACACCCAGGTTTGATTTGTCTCTTCCAGGAGGGCACAGGCGTGACACTTGACTGCTCTTATCGGGAACTGCCATGTGAACCCTGAGGTTAAAGGAGGGTCCCACATGCGCACACACACAAACACATAAATAAAAACACATAAATGGTCTTTCTCTAGCTTCCCCCCTCCCCATCTGAGAAGAGTAGGAAGGGAAAGGAATGGGTGCTTAGATATGGATTGCTGGGATTGAATTAAAAACATTAGCTCGAGGCTGTACGGCTGAATCCTGATGATGAGGCCACCAGGGGAAAATGTAGAAAATGGGCTTTTGCTGCCAGGGCCTTGAAAATCCCTTACTAATGGAATGAGAGAAGGCAGAGAGAGATAGCGCCAGCGAGGGAGTGGAGGAAGGGATATCACACAGATGAGTGCGGGTGAATGGTTACAAAGACAATGCATTGTGTTTGTGTGTGTGAGCGTGGGTTCATGTGAGAGCAAAATGGGCTGAAACAAATGGAGCAGAGCCAGAAGGCCTCCAACGAAACATCATTACAAGCAGCTTCAGAAATATTATGCCTTTGGCATAACTAGGAGGGAGGGGGGCACAAGTCACACAAGCATACAACCGCTTACACTTGGACACCACGGTTGTACACACAGTTGATCTGGTTCACTGCTTTTAACTTTGGACATAAACTTGCTCAGTTTAGTTTGTCAGAACTTTTACTGTAAAAGATAAAATATCTACTACAACTGAAAAAAGCACCAAAGTAGCACAAGACAACTGCCTTCTCTTAATCACTGTCTTTATCCCTATTATAAACCATTCTGGACTGTAGCCTGAGGAACACAGGCCAGATGGTTAATTAGAAATAAAAAAGCTCTTGAGTGCATACTTAAGAAAATGTGTGTTTTTCCTCATTTTGCTTTTCTCCGTGACCATCACGGTTAAATTCTCTGGTGAATTCTCCAAGCGGTGGGCATTTCAGCCCCCTCATTTCTCTGAGAATTGAATAGAAGCATCTGACATCGGCTGACATGGGCTTTAAATGTACAATCTGGCTGTGTTATGATGGGAACAAATTAATAAGTGAATGTTATCTGTGGGTAGCAGAGCAGCGTGCCTTGCCAGGCCTTTTTGTTCCTGTACCACTTCTTTTCATGTAAATGACAGAAGACACAAAAACAGACAGAGCTCTTGGTTTGAATTGGATTTTGACATGGATATTGGCACACTTTGTGTGTACGTGCATACATATTTTACATAGTATGCGTATTAAAGAGCATATACAGAATGTGGATATGCATGTGCATGGCTTTGTATGATTTATTTTAATGTGGCTATGCAGTGTTTAAGAGAGGACTAGTTTCAGGTTCGATACACAACATGTGGCTGCACAGTGGAAACAGAAATCTTCCAATCATAAACAGTCAGAGGATTAGGCAGGCAGAATAGGAAAGAAAACTAAGGTGAGACTGAATGAAATATAGGTGGCCAGCACAGTGTTGCTCCTCTTTCTCTCTCAATATTGGTATTGGAAGCCAGTGAGAGATGGCAATCAGCAGGAGATGTGTCTTGAAGATGAAAGCAGGGAAAGAGAAACAGAAGGAGAGCGAGAGAAAGGAGAGCCTCTTAAGGCACCTCTATCAGCCTGTCGTTAGGAGGGTAATGAACCTAGCACCGCCGCTGCCAAGCAACCAATGACTAACTCTCTCTCTCTCTCTCACACTCACACACACACACACACACACACACACACACACACTATGCAAGATAAACACACTCACAAAACAGAAATTTCTCAAGTACCCGAGCTGTGTCTCTGCTACTCATCCATTAGACAATCTTCTCAGTAGCAAAGTGTTTATACACAAAAGATATGATGTACACACATCATAAGAGCAAAGGTAATAGATCATTGGCCTGTACATGTACTTAGATCCATCTGTCTCTTAATTTATTTGTTTGACTTTTGACATTTTCTGTGAGTATTATTACACCTCATGTAAAATATATTGCTTTACACATTCACATTTACCCCAAACTGATAATAAAGGATAACTCTAATCATTTTCAGCCTATTTACCTGATTTTACTGTTATGCCATCTATCTATTTGTTCAGGTACCTCACTGCAGGGCTACTGTAACATCTCTCTGTTTGCACGGATCACTGCTCTGCAATGCTTCTCAAAAGGAACAAAGACAGACGAAGACAGTCAAACCCAAAAAGCCATTAAAACACACCCTTCTAACACAACAACACCCAGAACACTGTTAAACCATCAAACAAACAAATACAACATGTCCATGACAGTTTGATACTGTGTTGCAGTCTCCAAATGTGTTTACACATCAGAACAAAGGGATTTCTTAACAGCAAGTTGGTACTGAAATCTCTCGAGAAGGTGATTGTGACTGACAATTTTTATCACAGGCAACTGGTTATGTTTACTGAGCCACAATTTTGCAATTTGTGGCTTGCGTGTAGGACACACAAATCTCATGCCTTTCAGTGTAGCCTAAATGCAGATCATTTATTCTTCTGAGACAAATGTGTGCACGTCTACACGTCCAGGCAGGAATTTCAATGTTTCCTGAGGAGCAGAAAGCAACAGTTTTCTCCACAGCCTGGCCCACTACACTGTTTGCTGCTTTGTTAGGGAATAAGAGGGGCTGGCAATTATTAAAGCTTCCCCCAACTCCACCAGCTGATACTCAATCTCTCCTACTAATGCAATATAATTTATTCATCCTGCTCAAGCCTCTTTTCCAGTTTCGGTGCCAGGATTGTGTTTGAGCCTCCAGTCACGAAAATTGCAAAAATTAGTCAATCTCACCCACGTGCACTTGCAACCAGAGTTTGTGCTTGTGATTCTGCCCAGTGTCAGGGAAATAAAGGACTTCACTACCACTAGCTGTCTCGAAACTACTGAACCCAGAGAAGGCTTGAAGTAATGAGATCTGACCAACTCGAAACAAGAACAGTAGGTTTTTCAGCTGCACCAAAGCTCAGAGGAAAGACCTTAGACGAAGCTGGGAGAGAGGCTGTGCCTCGTAGGATACTGTTTACATAATACAGCACAAGACAAAGTGTATATTCAACTGTAAGCATACAAGCAGTGATACACTAATGCTCATTAACAAGCTTGCACTAGAAATCATAGCCGTAAATGAATGATTCAAACAGTAATCGTGTAAACATTACTGATTCTATCCCCATTTGAACTCCGGCATGATGGCTGCAGAACTGTCTTTGTAGATGTATGCACTGCGTTTCTGCATGAGCAAACCAGTGTGTTTTGTGTGTGGCTGTGTGTCAGCAGTCGTCACCAACAAACAACCCCCTGAGGATGTGGGTTGGACTGTCAGCCTCAGTCAAACATCACGCACACACACACACTCCCCCCCCCCCCCCCCCCCCCCCCCCCCCCCTCTCTCTCTCTCACACACACACACACACACACACACACACACACACACACACAGTTTGATGTCTGTCACCTTCTCTTGAGAGATCGGGGCCGGCGTATACATGGCTCAATACCTTCATAATCTTCTGCCGAAGTGAACCTGGTCTGGTGTCCTTATGTAAGTGACTGAGTGTGTGTTTGCCCTCTTAAAGTTCACAAGCTGCAGCTCAGACTCTTGTCAGTTACAGCTGTGTCACAAAGCGCTCTATAGTATTAATCCCATTTTCTCATTGCATGGAATATACCGAGTGTGGCATAGTGCAATCGTCTCCTCTTACTCTCTCTCTCTCTCTCACACACACACACACAGATTCTACTCTGTCTAGTCTGTCAATAAATTATTGCCAGAACAAAAGAGGCATGGCCGTGTCAGCATGGTGATACAGTAACACAAGAAAACAACAGATCTTTCCCACGGCAGATATTTTGACATGTCGTAGCAGGAAGAGCACAGGTGCACCCAATAACATTCATGATGGCTCAGTTGCATTTAGGAATGCCAATAAGTCATACAACTGAGCCAACATGTGCAAGCTGGCACAACTAAACAGAATCCAGACATACTGATGCCTTTATTAGACAGATTTTTGACAGGTCAAAAAATCTGCTGTGAGAAAGATCAGTTGGGTGATATCCTGGGTTCCATTACACAAGATGAAGGATCCAGGATCAGGTGTACCAAACTTATCCCCACTTTGGGTGAATACATGTAAACATCAAATCGTACCACTACTTGGGTAACCTCTTACTCTCAGAAGTCAGTCCGCAGAAAATTAAAACAACAAACAGCATTATTTGTGAATTTTGAAGCCAGCAAAAAACAAGGCTGCAACAAGCACTACCTTTACTATTTTGTCATTTCTTCAACCTGTATCAGAAGTAACCTACAGCTCTGTCAACAGCTGGCCACTGCAGTTTGTCATATTGTTTTCTGGCTGACTGCAAAAGACATTGCTGATTTATTCATGGCAACAAGGAAGACATACAGCATGGTATCCAAGTTTCATGTAAAGTTTAACCGTAATGGGGCCTCAACCACTGCATGGCCAATAGCACGATTACTATTTAAACATAGTGCTTGTAATACCTATTTTTCAGATAACTATAGGATCAGTTGTTTCTGTTCTTTATATGTGTCTGGTCTCATATTTGAAGGCTGGAGACAAATTTCTACGTCAAGTTGCTTTTCTTTGGTCCAGTGTCAACTAAGCAGTTTATTGCTTGAACAAAAAATGGGGGAGGGGGCAATGTGCACAAGTAATCACATCATAATGTGATTTTTAATACATGCCTTATCTTCATGAGCTAAAATATTAGTCCACTCAATTCACAGCCTGCCCACACATATTACTGGACAAACTCCATGACTCTCTAGACTTGTCTTTGTGTCTCGACTGGTCCTACTCAGAAGGCAGCTTGGTGGCCAGACTGTGCTGCTGATTATAGGTGACAGGGACACTGCTGGCCAGAGGGACCTGGGAATGTTGGCATGGCAATGGGGAAAGGTCATCACCACAACACTGTCAGCATCATCACTGTGACACAGTGATGAAAAAGCCGTAGAGAACAACAAGCAGAGTGGAGCACATACACACATCTTGTTTGTTTGTTTTTTTATTTTTTTAAGAATGACTTTGTCCGAACGCAAGTGGATATAACATTCTTCAAATGAAAAACATAAGCATTAATAACAAACTTTAAAATATGGCATGATGGAATGGAATTTCTATTAAATAATGTACAGCCAACAGCAGCTAATAATCATTTTATTTGAAGAGTCAAACAAAGGAGAACTGGAATACTGATTTTGCATGGGTGTGCATGCACTGCGTATGCCTTTAGTGTGAAAATATGCTATGTATAATCTATCCAAAAACTGGAATTACTGCCTTGGGGTTAAATACCTCTGAAAAGTGTTTTTGCAGAACACTATGATGTCACAGTGAAGTTGACCTTTGAGCTTTTGGATATTAAACAAATGGATATTTTATCCTCAGAGATGTTTGTGAGAAATGCTGTCATAATTAGAGTGTTAATTCTTGAGTTATGTTGTGTTTTGTGAGGTTAAAGTGACCTTTGACCACCAAAATCTAATCAGTTCATCTTTGAATCCAAGTGAACATTTGTGTCAAAAGTGATTAAAATTCCCTCAAGTTGTTTCTGAGATATGTCGCCGACAAGAATGGGACGCATGTACATACGTACATGCAGAAGGATGGATGGAAAACATAATGCCTCCGTCCACAGCTGTAGCTGGTGTGGAGGCATAATTAAGTCATATTTATAACTCTCACTCTCAACTTTTCTATTCAGGAGGAATCTTTCAGTCTCTCCAAGGTGTACCAATTGTTATGTTGTAAGCTCATTCTGACCTCATTCATCCAACACTTGCTCTTTTTTATCAGCAGATACATATTATAGTCATGTATAGTGTGGTATGGTATTGTGTTGTGCCACTGAATCATCTTCCAAACCATTACAGCTGAATACTTGCTTCTTATTGTTCTTTAACAGTTATTTTAAGGTAATTATATTGTTTTTCATGTTACACATTTAATAAACTGCTACATTTTGACATACATATAATATTTTTGTTACAGCGATTTCTGTATTTTATCCTTTACTGCCAGGAAGCCTTTTTCAGGCTTAATTCTATGTGTATGATTCTCTCGCTGAACACTTCACTCTCCATGACTGCCTTGTGCTCTTTGTCTCTCCATTCTGCACTCTACTCCTTATAACTTGTCAAGAACAAGTGGGAGCAGAGGGTAGGAGGAGGGAGTGATTGGAATTCATTATGGTCAAATGATTGCAAACTCTGGAAGCCGGGAGGCTTTTCTAATCACAGCTGAATGGGCTGGAGAGTTAATGTGGGCAGACTGTGGAGTGGAGGAGAAAGGAGGAGCGAGAACTCCATCGCCAATGTAGCGCACTCAAGGGCTCTTCACAAAGCTCTAATGGTGGAATTGTTCTGACACTGAATGGATACATGAGCTGCTGGGTTTCACAGGCATGACTCACTCAAAAATGCAGTTATGTTCATTTCTGTGTAGAAAGATTATTATTGAAATGTTTTCAGAGGAAATAAAATAGATGTTTTCCTATAGGCTGTCTTTTACCATCAGATGCTGTGTTTAATGTTTACGGTACTTAGGGAGCGCTGACACATATTTACACTGCATGATGCATTCAGTATTTGATGGAATTGTTTGTTGGTTGTGACAGTTATTTGCCAGCAGCCAACAAAACTGTATTTATCAATATCCCTACCAGTGAGTACCTCAAAGCCCCTAAAAAAAGAGATTCTTGTCAAAATGCCAATGTTGACCACTTTGTCCTTTAAGTGTCAAAAGCTTCCAGGAAAGACATGAATCAATCATTAGCATTGGCAGCGTCATAAACCAGACCTGATTTTCAGCTGTGATTATTCTGTTAACATACAACAATTCCAGACATGGTGCTCTTACTATATCTGCAAGTACGTACAGCGTTTGATAGAATTACCTTAGAACATGAACAGATACCCCAGCCGAATCTGCTGCTATAGGAAGAACTACTACACCGATATAGTCTGGGCATTTTATCATTATCATCGTCATAATCATGCTGCACTCCATTTATTTCCATCAAAAATGTAGTGACACATCACACTCATTTTTGGAGCTGCTGAAGGCTCAGATGATCTGCCAGTCGCCCCCCTGAACCCTTTTTTTGTAAACCAAGTTGGATCATGGCTGCTGCCCCAATAACATTTTGCCAGTCCTGGAATGGCTGCAGCCTAATATAGGACTATATAGGACACTAGAGGACTACTACTTCGCAAACCCTGTTTGGGTCTCTTTGCTCCTCCTCTCCCCGTCTGGGCATGTTGGCACCCATTACAAAGGAGCTGAATAGTTGGCACGCTGTGGGCATCCGAGGGCCGGGGATCAGAGGAGAGGAGATCACTCATCCTGCCATCAACTTGGCGCAGGCTTTTGGGACCGACTCACTACAGATTAGCCTGCAGTGCTAACCTGTACGACTGCAGACCGTTGGCGAAGCACATCAATGGCTAAGAGACTCCCCGCAGACTTTAAAGACATATGTGCACATGGCAGATCAAATTAAAATGCTGACACTGAGGTGGTTTCATCTTTTGGCACTATCTTCCAAAGAGCCACCTGGCCAGTACTGCGTGCCTGTGCTCATCACAGAGTCCTCATTGGAGATAACTGCTGGTGTTAGGCTGGAAATCTCTAGCTCTTGAATCCAAAGCCATATGTCTCTGTTAGCCTGTGCATAATATTGTATATTTTATGCCACTTTCTGCTGTGCTTCTTTTTTTCAAATGCCTCAAGAGTCAATGACCATATAAAACTAGACTTGAAGCAATTTGTCCCAGAAACAGAAATGAGAGGCTATCAAGTTAAATAAAACTGTTTTGAACAGGTAACACCTATATAATTTTTTTATTATCAAATACTAAAAGCATAGATGAGGCAAGTTAACAGGTGTAGTATACCAAAGTGCCAGAAAATAAGATTTGAAATATAACAAAATGAGTTGAAGCTGTGATGGATCTGAAAGTGTCTGAAGGGAAAAGACTGAAGTGACATATCAAACAGTAAAATAAACAGAGGAAACGTTTTCAGTCACACCTTTGTCGAAGTGCATAACAGCTTTCTGACTGACATTCTTTATACTGCTTACAAATAAATATGCTGTTTGTTTTCAACCAAAACTCATAAATAAATAACCTGTCATTTTGCATAGTAATGTTTTCACGACTCGCACAGATAATACCTATTTAATCATATTATTATGAGATATCACCACTAATCGAGAATTAAAAGAGTACTTCAATACTTTGTAAAGTTCAGATTCAAGCCACTACAAGGGGCACAGAAGACGGATTTATGATGGCCCCTTTTGAAAGTGTCTGATAGAGACAAGGTACTGAAGTCCTGGAGGGTTTTCCCAGAATGCCCAAACACTGCGGATGGACATCTGGAGTGACACCACAGTAGTCAGAGAATATGCGCCTGGGTTCATTACGCATTATTAGGTTAATTTCATTTAATCTCTTTTCGGAAATTCTCTCTGCGTTTGAGGCAATTGTCAGACAAATACAACCACTGTAGAGAAGACACTATGGACACACTTATGGACGGACATTTAACAAAGTGTTTCACAACAACATCAACAACAGTCAAGTTAACAAAATGCAAGTCTCAGGCACACACACTTCCCATCAGTAGGATTTGCTTCCAACTTGTCAGCAGGTGCTCATCTTATACTGCACACCACACACAAACTTGCATCCTTGTTTTACCTCGATACATAATGGACCATGCCTACCCTTAATATCGGGGGCTCACAGATAGGCTGTTACTTGACAAGTGATCGGAGGCCCTGATCAGGCCAGTCAGCCCTCTGAGTGTAAATCTAAATGGTGTTAAACTGTGCTGTAAATATGAGGTCCCCTGTTGCTAATGAGACGGTTTAGCCAGAGGAGGCCACACATAGCTGGAAAGCCTCTGACTGATCGCGCTGCTATGAGGCATTTATTGAGGCTGGCGGATCTCATTTCCACACCCCGAGCAAACCCCAGACTCCCGGTGTGAGTGTGCAGGGGGTGTGATATGTGTGCGCCAGCTGCATTTCATTGTTGATAGACACAAGCAGATTTATGGGAGGCCAGATGCATCTTAGGGTGTCAGGAATGAAACTAGGTTTAACTGGCGCTCCATTGCCCCTTCTTGTTGGGAAAGTAAAGGTTGTGCGTTCAGACAAGCTTTGTTGTCACCCTGTTCATAGTGCTTAAATGATGACTATGCATAGAACACATCAGTATTATTTATGGAGGGGGACCATAGCCATCCTTTAATTAACAGAAGAGAGCATGGCAGCTGTCCAGAACATGTACCTCCATCACTGCTGATTTAATCAGAGTAGCAAAACTCTGTTTATTAATAACCCCAAACACCACCTAAGGAGACCTCACAGCACTGGATCCCCACACTGCATCCTGCCTCATCAGCACTGTTAAACAGGGTTTGGCTGCAATACACAAGGTACACAGTGTGGCACCTTTATAGGTCCACATGATAGCTATAAAAGCGGATGGAACAAATTGCATCTGTCTGTGACTTGCGGTGGAGGCTGCACGCTGCCTATATATAGAGGTGTAAATGCTTTGCATTGGTCCGCCTCAAAACATCTCACAATGCAAATCTAATCTAAGCAAACACGCCACAGTTATGTCGTGCCTCATTTTAGGTTTGTACCAGTGGCCTTTAACTGGGGCTGCTGTACTCCATGTCAGCCACCCTACCTCTGCTGTTCTGAAGGGGAACAAGAGGGGGTTGAAAGGGGTTTAAGAGGAAACGACAGGTGGACGCTTGGGTGCTGAAACTCGGATTGCCAGTGGGGGTCGGCTGGTTGCATTCAGCATGGCCGTGTTGTCACCTCCCCCAGCCGTTTGACTGCCAACATCCTAACCCCCACCCAAGTCCCTGCAGCCCATCTCCCTCCGGCAGCACTCGCACTCCTGCCTGCCCCTTCTCACCTATATGACAGCAGAGACCCCCAGGCAGCTGGAGCTGATGACACTTGTCAGCAGAGAGATTGTGTGTCCACTGTGTCTGACTCCAGACCAGCCTCTCTCTCTCTCTGACTCATGCGCACGCACGCACGCACGCACGCACACACACACACACACACGCACACACGCACACACGCACACACACACACACACACACACACACAAGCTCCAAACATGTGCATGTCTGTGTTCACACTCACACTCTTAAAGAAACACACACGCACGCACGCACGCACGCACACGCACATGCACACACACACACTTCCTGACAGCATATGTCAGCTGATCATTCTGGGAAGGCCTCACTGGTAACAGGACACTGCCACTGATGTATACAGACATGATACCATACAAATGCTCAGAGTCACTCAGACACACACTCTAACTTTTACTCTTACTCTCACGACTGATAACTAGACAGTGATGCAGGCACGTTTTATTGTGCTGGCATGATTCTTGACAAATACTGTATTCCAGCACACTGGAATAACAAATGTCTTATCAAGACTAGGTGATGAAATACTGTTAAATAAATCACCATGAGATCCAGCCTGTCAGGAATATTTACATATTTCAAAACATGAGCTTTACCTGATATATCCTCTAAAAGGGACATGGATTTACATTTCAAAATAACTTGTAATTCGTCCTCAGATGACTTCAGACTTGACTCAATCTCAATATTAACGACTGATGTAAATGAGATGATTGCTGCGCACAGAATGGCATTAGTGAAGGCTCAATTTCAACTATTATGTACTGCACAGACCCAACAAACACAGCAGCAACATGGTGTCAGCTACAGGGCCATTTATAATAGTTCTCGTTGACAAAGATTTTATTTCCCTGATGAAAAGGAGCACTTACCATGAACTAACAGTACTTTCAGCCTGTTGGCCCACTGCAACTCTTTGTAGATCACATACGGTCTGAAGTGTTTGGAAGACGGGGACATGAAAGCCAAAGCAGCCAACACACATGCTCAAGACTGAGAGGAAAGTAGCATATTTCTATAATATTTTAGTGACAACAGATATGGTTTGGAACGTACTGAATATATGGATGAAGAGTCAAACAGTGGATTATGGTGCAGGAGTGGACTGAGAATATTTTGATATACTTTCCAGCTGTTTAGCTGCTCATTGTTGGACTCATTCTCTCCAAAGTAAACCCATGCTAATTATTGCAACCATGCTCAAAAATTTTCAAGACCAATCTTGAGCAGTCTAGACTATATTTTTGGCGGCGCATCACTTCAACAGTATATACAGCATCCCACACTTAAGTTTGTAGAGTGTGGTGCTTAAACTTCATCCCTGACCCTTTCACTTGGCATGTATACAGTATTCAAACATGCTATGCGAGCTTGACAGCCTATATCCGAGCTCTCTCAGAGAGGAGAACCGGGCACAGTGTCATATGGCAAGCTGAATTAAAACGATGTCAACACATTCACCCTTGCAGACATGAATTTCAGCAACTCACTGACCATTTTGTCACTGTCACGGAAGGGCATGCACACATTCCTTGCCCCCCAACCGCTCAACACACACACACACACACACACACACACGCACAGCTATCTATTATCCTTGTGAGGATCCTCATTGGCATAATGCGTTCTCTAGCCCCTTACCATAACCTTAACCATCACAATTAAATGCCTAACCCTACACCTAACCCTAATCAAAACCTAATTCTAACCTAGTCCTTAAAACAGCCCTGTGAAGTTGTGAAGACTGGCCAAAATGTCCTCAATTTCTGATAATGTCCTCAATCTATTGGTCCTCACTATGTAGCAAGTACAAGTATAAGCACACACAAATGCACACGCATGTACACGCGCATGCACACTGTTTTCCTGGATTGTAGAGGCACCATGCAGTAAAAAGCTGATGTGAAACAGGCTTTCCAAGGGTCCAAGACTGTTAAAGTCACTTTCCAACAGCTGAGAATATGTTTACAAAAATCAAGATGTTTTTTATTTCATTGACCACAGACATTGAGAACTGAAGACAAGAGACATGATCTCAGTATATTCCTTGCCTGAAAATGCAACACTGCCTTTTAGCCTGGAACACGCTCCCATTAAAGTCTTTAAAGTTGTTGACAAAAAAAACTACAAATGCAAAGCAAAAATTAACCTTTGGGTTATCGTGCAAAATAAAAAACATTTTCCTGGAAGAAATTCTATATGGCATAAAAACTGAGTTAAATTAACTTCATGATCCAATCAGCATGAACACCACCAAGCATTCCTATGTGAGCTGCACACATGCAGAGAGTATTTTATGAATGCACTGAGGTACCTGACATTTGTAAATTATTACGCATGATTGTCACTGATTTTCATCGTGTAGCCTTTAAGGATTGGACACAGGATTGAAAGACCCACTCAAATGAAAATCAAATTTTTAACCTTGTTAACATGTCGATGGGATGTTTTTTTTTTACCATTTCCACTTTGGAACTGCAGTGGATCGATGACAGTCTCAAAAACACAGATTGAGGCAGCCAGGGCTTCATACGTCACATACCTTAGGAACCAATCCCATCAACTTGAAGGGTGGGGACTGTCCATATCATGATAACATAGTCAAGCTGTTAAATTTCTAATGTTGTAGAGAGCTATACATAAATACATTACCCTCACACATCAACTTGTAGGCGACCGTGTCCAATTTGTTATTCTCCTTCTTCGGAATCGGTTTCCGGTTCAAACATGCAGGGCTTAAGTACTCCTATATTACCACTTGCCATTGTGAAGTGTTCAGCATCGGGTAACACAGAAAACAAGCAGAGTTTTGTGTCTGTGAGTTGAAGGTGAGCTGCTACGCCCGAGCTGCAGGCGAGTGGCGAGGTGTGGGTGTAGACAGCGATGGAGACTATTAGCATATTCATAGATCCGCACATACTAAATAAAAGCAAAGGTGCAGAGTTAAACCTAAGCCATTTGAAGCCATTAAGGGATTATTTTTTTTTCATGGAAATACTTTTTTTTGTTTTGCTGTAGTCGTATCCATTTCGTGCAAACCGCATTGGTATGATTAAAAAATGTACAGTTGAATGTATGCATTACTATTATAACCAGTGCAGGTTTTAAAGGGACACAAGTGAAGTATTGTTTTTAAGGATGCACTCTCAAACAGAACATGTGAGGTCAGTGGTGGCATGAAATTGGACATATTTCCAACTTTAACTGGGAGTAGGAGTTTGGAATAATGCCAAGTTGAGCCTTCAGCCAAAAGCTCCTTTCCTCAAGCCTCAGCTTCCTGACAAGCTTATTCCACTTGTCAGATAGACCTGAACTATATTTTGTATTACAGACACCATCAAAGGACAACTACCATTCGGGCCAAAAATATCTCTGTCAAAGGAGATGACTGAAAATGTCAGAAGATGACGCCTTGTGACGGTGACAGTAGCTATGGGGTTTTTATTTGCCACTGGTGGAACAAAGCTAGCGCTTTGCGACAAATGAAAGTTTGTGTATGTATGTGTATTTTACTGTGGGTGGTATCTGCAAGTGCTTGTGTTTTGATCACTGTTCATATGTCACATTGCTTTGTTTTCAGGTTAGTCATGCTTATGTTTACGTTAGTTATGCATTATGTTTTTCTCTACCGTTCTGTTGCACACACAGTGGGTGGTTCAAGTGTGAATTGTGCATTAAAACTGTGCATGAGACCTATAAAGTTGCTCTCACCAGCCAAGAGATTCCATTGTTAAGTCACACCCTGATGTCAAGCTCGTCTTCATCACCCTCACTCTTATCCATCATCCAAATACTGCTTCAAGGAATAGACGCAACACTAACAGAGGCTGCTTCATCTTAAAACAAACTTCTCACCAGGAGAAAATCCAAAGGGCTGTTTTAATTAGCAAGTGAGAAACCGAGAAGCAAACGAGCCAGGTGGGAAAATATTAACACTTTTGATAAACACTCTTTGTTGTTTGCTCTCTCGCTTCCTCTACACATAAGCCAGAAACACATACCCTCCACCTCCCTACACGTCCTCTTGTCCCTTCCACATGCATCCACAGCACTTTGCAGCTTGTTAGTGGGGCAGGGTGGTTGGTGCAGTGCCCCAGAGGCGGTGGCGTGAAGGTGACATCTATCACTTAGAGAGCTGGCGTGCTATAAATACCATCGGCGGGCTCCCCGTGGTCCCGCCTTCTGACAGTTATAGCTTGGAGTGGAAGGGAAGCAGCTGACGAGGAGGCTGGAGGGGAGGGAGGATTTAACACTGAAGGGTGGGGGGGCTTCTTCTTCCTATGCTGTCACTACCAGAGGTATCTTAATTATACCATTCAGTCACAACGCTAACTATGTGAAATCACATACGGAAACACCCACCATTTTGAACTTTAAGTCTTGAACTTTAAGTACGAACCACTTGCAGAGCGGGTACACACGTAGGCGACGTTTTCATTTCATTGCACACCTGAGGTTCTGCTTAATTCCCACTTTCACTTATTGCATATTCTGATTTCCGGTGTGTCATCATGTTGGGAAATATTCATTTTTCTTCTTTTTAGAACTAACTTTCAACTGCAATTGTGGAAAATGGTTTCAGTATCTTTTTCATTTTAGGGACTACAGCAGGTGGGTGGACTTTTCCTGTAATTGGTCTGTTGGGTTTTTGTGGAATGCAAACCAAGTGAACTAACGATGGAAACCGTATTTTGAAGACAGAATGCAGATTAACAGCACACTGCTACTGCACAGGTAGTCAGAGTCGCCTCTGGTTATCTTGGCTCTCACTGTGTTCCTGCATGGAATGTGGTCACCTTCTCATTTAGAGTGAAAGATGACTCAAAAGTCCTTAAAGGCAAGGGAGGGAGGTGATGATTGGGGACCAAATGTTTTGTTATCATGGACACACTGCTCACACCCATGACTTATGAACCACCTGGAATCCCCTTAATCTGTTTAAACATTGGGTTATAGTGGTTTAAATAGTGTGATGTCAGCGGATTATTTCTCTTTGCTTGTTATAATCCATTTGCAACAATACACTTTCTTTACTAGAAAATGCTGAACAAAAGAGTGTTTTATGCTTATTAACTATGATTTAGAAATGTGGTGCTCTGTGCCACCGTCTGTCTCTGCAGCTGTGACTGTAATTCTAATTCATTTCAAGGGTTTGGCAAGCTTAACAAAAGATCATTGATATCTTTTCAACCGGTGAGCCAGTAGTAAACAGACAGGCGTTTCCTAAATCAACAAACCAAAAGAGGTATATGTACAAACCTGCCTTTATAACAACGTGTGCTTAACAGTGTGTCATAGTCATGAATAAACATCCACCCATCTTTTTCTACTGTCTTTCTTCCACCTCCTGTAAGCACAATATTCATCTGTCATCAGATGTAAAGCCTTAAACCACAACAGCTGGAAATCAGCCACAGGCATTTTCCACAGTGTCAGGGCAAGGCGTGAAGCTTGTATTTATGCTATGATGTATTAGATTCTTTAATGATCACTCTGAAAGACATAACTTGTTTCTATCACGCTTGAGTTGTTTGGCAACATACCAGTTAAGAGCTGTGACAACAAACCGACATGTCAAAAGAATGAAGTCTCCAGGAGACATTCTAACTTCCTGTAAAGTGAGTGTCTCCACTTTCCCAAGCAAAAGAGACAGGACGTGAGAGACTTCAAGGTCATTTGCTACTATAAACAATAATTCCGCTGCTAGCTCTCCTAAGAATGTTTTTGAGAACATGTAATATAATACACAATGTTTCAGCATGGACGTTCCTTTGAAAGGCACTGTCAATCCTGTCAAGACTGTTTTTTCAAGAGGTTTTTTCTGTATCCGGGTCAAAAGATAGTGGGTGATGAGACTGTAAAGACCTTTGAAGAATATTTACAGATACAAAGATACAACGCCTTCATTACTGCAGTTGATGCCCCCAAAAACATAAAATAAACTGTTAATAATCCGTTGTCACTTGCTGTATATTCATTCCGTACAGTTTGGCAGTTTTCAGACTTAAACATAAAATCCTGGTAGTAATTATTGCCTTTACTGGAGTCTAAACGCCATCTAGTCGACCCAACAAGCTTTTGTCTAGAGAGCCTCTTGGGTAGAGGCTCATAAATTTCTCCAGCAGAGTAGCTTCAGTAGCATGAGGATAAGGCCTCGGGAGTTATTGTGGCAACAATTTACAAAATTACACGTTTTAAAATTCATAAGCCAAAGCTGGCTGAATGTAGCTTTTTTGTTTAAAGCACACCACTTCAAACCAGCCAGGGCGTAACAAAACCACAATCACAGATGCCTCCTGAACACAACATCGGACTCCCAAAACGATCTACAGTACAGCTACCTCTGATTGACAAGCTTTCGAGCTTTTGTTGTACTTTATACTTAAATATTCTAAATATTCATCAGTGGCAAAGGTAGCTAATCATATGAGGGCCAATAGCAAGGCCTTCTCCCAGTGTTAATCATACATGCTGTGTAGACCTCAATCAGCGTACAAGTTTGCAAAGCAGTTTTACAAGCTGTTCCTAGAAATATTACAAAGTGGTATTCATGTAGTTTGTTTTCTAATAATACATGCTTAATTAAAAAACAAAAATAAGGGTACTGGTGTAGCGGTGGCAACTGCCAAATTACCTTTAATTAGAGGAGGATAATAGAGGAACTCATCTTAAACATTGTCCTCTTGAATTTTCTCCAATTCACATCCTTCTTCAAAAATTTTAAGCATTTTCATTTCACAAACTAATCTGGTGTAAGGGAGCGTTTTCGTCTGTTAGTAAACTTGTTTTTTGTTAGAGCAATAGGCATGAAAACTGTGGTCGGCAGGTACTGAGGTATTGAAGAATACTTGCCAACCTCTACTTGAAATAAGGGGAGGAAAGAAAGGAGGAAATGCCAACTTTTAACAAGCTTTCAGAGAAAAAGACCATGTTTATGTTTCAGTGTTCATAACCCAGCTGTGTATTGTGGTCGGGTTTTGAATAACAGCGGTTTGGCTCACAATGTTGAGCATATAAACTCCATGCCTCCACTGTTTTGGCTGAACTTAACTTGAGCAGATGCTGTAAAATTCACTTCAGTGGGAGGCCAGGCCTAACTGTGGTTACCAAACTTGTTTATTATATTGTCATGTAAATGCTGGAAAAGTCGAAGAACCCTGCCTCAAGCAACTGCTTATGAACACATGCTGTGTTATCATAACAATGGTCAGCACTAATGCAATAGTAGCATCATTCTGAAAAGGTTTTTCAGATTAATGTTATGTTGGATATACGCAGGAGTGACAGCAAATTCATATTCATTCAGATATCTAAGGCATATCTTCTTTAAACATTACCCGTGAGCAAGAAAGGTATAAAATAAAATATTCTTTAAATTTACAAAACCCTCACACTGTCCAACTAAAATTTTACCAACCTACATTCAATGAATAACGGGACATTATTGAATTTTGGCGCTCTTACTCTGCCAGTCCCTTCTGCTCACTTTGTTTTAGCGTAGTGCCAGCAGAGGGGAAAGAACTGGCAGAAAAATTAAAGAACTAAATCCAAAAACAAGAATCTGGTAGACATAACTTTGTGTGGATGATCTTCAGCTTTTAATTGGAAGTGGGTGATTTTGGCACAGATGACATACAGATTGGTTGAAATGAAAGCACCAAGCTGTGGGTGTGGCAAAAGGATGTGGGCAACCAAGCAGTTCGAGGACTTCCAAATACAAAATTTAAAAAAATACAAGCAGCAATCACAATTTTCGGCTGACATACATGTACATGTTGGACAGCTTTTGCTGCAACTCTAGATAATGTTGTAGTGAATGCTAATGTCTGATTTGTTAGTTGTAAAAGGAAGAATAACAGATAAAAGTCCTCCTTCACAGCTCCATCTGCATGTTTCGCTTAGTTTAGGCAGCTGTTACTAAAAAGGTGTTATTTATTTTGGAGTATCTCCTGAAATACATGAAAGAGCCCTTACATGCTTGGTCACACAGCCTAGCTCGAGTTTTTACTGTCAAAGTTTGCCTGGCGGAACGGCAGCTCAGTGAAAAGGGTGTGGCAACATGCACAATGCACGCACAAAATATATGTGCTCTGCTCAGCAATGCGTGTGGCACACAGCGAGTCTGCTTATGTGCTTCAAAGAGGAATAAACCATTGCATTCTGACCAGCAAGGGAGTCTGTGCATGTGTGTCTATTCTCAGAGGTGGTCAGACTATGTAAACATTTAATGAGATGACTTAAAAAGCCCTTAGTTCCTTACCAACCGCTACTGCAGTGAAACACGCACAACAAAAGAGTATCAATGTTATAATGAGCAAAAAGTTGCACTGATATGACCTGGCTTGTTTAAAAAAACACCTAATTTATTAAGACTAAACTTAAAAGCTTTGAGAAGCTGTGAATAAGCTTTAATTTGTTTTACTGAGGAACACGCCGCCCCTTTGTCACCTTTTTGTCACTAAGACAACCTGTTTGTATGCTAAAAAAAGATTAGTATGCTGTTGTTTTTCCCTCATCAAGAGTGTTTGTCTGACAACGCTGATGATAATGCCGACTTTTTAATCTTGTGTTTCTTACAGTCTCTAGTCTCACTCCTTGCTCTATGATGGTTGATATAAACAAACAGATTGCTAATTACAATGAGCACAATTAATGCAGATTATTTCACATTGCCGTGGAAAAATGAAATGTTACTCAAAGGAGGGATATTCTGTTCGTTGGAAAACAGACGAACAGATGTAGAAATGTACCTGTAACCAAGGGCAAGTCGAACAACTGTTCCTAATAAACACTACAAGCCAGCAAACTGCATGGTGGCATGAAACAAATAGACGCCAGCAAAATTCAGGTGTGCCAAGTATTTCCAGTGCTACTATTGGTTGACAACAGTATTTTGTTCATGACTGGGATGAAGAATGGCCATCTAAATGCTTTCCAAATTTTCTTGTCATAACAGTTATAGGAGACACCAGGACATTCTTCTTTCAACAGGACTTGAAGCAATATATCTAACACCAGTAAAAACTTAGGTACCTAAAGAAACACATACATTTGTTACAAGTTAGGTATCAACGTAGGAAAATCTCCTCCAGATATTCATTTTTAAAAGGAAAGATGGAAACAAAAGCACAAAGCCCTTCTTTGACTGCAGCATATAGTTTCTTAAAACAATGTACCACATGAACACAAGACACTAAACAAGAGCAACTTCCAGCAAAATCTGACAAATGCAATTTCTCTACAAAGGGACACATCATGAAACCAACTGCCCAAAACCCTTGAATCCATTCAAGTTTGGTGGAGAAGTCTGACTCTTGACCAAACACGAAACTGTGAGCGACAGGTCAGGGCAAACACCCTTAAACGACTCTACAGTACAGAAAAAAAGAGATTAAACCACAGCAAATAAGCAAAATAGTGAACCACAGCTGAAATGTTTGTATTAAAGTGTGAACTAGGGAAACTTGGAGTCCAGTGAAACTCCTCAATTTTTAATAATTATTTTTTTAATTTATATATCGAATATCTCACAATATATAAATAAAATATATTCCTCATGCTCAAAATTGCAATAACCCAATTGTGACAGAAAACAGATTTTCACATCTGTTTCAAGTGGCTTAACGAGACAGCCAAATCTCTGTTCTGGGTCCCGTTCAATAATTCAGAGCTCAGGATGTCACCTCCACTGCTACAGGCTTCTTGGCCTGGCGAGCAGTCTGGTTAGGAGGGCTGCCTTCTGCCATTAGCATGGCTCTGATCAGATTAACAGTTGGGCCTTTTGCCAACATAGAGGCATGAAGAGGGAGAGTCCTGCCTGGCATGTCTTGGGTATAGCATGGCACATTTAGCAAGCTGGAGTGACCACTGATGCACCACATTTAGCACACTGGCATCATAATGACACAAGTGGTGTGATGCCCATGAAGAAATGCAGGTGGCTCAGGACATCAGTACTGCTTGTTAGACTCAAAGTCATACTGTGATATTATTTGGAGTTTTTGAACTGTGGTCTGAATTATTCTTAAGCAGCAACATCAGAAAAGGAACATAAGAGGGATAAGAGAAGAGTCAAAGGGATAATGCTATAGGGTTTAAAAAGAAAAGATGGCAAGGAGCGAGCGACAATGTCACAAAAGGATGGATTGGAGAGAAAGAAAAAGAAGAGAGTGTGTAGAGAGAGCCCTCCCACAGCTCTACCTGTGGTGGAACAGATTGGACCCGCCGCAGAGCGTTCTGATTGCCGTGGCGACCAAGCGTCAGCTGACAGATGGCTGCCTCCAAGCGTAGGGCACCGGGCCGTCCGCAGCTTCCACTGATTGGAAGTCCATGCACACACAACACTCCTCACACCCACATGCACAGACTGGTGGCCTATGAAAAGGGAGAGGGAGAATGGAGGACATGGTTGTTTTGATCTCAGAGGTGTCAGGCATTTCGACTGTTGCTTTATCCCTTAGACGATGACTGGCCAGCTCTTAAATAAACGTATCCAATCTGGGTCACATCCATGTTCACCATCATGAGTGTGTGTATATATATATATATATATATATATATATATATATATATATATATATATATATACCGGCCACTTTATTAGGTACACCATGCTAGTACTGGGTTGGACCCTGTTTTGCCTCCAGAACTGCCTTAATCCTTCGTGGCATAGATTCGAAAAGGTACTGGAAACATTCCTCAGAGAGTTTGGTCCATATTGACATGATAGCTTCATACAGTTGCTGCAGAGTAGTCGCTGCACATTCATGATTCCACCACATCCCAAAGGTGCTCTATTGGATTGATATCTGATGACTGTGGAGGCCGTTTGAGTACAGTGAACTCATTGTCATGTTCAAGAAACCAATCTGAGATGATTCAAGCTTTATGACATGACATACAAGGCAGGATGGATCCATGCTTTCATGTTGTTGACGCCAAATTCTGACCCTACCATCTGAATGTCGCAGCAGAAATCGAGACTCATCAGACCAGGCAACGTTTTTCCCATCTTCTATTGTCCAATTTTGGTGAGCCTGTGTGAATTGTAGCCTCAGTTTCCTGTTCTTAGCTGACAGGAGTGGTGTGCGGTGTGGTCTTCTGCTGCTGTAGCCCATTTGCCTCAAGGTTTGTGTTGTGCCTTCAGAGATGCTCTTCTGCATACCTCAGTTGTAACGAGTGGTTATTTGAGTTGCTGTTGCCTTTCTATCAGCTCGAACCAGTCTGGCCATTCTCCTCTGACCTCTGGCATCAACAAGGCATTTTCACCCACAGAACTGCCACTCACTATATATTTTCCCTTTTTCGGACCATTCTCTGTAAACCCTGGAGATGGTTGTGCGTGAAAATCCCACTAGATCAGCAGTTTCTGAAATACTCAGACCAGCCCGTCTGGCACCAACAAACATGCCAAATTCAAAGTCACTTAAATCACCTTTCTTCCCCATTCGGATGCTCGGTTTGAACTGCAGCAGATCATGTCTACATGCCTAAATGCATTGAGTTGCTGCCATGTGATTGGCTGATCAGAAATTTGTGTTAACGAGTTGGACAGGTGTACCTAATAAAGTGACCAGTGAGTGTATATATAGAAATAGATATAGATTATAGATATAGATATAGATATAGATATAGATATAGATATAGATATAGATACATACACACGCATCAGACAAAGGACACCAGAGTTTGAGATTTGGCTGCAGGAATAATAAACAACCACAGATCCAAACCAATCCTGGCATGAAAGTTAGAGGGAAAAAAGTTTCAGAAGACAGTCAAACGACAATCTCTCAAACACTTTCTCCGCACTCCTGTGCCTGTGTGTCTCTGTGTGCATCCTGTCCCTCTCCTGCGAGCTCGCAACATTCCCCAATAACATACCTGCTACTATAACATACGTAGATGTAGATGATCAAGATTATCTGCAAGCCACATGAGCTTTAAACCAATCACAAGCCACGCCTTTGAATGATCTTACCTTCATTCCTCAACTTAGACATGCCCCTGTTAAAAACACCCTCAAACAATCCAGTCAGCAAACTCACACAACTGTGAAATAGACAATAATATAGCATATCGCAGCAGCCATTTCCCTAGACAATTCACTTTCTTTCTGCACCATTTACTCCCTCTCTCTCTCTCTCACACACACACACACACACACACACACACACTAACACTGGCATTGGATCTCTGAGGCAAATGGGTTGCATGTGTCTCATGCCTCTCCTACACCTCCTGTTGCCATAAATATCTTGTTATGAAAGGCAGGTAATGAAAAGCGCTGCCTTGGTAATCCGTGACGGAAGGCAGTTTCATGCTAGTTTAGCTTCCATCACCTCCCTTGCTCCCTCCGCTGCCCCAATGAGACAAGCCCTCGTCTCCGGTATATTTGTCCTCCATCATCTCCTCGTCTTTGTCACTTTGCTGAGAAACTGCACGGGTCATCTGCAGAAACATTCACCCATATGTGTGCTCTTGGTTTGCTTTTATTCTGTTTTTCTAAGGTTGGTCCAGCCATCTGTCCAACACGGTCCACTGCCATGAAATTTAGAATGAATATTTTTGGTCCCCATAGGATGATTCCTAATGAGATTTGAGTTTATATACCATAAAAAAAATAAAGAATGCATTTATTATTTTGGCAGAATTATGACTCAGCCATGTGCACTTTGATTAAACTGTGCTATAAAACACGGTGTGTAAAGCTTAAAGAGCATGAGTTTATGGTTTGGCTGCTCATGCACACATATTATTAAAGAAAGTCCAATGCAGGTGTTCATGTATAGAGCACAAACTTCCACCTGAACAAGGGGCCCACAAAGCTGACAAACGAGGAACTGCAACATGTAAACCTAATCTCTTTGATCTCATATTAATGCTGTTGACGAAAAATGCTCCTCTTTTCACCTTGCTTCCTCTGCCCCTCAGTGAGAGAGTTGGCTTATCACAGAGCGAGCCATTGATCAGGGTGGATTGCAGGAGACAGCAGCTCAGAGCTGTGGCCCTCAGAGGAAGACCCTCTCACACATTCTGGCAGCCCTTCCAACAGAATAGATAATTCTGGAACAGCAGCTCCCACTTCACCTCGTGCCAACAAATTTACAATTCAAACATGGACCAAGGTGTTGAAGAGGAATGTTAGAAACACTCTGATCTGTTTTTATAAGAGATTTGACAGGTCGTATACACGGAAACCCCTACAGTGATGCTCTTGAAAGGAATATAAATTGCTTTTCTCAAGATTTTACTTTCTTCTTGTGTGGTGATTTTCATTTATGTCTATAGTTTTTATGGAGTGCTGATATAATATATGCCAAGTCCAAAAGTGAGTATAGCGTAATGAAACTGTGGTTATGTATCAAATCTCATATATTGTTTAAAAGTCAATACTGTCATTCTAATTTAACTGCTACAATTATAAGTTAATTATTAAAAACTCATAAACTAACCACTTGTTTAATTGCACATCTAAATGTTTTATCTTTTCTTAGAATTGTACAGTGCAGCATCACAGTACCTCTTCCAACCCTGGGAATCAATATTAAAGAACACAATATGGATACCTGTTTTGTCAGTTGCAGCTTAATTTTAAAAAAATAGAAAAAAATACATTCCTGGTGGCTGAAAAATATTGGAATAAGCAAGATTCACAGTCAAATTAAAAGTACATACTTAGACACTGGAGCACAATATCTTATTTTCCATGTTTTTCTCACATGCCCCTTGTCCATAGGGTTTTCATATAGGATTATCTTTGTTCCAGAGGCTGAAAATGAGTTAGTGCTGGGACTTTAAACTGCAGTATTGTGTTACAGTCCCAGGGAGATTGGCAGAAAAGACAATGGTACCGTACAGGCTGCTGTGGATACAAAACAGGGACAAGCAGATTGCACGTCCACACAGCTACTGGAAAATAAACGCTTTTGTGCCTTTGGTGCTTGAGTATTTGCAGGCTTTGTTTTCTTCTCACCACTTATGGATATATTACAGTTTATCTTTCTGAATCTTAATAATATTTGTTTATGGTCAAACCTCTGTAAGTCTGTTTAGATGTTGCTGTAGTCAGACTGCATCGTCCAGTTCTAGTGTTTGTATGCATATAGGCACCCACTCTTTCCAGACTATGTTTATCTCTTACTATGTGCCTAACAGCCTTAAGGCATGAGAGCTCAGGTTCCACTGCCCTCCCCAAAACTGAAAAGCTCATCAAGAGATAATTCTAGGAGCTTCAACAATGCCAGCTACGTGCCACTGTCACCTTATCTTCCAGGCCTTTTGCGCCCTGCTGCTCCTGCCCGTGCCCTGGGGAAGACAGCTTAGTACCCATTCTAGCTACAGCGGCAGAGGAGAGCAGGGCAGTAGAGATCACTCATTTTAATAGGCCTGTCACATCTGTTTTTAGAACCTGCGGAGGTCTCCTGCTGCTGGCCTCTGAATGAAGTGACCCCAAAATGATGTGACAAGCTGTGATGAGCTTGGGGAGGGGAGGCCAGAGGAGCAGCGGAAGGCATTAGATACAGGACGAAAAAGTGAAGAGATTACATTAAAGTCATAAAATCTATTTTCAGTGCACTGTGAATAATTATGAGTTATAATTTTTCTGTGTATTTTCATAAACTTAACTTACTTGCTTTTGTTAAGGAATTACATACTGTAGATTTATCATTATAGTCTCCATTCTTCTTAATAATATTTGGAGTTTGCTAATCGGGTCTAAAACCTTTATACAAAAAGTTATTTTACAATGTCAGTAAGACTTCATGTGGGATAATTAATGTTTGCCATTTGTAAGTACTATAGATGTTTTTAGATAAGACAACGATGCTGCACCTTGTTCCTCAGATGTATACGTTTATTAACCTGTATACATGTGAAGTTGCTGGACAAGGAGTTGCCTGATTAACAGCTTCATGCATCAGTTATGTGAGCATTTATACATTTTTGAACCTTGGGAGGACATGTTGTGAAGACGTCACTACTAACTTTGCATTCTGGTGAAGAATGGGATGTGAATGCTCTTATTATGCTACGTTTTCAGGATATTATCCTCAATCTGACAGCAAAAAATGACATTGATGTTCCACGTTAAAGCATCTGAACTGAAGAAACAACAGGAGCACGCTCAGGGTGACCAGCTTCATCAAAACACAATATACAATATACACGTGTATTCATTAATGTATGTATGTGCTGTTGGTCTGATTACAATTCCAATGCAGCTAGATACTATAGTGCTGATTTTAGTTTATTTTGGGGAGTTCACTTTGTCAAACAAATAAAAGTCAAGGGTGTTAACATCCCTAACTTTAACTCTAGTTGACCAAATATTGTAAACTGTCTATGCGCTCAGATATCGCTGTGGTTGAAGTGAAATGAATTCAGGGCTGAGCTGTATTACTCCACCCTCTCATGTCCACTGTTCTGATCACTGATCGTGTTTTGGCAGTATATTCCGCTAAGTAATGGATGCCTGAGCAATCCAGGAAATTTGTAGCCGTCTCCTTTACAAGGGCTTCTCATTCCAATCAGCAAGTGTCAGCTCACTTTGCTTTGTAATTAATAACTACTGACTGGCCACTAATGGTCCAATAAGTCTACCCTGTATAGGTCAAGGCAGCAAAGCCTGCAGAAAAAGAGAAGACTTGAAATGTTGATATAAGACAAATGATTAACTGCCAACAGTATTTTTCGGTGTGTATTTAGTCTTTTTATTACTTTGTTTTTCAGAGGAGAATGAAATCGCTACTGTATGCTTCAGCCCTCTACTCCTGTACTCCCCCTACTCCCCCATCATGGCCATATAATTCATTTGAATCCACCAAAGTAAAAATTTTACTTTCAAACAATAACAAACACTGTTGAAAGTCAGAATACTGAATACTTAGACAAAGAAAATGACAAAATACATGAGTACTGAAAATACATCTTGTACACTGCACATGTACAAGCACATGTCTGATGTGGTGTAACGTTATGATAGAGGAGGTAGCATACACTTCCTTCCCAGCCTGTGGCAGGTAGTCATTATCTTTTTTTTTTCCTTCTCACTTACGTGATACTTATGATACATGGTCAGGTGGTTTGATAGAAATGCATTCTTTATGTGATACAGGTGCAATATATACATATATCCATCCTTTACCATTTCAAAATAAATGGTTGCTTTTTCACAGCATCTCCTTTTTTTTTTAAATCCACTGCAGCCTCTTTGTTCTGTGTTTCCCTGAACTCATAGCATCTAAAGATTTTCAGGTTGTTGTGAGTGCGCCCACATTAGTGCATGTCCTCAAAACATCAATAAGGGTGCTCTTATCTTTGTAGGGTTAGGAAAAGTGCACACAAACATGTCTGTGCAGGTAGAGTGCTCTCAAGCATGCAGAAAGCAGCACAATGAGTGAACGAGTACCATGTACAGACAAATGCAGTCAGGATGTAACAAACTGACAATATGAACAACACAATGATGAGTGCAATTATTCATGTCAGACTTAAGGCTCTTGCCAGCATTATTAAATGCCATTCTGCATCTTTAATAGTGGAGCATTTTGATGCGTATCGCACATTAAAGCCACTATCATGTTATAATGGCATATTTGCCACAGAAGCATGGGAGTGGAAGGAAAAGCTTGTCAAATAGCTATTCTAACTTCACTGCACACTCCAACAACTCCTCCAACTAAACTTTACTCTATATGATTTTTCATTGCAATCGAAATGACACATGTTTTTCTTTCAGGCAGTGCCCTCCCAAACTGTTCTCAGTTTGCAAACATCTGACTTTTCCAAAAACTATTAATATGACTGTTTGCTCATATGCTAAGTTGTTAAGATTTGACTAAGTTTAGTCACAAAACCTACTTGGTTATGATTACTGATTTTGATTTTTTTTTTTTTTTTAATTGTTGCTTAACTACGTTTTTTCCGCCTTAACTTTGGACAGAAAGTCTTAACATGGCCACTAGAGATAAATGTAAGCATAAATTGTATTACACATTTGGAAAAAAAAACAACAACAACAAACGCTGTTGTTTTTCTCGTGAGCACAGTATTGCATATACATATAGAAATCTTTAAAACAATAAAATGACTTATAACAAGAAACCGAAATGGACTACGCCTAAAAGATCATTTCTCATGCTTATAAGGAAAATATACCTTCTTTTTGTTTTAGGAAATTTATTTAATTTAGCTCACACAACAGAAATATATGACAGTACTCTTATATCACTGACTTTAAGACAAATAAAACTGGATGAGACCAGCTGCAGCCACATGTACTGTCAATGTCCTTGAACAGAACACTGAACAGGCTCACTCAACTGTGAGCCACTTTAGAAAAGAGCATCTGCTAAATGCCTACAACATCAATGGCTTGTTAAGATGGACATTTTATGCTGCATACCATGCCTCTTGGTGATCTATCCATTCAACTGGAAGGACAAAGTTATCAATCATGCGTTGAAACCATCGGCACAGCATATTCATATGCGTACCTGTGCTGGCAATTATGTGGGAGAGTGTGTGGTCTGCTTCTTTCAGGGTCAAGTAAGCAGCCATCTGATAAAGGCAGCCACTATTTTTGTATCATCAGCAGACAAGTGGCAAAACAACTTTTGTTTAATCATAGAAAACAAAACATGAGGGGAAGGGAATGACTACTGATGATCTCTGTGCAACAAGCACATATCCAAGGGCAACGGTTCATTTACATCTAAGCCTGGGATTTGACAACAGTAAGACACATTCCAAACATCGTTGTACCATTTTTGGTTAGCACTGTTTTAGGGTGTGAGCAGCAATGAAATGATGCTTGTTTGCCAGTTCATCTGTCAGAGGTGAACGATGGAGGGTGGCGGCCTTATCTGTCACAAAGTGTGAAGTGTGTCTGATCCTTTGGAAAAGCTAGCTAATTGGAGTCTGGGGGCATGCCATTCTAAAACAGTTGCAACATTTGGTGCAGGATTTCTATTAGGTAAAAGATATAAAACCAGGTTTCAAGTACTTAAGCAGGTAATGTCTGCAACTAAAAATTCTTTTCATAACTGATAAATCAACTGATAGTTTTGTCTGTAAAACTCACAAAACAGTGAGAAATTCCTATCACAACAATCCAAAACCCAAGACTCAATTGACTGTCGCAAATTCTCACACCTGAAAAAATGACTTAAAATGATTAATCGCTTATCAAAACAGTTGGCAATAAATTTTCTGCTTATCAGTTACCTGACCATCAGTTGTAGCTCAGCAAAATACATTACAAAACCTAGTGGCTCTGTAAACCTGTACTTGTACTTGTACTACCTGTACAGTACTTTGAGCCAAATGCTAATGACAGCATGCTAACATACTCACAATGACAATGCTACCATGTTGATATTTATCAGGTATAATGTTCACCATGTTCAGTATCTTAAATTATTGTATTGTATCGTGTATATTATTACTATTTGCACCTATTTCTTTTTGCATTTATGCTCTACTTAAATCCTATATGATCACCAAGGATCTATGTTAATGCCAGGTGTACTAAAGTTTCAGAATACAAAAAGATCTCATTAGTCATTACTCCAAGGTAATACTGCAGTGAATCACTTGAATTAATACTTTTTAGCAACTGATTGTTCTTGCAGTTTGTCCAACAAACCAATATTTGTTAAAAACTCTGAAGTGCTCTGGGATTAATTTAGCATCCACTAATATTAGAGGTTTTATCTTGGCAATCAAATGCATTTTATATGTAACCAGTAGGTACAAACATCTGGAATTGATAAGCGGAATATAAGGTATGTTTTACTAATCGCTTATAAATTTAGAACTGGTTCCAACTCAGAACTGGTTCTCGATACCCAACCCTGGTGGCAAGTCCAGGCTTGAATTCCTGAAGGCAATCTAATCTGGGTGGTGAAGACGAGACAGATGAGAAGAATTTACAGACCAAAGTGGGAGGTGACCAGTTTGTTTAAGGATTGTAAAATTCATCTTTCATCAAGGTTAATACCATGACTACTTTAAAAACAGAAGAAACTAATGTTGTGCAATCACATCAACCTAAAATTGAACCACATTAAGATGCATTTCACTTTAGTTTAGTTGCATTAATTAAAAACTTTAATGGAGTTTAATGGATAACCAACTGACCATTTTCTAAACAAAAATCTGAGATAGCTAACTCATTTTCTAAGTTATCTTTGTGAGTTATCACTGAAATTCTGAAGTGATGCATGTAAAAAGTCAAACACAAAACTGAAGTTTTAATAAATGATGACAAGCACTAGGGTTTAGGTTTTCCTGAATATCAAAAGGACTGGCACTCTTTTAAGATGCAATGTTCAATGACTTTTTACTTTGTTACTTCTGTGTATAACATCTCATATTCACAACTGTGCAGACTCTCCACTATATGTTAATATGAAGTGTGCTGCTGTTGCACCGCTCAGACAATATACGTACCAAAGAATGAGAAAGCCCCTGTAGTTTGTACTTCCTGTGCGAGCAAAAGGAGGCTCAAGATAGCAGGAAGAGGTAGGTTGTGACAGCAAGGAGAGGGGCCTTCCCTGCTTTGTGTAACCTGTGGTTACAGTGGTTCTGACATGACAGGACTGAACATGGAGCTGGTGCAAACTACATAATTAACTAGGAAAGAGCCATCGCATTTCACAAGACTGACTCTACCTGGCTTTATTGCTTATATTTTTGTCTCTCTCTTTCTCTTACACCTGCAGGAAAATGTTACCTACAAGTAACAAATGCTGCTGCCTGGACTTGCCAATGAGTCCAGAAAATATAGTTGTGGAGGTCTAATTTATAGCCACTCCTTTTTTCCAGGAGTATTCTCCTTTTCTTCATTAGGCATAAACACACAGACCAATACATATGGGCCCTTCCTTAAAGCTGTTTTCCTTTCAACTCTGTTTTGGTCACCACCTACTTCTGGGGGACATTACCTAAATGGTCCACTATGTCCATCACATAACTGCTAACTTGGTCTGTCTACCATTTGGTGCTGAGCATGTTTTTGCTGAAATGCTGGTGAAAGTGTTAATAGTAAACACTGAAGCTGCAGGAGGGACAACCAAAACAATGAGCCAA
Organism: Chelmon rostratus; assembly: GCF_017976325.1. NCBI lineage: Eukaryota > Metazoa > Chordata > Actinopteri > Chaetodontiformes > Chaetodontidae > Chelmon > Chelmon rostratus. Next base: position 28,684,203 of record NC_055658.1, on the reverse strand, counting down.
AACAGGCTGCTGAGTAGGGTGGATTGGAAGAGGTGGATATGAGATGTTGTCATTGCAGTGTATTTAAAGTGGGCTTGGTATTGAATAATATAGTCCTGATTTGATTTCAATTTGTGGTGAGCTCTTGTTTTCCAAAAAATACTAAGATCCTACCTTGATCTTGGCAAGAAAAAGAAGAAGTACAAATGCAGCTGAAAATGAACAACGTAATCTAACAAAATGAACAAAAGAAATCCACAAATACAGTCTAAGAGATCTCATGAGGGTCACTGGAGGCAAATCTCAATTCCATTATCAAAAGTAACACATACATACAGTGTAGGTACGTTCACAACTGCACAGTTCATGTAACACACACACCTACTACACAGACACACAGCTTAATCCATGCAAACAGACTTAAATGTATTCTCTCTGAATCTAAATCAGTGTTCCTCCACTGATGTTTTCACACCCTCAAATTAATGCTTAGATGCACTTTAGTCACCATATTAACCTGACCTGCCCCCCACTAACAGCAATATGCACTTCTTCACCCAGGGAAGAGATACTTTTCCAGTGACAAATCAATTTCTTACACTCCCTGTCAGCTCTCTCCTCCAAACAGGCACCGGTTTTATAAAAGGGATTTCCTATAATCCACAGATATCTGGATGCCTGCTATCTTCACATATTCCACTCAGTCCCCAAAGCTCCAGTGGTGCTGAGAGGCGACCAGAAGACACTTCCAATCCCTCCTTGCTGTCTAATGATGATGAGCTAAACTAACAAATGGTAATCCAAGTAAACGTGACTTTGGAGTCCCAAATGCACATGTTATTGCTTTCTGAATGCACACTGTAGCTATACTGAGTTGGTATTCAAATTTTCACCTGTAAAATATCTCGAATTCTGGGATTTAATTAGACAAAAGTACAGCATATGGAGTAACTAATGCTACAATATTTCTTCCAGGTCAATGCATCAATAATGTAGGGCCGAAAGGAGACCACTTGCCACAGTGAGTGCTTTATTTATACTTCTTGTGCAAATTAATTCACTCGCGCTGACTTTAACCGCCCAAGTAAAACAAAACGTGTGCTGTTTAATTCATACTTGCTCTTTGAATTAAACAGCAAGCTCAATTCAGAGCTTTAAAATTTTCCATTGTGCTATTTCTACTGTTAAAAGATTCAATATGTCCTCTCCTTGCTAAAAAGCTGCCCAGCCATTAATGCTAAATATACCAGAGGTTGAATCAGGACTGCTTGAAATGTCAATTTTACCTGAGGGGTTCAGGGGTTGAGGGGTGTATTTTGCAGGAGTGCGACCAGTAGCTGCAAGGGAACAGGGTTTCCAGTAGTGTATTACAGTAAGAGTCCCAGCTAACATCAGAAAAAAATATTACAGTTTTGTGAATCTTTAGGGGGCTCAAATTCAGACTGCAAGTGTGACATACTGAAGGAGCGTCTCGACGAGTTATACTACCATCTAGTACCTAAATGGCTCATAAGACAAGATGTGTCTGGCTCAGTGGATGACACTGATCAATACGTCATATTTTCCTCACTTTGCAGTAATTATCTAGAGCAGCATGAAGCAATTTTGGAGGAAAAAACTTTTTTAATGTTTATAATTTGGGAAAAGGCAAGGCAAATGGCTCAATCAGTCCCAGTCAGGTGGGTAAGTGAAAGGGAAAACTCATGAAAGGAAAGACACAAGGCAGCACTTACAACCACTAACCAATTTCCTGGGGGGAAATCCTGCAGTATATTTTAGAGGACAGCTATTTACAGAAAAGTCACCATGTCAAAATCTGACACCAAACATAGGACTGAAATCATTTTACTAAAAAGGAAAATAATTCTGTTACCACAGTGTCCACGGCTACATAATTCTATGTGCAGTAACATAGCAGTTCACTGCACAATACAGCAGTCTCTTCCAAAATAACAATGACAGGCTAGAAATGACCAATTTGAAAATATCAAACCACATTCATAATGCTGATCAGCTGACTGATTAACAAGCATGAAATAACATAACAGTTATGTCAGGTTCAACTCCCAACACTTGTATCAAAATCTGCACACAAAGAAGACACAGAGAATTGAGTATATTTTACTTGCAAGGAGAGTGACAGGAGACTGCTCAGTTACAATCCTCCAAACTCACTCTTTCTTCCTCTTCCTGCAAGCATAGTAAATACACACATACACACAATATGCAGAGCAATAGTCTAACTACAGAAATAGATGAGTATATAGTAAAGAGTAGAATAACTTATGTACAATTTCTCTAACATTTCCCTCCTGTTTATTCACTTTGCACTATATCTCATTATCGTCTAATAACTGCTTCTTCTCAGATTTTCAGTTATAGAGTCATGTTATAGCATCAGTGTTACACTCAGAGGTCAGTGTCATCATCGTCTGGTTCACCATAGTCACCTGGATTAGGAAACAAATCTGGAAAACGTAAGGAAGCATCATCATCATCATCATCTTTCTGAGCTTCACCATTTGGGGTAAGAAGTGCATACATTTCTGATACCTCTGTCTTAACTGGCTGGATTGCAGTGGTAATCATTCTGGTGCATAATGCTCTAATGCAGGGAATACAACAACATCCACATAAGGTGAGGATAGCTGTAAATACAGCGATAAACATTAGAATAGACAACACCAGCTGTTTATATCTACCAAACATGTCTCCAAACTTATCCCACATTGATGTGTCAACTCCAGAGTGGTCTTTCATTTTGCTGTTGAGGGACCTGAGTCCTTCTAACGCCTTGGTGAGACTCCCGTCGGCTGCTGTATTGTTAGGGATGAATGTACAGCACTGATCACCAAATATGGCGCAGACTCCTCCTTTCTCTGCTAACAGCATGTCAACAGCAATTCTGTTTTGGAAAGCCATAAGAGAGGTAGCTGACAACTGCTCGTGGATGGCTGAGAAGCCTTTTTCAGTATTGTTGCCTAGTCTCTGCACGTTATAGTGGATGTAGTTGATTCTGTCTACATTTTTGTTTATAGTGCACCACCAACAGAGGATAGATTCAAAACCTGCTGCTACTTGATCTGCTAATTTGTACTCGTCGGGAACTCCTCTTGGTACCCCAATACTGTCTATGTAAGTGGGGTCATTGTCACTCCATCAGTAGTATTGCAGGGGTTTTTTAACTTTTTTTTTTTTAATATCTGCTCCCAATGGGGGTGCTGTTGGCATCACTATGCCTACTCCTCCTGTGAGACGTTTTTGTATACTGAGGTTTTCCCACAGCAACAGTGATATTACTATTATTACTACTATCAATCCACCTACTGCCACCATTTTCCTGTGCGTCGGAGTGAGCATCTTGCCTGTAGGCCTGAAACCCCTCCTAGCACTTCCAGAGTTGTGGACAATCTTCACTGGGTTTGAGACGACTGCAAACTGTAATTGCAGCCCCCTTTGTAGCCAGACTTCCTCTGGAAGCTTGTTAAGGAGTTACAGTACTACAGCAGACACCACAATGCCAGTATTGTGACGCAGATGAGGACGGTTACAGTGTATGCTAGGATAGAAATAGCTATTTTAGTCATAATTAATCACTTTCTTACAGTGTGTCAAATGGACCCATGTGTTTCGTTCTGATTTGTCAGTTGTTTTTGTTGTTGTTGTAGCATTTTTCTCATATAATCAGCTAAGGTACTTTCATCATCAGTTTCCCATATGTTCTTAAAGAATGGTAATCTGTAAGGTCTGCCAAATATTACTTCATATGGTGTTAACCCATTTGAACTGGTGATATTAATGTATAGTTTTACTAAATCTAAACATTTAGTCCATGGTCTTTTAGTTTCTTCCATACACTTCCTGAGTCTATTTTTTATAGTTCCATTCATTCTTTCCACTAGTCCTGCACTTTGTGGGTGATAGGCACAGTGATGTTTTAGGTCTATATGAAATGCTTGACCTATTTTAGTTATTATTTGATTTACAAAATGTGAACCATTATCACTGTAGATCTTTTCTGGAATCCCATAACGTGGAATTATGTCTTGGCATAAAGCTTTAGCTACTGTTAGCGCATCTGGGTGTTTTGTAGGAAAAAGCTCTATCCATTTTGAGAATGAATCTATTATCACTAAACAGAACTTCTTCCCTTCACTATTGTTAAGTTCTATAAAATCCATATGTATGTGTTGGAATGGATAATCTGGTTTTGGAAACTGTCCTCTCTTTGGTCTTAAATTACCCTGAGCATTATGTTTTGCACACACCAAACATGCTCTACAAAAATTTTTTGAATAGGAATTAAAGCCATAGGTAGCATATATTTGATTTATCAATCCCACCATCCCTCCTGTTGAGACATGTGTCTTCCCATGGCATGTGTCTTCCCATGGCTCAATATTGCAGCCCATTTGTATAGATTTGGTAGGATTGGTTTATCTTCTGGTCATCTATAGATTCCATCTTTTAGTTGTGCTCCTTCTCTTTTCCAGAGTTCTTGCTCTGGTTTAGGTGATTGCTGTTGCATGTCCTGTAATATTTTGTCATTTAAAGCAGTTTCTGTTAGGCTTAGAACTTTTATTTCTCCTTGTGCAGCTTGTTTTGCTATTTTATCTGCAAATGCATTGCCCTTTGAAACTGGGTTTGTTTCTGGAGTGTGGGCCGCACATTTGCATATGGCTAACTGTCTTGGCAGCTGCACCGCTTGTAGTAATTCTGTTAACAATTTTGCATGTGTTACTGGTTTTCCTGTTGATGTTATCATGCCTCTATTTTTCCAATGCTGTGCAAACGTATGAGTTGTTGCATAGGCATACTGGCTATCTGTATATATTGTCGCTACTTTATCTTTCATAAGCTTGCATGCTTCTGTGAGAGCCACTAACTCTGCAGCTTGTGCTGAAAAATGTTGAGGCAACGCTTCTGCTTTTAAAATTTTATCATGTGTTACTACAGCATAGCCTGTTCTTGTTTTTCCTGTTTCATCTTTTTTTAGAGGAACCATCTACAAACAGGGTTTGTCCTTCTTCTAAAGGAGTGTCTTTTAAATCTGCTCTGCTTTTTGCCGTCTGCTCTGCTAGTGCTTCACAATCATGAGTTTCACCTTCATCCTCTGTGGGAACCAGTGTCGCTGGGTTAAGTACTGTGCATCGTTCTATTTTTAGATGAGGCTGGGACAGTAGTATTGACATGCAAGATAAATGTCTTGCTGGGGACAGGAAACTCATTTTTGTTTGTAAAAGCAGAGCTGACACTGCATGAGGGACTTTTAGTACTAGAGGGTGGAAGAGTACTATGTCTGCGCTCGAGGTTACAGCTAATGATGCAGCAATTACTGCTCTTACACAATGCGGTAGGGCGCATGCTACAGCATCCATTTTAGTTGAGTAGTAAGCTACAGGTCTAAGCTTATTACCATGCATTTGTGTCAAAACTGAGGTCATAAAATGTCCTTTGAAGTCTACCATTTGTACAAATTCCTTTTGGTAATCAGGTAACGCCAGTGTACAGCTACTAACCATAGCTTGCTTTAATTTGCATAGAGCTTCTTCTGCTTCAGATGTCCATTTTAAGTTGTCAGACATTTTCAGTTCTTCTTTGTACATGAGAGACTGCAATGGCGCTGTTAACTCTGCATAATTAGGTACCCAACTTCTGCAATAATTTGTGAGTCCTAAAAAAGACATCATTTGTTTCTTTGTCAGTGGTTTGGGTGCCTGTAGTATGGCTGTTTTTCTTTCCTCTAGAATAGTTCTTCCTCCTGCACTTAGCTGATGACCTAGATACTTTACTTTTTCTTGACAGAATTGCAACTTGTTTTTGCTTACTTTGTGACCTTCTTCAGCTAGGTGTTTTAACAATGCTATTGTGTCTATTTCACATCCTTCCTTGGTTTCTGATGCTACTAATATGTCATCTACATAAGTTAGTAGTTGGCTTTTATTTGGAGGCTCGAAGGTAGATAGACTTGATGCAATCACTTGAGAGTAAATTGTTGGACTTTCACAATACCCTTGAGGTAATCTGGTATAAGTATATCTTTTTCTTTTAAACGTAAATGCAAACCAGAATTGACTGTCTTTATGCACTGGTACTGAGAAGAATGCATTACTTATGTCCACTACTGTGAAATACTTAGCTTTTGGGTTCAGAGAATTTAATAGCGTGTGTGGATCTGCCACACATGGAGATCTCTGTATTACTGCATTATTTACCGCTATCAAATCTTGAACCATCCTCCATCCTGTTGATGGGGGTGCCTTTTTTCCATAAATAAAGTTCACAAACATTCATGTGGTTATATACTCATCTGATTTTCTTTTATGAATGTTCGGTTCTTTGTTTTCCTTATTCTTGGATGTTCTTGTTTTATTCATTTTTACAATTTATTTTAATTTATCAGTTTTCTGCTTATCAGAAAGGCTTGATTTCCTATTAGAAAAACTTTGAACAAGGGATTTATACTATTTGTCTTTCATAGTACATTTGTCTGATTATGCAATCCTACATACTTATTATACTTATTTTTTTATGAGTTTACAGGCCTCAATTAGTGCCACTAATTTTGCAGTGTTTTGTGCTGAAATTTGTATGGGTCTTTATTGTGTTTTTCTCTCTTATGTTTGTACTGTCAATACGTATTGTTATTCTTACGGTATGTATATTAATCATCTTCTGTTAATATTGTCCTGTTTTCCTATTTTTCTACTTCTTTCCTTTTTGTACTTTGCTTAAATCGTTCATCTTTTCTTCTATCACTTATTTGTCATTCATTTTCAACTTTTCTCATACTTATCTCATTCGCTTTTTGCCCTGTTCCTTTGCTTTTACACCTACTTTTCCTGTTCCTTTTTCTTAACCGTTATTTTTCCAACCTTTTGATTTTTGCTTAGTTTAACATTTCACCTACCTTCCTGATTCTCCTGATTTTGATGCCCTTCTAGAGGACTTATTTTCACATTCTCTAGCTAAATGACCTTCCTTTCTCATTTTATTGTCTTTTTGTTTACATTTATCCCTTATTTTTTGTTGTAATTCTCTAATGCCTGCTGTGGATAATTTTCCATTAAAGTCATATTGTTTTATCCAATAACATAGGGGTTCTACCGCTGAGGCATTTTGTTTTAAAACGACCTTCCAATCTTTGCATGGAAGTTCTTCGAGGATTTTTTCTCTTTCTTTACTTTGTCCCTTTCCCATTTTGAACTAAATTTGGATCCAGTGGTTTTTAACACCTACTGTATTCTAACACTGGATTTGTCTTTCAACAAGATGGTGATAAATAACCTTTTGTGGTAAAACTCGCTTCGACCTTTTCAGGTGGAGTTTTCTTGCCTACATGCATCCACAAAGGCTCACCATTTGTTCCTTGTTGCTTTGGTATGAAATACAATTACCTAGTGGTAATAGTATTTTCTTTCACACACACTTTCACACCTTTTTGTCTTATAACACGCAGAAAAGACTTTCGTAAACAGAGAGGACTCCCTTGGTCCTTTCACTTCAAAGACCTCTAGTCTTTCTTCACTTTAGAACTCCCTTGGTTCTATTTTATGACAAACTCCGTCTATTCTTTCTCCTTTCTACGGACCTGTTTGCTGAGACTTTCGTCACTCTTTTCTTTACCTGATAGTGTCTAGAATTGTCAGGGTTTTGATTTAACTCTGTTTACTTTTTCACATACATTCCCTTTTAAACAAAAAGTTCTACTCACAATTCTCTGAGTCCTTGGATTTTCCGTCAACCCTTGGATCCCAGCCCGCGAGGGAGGGACCAGTCCCGGAAAGGGTCTTAGTGCTGTGGCCACAGTCTTGTCTGGATCTCACTCGCGCGCTGGGATCGTCAGGTATCTTGGAATCCGGCTCGAAGGACCATGTAAATGTCAGGTTCAACCCCCAACACTTGTATCAAAATCTGCACACAAAGAAGACACAGAGAATTGAGTATATTTTACTTGCAAGGAGAGTGACAGGAGACTGCTCAGTTACAATCCTCCAAACTCACTCTTTCTTCCTCTTCCTGCAAGCATAGTAAATACACACATACACACAATATGCAGAGCAATAGTCTAACTACAGAAATAGATGAGTATATAGTAAAGAGTAGAATAACTTATGTACAATTTCTCTAACAAGTTATAGTTAATCTCGGTCATTATAAGTGTACACTCTATGGCTAACAACGCATTGTGTATAAGGTAGATTTAGGATAGACAGTGCTGTGTACAGCTAACATCAAGCTCCTCTTTGTGTTGTGGTTTTGATGACAGTTCAAGGTGTTGGCTAAAGCAGAGCTGTTAGGAGAACTGTCATCTTGGGGACAATAGAACTATAAGACTCAAACCAATTCTCTCAGCACGAGAACAAATCTTTGCCTGTCAGAGAGATGCAGGGAATAAAACTTCATCCAGCTGACGGCCAGAGTGCTCCTTAATGGCTCTGTCCTGGTTGAAGAAGGCAGAATAAAAATACAAGGGCTGTTCTATTGTTCAAGCATCCTGCTCAGATAAACTTGAGTGTCTGCTTTTAAGAAACAGAGCCTTGAACATGCACCTGTGTCCACCGACCTAAATATCAATTCTCCTGTCAGTTTCACATGTCTCACTGACCTGAGAAACAGCTGAAACTGGAACTGTTGCATCCTATTTATTGTGAAATACAAATTATGTTTGATCGATTGATCATGGAAAGGCAGCTCCTGATAAAAAACTCATGCAAAACAAATCTAGTGACAGTTCTTAAGATAACAACCTGAATTCTGCATATGCATGAAAATACTATGTAGCTGTATAGCTGTATATTGCAAGCAGACACAATATTATGTTAGTAGAATTAGAATGGAAATGTTGTATCACATTATATTAAACCTTATTATCGAACATTTGCTCAGGGCTGATTCAAATTACATCAAACTGTTGAAAGCATAAAAATATATCTAAAGGTAACGTATTGTGTATCCAAAATGAATCAAATCTGTCTCAGTGGGTGAGACATACACAAAATAACTTCAAAAACAGTCAGTCCTAATGGTTTGCCACAACAATACCAATAGCCAAATGGAATTAAGAGAACATGGAAACATTTAAAGAGTTTTTTTAAGGTTTTGGCTGAAAATGCCTTGGGACTAAAAGCTATTAGAGCCTGAGGGAAACAATTTTGCCAACTTCCGCTTCTAGTTTGTGCATGATTGATGACCACATAATTTAACAATAAGAGCTTTAACCCAGTTTCTCCCAAGAATGCCTTAATTCCCTCATAAAGCTGCAAAAGTAGTGAAAATGTAAAATTTTGAGAGTGTTCTTAAATATCCAAGATGGCTTTCCACTACACCTTGTTTTCACCGCTACCTGAGGAGTAGTGAGGAAAGAGGTTGAGAAAGGGTCGGGATTGACATACAAAACTGCAAATTCATAGCAATTGGAAAACAATGTGGTTTTTAAATGGTCGGTTGAATTATATCAAAAGAAGAGAACAGTGTCAAGAATATGTCAAAACTGCTGAAAAGGAAAACCATACATATTATCAACAGAAACCACTGATATATTCATGATGTACCCTCAGTTTCTAAGGAAATATGGTCCAATGCTGTTTCACCTTCAATTTCAGACTAATCATCCAAAAAAAGCAAAAGGATTAGAGTGAAATCCCAGGGAGAGCAACACCACGTATGCAAAACGCCATTCCAGGAAAGAATAACTTCATTGAAAGCCAGAAAAAGGGAGCAGTGAAACATGGAGAAAAGTATACAGGCACACTTAATCACCCTCTTCCTGTTGAAACCACTAATAACATCTAAGATACTCACACGGCATGAAACCCACCCAACTCTCCAAAAAGAAGGAAACGAGACCCAAAGTGTGATTGCTTTGCGCATGCAGCATAAGTAGCAATGCACTTTCCATTAGTACACTTAAATTCTCACACAAATCTGAATTTCTTATGGAAGCCAAGTGGGACAAGGACCATTATCATGAAGTCCCTGAAGAATTGTCACAGCCTCATCATACCAAGCACCACTTTAAGTATATGTATTTTCCTTTTTTTAATAAGGACTATTGGGACCATTTTTCCATAACATAGTAATTCCAGTAAAAACTGTCCTCAGTGGTGTCTGCGGATTATCCAAACTAACTGCGACACTGTTTTTAAGACACTTTGTTGCCGGTTTCAACAAATGTAATTCACTACAAAACAAATTCCATAAAATCTATATAACTTTCAGATGCAGTCTGTTAAAGAGGAAGTAAAGAAAATATAAATGCAAAACAAGTCCCTTCCATGAAAAGAGAATACTAGGCAGTGTGTAACTAAATTAGCAAATGATTAACAAGCTGTTTATAATTAACTTAGTCTCGGGGCTTCTAAAAGACCTCAACTTGCAGATATGTTACATCTGTGCACCACAATGTCATTTTGGCAATAATTAGTTAAGTGAATATTTTGCTGCATTTATGCATGGCATTAACAATTCCTTAAATTGCAGTCATTTGTCACTGGTTATACACTAAACTGCACTGGATGGTTATTGACACTAGTAACAACCTTCATAAATGGTCTGAATTTCAGCCAAGCATGCCACATAAAATACAATTTTTAGTCACTCTCCGTATGATGCCATTTAACAGATGACTTTAGAGTATGGTCCTCATTGTTGAGGAGCAAAAGCAAGCCGACATGGGACAATAACAGCTGCCTTGACAAAATGTAAGCCATATAAACCCTACAGTAAAATACCAAAACGAACAATGATTTGTAAAATGCATCATTTGAGCTCACTCTCTGAGAAACCACCCCCTCACATACAATCATGTTGGGATGGTCCCAATTCTCCATGTGATAGAGTCTCCCTGAAGAGTCCTGATATTTATATCCGTTGTCAGTGCAGAGCTGGAGAGCCTTGCTGGCTCATAAATCTGGCCGTGCTTAGCAAGCACAAATTTCCCCCTCATTAGAGCTCCACACCCTGTGGAGGGACCTGAAAATACACACGTGTGTCAAACTAATGCCAATCAACCAAGAGTAAGAGCCATAAGAGAAGCTGGGGGCTTTGACCTTACACAGGTCTAACTTGAATATGTCATTTGCATACAACGCTATTTAACTGAACATTCAATGATCTCAGGATAACATGAGGGCAGAAGTAACTACCACTGCATTCGGTGTGTTTTTAAATTAACCTGTAATCATGCATTTGTCCATTAAAACAAACAAACATGCCAGAGATGGTAGACGCAGCTAATACTAATTAGCTGAAATTAAGCCTGAGAGACAATGGAAATATAATGTAACACTATGGAGTTTTTGGATTGTGTATTGATTTACATGTAAATTGTCCTACTATGCATACTCATATTGTCTCTCTCACATCAAAAAGAAACAGCCCAAAATTAGTGATCATGTTCTGAGGAAGATCTGCACACCACAGTAAGCAGTTGTTCTTACTATCAATATCAATGGTGGATGAAGGATTCAGAAAAATGATTTACATCCTCAACACTGGTTACAATCTTCCCTCAAGGGCCCATTTCACCAAACTGATGGAGAGGAAGAACAAGGAGACATTTCAGGACATGAAGAAGGCCACCAACAGCAAAACTGTTCTGACTTTTGATGTATGGACAAGTGTAGTCACTGAAGCCCACCTAAGCATTACATGCCATTACTTTAGAGACGACTGGAACGTGGTATGTGGTAAATGTGCCTTACCACCATGCCAGGGGAAGACAGACATACAGCATCCAACATTGCAGAGTGGTTGGAGGAGGTAGCAGTCAGGTTTGAAATTCCTCCCTGCAAAATTATCGCCTTTGTGCAATAGTGCTAATATTAAAAAAAAATGGAGAAGCATGGGTGGTCCGGCACTGGCCACACCTTGCAACTGGTGATCAATTCTGCATTGAAGCACTCAAGCACTGAAAAAGCTATTGGGGCTGCATATTAGGCCACATGTCTTGTGGAACATTTCAACAAAGCTAGCGTCCAACAAGCTGAGACAAAAATAGTAACATATGAGCTGGAACAGCACATACTTTATGATTAGCTGACAGCTTGAGCAAAGGTGGCTAGTAACAGAAATGCTGTCAGACTCAACTGTCACTGTGTTTCACTGTTAAAAGCCAACCAGTGGAGCCTGCTGGAAGAGCTTTTCACAGCCGCTAAATGTTTAGGGACCCTATTTTTCCATGTGTTTGAGTCCAAGTGTCTAGTGAGTGTATGTCCCCTAAAATACACTTCATTCAAACTTGACAGAAACAAAACAAAACAAAACTCACCAAAGCTATCTTGGTTCATCACTGGACAGATTTACCCGGTAAAAAATGGTAACTACCAGATGAATGATTTGACAGGTAGCTGTAATGTAGCGTTGGTTTGTGAGAGCTGTCTAACAGTTTGTGGTCAGAGCTACCCTGTCTTCCATGGCTAGCTTGACTTTTAGCTCAGCCCTAAAAAAGTTCCAAAATTATAGTTTTTGCATTTTTGATGAATTGATGTGTTGTTTTTTCAATTTGTTTGAAATACCATTGCACAAGCTAATGTTTTGTTCTTTGTATAAAATGCTGGTAATAATAACATTTTGCTTTTCATCAGATTAATAATTGATTAATTAAGTAATAATCAGCAGTTTATTTCATTATCAAAATAGTTGTTAGTTGCAGCCATAGAATATTCTGATATATATTCCAATCAACAGTGAACATCCAGCTACATCTTAATGACTTTCTTCTGGTATCCATTTATATAAATTTAAACACATTTAAGGACTGTGAAAAATTCACAGCTCTGTGATGTCCACTTTGGTTACCACACCCCCTTTTGGCTTTTTCCTGTGCTAATGTTGCCCTGTGGGTGGATACACCTCATCTTTGAAGCCCAAACTAGAGCCACAGGGAGGTCTGGTATAAAATAGGCTCAATCTGTCTCCCCCTCTCCACCTCCCACACCAAGCCTTAGCCCTTCACTCAAGCTTCACTCTCTTCTCTCGGGGGAAACATGTATGTCAGAGACAGCAGGTGTGAAGTGAGATTAGAAAGCACAGGAAGAGGAGGAGGGGGGGAAGGATGATAATGGGAAGGGAAGGGAAGGAAAAACACAAGGATAGTGTTGTACTGAAGTGGTGTATTTGCTGGTGTCTCACTTTGTATGCAAGCAAGTTATGTTTAAGTTAATTCTGTATGCTTGTGCAGCAGCTGTGCACATACACTGCTAATAGCCTTTGTTTCTCCTCAGAGAATGTCAGTCATCAGGCCCATATGATGGACAGCTTGGTGGCTGGCACCAGTAGATGAAGAAAGCTCCAAGGCCAGCCACTCCTCAGAGAAGCAATTATCTCCTAGCCTCAGCCCCACACCATGGGCCTGCATGAGAATGAGCCCAAGGCCATGCCTCAATGTCTGGCATTCTCTCTTCGGAGATGCAGACCACATACACATACAACACAGATAGTGAAGGATGCACAGCCCAGCTCACACATACAAAAAGCAGGGAGGCAGTCAGACTATAGGATACTGGTACTGTCCTCCAATGTTGTAGGTTGAAACTGACCTGCTAAATGCATGAGAAATACAGTGTGTCAGCACAGGTTTACAGCGGGAGGCCTGGGGCTAGAACTGAAACTACAGAAATTGACAGGTGAAGCCCTATGGCCAAGAGCAAGACCAGGTAGGCATTTCTGTAGCAGCCTGAGGGTAAAATGAATGCAAAATATATATGTCTGGGAAGTTTTCATATAGAAAATTAGCGTGGCCTAATAAGCATTGTCTGGTTGTTAAACTCCTCAGGCCATAGCAGCTCAAGAAGAATCCCTGATGCCTGTATATGAACACAAAAAGCAGCATTGACTCCTGCTTAGTAACACTCAGTAACACATCAGATGACAATTTTGTTGAGAACATTTTTAGGTAATTCATTATATTAATCAACAATAACATTGGCACGATTCAGGCTTTGGTGATAAAATTGAAAACTTTTGATGGAAAAAAAACTATATACACAAAATCTGAGATAAGTCTTGTTTTGCATGAACAGCAGGCACATATGGCACATACCAACAAACATAAAGCTATAGTCAATATTAGCCTGTTTGTTTATTTGCTTGCCTAGGCCATCACTTACATTGGTGTTTTGTGCCTGTGCCCAGAACAAACAGTATTTCAATAGAATGCGTCTCAACCAGCTGAAGACGCTTGTACTTCCCGCCCATTTCTCTTGAGACAGAACTGCAAACATTTTCACAGCTGCTCTCTCCATCTCTTCCAACTGAGAGTGAACAGCAAAGTTCTCCAGAGCTGCTATTCTTCCTATAATATGAATGAAAGCAGCTGGATACAAGGTGTTGGGTATCATGGCAAAGTAACCAAGCAACAAAACATTGACAGGTGTACATTTGATTCATATCTATTCATGAAACCTATTCATTCTAGTGTTGTTTGTATTACCACAGAGCACACGGACAAAAAATAAACTAAAACTGTATTGCCATCTGTACAAGGGTTAAGCGATATCTTTTTCCAACCAGCTGCCGTCAGCCAAATTATCAGTGCTTTCTTAGTCTAATAAACAAACGAAATAATCTCAAACCCAATTTTTTCTCTTTCAGCAAACTAACATTAATTACTTAATTGCCAAGTTAAACACAATTCAGTCAAACTCGACAGAAATAAAAGAAAAGAAAAATCACCAAAACCATGTTGGTTAGTCTTTCGACTGTTCCAGCAATGAAACGAATCCTTAAACTCAACAATGCCAACAATCACACCCATGGCACATTTGACTTTTTTGTAAATTGCCGCCCCGATTCCAAAAATATTTAGGATGCTGATGACAGAACTCAGTCATTTACAAACAAACTGTGTTCACTGACCACAGTTTTGTTCCTGAGCCCATGTATTCATCTCCCTTATACAATCACGTGTTCACAAAGTGGTGAACCTCGCTCCATCCTCGCTTGTGAACCACTGAGCCTTTCCAGGACGCTCCTTTCAAACCCAATCATGATACTATCACCTGTTACCTATCAACCTGTTTACCTGTGGAATGTTCCAACAGGTGTTTTTGGAGAATTCCACATCTTTCCCAGTCTTTTGTTGCTCCTGTCCCAACTTGTTTGAAACACATTGGTGACATCACACTCGGAATAAACAGATATTCACAAAAATCAAAGTTTATGAGGTCAGACATTAAATATACTGTCTTTGTGTTTTTTTCCACTGAGTATATGTCAACAAGGATTAGCAAATCATCCCATTCTGTTTTATTGATATTTTGCACAGTGTCTCAATTTTTTGGAATTGGGGTTATTGACAGGTCTTGTAAATAAGAGTTTTAAAAATAGGAATGTTATATCAGCCATTTTTTTATAAGCACACAAGATAATTAAAGGCTTTCAGTGAGGATCCCTCAAATTTGTTTTTCAAATAACTATTACCAAGATATGTATTGAGCAGGACATTTTACTGTTGAACTAGAAGAGCGCACAATAGAGTACTGATCTCGCCATTCTTACATTCAAGATGGTGGCAAATATTACAAAAACAGGGATTATTAATCTTATTGTGCCTATTGTGCTGGAATTGCCTTTTACTACATTGTCCTTTACAGAAACTAGATTTAAAATTGAAGCCGTTGTTGATCACTTGCAGCCCCTACTGGCTTACCAGAATATGAAGTACTGCAGACCAGAACATTGTAACGAAATAAAGTACGTATGCGAAGTAAGTAGTAATAACAGTGTTCAAGATGAAATGAAATTCATCTTGAACACTGAATTCTGAAATTCTTATAATCATTAGCAGTCACAAATATAAGCTTAGTAACAATTACGCTATAACAAGTCATTAATAAACTGCATAAATGAGCTCTATCATCAAAATTGTATTCACCAATTTCAAAAGCGACTTTTTACGAATGGGCAATAACATACTGACAGTCATGATTCAAGGTAGACTGTTTCCTTTAACACCTGATGTTTGACTTGCCACTAAACAAACGTCTCCTCAGAGGTGAGTAAACAAAGCCATTTCAACGTTTGTCATGGCAAATTACCAGAGAACATACAGTACCGTATGGAGAATCAGCTATCAGCGAGTCCTTGACTTTGCTGATGAACTGTCGGTCAGTGACTTGTTGCCCAAAATCTTCAACAGTTGAGCAGAAGCTGCAAAGAGAGCTTTTGTCTACACAGTGGCAGCGCTGGTCTTGTTTATGTAGGCTACCATGTGACTTCTAGGAACAGACTGTTGGCAGAATAAATTGACTTTTCTCAACAAAGCAAAGATGTTAGCATTTTTTTGTGTTAAGCCTGTTAGCATAGGATTGCACTGGGAAGATAAAATGTTCAACAGCTGCGTTGATTTGTCACAATAAGTGTAAGGCAAAATAGACATAGCACAGATAATGGCAGGAATATGTGACTAACACTGATTGCAGCAGAAAGAAAACAGCTAATAATAGAAAAATGGTATGTCTTTCTTTGTCAAACAAGGAACTGCATCAGGCCAGAATGAGCCGAATTCCTTTCTCTTTGTTCTTTCTTCCCCTTTCTTTGTCACCGCCAACTTTATTGTTGCTGCTGTGTACTGTGTAGACATAGCTGACAGAGAGACGACACTTAGCACACAGATACACACATAGCAACTCCTGCTTCTCTGTGTGCTCTGCTAATATTTACACTGCCAGGCTGAACACTGCCACTATTGAGTTTGGCCATTCAAAATAATGTTTGACTAGTATTAGAACAACAGTGAGGGAACAGTGTCTGGGCAATAAGGCCACTACCCCTCAGGTTGCGGCCCAGATAGAAAGGGGAAGACTGAGGGTGTGGATTGATGTCATCTTTTCACACTAGTTAAACATTTAGTGAGTCAGTGTTTTCTGTGTTGTTGGTTTTTCTTTGTTCCGGCCTTTTGTGTGTGTGGAGGTGTGAGGATTGACTAATGTTATGCGTTGATATAGTATCTGACATTTGCTTTGTTCCTTGTTCGTCATGAGCAAAACAAAGTTGTGAATGCTAAAAGACAAAGTCAGAAGAACTGGTAACTATCAGATTTACATATCTCGGGTATTATTCACAGAGTAGGTTTACAAATGCGAAGGCTATAGCAAAGCCCTGTGTTTGTGAGGAACACATTTCATCGGCTTAAAGAAGACCAGCGTTGGGGGTGAGCACTCCTGCTGATTGGAAAAGTGAGATTTTGTGGAACAACTCAATCAAGAGGAATTCCTCTGACTTTGTGAAACATTAGCCTGATTTTGTGTTAGTTCAGGTTAAGTGTTTGCAGTCTTTGATAGCCAGCCGGCGGAGTTCACTGTCCATAGGTCTGTCATCATCATCACTAGAGCAGGTCGTAAAAGCTCGCAAACAGGTTAATCAGTGTCTAGTGCTTAAGTGTGACGCCAACACAGTGTGTCCCTGTAACATCCATGTACTAAAACACAGAAACCTGCTCATTTTTCAACATACTGCACACACTGTATAATGACAGCTAGGATGGATAAAGAAAGACTGAAAATGCAGCTGATGTACAGACAGATCAAAGGAAAAAAGCACGGTGTGTTTTTAATATAGATGAGAGAGGAACAGCGGTGGGGGTGGGGCAGGGCAGGTACACAGCATCAGCTACCAAAGTGAGCATCTTTCATGGTTAGTACTGCCATCTCCTGGTGATAGATATTCAGTATTCATAAGAGCTTTGCACAGTATGTCAGTAATTATGTTTTTTTTCCCAGATTTACCTGAATGAAATATTCAAACTGACATTTAGGGGATTTTATCAAATATCTGTAGGATTTCACTTTGGTAAGGGTGTGTGATGTTCATTTAAAAAAAAAGATAAAAAGATAATCCCTGATAAAAAGGCACTGGTGTCGGCTAAATGTCTGCCAGCGCAAGACTATAGTGACACATGTTTCTCTGAAGTTCTGAAATGTTCAGAGACAACACTTTTATTAAAAAACACATACTGTATTGGATGTTAGTGTATGTACTGAAATCAGCTGAACTAACAGGTGAGAATTAAGAGGTGAAAACAGGTAGGCGAACAGTTGTTGTCTAAGCCAGTTGACGGGTCAGCTTCTCCACACCTCACAGGTTTTTGACGTCATTTAGATTTTGACAACCAATGCAATGGTTTGCTGACATTACCAGCTGCTTTTTAAAGAGTGCTCAGGGTCACCTTAAACTTCTATTTATTGACCAGGAGGAATTTTTTGCTTGTACTCTTGAAAAGTTCAGTCTCACTTTCCTCTGACTCTTCCTGCACCTTTTATCATTCAGCCCTCTTTCATCATGTTGGCCACAGACGGTCTGGGTTAAACAGATTTACGTATCTTACCTGAGGGTCAGCTTCAATCTGTTTGGCAGGTGACTAAAGGTGCTCTCTCTTTGGTATTTGAGCAACATTTGATCCCAGACCAATTGTTTGCTTGCTGCCACATTCTGAGAGCTCAGCTACAAAGCCGTGGGCCATGAACATCACAGTAACATTTGGTTTTGTAGAAACATGAACACAGATCTCTCTGAGTGGACGCTAGGCCTTGATAATTGGTTGTAATATTATATCTCACATCTCTCCTTCTTTTCCATGTCCCTTGTTGTAGACAGTAGAGAATTAGCTGTTTTCTGTACTCAAAAGTGGTAGAAAAAGTGGTGTTTATAATGTGAGCCATGTGAGGTAATGAGAACTATCTGATTACGGACAAAATATTTCTAACTCCTAGGAGGTGGTAATGATATTGATGATCCAGTGATTTTCTAGGTGAACTAGGGCATAATTAAAAAACTGCAAGAATGCATATATTTATCAGGGATGTGCAAGAAGTCTGATAAACAGGAGGACTATCTGGGGAACTGTCATCAAATATGTACTCGCTCTAGCAATTAAAATTCCCTGCATCAACTTTAAGGTGTTTTTGAGGGCCTCTGCCAAATTCAACCTGGTCAGTAACGACAATGTCACTGCTCAACATCACTTCCTCATATTAGCTGAGGCAATTATCCCTCTTTGGCACACAGCATGGCGGTTAACATTTTATTGTTGGCGGAGTCCTTTTTTTTTTAAGACAATACCACCACACCATCTTACTGTTTTCAACCTGCTACTGCCAATAAAATGGTAGACTAATATTTGCTTTGGCAGGACATGACAGCCTATCAGAACAGGGAAAGTCATTGGCCATATTAAATGGTTTATAGATTCAACAACTGAATGGAAAGAAAACAGACAAAGGGCACAGAAGAGAAGGGGAGGTTCCTTGGAGGGTGGAGTACACTGTTCACTGTTAAAATGTGTTTCAGCAAATAAAGGTAATTCAGGACAAACATGGGCACTGAGAAAGTTAGGCTGGCAAATCTCGCATCTATAAAACAACCTGGAAATTAGGATTTTTTCAAAAACATATCACACAGTTACCAGCGAGTACACAGTATTAATAGGACGTGCTGAACATTTATTTGAGTTTTAGTTTGGCTAAAAGTGGGTCAGATGAGGTGAGAAACACGTCAGTCAGATGAACAGACATATTGAGAACAAATTTGCCAAGCTTATTTTGAAGAGTAAACAAAGCCAAACAACAAAGTTGTCATGCAGTTACTTTGTAAGAATGCAACACATTTTACAGACCAACATACTGTGGGAACTTCACCTACTGTACTTCAGTAGTTAAGATGGCACTTCTTAACTACATTCATTTTGCAGGAAATTTTTGTGTGCACTCGGTGTTTTCCTGTGCCAGGAGGGAGTATCACCTGCGTTACAGGTGTGCTCCCTTTCAGTTTTACCAACAAAGTCGCACCCACGCTGGGAAAACTATTGGCTTGTTTACCATTTGTCTGATCTTACAACCACTCATGTTTCTTGTCTCCTGCTGAAACTCTTGAAGTGAAGTGAATTGATGTTATTGCATTTCAAGTTTTTAATAATTACTTTGGTAAATGACAGAACTGACTGCCAGAGATTCAAAATTAAAACTCAAGTTGCTGTACGATTCCTTAAAGGAGGCATTAATGAAAGAACCACAATTCCATGTCATCATAGAAGATCGGTTGTGCTCAGAGTTGCAGTCCTCTCTTCTATTCCCATCTGAAAAATGACTGTAGCGCATACAAACTTCTGCTAGCAAGAAAATAAATACACATGTTAGCATTCACACAGAGCCTGTGATGTCTGACTAATGTGGCTTCCAGCCTAACGAGAGAAAAGGTGAAAATGGCTCCTTTCATTTCACAACTAACAGATGTATGATAAGAGCTTTGAAACAAAGCACCTTACATGAGTCAGTGCTAGAGGACCAAAATGGTTCCTCCTCAGAGATCTTACGTCTGTCTTAAAGAGCGACGGTATTTGTTCAAACTTGAAGATACGATTGTAAGGATCTTAAGTATCTGAAACACAATAGAATTTATTTCTGTAGCTTTCACTGGACAAGAACTATCATCAGCTCTAGAAATATATATTTTTAAATTCAATTGCAAATGTTGTCTTAGAAAAAGTAGCATCTGACATGAAAGCTATGTCATTGTCAATAGCTAATAATAGGGGTTATTGTGTGATTTCTGCTAATTACATTCAATGTGACAATGTCAGCTTTGTTAAAAAGAGCTTCTCTAAAATACGCACATACACACGCACACACGCACACACACACACACACACACACACACAAAACAAAAGACTCAGTATGCTATTTTCTTGTAACCAGTGTGAGCTCAGTTGAAAAGGAAAGCAATTATGTCTCTTTTGAAAAGCCACTTGGACAGCTCTTGTGGCAGCCTGTGAGTAGCCCCACTCATACATGACTCATTTCTACTCATTTTCATCCAGTGACTGAAAATGCACCACACTCCACTGCTCCTGCCAGCTTTTGGTGCAATTATGCCCGGGCTCCTCCGCACACTTATCTTCTCCATCTGAGGTCAACTCAGGCCCTAATAACCACATGTTTTAGAATCCAGTGTCTTGAAATAGTCTAGTGCATTTCAATAAAAAAACAGCGCTCTTATTGGGGATGTAAATTTCAGACCAGGTCCTTGCCTGATCAATCTTAACCTGATAGATGCATGCCATGCCTGTCACACAAACTAGCAACATGTAAAAATGGCTAATTCTAGACTGAAATTTAGCAAAAAAGTACCTTTTTTACAACCAATTTTAGATCCCAGTGGACAGCAACACATCTAACAAAATTATCTACAAAACAGGCAAGGTAAGGAGGATCTGAATGCAAAAATGCACAGTCTGGTTGGGTGATCAAACACTGTGCACATATAAACACCTACTGTGTCTCTTTTTCCTCATCCTACAGTAAATGACACCAGCAGTTAATAAGAGCAAAGGTGCAGAGGGCCTTCATTTGCAGCAGTTTCCAAGAGGTGAGTTAAACATTAATATCAGCTATGGCAGTGTTATCTTGGCCAAATGACTTATGATCCTGCCTTACGCTGTAAGATAGGCCAGTCTCAAAGACGGATAAGGGGGTTATTAAGAACATGAAGGTATTTAATAGGGATGTTAAACAATACACTGGAGAGGAAAGCAAACAGTGGTACATGAAATACCAAAGTACAGGAGTGTCCTGTCTACACCAACAGGTGGTTCAGCCATGAAAACAGGTTTCTTGAAAAAAAAGGGGGAAATACAAATTAAAAAACTGATATAGTTGTCAAAAACAATTAGGGGAACAAGCCCTGAGCTGGTCATATTTTCTGTACTAGCACACTAGCTTATTTGGTAAGTAAGAAAAAGCAATAGCGCAGAGGCAAAGCAAACAAACGTTTATGACACACCAACACTTCACTAATTTCTTCTAAATGCTAGATAGTCAAAGCCTTCCCAGTATCCTGACCTTGTACATATCTTCACTTTTATTAGCTAACCAACAAAAGGGAAATGATAAATAAGTGACTTATTCTATAATTACACAGATGTTGGCACATTTTAGCCTTTTTCAGAGACATAAGCCACATCAAACACTGTGAAACACAGACACGGAGTATATTATCTTGAGCTGTTTTAGTGGCTACAGCTAAACTTCTTGAGGATCAGACAATGGCTGAAATGTCAATGGGTGTCTGCTTAATTCAGAAGTGTTGCAGTTGAGTCTAAACTCATCACTGCAGCAAAGGGTGTCCGACAGTGTGCCTTGTATTTGCAATTATGTAATTTAACTTCTAGCAAGACCTAACCTTCTTAACCCCTACTTCTGGCAATACTCAATACTTTCACAGATAAAACGATAAACTACTCTTGATGACTAAGACAATGACAAGCCATTTCAACTTGGAAACGAAAATGCTCCTCTCGCTTCACAGCCAAACAATTCACACCAAGAATGGTGTTTTTCTACATCTAAAAAAACAAGCTTCATACCGTCTGAATCTGAAAATATTGACAAGGAGAACAAAGTCTTTCTAAAATCTTGTGTAGCATACATGAGTCATCATAGACGTGTAGCAGTTGGGCACGTTAAGAAGACGTCTTCATGCAGCTTACAACTCTTCAATGTATGTCTATCTCACAATACAGGCCTCATCAAGCTTTACTGTTGTCGTAAAAGCATAACACTGTTATTTGATCAACAGTCACAATGCAGCAGCTATCAATGTAAGCAGCACCAGCTTCTTGTTGATATAACCTAGAATGTAATCACCAAAGGTAGGTTTCAAAGTAATTCTGCCAAACAGAAACAGCTGACACACACACACACACACACACACACACACACACACACACACACACACACACACAGTCAAAAACTAGGACAGCAACAGTGTTTACTATCCTGTAAAGCCCATAAAATACACCTCAAAATCAACACCACCTCTCACATGACATGATCGACAAACCACAGGCTTCTTTTTTAATATCGACCCTTTATGTTTTGTTGCAAAAATATATTCCAAAATTTGTCTGTTTATTATACTATTTTTCAGAATTAGTGAAGCTGGGACACTGTCACCCTTACCGTTGTTGTGCGTGTGTGTTTGCACATGTCTCTTAATTTTTCATTAAATCAACTATGTGGTGTAATTACAGAGCATCATTATCACTGCAATCAAAAATGATTAAAACACAACAATCATTCTGTCATCTCTGCAACCAAAACTGGTGGGTGGCTGCCAGTCTGGCATTAATTTCTATCAGCTACTTTTGGGACCTGGAACATTTAGCACAAAGCCTTTAGCCATTTTCTCAATATCAGGAAAAACCTGGAGCATAGTAAGTACTGTCACTGTATTGCTTCTTTCTACAGAGTGCCTTTTCTTTAATGTGTCTCTCATTGCTGTTTTAACATAACAGAGCCAAAGACAAGACCTAAGAATGGTAACACTTCCCTTAACACTGTGTCCTAAGTAGAGTCATGGTTGCAAGTGCTGAGTGACGTTACAGTAAAAATGGTTGAAGCTTCTTCTGTGTGTAGTGATGCAGATGGATAATTTGCATTAATATAGTGTCAGTAGATGTAAAAATCAGGGCATGACTTCTAAATTACTTGCCACAACAGCATAGTAAAAAAAACTCACAAGCTAAAAGCAAAAAGAGCCTGGGAGTTTAAAACAAGGATGATGAAGAGAGAGAGAGAGCGATAGAAAACCATGCATACGAGACCTTAATGAGTGTGGGTGGATGGAGATCAGTCTCAACATTGTCATCACAAAGACAACCACAGCCAGTAAAAAGTCAGCCTGGGATTCACAGCGCCTTAGCAAAACCACACCACTGACAGCTGCAGAAACTGAGGGCTGTGCCAGGAACACAAGGAAAACATCCAACCCACTTTGGCTGAGAGTGTTTATCCCTCAACAATGCCTTCCAATATTTTTTGTGGATGCAAAAACCCAGAGCTTTCATTGTTCTTGGCAGGGACCTTCATGTCCTGGTTGGTGTTGACGAGGAACCAGCTTAACGGTAATCACTTGCAAATGTATTTATCTTTTATAGCTCATGATTGCAACTGTTTTCCGCCAAGGCTGAAGCCAGGGAGTGTGAGTTAAGGCCTTTATTTGGGATTCCTACAGGACAATTAATTTCACTTCCATCTTATCTGTTTATGCTTTAACATGGTTGGAAACGGGTAACAACCCAGGTGACCCAGTGCATTACAATGAGCTATTTTAGCAGTTGCTGTGCTTTTGAGCCAGGGAGTCATTACCCTAAGACAGAGCAATGGGATGACAAATGAGGCCTCTAAGTGAAACAAACCCAGATTAGCACATTTCTCTCCTATGAATAAATACAGAGAGCATCTTTTTGTGTGGATAAAGGGTACGGCCTCCTGTAATCTATTTATAGTATTTGCTTGTATTATGTTTGTGCTGTGGCAGATGGTATAGTCCTGCTCGGCAGTAGCATTCCTGAATGGGATTTTGTACAGTCAAATTCAAAGTTATGGATATGGTATTACGACTGTGCCACAAGCGGATGCATTTTAGAGTAGCTTGTATTTCATAATGCTACCAATATGGTAGTGTATAAACCACAGCACATTCAGTAATGTTGGGGATTATGGCTGCAGCAAGGTTATGCATAAATCCAAGGATGGAAAATACTGTCTCAGTTTACCTTTCTGTGTTTTGCTCTTAGCCTGAGCTGCTGGTCCCACTAACATTTTGACATGATCGTGGAGCCAAATGAAAAGTCAGGGGATCATCCATTATTGCAATTCAACCTGAGGCTGCTGAAACATTCCACTCAAGGCTGCTGAAACATTCCACTCAAAACAAAAATGTCAACCTCACGGTGGCGATAGATGGAAAGTCAGGGGATACATATCATTAGGATTCATCCTCCAGCCTCCAAGGATGTCTGTGCCAAATTTCATGGCACTGTATTTGTTGAGATATGTGAGACGGGACCATAGTAGTGGATTGACAGACCGACCGACCGAGTGATCGAGTGACCGATCGAGTGATCATGGGTAAAAAGTTCAAATTGAAAGGAGGCATCGTGGCCCATGATTATCCAAGATTAACCACTTGAAAAGCACATTCATCCCTTGGCTGTATTGTGTCCTTTCTCAGATTAATATGAGACTTTCCTACTAACAGACAAGCAAAATTATGAATATCCAGCCCAAGAAGAACTTTCTCCTGGGGCTGCTTGATTATGGCAAAATCAACATCATGACTATTTTGGTCAATATTGTGATAATGGTTATTTTTCATGATTACTCACTGACTTCGGAAACATCATGCATTTATTTTACTTTTTTCTTTAAATTGTCAGTTAAGCTGTCATGTGCATAGGCATCATCTACTAACTTATTTGTTTCTGGACTGCCACAGTGCATAGTGACCATCGCTGGCTGCTGTCCCAACACAAGTTCACCGTGTATGCGTGTGTGTGTGCTTGCTGTGTGCACCCACGCGCCATGTGATATCTTCCTCTCTATCAGGTGAATTGGGTTTACCTTTCTTGTTGAACAAAGACTCTCTCTCCGTCACCTTGGCTCAAGCTGAACTAAACATGCCACAGCCTGGCAGAGAGTGAGTTTGGACTTTTAGGGAGGGGCGAAAGCACACAGCTGTAAAGGAAGGCAAAACGAGAGCATCATTGCAAAACACAATGTGGCCCAATAATCATTTTATCTCGATTATCTTATTTTCATAATCATTGGAAGTCAAAATCATAACTGAAAATAAAATTTGATTAATCGCCCAGCCCTACTTGCTCCTCTGTGTTAAATGACAATGCTCTAATTGCTGGAGCTTATCTGCATCCTAATGCCCCCCATTCCAACACATTAGCTCCCAGACAGCTGTAGTCCTGACATATTGAGATGTAGTGCAAGAACTGTGCTCTGGGCACCAGACGATGTGCAGCTAATGCACTTTGCTAATGTATTATTTAGAAAGTAGCCCTGCTAATTGAGTTTTAATGTCAGTGGCCGCTCTCCCACATGTGTTTGACCAAGCACAGGGGAAAGTTTAGATGTTGATAAATTACAGCTGGCGAATGGTGGCAGCTCCAAAGGTCATGGGCAATGCTGGGACGACCACCACGACCTCAGCTGTTTTTAAAGGAAACCTTCCTGCTTTATTCATACCTATGACTATTTTACTTGTGTTTAAAAATGCATTAATTATTAAACAAGTCCCCCACTTGATAAAACAAAGTGTGTTATATGAAAAACACCTTTAACTGTGCCTATTTATAGCTATGTTTAACCCAGCACAGACTAGGATGCCTCAGAGATAATTCAGGCATCAAGTAAATGGGAAGGCTTCAAATAAGATAATCCACAAACACACAAACCACCCAAAAATATTAAAGTGTTACCGCAATCACTGACGGCACATATGTGGAAAATATGAAATGCTCATTCAGAGAAATGATGATTATAATGTCATTAACAGAAAGAAATGAAAATGGCAAAAGCACCTCTGCAGGGCTAGAGGAAACTGGTAAATGTTAGTGAGCTAAACTGAATGTAGGTTGAGAAATAGCATAAGGTTTGCAAGTTGGAATTTGAATATGCTCCTTGAATAAACAAGGATAAATTTGCATTTTAAACACCAACACATTATGCGCTGCAGCTTTGTGGAAATCATTAGTTACACACTTCCTTGCAATTATTTTGCAAGTTCACCCCACACGTTGCCTATGATAGGAAGGCACAGAGAAAAGCTCTAGTCTTTATGAGAATCACTCACCCACAGCACAAGATAAAGCAGAGCAATAACTTATTTCAAAAAATCCCAACTGGCTAATTAACATTGTGAATTCAACCAGAAAGTCAGTATTCCTCTGACGAGTTTAATTGCATTGATGTGTGAGCCACAATTTAACGGCTCAAATAGAGAGCTGCTTTGGCTTCCATAAATGACGGTATTTCCTCACCTCAAAGGCTGTAACAGGATTTTTTTTTTTTGTAACATAATCAAGTTTAGCTTTACCTGAGCTCATTTGATGATTTAATAGACTTAAATGAGTTTTCCTCCCAAGGTTAATTATGAAGCACCGAATTAAATTTCCCACTGTGCGATTGCTTATTTATAAAAATGTCTTCAGTTCTGCTCGGTGGTAATGTGATTATTGGATTGGACTGAATACCAGCCAAATCGTGTTGTGTGCTTAAGCTTGCTGATGAGTTTGAAGGGTCACTGAAAATAACAGCCTAGCAGGCTGCAACAAACAAGATCAGATAAAACTTTTGGTCTTACCACTACATTATAAACTTTTAAAGGTTTCATGGAAAAACATGAATCAAAATTCTATTCATTACAAAAGGTTCAGTCGCTGTTTAAACTGTGTAAAGAATTAATCAATGTGTAATCGGTTGCTAAGCTATGATTAGCTAAACTTGGCACAGCAGGCCTGTCAAGCTTTGGATATCTTCGCATATCAAAGTGGTGTGCATGGGGATGTAGCAAGAGCAATACTCCGCATTTGAAGAGTTTGAGGGGTGATGTCTTTTCTTTAGTCTTTCCAAAACCAAAAACAAAGGAGAAAAAGTGTAAGTAGTGGACTAAACAGTGCACTTATCCGCTCTTAAAATAAGCTGCAAATGTTAACGTGTCTTGTTAATAGCTTACTACCTACAATAGTAACCAAGCGTTACTTCCAAGGTCAAGACGCACATCATTAACTAACTAGGTTATATTGGTTCGTTACGTTAAAAGTTCCCCATTCAACACTGGCACATCCACTGTGTTACATTTTCCCACTGCGGGGAAGCTGGTCCTGGATGCGATCAAAGCCTAGGGTAACGTTAGCAGCTCTGTCCTGCTCTTTATTTTTATTTAGGGAAATCCACACTCCAACAACCCCAGCCACATTACCCAAGATAGTGTTTGCCAAACTCATCTATTAGTACTAAGGATAACTTCTGAATTTTCGGCTGGGACATGAAGCTTCAGCCACAGTCATTTAGTAGAATATCATGTATCAAGTGTTAACTAGCTTATATTTAAGACTCTCGTTAAAATGAGAACTGAATTTATGAGGCTAATGCTATCTTAATTAACTATTTAGCTAAAGCAGAAAAGAAATCTGCCAACAACAGTTCATATTTCAGCCAGCAAGAAATGAGAAGCCTGCTTTGGTCTATCTCTGTCTGAAATCAAGGGGTAATTGTTTCAAAAATTACCAGAATATGGATTGGTTTTGCCACTGTTATGTTAGCTACATATGTGCCATGCAGGAACATGAAGCTAGCCATAGCAACAGCAAGGGGACAGGGTTTATTGAATAGTAAATTGGATTAAAAGAATAAACTAAAATAATAACCAAAGAAGCCAAGTTAGCTATCTATGTACCAACAAGACCTATTGCAGATGCAAAAGCTCAACTGCTTACACTCCTTTCTATGACAGCTTGACTAAAATTAGATTTCAATCTCCCCACTTATCCTCGCCATCCCTTTTATCAACATCTTCTCTTTCAGCCAAACAGGGCTTTATCTGTCTCTCGGTGATGGATTTTTTTTTTTTTTAATCTTGGGAGTTTTATAACACCTCTAACATTGTGAAGCACTGCTCACAAAGGCCACCGTGGTGCAGAGAACAAGTGATTATATTATGGTGCAGCTCATCAAACACTACATGGTCAAAAAGCAGAGCACTTGATATCTCAGACAAGTGAGTTTAATGGCTGCCAGTGCTTGACCTTCTCCACAGGGCCTCCATGTTAGTCACTCTCCAGCAATTCCAAATTAAAACAGAACTATAGCAGCTACTGAATATGTGCAGAGAAGGGAGAAATAGAAAGCACGAATGAGAGAGAGGAAACACTTTGACAATATACTTCATCCACTCCCTTAGAGTCTCTCTCTTCAGTCTATCCCTGGTATAGTCGACTGACTTGGGACTGGGTGTCCCAACAGGGTGTGACAGTCTCTCTCTGAGTATTTCACACAGCAGTGTTTGTGGGTACAAGGAAAGACTGCAGACCACCTCAATCAGGGTTTGTCTGAAGGCTCCCTCAACCGTGGCCAGCCTCAGTGCTGAGGCTTTTCGCTATCCGGGGCACGGGTGTTGCTGGAGATTGGGCTTTGATGTTCACAGTGACAGCGCATCAGAGCAAAGCAGCAGGTGAAAATAATCTATCTTCCAGTCTGTGATTTATGGATGTAATTCCTCTGGTTTGACACCAGTTGCATTATCACCCTTGGAGTAATCTGTTGGGGATAATAGACTTTGGAGGAGGACCAGAAAAATGAAAATGTTGACGCGTATACCTCATGGCCTTTTTGACAGTTTAGCATGAGCCTTTAGAACTACATTGCAAAGAAAATAATGAATGTTTTAGGCCTAATGAGTTTAATAAAATCTAAATAGAATGCTGTTTAGCCTACAGAATATTAAACACGTCATCTCATTAAATGCTCATTCAAAGTGAACCTCCATCTACTTCTCATCATCACAGTAACCCCCTCACCCTGAACGACCTGCGATTACCCTCATTCTCCTCGTGGCCAACCTGATGTTCATAAACGAATCTATGGATGATTACAATTATGGAGAGTGACTGAGCTCATCCCTCAAGTTCTAGCACCTGCTCCTGAAACATGCAGCAGGTTCTGCAAATGGAACAATTAAGATAATTGACTGTACAGGCCCCATTAACAAAGCCTGCTTTCAGCTCAGAGCTGCAATTAGATTAATTCTCATAATGGAGAAGCCCTTGTTCCTCGATTGTTCTCCATTTGCCCTCTTCAGTCCAGGTGCCAGTCACATCCTGTGAGTAGGGTTTCATGTTATACTGGGATCATGATGTTTTATTGGACATCAAGGTGAAGGACAGCAGATCAAATCTATGTAAAGGTGACTGGGAGAGGCACAGAGGATGTCTCAGGCCTTGTTCAGACTGCTAGCCCAAATCTGTTTTTTGGTATATTAAGATTGTATCCAGATTTATTTCAGACAGTTTGGACAGCAAAAAACCACATGAACTGCTATTCTTGCAAATCGTCTCAAAGCCATATTTGGACGTGATTTGATATGCAATTCCAATCGGATTTCTACAGATGTGTCTCCGTCTGGACACTTTGGCCACTCAAATTGGATTTCAAAGTGTTGACGTCAACGTCAAATCCGGAGTGATGGAAGTGCATCACAGTGGCTGAGCAGAATCCATGCTGCTACAAAAAGAGCAGTATGGTGCAACAGAAGAGTTCCCTACCACAACTTGATAGCATGATTGTTTGAGATGATGGATCTCCATTCCTCATGCTTCCGTGTTGGAGAGCTGCATCACCAGCATGCATAGTTACTGACCCCTACGTCGTTACCACAGCAACCCATGCAGCTCGGTCGATGATGTCTGGACACACAAATCCAATCTGATCACGTGCAAATAACAGAACAGACAGTCTGTCTTAGAAATGAGATTTGAGGAACAAATCTGATTTGCCTGCAGCAAAGCCTCACTGTCAAATCGGATGTGCCTTGACTAAACAAATCATTTTAGCAATACTACAGCAACAACTGCATGACTCTGGGTTGGACTTTATTTCCACTATCAAATACTACGAAGTTTATCGTGTCGTCAAAAAGGTTTTCTGCACATAACAACAACAACCTTTTAAGGTGAGCAACCACCCAAAACAGTCATGACTAGCCTTAATGGATACAAAAAATACCCCTACAATCCTGCTTTGTTGAGAAGGTGGACAAGCTCTATAACTAAGGAAAAAAAAAAAAAAGGCATGGAGGTGGCAAGTGTGTCCTGATGGTAAGGACAAAAACCCTCTTGAAAAGGTTTCGACTCTGCTGCCACATTGAGATAGATATTCTGGTTGGGTTGGTTGCAAGACTCATTTAACTTAAGTTCTATTTGGTTTAAAGGTATCCTGCCAAAACATGAAAAATAGAATGTATAAAATTAATGCTGCTCTTCTGACATGCATGATCAATCCTGACTTAACGGCTGCTCTGGCTCAGTGACTCAATTTAATAAAAGCCCATATTAATAATAATGATAATAGTGAAGTCAGATTGTGCAAAGTTAATTAACTATCTATGTGGTTGATTCACCAGCTATGACAAAAACTAGACTTCCTTGGCAGCGCTTAAATATTTGCTCCATTTCTACTGAGTGGCAATACTAACTTTCTAAGCCAGCCAGGTAATATCTATAGACTGCTTATCTCAGTACTGTAGTACCCAAAATCAGCACTGGATTATTCACATGATGTACACCTATATAAACTTCACAAAACGAAAAAAAAAAAAACCCAAAACCTGCAACTTTAAGATGTTCCATATAAAATGTCATAACGTGATATATGCGGTGTTTGTTAAGACTTGTGTCGCCTTTTTCGCCGACTTAACTAATAAAAATTCATTATAGGATTCCATAAGAGTGACTCAGCATTAATGTAATAATATAAAACGGTAAACCAAACAGTTTATCTTACATTCTGTGATATCAGGGTGCAACACATTTATAGTACAGCAGTGCCCTACACAAGCATCAAGTAACTAATGCAAGGATGAGATGATGGGGGTGTATGTCACGAGTGACTCTTTTCATGTCTTACATCTGCATCTTGTGTTTCTAGTGATGCACTTAGGTTACAAAGAGTCAATCACGGCCTGTGTGAGTGGGGGGTCATTATCTTAGTAATATGAGCTGTGTGTGTGTTTGTGTGCACTTCACCGGGAGGGGAACTAATTCTGTCATGCTAGTTCCTATACCTTTCTTTTCATTTAGTGTTAGACTCAAAGTTTTATGTTACAAGCGCTACACATACACATACCCACTATGGGTCCCTGTGTGTTAGGCCACCCAGAATATCTGTATGGTAGTTCTACACCCTTGAAT
The DNA here is from genome assembly GCF_017976325.1 of Chelmon rostratus. Classification (NCBI taxonomy): domain Eukaryota; kingdom Metazoa; phylum Chordata; class Actinopteri; order Chaetodontiformes; family Chaetodontidae; genus Chelmon; species Chelmon rostratus. The sequence goes on along the minus strand of NC_055658.1, from coordinate 28,652,468 downwards.
ACCATTGCCTCTCAAGGCCTGGCACACATCTCTCTTATGTGGATGGAGGATGGAGGTTCGGACTGAAGCTTCTGCTATTAAATTTTCCTTTTCTTCAGATGTTATTCTACAGAACACCAGGCTCTCGTTTCTGCGGTCATTGCCTGTCCAATTCATTCAAGAATGATATGCATTCTTCAGCCGCTTACAACCAGCCGCACTCCAACAGCTCAGGGCCAGGCAGGACAGGTTGCACTGCCAAAAGCAAGATGGCTAGTAAAGCAGTTATTGGACTCTGGCTTAGTGAAAATAAAGATAAAAAAGCCATATAAAACACAATACCACAGTAGCAAATTATAAAGCATATTACTTGGCAGACAGACAACTATATTTTTTTCTTTCTGAGGAAACAAGAGTACACAGCTGCTTCAGGTTTGTCCTATTTCTGACCATCTGCAGTAAGAGCCCCTTCATAATGTCTGTAACAGAAGACAAACCAAATACCTTCTGAGTCAACACAACCCTGATCCCTCCTGCAGTTGGAAAACAAATAAACATGGGCTCACGCTAGGCAGCCCTGGCGAATCCACTCAGGAATTTCAAATACTCTTGAATTTATTTTCCATGAGGTCTTTGGAGCAATCTTTGCAATCAAAGAGGTCAATTTTGCTTGGAAAGAGAAAAATATTAGGTAAATATTTTCAGGGAAACCAGTCATATTTGAAATGGAATGGCTTCCCTCACCGCCTGCCCCTCGCTTTCCAAACACATAAAGTGTACAAACGCAAACACACACCTTCATTCTGAACATATACACCAAGTTACGCTGGAGACACAGATGCACACACAAATGGCTTTTCTTCAGACACAGTCCAGTTTTTTTGGACTGATCAGTGCTGCTCTCCTGCCGCCAGACCGACTGACACGCTTGTTTATTTTTCCCATGCCCACTTTAAATTCCGACATTTCCCCCCAACTGAAAAGGCCTGTGTGTGCCTGGCCAGCAGCACAAAAAAGGTAGGAAAATATCAACAAGTCGTCATTTACATCAGAACAAAAACAAACAAACCTAGGAGAAAGGAGCTGCTAAGGAGGTCCAAGGCTTTTTTGCACCAGAAATCCTTCTCATGTGGCTTCAGGCAGCCTGCCAGCCAAATCTAATATGGATTTATATACAAAGAAAGTGCTTAGTTTAACATAATGAATATTTAATCATGCATGGACCCTGTAAAGCAATTTTGCAGAAATAATTGAAAGCAGACTTTGTCTCGGGGCTTGGAAAAAAAAAGCAGCAGCTAAACTGTTGACCCAAAGGAGCACAAAAATCTCACGCTGGATTAAATGTTTACACTGCTGGCATACACTCTGATAAATGAGGTTAGGAATCTGGGGTGGAATCAACGGGTGTTAAATCTGCTGATTCTGTCAGGGCGAGAGAACACACAGATGCCTGGTTTTGCACATAACACATGCACTTGTTGGGCAGCTCGATCTCACATCCCCCAGCTGTCTTTCTAACACTTTGACTATTTTACACTGTAACTGTTCGATACTCCTTCATTCAGTGGGAATGAGTCACCACCTGGGTGAAATTCAAATTAACGCTGGGGCTGTACTGTGACAGAATAAGAGCTTCAGATACTCTGTTTTTTAACACCGTCTATACAGCCTTATTTTAATAAAGCACACAATAAACAAAGGTAATCGTTGCCTGCCACTCAGCCCAAGCTCCACCAGACAAGTGAACAATTTTCATTGGGAGAGCAAAGCACAAGTCTATCATATAAGCAATATTACATCATAAGAAACACTGTCCACAAGCATGACTTGTGCCATTCATTTGTAAATTATTAGCTCTCATAATAGTATTAACAAAGAGACTGTGACAACAAGGCTGCACGGCCTCAGGTCACAGGAAAATACAAGAAATAGCTAAACGTATAAAAAAAAGTGGGGGGGCAACATAAGCGGATTTGAGGGAAAGTGTTCACTTATGCAAAATAAAACAGGTTATCAGGTCTATTTGGTGATTCTCTGGCACCCTTAATAAATCAGCTTAGGGTGCGGCCTAACGGCTTCATTCGCCCCACAAATCTCTGCACTGCAATAACATGCGCCAGCGAGCACAGATTAATTTAATAACTCTTTAATATTCTCCATGAAAAAGAACAGGAGACTAGCGAGTCCGGAGCATATGGGTTGGTGGTGAAGGGGGCTATCTGTGGAATAGGATATTGCTGCAGCAACAGATTGAATATTACATAATGATGTCATTTATATTCCATTCGAAGTACTAGCTTCCCAGACTGGGGACTCAAACAGAGCTGGGGATTTGTCTGTGATAGAGAGCAATAGGGAGAGAAAAAGTTTGTGGGTATAGATGGCATGAGTAAGGACGAAGGTGAGCAGAAAGTGTTGCAGTGCAAACATTGTCTGTCTCACATGTGAATGTGCCGGACCTGAGATGTAAACGCCTAACTAAAAATGTCAAAAGTATACATACTGTTTACTGTATGAGTCTGCCATTATATAATTATACCAGAGTACAGTAGGTGTGCATACATTCACCTTGATAAAATAATGCGTTGAGCAAATGATTTACTACTTCAAAAACAATATATCAGATCTTTTCTGGAACAATGTTTAGTTTGCTCTAGCAGTTACGTCCACTTGTTTGCTCACAATCCACTCTTGTAGCTGTAGACTCCTACAACTATGCAGCATCGCTGTCCAGTGAAAACCCTAGTTGTGTTTCCATCAATATATTTTTATGCGCATTTTGAAGTACTACAATAGAAAAGGTTGATGGAAAGTGCAAAAATTGTAAATAGACAATTTCTCAAAACTCAATTTCGCAAAAAATCTTTGAGGTGGTTTTTGCCTTTTTTAAAAGAGTTAATGCACTTTACTAAGAGATGAAAACATCTTTTCCAAGTAAGTTCTGACTAAGCAAACACTTTAACCAATTTGACCAATATGAAGCAATATCTCCCCTTCATTTAGGGGTTTCATGTTTATATGAGCAGTCCAGTCCAGAAAAATGATTTCCCCCTCTCAGTTTAATCTGAATCTTTTACGGTCTGAAAGGGTAAGACAACAGTGTTTTACAAGAAAGAAAATAAATAATATTGTGCAGCAGAATTTTGTCTTATCCTTTTGCCTACCTTTGCCTACAACACCTGGAAGTGGTCTCGACCATCCAGTTGGGAACCACAGCCTAAGCAAAACAAACCGCTTAATAACACAATGGATTAGTTAAGACATGCATTGTCATGATGAAAAACAGGGTTGTTTTCTTGGCTCACGAAAAGCTGGTTGTTTTGAATCTGCATGGTTTTCACAGGACAGCTGCACAGGTCACTGTAAGCAGCCCTAGAGAAAAATGATGTCTTATGTCTGTTTCTCATTTTGTACTAAGGATGATAAATATCCTGTAATCAGCAAAACAAGACATATCAAACTGACACGTCTGCATCGGAAACAAGTGTTGAACACATCAGATGGCAAAATGGTGGGAGGGGTGGAGGTGAAGCTTGGAGAGAATAAACAGAGCTTGCAGACGTTGTAATGAGAATTTGCTCCATTTGGCAGTAGCCCGCAGCAAAGGTCTCCCATCTGTTTCTTATTGGAAAGGGAGTCAACAGTTTGGAGGGGGAAGGATGAAAAGGGAAATGCAAGAATGAACGGACCACAGTGACATCTTACGGCAGCAGCTGATAACACAGGGGAGGGTGTGCGTGGATGTGTGCATGTATAGACTTCAGTTCATGTTAAATTAATCAATTGGTGATGCAGTTCCTTCTTGATACTTTAACAAATTAATCAATTAATTTGCATCTTGTTTCAGCTTTGCTTGTGTTCATATAACAGGGTAATGAACGGGCATCTAAGTGGAATGTGCATGCTGTATGAGTCCCTGAGATCACAACACTTGGGTAGAATATGCGGGCATTTTTAACAGAAAATGACAGACAGATAAATAAGAAGATATATATCTAAATGTCTCTTGGAAGAGAGATGTAAATGTTCCTTGTTACATTGGAAAACACTGCAAGGAGATTAAATGTTGCAACAGCATATTCAAGCAAACAGGGCAACTTTACTTTTCTCTGCCTCTCAGCCTCTCCTTTGCTCATATCTCTTATGTACAGCTTTCTAACAACAAAGCTTCTAACACCACCCTCAGGCTGACCTCAACCCCAAAAATAATTCAAAAATGAAAAAGGGAAAGCAAAAGACAAAAAAATCTGAATGACTGAGGTAGAACCTGTTCAAATGTGTGTAATGTTTGATGAAAAACATATGAATTATTCTAAAATGAACTTGACTCTTATGAAAATTCTGGCCCTGCTGTTTTTAGTTGACAAATAACTCCAACAGAGAGTCACACAATAACTTCTATTGGCTTTTGAGTCTAATATTTTAATTATCTCAGGGCACACAATAGCTTTGTCCTTGTGTTCACCTTCTGAAAAGAACATGGGAGTTGGCTGACAGTGACAAAAGATTTGTTTGCATATCAAGTGACGGCCGTTTGTGCAGGAAGATTAAACACTAAGGTCAATGTTGAACCTGTAAAAGCACTTGACAAAGAATGGCATTACAGTTGTTATTAATGTGTGTGTTTTAACTGGGTACACACACTCGTGTTTAGTGTGTGTGTGTGTGTGTTTGTGTGAGAGAGAGAGAGAGAGAGTGTGTGTGTATTAAGCGGGTGTGAGAGGCTTTTAGCAAGATCAACAGGCTAGGCAGGTAAACAGGTTCAACAGTGGCTATCACCTGTGGAGGATGTTATAGCTTTGCCTAGCACACAAGCCCTGCCTTTAATTTTCAAACTGTGAAAGCAAGCCACTGGGGGGTTTTCACAGGCCACATGAAGCCTTATCTTGGCTACTGTCACAACAACATACACACACATACAGACAGGTGACAAATAAAGGAATGAATAAATGAGTGGAGAAACATAATGAATACAGATGCTTGTGGTCGCTTTAATCCTATGATGAAACATTCATACTCTGGTGGGAGTGGTCTCTTCCAGGATGACAATAGCGCCATCCACAGGGCAAGAGGGGTCACTGAATGATTTGACGAGTATGAAAATGATATGAATCATGTGCTATAGCCAGATCTCAACCCAAATGAATACCTATGGGAGATGTTGGGGAAACATCTTAGACAGTAACCTGATGCGCCAGATGGTTTGTTACACAGACCCATCTGGGAAATCATCTTTTGAAACTGTTTTTGAAATTTTCACAAAATCCTTGGCAGGTGACTGGACAACCATCCATTATGTCTATCATGGCCTAACTTCAACCAATCAGATCAATGAACCATGTGGCTTAAATCAAACTCTTGCCAAAGCCAGTTGGGATTAGGGAGAAAACATATTTTCCACTGAGAAAAGGCTTCAGTACCGTTCTTTCTTTCAATTAAGAAATGCTCTACCGGTACTGATATAAGTGATGCTGAAGCAGCATCTAGGCTAAACTCTTTTTCTTGGCTTGCGTGATCTAGTGATCTTGTGAATCCAGCTGCCTCGCAAAGCAAGTCGGCCAGCGCTCTCCACCACTATCATTAAAACACAGAATGAGGGAATATATTTTGGAAAAATGGTGTTCCATCCCTCCGGTAGAGTTCCTGAGACTTGTAGGATTAATGCATTTGGTGCATTGAAACCATTCTGGCAGCACAAGGTGACGCAACACCATACTAAGACACTTTATGCTGGTTTTTCCTTTCATTCATCACCTGTCTATATCAAACCTTGTGGGTCAGATATATCACAACACCAGAAACTGCTGCTCACAGAAAAACCCTGGTCATTGGCAGCAGCCAGACTGGGTTTTGTTATGCATCAAGCTGTCTAAAAGGAGTTTGGCTGTGATAACACTGACAACTGATACATACATACAGTATATGCATTCCTAGACATAAATTCTTGTGAAAAGCTGATTTTGATTTATAAACAGTCAGTAAGAAAATTTATGGAAATGATCCAGAACTACCTGACAAGAAGGCAGATTTGATAATTCCTTCACTAACATCAGTCAATGCTTTTCAACAAAATCTCTTCATTATTCAGGTCAGAAATGAATTACTACACTAACAACCATTAACAACTGGGTCTTGTCGTTCTGCAACCACTTGTCCTAGAAATTACATTCATATTCTAACCATTTTCAACAGCAAACACTTTTCACATATGATGCATTTCATTTGTTTCACTTACAGTTTTGCTGATGTCAACTAAAGCATAATTAACATTTTAAAGGATACTAATATATCTAGGTTAAACTTGGAGGAATATCATCACCTTAGTTAAACATTGAAAAAGTCGACAGTAACACGAGAGAGTAGGACTAGAAGAAACTACAGTCTATGGTGTCAAAGTCATGTTCATTGTATACCCACCATTCCCTTTACTACATTCCAACTACTTCTGTGTGATACAAGAATGTAGTACTATTTGCCAGTGACTGTAATGCATGAGACAAAATCATTTAGTAGTCTATAAACATAATTTTTAGGAGACAGAGTTGTATTTTGAGGTCATTCCTCAAAAAGCCTTTCTTCAACTGTGTTGACAGTTACTGAACAAGGTAAGGTCTAAGGCAATATGTATAGACACCTGAGGTGCGACCTGAAAATTAAATGGGAAACAAGAAAATTCAGTACAGCTTCAAACCACCATTGTTTACTCTGAACACTCACACACACACCAGGTTGTGTTTCCATCTCTACAGAGGACATTACATTGACTTACATTAATTTCCTGGAGACTTACCCTAATCATAACCATAACCACTACTAGCCAAACTCTAACCCTTCCCCTAATCTTCACCATAAAATATTAATTTAATGATTTACGTTATTGGGACTTGTGTTTTGATCCGATAAGGAAGGCCAGTCCCCACAATGTGACCGTGTAAACAGATTTATGCCCCCACAACATGAGTAATACACATACACACGGCTGTACAAACACTGTTTGTTGACTCGAGAGGGGACACAGCAGGTAGGTGGAAAGGAGGAGGGGTGATGTAGAGGAGGGCTGTCATTTATTTCCTAAGACAATGGTGGCAGAATGTGTAATTCAGAAAGACTAGAGGGTTCAATCTACATATTTAGTCGTGACAACAATTTTTCATCACAGTGCAAAAAAATTGCCTTTGTTAAATACAAACACAATGGCAACTGACACCGGTATCTAACACACTGGCCACATCTATAGATGGTTATATCTACATCGACAACTGTATAAAGCCAAAGATGAAAGAAAAATGTCCCTTATCAGCACAAAACAATAGAGTACTTATCAGCCAGAGCTACCTAATTTACCCTCACCATTGTGTTCACAAGACAAAGCTAAAGCACAATAAAGGAACAATTGACAAGCCACGATTCAAAGGAAAATCTTTCAGAGCATTCAGATCAAAAATAGCCCTGCATTAAATAACACAGGGGCTGCAATGGTGTGGGCATGTTGCTACAGGTACCAGTGGGAAGATGAAATACGATCACGAAATATAATACGAAGGAGGAAGGATTTTACAAAGGTAAAGTTATCACAGCAACAATCGTTTTATCCTGTGTTGCTATGCTCGCAAAGTAAACAGCAGAACTATGCCGTACACATAACAAAATAATCTCCCAGGAATGTGCTCTTGTTGGTTCTTGATTGATCATCATTGTCAGATATCACCGCATTGTGTTGCGACAAAAGTTGAGCCAGGTTCAACTTCTTTGCTAGAGACCTCTGTGTCGGCACCCACACTGTTCCAAAGCAGTACACCAAGCACACGAAGCATAACCAACAACTAAGCAAATCTGAATGTGACCCATGGCTTCATCAGGAAACCAGAGACATTTGTGCTCCTTGTCTACAGGCCGCCTGGCTGTTTGACACCCTGTGTCAAATGGCTCACAGAAAAAGTGTACAAAAAATAAAATAAAGTCAGATATGAGAGGAAAAGGGTCTTCAAGTTCATTTTGGATAAATGTGTTGTTTTTCTGCATTCTGGTAAACAGGTTGGTTGGACAAAATAATTTCTTGCTCCAAAGACATCTGGCTCAAAGCAAAGTCATTGATAGGGTTAGGGCTAGGGTTTACACGCATACTTCCTGGTTTAACAACAGTCTCTAAAAAATGGAGTCAAATTTGCCAGACTTCATAATATCGTTCTACAACGTGTATGTCATTATGGTTGCGAAAAGTTTCATTCGTCTTCAAGCCTGTTGGTCAGTTTGCTAGTGATACAGTGTGTATCTAGCAATATTATTTTAGACATGGAGGCCTGATTTCTGGAGCATTTGGCCATAAGGGTTTCTGATTGTCTGTGTCCATTAAGCTGCTAACAGTAAGTTAGCTAATAATGATACCACGAATTTAAATCACTACATACTGTACCTACCTTCAGCTGTCTTCAGTAAACATCATTAGATGGTGGGCGGGGATCAGGTACTTAAGTCTGTAGATGTTTCTGGCGGTCATCTGCTTCTAAACATTGTTTACTTGGCCTGAAAGTAACAGATAATCTCATTGGAACTCATGAAATGTCATACTCATCCTGCTTAAAGGCACATTTGTGTACTCAGTGCTTCATATTGCTGAGGTCTCAATCCCACCACCACTGCACTAACAGCTAGTTAGACTTCCAAACGGCATTTTATTCCAGAGAATGTAAACCCAATGTCCTCAAATCGCTGTACGCCAACTGCTTGAAGCGTAGCTAGCTAGTTTACGAGATAACCTGAGTGACCTGACGTTAGCCGTACAATTTACCCACCACAACAAATCAGCGAAGTTAGCTAACGTTACCACGAAGCAGTCGACTGTTATCTGTACATTAACAAAATCACCTTTTCTGTCAGAAATGTGTCGCCTGTTGCTCTCCTGTAACGTCACTTTTTTCTTTCTCTCGTCCTAATGTATTATTGTTTTAACAACCTGACGGGACTTCGTTCTCTTGGAAACTTTACAGACATTATTTGTGCTAGCCATGATCTTGACCGTTGCCAAACTAGCGCAGGTGCGGACTAAACCATTTCCGCCGTAATTGGGGGGGGGGGGGGTCTGTGACACATTAGAAATACAGTTTTAAGGTGGGATTGGCCCATATCATATTCAGAAGCACATGCAAAACACTTAGTTGCTATCACTGGAAGCCAAACTCCTGCAATAGTTGCCAAATTATTGAAAGTTAGTGAGTGGACCTTGAGTTAAGATTTTTTTTAAAATAAAAGTTCAGATAATAGCCAGTGGTCCCAGCCACTGGTGGAATGTAACAAACTAAATAACTAACCCAAGTACCACACACAAGTACAAATTCAAGGTACTTATTGCTATTTCCTGTTTTATGAAACTTTATACTTCTACGCCACTACTTCTCAAAGGCAAATATACTTTTTATGCCACCACATTTGCCTGACAGGTATAGTTACCAGTTACTTTTCAGATTACTATTTTTCATACCCTTCTATTGAAAACTATGCATCTCCAAATTTGGTGTTCGAATTTGATTTTTTTCTGATGTACCAGAGAATTAAGTGTTCCTTTATTGGTTGAGAAAATTCTCCTACTTCTTGAGATAAATAAACTGTTTACATTAAGGATGAAAAATACATAATCATAAAGCTGAAAACAGGCTGTTTCTGAGCTCCTGAAAAGACTCTTTGGAGATACATGGTTGTCACAAGACAGCGACGCTACAAATGTGATGTATTGCTGTAATTTAGGCAACCCAACAGTATATAAATGGTTAAAATGTGCTCAAATACCTACAGCAGTTAAATGCAACATATACATTAATACAGCAGTAATATTAACCCAAAAATATTATACACAAGAGTAAAGCACTGACATGAACCATTTTATTGCATTTTACTTTAGGTAAATCTTGCTGATACTTGCATACTTTTGCTGAAGTAAGGTTTTGAATGCAGGACCTTCAATGGAGTATTTTTGCAGTATTATTATCTATCTAAATACTTCTTCCACCACTGTCCATAACATAACGGTATCCATATAACATATAACTTATCCGAAAGCTTTCTGTGTTTCCACTAACATCATATACTCAATATTGTATCAATGCTAACTGCAAATCATGCTACAGCCAAATCTTGCAATATTTACACAACCATATAATTCATCCTATTAATAAAGTCAACCGGTTGTAGTCATTTCCACTGGTGTGACAGAAAGTCTACATGTAGAAAAAAGGCAAATAAGGCATATAAACCAAGTTTGATTATTTTTTGTTTTGTATATTGAGTCTCCCCAGCTACAACCTCTACTGAACAGCATGCTTGTTTTTCCACCTTTTTGTTGACTTGTACATCAGCACGTCTTTGTGTGTGTACACAGGCCAACAAAAGCCACCCAGCGCTGTGTATCCACATCATATTTGTGTCACACCGGAAAGAAAATTACCCTGAAAGTTAAAGGTTCAAACATCAAACACTGTGTTTTGTAATCTCTCACTTTCGCACTCAGCAGTACACAAAAAGGTGACCGATCTAATACAATGTACTGAAGCAAACACAAAGTCCACAGCGGATAAGAGGAGCCGTGTTTAAGCAGCCATTAGCGAGTGTTTGAGCTAAAGAAGCCATTTAGTAAAGCAGTGCTGTCATGTGGTATTTGCTCCGACACTGCTTAAAGGCTGGCTAGTTAAACAGGCAGGGAAGGAAGGGTCAATATTTTCATAGGCGAGCCTGGAGACACAAGAGTTGAGATTGGCTGACAGCCATTTCCCACCACTTCCAACCAGCACTCAAACTGGTTGGGCCTCAAGACAGGATGGACATCCTGCGGACAACAGAAATCATCACAGGATGAAATGGCCATTAGCCTTGTCACCAATTTTTAATTCCCATCTTTGCAGTGGTGTGTCAAAAGCCCTGTTAACAAACTGTGAGCCAAGGATTGATGAATCTATTTATTGAGCACCTGTCTATATCTTTATTAGTCTAAATGCACAATGCTCTCAACTGGGGATAGAACATATTGGTTTTGTTTTCCATGTTTGTTCAAAAATTGGACCAACAATGAGTTATGACAATATTATGGTGTAGAATAAAATACAATGCCATTGCAAAGGCAGTTTAGCTAAGATGCAGTATAATCCATTCAATATTTATTGCAGCTTTGACTTGTATATAAACATAGTTTGTTTTTTAATACATTTGTTGTATATGTCCAATGCTATGTATATATATATGTGTGTGTGTGTGTATATTCATATACGCATCTCTTTTTTCTACCTACTAGAAACAAACCATATGAATAAACATACTGTACTTGACCAGTAAAGATGAGTCTCATTTTGAACAAATTTGTCTACGTAATCCCATATAAAAATGGCCCTTTTAATATCTGAGGACACATAAATGTTTCATGACAGGTGCACATAGGGAACAGCATAGTGTTTACTATGTGTGTATGACTTCATGTTCAGCAGAAAGGAAGGGAAAAAAAACAGCTCATATATCTGATCAACCAGTTCTGGTAGCCTAATTTCCTTTGATAGTCAATTAGCCATGTGCACATTGCCCATTACCACGCATACTTTCCAGCTTCATTTGCTGTGAAGTGAAAATGTGGCAATTTCAATCTAAGGGGGGCATTAACGACAGCTCATCATCCAGGCAGAAAGTAGTTCAGCAAATCAGTGACCTGATCATCCTGGTTGTCCAGGCAGTCACTGTGAAATGATACCAGTGAGGCAGCAGGGCATCCTGGGTAAAACAAACTGTTTAGAGTCAGTGGCAGTGACTGAGTGGGTGGCATTACACCTCCATAAATGGACTGCTGTCAAACTCAATGTAATCTGAGGTCATTTCAGGTCTGGAAAGTAACTTGTTGAAAGGAAAGCTGATTATAAAGCCAGATTTGTTAAATATCATATCAGATTTAACCTCAAGAAGATGCAAGTCCAAATCTATGGTGTTTTGAAGGAGACGTGAAGCACGCATTCCTCAATGATTTGGAAATGTGTGCCTACCAAGGGTATTTAGTTCCACCTGCTGTTCACATTGTCAACTACAAGTTTTCTGTTCCCTATGCTGTATGTGTGCATGGCAATCACTTAAGCCTGACTACACAGTGGATTTCACATATAGTCCTTATGTTAAACTCACTGCATACACACTATACAACTCCATTCAGCTCAATATCATCATTAAATTGTGCAAACACCCGAACAAATTAACTGTGAAACGTGAGGTTTCTGCTTAGATTCATTAGTGTTGAGGTATTTTTTAAGAACATGACTTTACTCTCTCGCGTATTCATTCAGATTTAATGCTTAGTATTGTATGAAGGATGACACACTGCTCCCAGAAGCTGATGCTACAACAATCTGTCATTCAACATTTGTCCTAAACACCCACATCCTCAAAGCATTTTAAACATGTTGGTTGAATTTCACACAGCCTGAACGCAGAGATCCAGTCCACAGGATTTCAGGAATGGTGAGAACAGACCTGCTAGTGTATGTTTCTACACGTTTGTGCAGTTTGGTTTGACATTTCTCACCTGTTGACAGGCCAAACATGTTGCACAAACAGGGATAAAGTGTCTGCTTGTCAGCAAGGCAAACTGTGTGCTTCACCTTCAAGTGAGCCTTTGACTTCAGGCTGAGTGGGTCATTGTGACTTTGACAAAATGTCGGAGGAAATGTGTGTGTTTGACCTCCAGCATGTGGAGTTCAGTCTCTCACTGTACAGCTTATTGAGAGGTCCCATTGCCATTCTGATGAATTTAAAAAGGTATAATTTCCAGCATGTGTACAATTAATTTCTTCATGCTATCAAACACTATCAGAATTAAGAATTTATAATAAGTTCTTCTAAAAATGCATTTCTAAGCCAATGTGCATTTTAAACAATTCTGATCACATACTTCCAACCTTCCAAGGCTTTGTTCAAAGCCTTAGAGACACTTTAACTTTTCTGTCATCATGGATTAAGAAATCACTATGAAAGGACTTTGTGTTGGAATAAATTTAATGCCACCAAAAAAGTGTGCGCTACACATCTTAGGAGTTGCTTCAAAAAACAGACGTTATAATACGTATTTACAGCGAAAGATGGAGTCAAACAAAACCTCCTTAACATCTTAATATTTACAGTTAAAGTTCTAGACATTTCTAACAACAGTGTTCTGTTCTATTTTTTGTAATCAGCCATATGCATCCAATCACTGAACAACCGCTTGGGGAAAAAGCAAGCGATGACACTTAAAAGTAAAACGAAGCAAAAATTTTTTATTATTCTAAAGCTCAAATATTCTAATCTTTGGATCGCAGGCGGCAAATTTATCAGGGATTATTCCTATTGGGCTATTTAATATGCAAATATCTTTAAGAAGTAATAATTCCAGCATTTAAAAAGGAAGAAAAGCACACTAATCCAGCATATTACAAGTGACATAATCCAAATTGTTCAATAAATGTCATTGTGGTTATGATTAAATTATAATTGCACCCTAATAATTTGTAGTAAGATCAGATATAATACAAAAATGCTCTGACAGCCAAAAAGATGCATAGTTTAACATCGTGGTCCCTTCACTGTTCCGACAGCCAGGCAAAATCTTCATGTGTACAGCGACTTAAGGCTTTCTGCGTCTGCATGAAAGAAAAGAGAAAAGCACAAACTTTCATGACAATCGAAGGCAACAAGCTGTGAATGTGAATGTTGTCATCAATACAACACAGTCAACAGTGCATACACGCAAACGTGCACGCACAGGCTTTTATTTGCTTACTTTTGATACCCATGGCCTGCACTTGTGCCTGCCACTGGAGCCTAACAGAAGGAAAAGGTGACTGTAAATTACATGAATTAAATGTTAACTGAACACTAAAATGACCAGAAAGAATAAAAATAGTTTAACAGTAATTCTGTATTTTTCTGTTGCATCTTGGTTTAATTATGAATTTACCCGGTTTTCTATGTCCTCCATTGGAGCTGGTCCTTCTCCAGACCCTGATCGCCTCTTGCGACTGAAACAAAAAAGGCATTTTGTCAGTTCTCTGGACAAAACATAAAAAGGATTCCCCCACCTTGGACTTTATCTTACTAAAATGACTCAAAATAGATGTAATTAGATTTTGTTGATATTTATCATGTAGAGCTAAAGGCTACATTAATTATCGACTTTAAAATGTGGGTGTAAACATGAACTTTACAACATTTTACCAGTTCACTATCAGAAACCTTTAATTTCCAGTTAAAAAGGTTGGGCTGATTAACAAAAGCGAGAGAGACAAACAACCCTTTTTCCAGTTTCTTTCAATCTGTGCATTTCAGCTGCAGATGCTATTTTGTGCACTGTGCGAAATTTGTGTTTAAATAAATAAAAATAAAATTAAAAGCACATTTAAAAAAAAGTCTGTGCTAGACCGCTCTGCTAAAAGTTATTACACTGGCTCTGTGGCAGTGTTGTCAATAGTTTTGTTGTTGCTTTTGATTCTTCCCTATCTTCCTCCTGCTGAAAATTGTAAAAGTATGCAGTACTTCAACACATTTTTATAGTCATTCATTCACAAATACAATATACAAGTTGCTTTTAACTTTACATTTAAGGCATGGTTGGACTTCTAATCATGACATGATGCTGGCAAATATATTAAAACGACAAGAATCACTGAGTGACAGAATGAAAAACTGCTACTGTGATATAATTTCATATTGCTCTGTACACATACATAGCACAATATCACCACCTGTAGTATAAACACAAATACTTCACCTCGATGCTGTTGGGCACTCCTGTTTTAACGTCTCAATGTCTGTAAACTGCACAGCTTGTCCTCCGCCTCTCGTTTTAAAAACATTGCCCTAAGGGGAAAAAAAAAACCTCACACAAACGTCTTAAGGAAAATACAGGAAGACCCAATCAACACGGTAAAACTGTCCCATTAATATCTAAAACAGGACCCCAACGAGAAATCAAACAAAATGTGATTAAAAAACATATTCATGCAAGACCCTAAATGATCAGAAGTCTGAAATTGAGCAATTATGTAACTTTACCTTGATCAATTTGGTCTCGATCTCCCCGTCAGAGGCAAGCTCTTGATGTCTAAGCACATACTTGTGGCATTTAGAAAGAGCTTTCTCGTTCGGGGTCGACACCTTGATTGCATTGGGTATGATTGGCTGCATCACAGTGTCTAGGTCCAAATTAGAGTGTGGTTTGTGGTCTACCCATTTCTCCCCACCCGCAGAGTGTGAGCGCCTGTGCATTGGATGAACTGGCGGAGCCATCTGGTGATCCCGGTGTGAGAAAGACAAAGCAGGAAGTTATTCACATGTGACACCAGCAGGGATCATTCAAACTTTGTCAGGGTTAGCAGGTCGATCATTAAAGGGTGTTAGCTTGTATTGAAAATAAATGTACGACTGGAAGTCCGAGAGGGACACAGGGTGTGTCCCATGGAGAAGATTTTTTCTTTTTAATATTCCTTTTTACATTTCTGGGTAGAAGGTTTTTCTTATTTTCTTTTCTTTTCTCTATTTTAGTCCTCAAATAACATCCAATATTCTGGCCTTCCAGTAATACATATTTTCATGAAGTAACTAAAATACACTGCAGTGAGAACAGCCCAGTAGAGTGAGTAAGAATTAACATGCAAAGCAGGAAAAGTAGAGTTGAAATATGTATGGCAATCAAGGCAACATGCAAACGGAATACAGACGTGGTTTGTGAATCAGGTCTAAGGAGTGTTCAAAGCACATCTGACTGATAAAGGCTTTTAACATCTTTTTGTTTTTAAAATGCCAACTGATGGAATCAAGTCTTCACATCATCACAGAGCTCAAACTATTCTAAAATTATTTTGTTTGGTCCCAACATACTGACTTCAGGTCAATGAAGAACTCCACTATTATTCTATTACTTGATTATCAATTTAAACTTTTGGTCCATGGTCCACTGTGGATTGAAGATATCATTTCTGCACGGCAGTGATTAAAGCCTGATAATCAGACTGGATTACTGTTTCGTTTCACTTCATTAATCATAAATTATTTTAATTACTGAGGAAAAAACAAAATAAAATAAATCTGAGATGTTGGCTGCAATTCCAAAGTCTGGAACCAGGCTAGGTGAAAGTATAATTTTACACTGCAAATAAATCACAGGCCGGATTCAGACCGTGACTTAAAGACCAAACACTCGCACATGTGTCCATATTGCAAGAAGCCAAGTAGCTCCGTATGGAACGGCAGGTTTTAATTTGGTGGTTCAGTCCCCGTGTGTATATTCATTGTACTTCTAACTCTGGTCCAATGAGTCAAGTCAAGGTTGTAGTTCATTTGTACACTCTCATATGTGGGCACCCAAATCCCGGCGATATGTCTTTCAATCCCAGCTGCTAATTCTAAACAAATATGCATAACTATTCCTCTGTGGCACAAAGACAAGATGGTCAGTTTGCTTTTTGTGGGACACTCAAGATGCTTGTGCAAGTTGAATTTAACCATAATCATCCTTGTTGAGTGCCACATCAAATCACTCATATACAGACTAACAGCTGTAAGTTACGTCCAGTGATATTTTTAGTATCGTTATGTGTGTTTCCTTGTCCATTTCAGGTTTATTTTTTTACGTATACCTGTTTAAAAAATATGCAACATTCTACATCAGCCTTTTAAAATGTGCAATGCTGCTGCTGCTGCTGCTGCTGCTGTTTCTCCTACATGGCAGCTTTTGGTACAAACAGGTATTCGTGTGCATGTCTTTTTTAGTGGTCATAGTCCGTTTCTGTGATTGTAAGTGGTGCTACTGAAATGTGTGACGATAAACAAGGAAAAAACACATCTAGAGAGCACTAGAGAGCAAGAAGCAACAAAAAGAACTATGAACATGATGTAACTCATCGTAAGCGACAAGATGCAAAACAAGAGGATTCACAAGCATGACAGACCAGTCTGCCCTATAGTCTGGATAAGAGAAACTCCAGCCTACACTGATGTCGCACTTCTACTTGATGCATTTCTAAACAAGCAGACGTCTACCTATGACATTCTGAGTGAAGTTTTACACCAAAGCAAGGCTTACACTACAAGCTTGCAGAGAAAAACTAAAAATAATCTTAAGGGTCTAGGTTCTCACACACACTAACCCTTGTGTACACTAGGTCTAGCCCATAGACAAGAGTCGGAGCAGGGGCCTCAGTCTCTGGGGCCCAGCGCTGGCCTCTCCTGCGACCCACACTGCTGGTGCTGTGGCACGGGGCGGGAGTCCGGCTCCTGTGCTGGGGAGTCCCAGGTTGCCTAGCCTGGCTGCTTGAGCCAACAGGGAACCTCTGCTCCCAATCAGAGATGCAGGAGGCTACTGAAGGATAGGCTGAAGAGGAGGAGGGGGAGGAGGAGGTGGAGGTGGAGGTGGGGTAAGGGTCCTGAACTGCCCTAACACTGGCTTGATTTTGGTGGAAAGGAGTTTGGCTGAAGTCCTGAAAAGTGACGAGGGAATGAGGCCAAGCATTGTGGATGTTAGGGACTCCGGATGACCACAAATGCACAACAGGGTAATATCGTAAAGATGCTGCTGTGTACAGTAAGCACAGAAATCTTACAATTCATGTTTAAAATCATCAAAATAATAATTAGTAGCATGCAAAATTAATTTCCATGTTAAAGTTTCATGAGGGAGTGCACACTGATGGAGCAGGCAGGAACAGTTACAGAGTAAATAACTCACAGGGAGTGGCGACGGTGACGCAGACCTCTTCTGGGCGATGTTGCGATCTCTCTCCCTTGTGGGTCTCTCAGGCCTCTCTGGACGCTCAATGGGACAGCCGCTGCCCCCGGCGCCGCCACTGCTCTCTGTCACTATGGCCTTGAGCTGCTTCAACTTTTCATCCTTCACCCACAACTTGTTCTGCATCTCCAGCTGCTTGGCGTTCACTCGCCTCTCCTAATGAGAAAACACCAGCAGTAGACAATTTAAAGCAGACTCAGCATTTAATCCTACAAAATAAAGTTTTCAGAAGTATCGTGAATATTACCAAAAACACAGTTCTTGCACTATAGACAATATATGAATTATATCCGATGAAGGTTTGCGGAGCCAAAAATAGCAAATAGGGTACAAGGGTACATTAAATTCAGAATAAAGATATATTTACAGAAATCAATTAATGTGCAAGGACAAACATACATATACAGCTTCACTGACGTAAATCATTGAAGTGCAAGCCCTCGATATACAAAACAAATATTACCGAATAGTAGGGCCACTGTCAGTAACTCGACTTACACACTCCTTCTCCCACTTGAGTTTCGTGTCTGTCACCATGCCCTGCATGCGCTGCTCCATGCGCCTTCTCTCTGACAGCTCTCTCTGCAGCCTTTGCTCCCGAGTCTCCAGCTCCTGCTCAAGTGAGCGTTTGTCCTGCTCATACATGCCTGTTGTCTTTTGCAAGATATCGACCTGAAGATAAGAACCAGCAGTGTGAGGAAGAAAAGTGAATTCGCATATCTTTACTTTCAAAGGCGTCTTTAAAATGTTGTAAATCAAACGTAGAAAAGAGTAGGATAAGTGTGCGAAGTGACGGAGACAGCACCTTGTATTCCAGCGTTTTGGATTTTTTCTCTAATCGTTCTATCTCCATCTTCTGGTTGATGATGACTTTGTCTTTCTCGCTCAGTTTGCTTCGTTGATCGTGAAGGAAGGTCTCCTTTGCATTGAGCTGACTTTCACACTGCTGAAGCATGGACATCAGTGTGCTGGCTACATGAGGACAAACACATTAATGTAAGCTGTTAATCATTTGGCTTGAAATGTTGCTTTTCCCTGGAGACAAAAACAAAATACAACCAGTGACACACAAGCTAGCTAGCTAGCTAAATAAATAAATCACAATCTGTCAACTCCGTTAGAACAGGGGGTCAGCTGCCATTCTAAATAACTGAAAGGCTCACCAGCAGATGATAAGCTGATTTGAATAAATATTCCCTTTCAAAAATTAATGATGCATCATGTGCTGAATAAATTAAATAATTTATACCCATTCATACCTAAAATCAGTAATGAAGTAGGCTCTCTATACTTCAGATAACTATTTGTGGTATAGAAAGTGGGCCTGTACCAGTTTTGTTGAACTTCTCTGTCATCATCTGACGGATACGATGCCGCCTTTCCAGCACCTCAATCAGGCGGGGCAACGTCTGATCATCGGCTGGGTCCACCAGCTCACAGGGAGGCAGGGCTGGAAGGCTTTCTATGAGCTGATTCAGAACATCTGGGTCATCTAATACATGAATAAGTCAAGGAAAAGTTAGTGTGGAACTAGTAACATACAGAAAATAACAGCTACATTTCTGGATAATGTGCCAGGAGTACAAACTTGAGGTGATTTACCGGCATTAATTGGACCTGCTCGCTCTGCCAGGCGACGTGACAGCTCATCTTTGAAGGCCTGGTTCCTTTGTCTGCGTCCTGCAGCAAGGCCACAGATTGGCCGGTCGACCGGCCGTGCCACCTCCACCTCCTGGGTCATCTCTGCAAAGCGCATCACCAGCTGCACCACATACAGTGGAATACTGTTAGAAAAACACTCCCCAATTTCCTTATAGCACCCAGTAACACCAAATCAGATGCTGATGTTTTGAAACTCAGCTGTGAACTTGAGTTGAGTTTCAAAGAGTCACTAGTAATCTTGGAGGAAATCTGTGTATTTGGTGGATTTGACAACAAGCCAGCCAGCAGTTGCAATGACAGTTCAGACTTCACACAAAGGATAAGAGGATTCTTTCTGGGAAAGCAAGTGAGATTAAAGAAAGAAGATTTTATGTTCAAGCAAAATACAAAGTCTTACCATAGTTTCATCATAATCATCAGCCTTTGGGTTGACACATACAATCATCCTGACTTTTCCTTCTCCATCAAAGTAGTTTTTAAACAGATGTGTAACTTTAGAGTCCCTGTATGGCACCATCTGGAAGAAAATAAAGGCTCTGTGAAACTGCACCTACTGGAAAATTGACAGGAATGAATATTTATAATATTACTCTATGTAAAATGGAGCAACAGTAAAATATCAACCTTATTTGTTCCACACATCTGGTTTTCACGTAGGACTTCCATACACGTGCGCAGTGTCATCAGAGACTGGTTAATATTACCTGTCAATGAGACAATGCTAGAGATGTTTAGTGTCTCAACCAACATATTACTTAACACACTAAAAATCAACAAATCCACAAAAATGCCTGTAGATGGATTTAGAGAGGATCCGCAGTAAAAAAAATAAAAAAATAAAAAATGAACTGACCGGCTTCACGGAGGCGGCTTCCCTCTGCTCTGGTTCTGCTGGTGCGCTCACTGCCTGCCAGGTCTACCAGACACAGCTGGCTCACATTCACCTGGTTTTTGTCCTGCAATTCAATAACACACTGTTAGTATCACCAAACGTCGGCTTCTTCTTGGCACATGATGTGAACCTGCTTTTTGTCGCAGCCTGATAAGCATAAATTGAAAAGTAAATTCACTGCCTTTCTTTGAATAAATATTCATCATAAAAACAAACAGATTACACATTGTTACATGCAAAAAAAAAAGGAAAAAAAGACAAAACATTTATCAATATGTAACTTTGGGGCTGCGTGTCACCTGTAGAATGTGGTCCCCGTCAGCATCAAGTGGAGCCTGGGCCAACTTCACTGTGAACACACTGTGGGAGCGACTGGATTCACGGTTGAGTTGAGTATTCGCTATCCTCCTTTTCTTTTGTCCTGGAGACAGAGCAGAGCATCATTAATACATCGTGTATTAAATAATGGGAACTGGAAGCTACATCTCAAAGGTGGAGGTGAGGCGAGGGGTGTTCGGTTGGTTGCAATTTGCAACCTCACCACTAAATGCCACTAAATCCTATACACTGGTCCTTCAAAATATTTTGATGGTTTCCATAATGAGAGGATACAAATGTTCAGAATAAAAACACAGCTTAAATAGGTTTAAGAGCACACGTAATAACAGAAAGGAGAGAAAGACATTACCACTCACCCTTCCAAAACACTTCAAAAGCCTCCTCCGTCGATTTGACCTCGACTTCTGTGCATCCAGCCACATACATGTTATGATTCTGGTCCTCACGGAGAATCTTGGATTGAGGTGGTCTGAAACGAGTGGATGAAAACAAATCGATACACACCAACTATATAACACAATGTGTCACTTTAGTAAGACAAGCTGCAAACAAGCTGTTAAAATGACAAATAATTCATGTTAGCATCAAAGTTAAAATAAAATTCAATGTAGGGAGACTGACAAACACATTCAGGGGAACAGACACATGCACACAAACTTGAGCCATTCAGGGACATTAGTGCCTCCACAATAACAGCAGGAAGCCAATCCTTGAAGACGACAGCCACAAAAATGACACAAAGCTAATAAGCTACACCTATGCTAGTTGAGGGGCTTTGGATTAATGGGATGGAAATGCACTGATGACCTATGCACTATATAAGCTATGAATAAACAGAGGACTGTGAACTGTACTTTTACTGGTCACATACATGAACTCATTGTTCCGTACAGGCATGCCTCCACCAAGCCACCTAACAAAAACAGGATTTTTAAAAGTGCATCTTGTCAACACAGAAACAACTACAACGTAAACAAATTCTATATCTCATTGAACTTATTCGGGACATACATAGAACACAGGCAATGTGCTTGTATTTTAGTCGGGCGTGGTTTCTCATCTTCTGGAAAAACATTTGTAGTGCATATTAGTTGGGTGTAGCTGTGTGTGTGCGATTGGGTAGCTGCGCGACTCAATTTGTGGCACCACAAATAACCTAGACTCAAATAAGCTTTGGCCAGGCAACCCTTCAACACAACATTGTGTTTCAAAAAGAATAGACTGATTTGAAATCCTGTCTCTTACTTTGGTCTGATTGGGTCAAATGGAGCATCTTCGAGGAGATCATAGATATAGTTGTTATAGACCTCGATGTAGGACACAAAGATGCTGTAACAACAGTCTTCATCCACATTCTCAGATTTACACGCCTCCTCTGAGCTGATCATATCTGCAAACTCTGGGTCAGCCTTCAGTCTAAAACAAAAAGAAAAGGGAACATGACGAACAGCAGGGTAGGCACAATCATGAAATTTTAGCTAACAATTACCATGCAAATAATTGCAATTAACGATTTGTCCCTTTCTGTTAAATTTATGCAACTATTAGAGTAAAAGCCTAATCACAGTTTAATATACATAGACCATTTGAGGAAGAACAGCCATTTATTGTCATTGAACATTGGAACATGTAAATAAAAATAACATTTTTGTTTGCCTGTTATGATTTCTAAACCTCAAACTGTGGAAAATGACATGGAAATAGTTAAAGAAATAGAACATTTCTTCTGCTCTTTTTTACCAGTAAATGGAAGTTATCATAACAATTATGCAAAACAAGTGTGGTCAGCTCAAATAATCCTGACCAGGCGGCTACGCAATAACCGTGACAGGCTTAATGAACAGCAGTAAAAATGTGCTTTAAGTAGTACTTCTGAACACCATAGATAAAAAAGTGAAATAAAATTGCTCGTGGCTACCTGGAAGATGGCGTTTTAGGCACTGATTGCTGGCTGTCTCGCTTCTGTCTCTCCAGGAGAGCATCAACTTGACTCTGGATCTCCATCCCATTTTTATCATCGGGTTTAAACACCTGAAAAAGATTTAAAACATTTCAAGTAAATGTCCCACCGTTCTCCAAAAATATTATCCAGTGTTAGAGACCAATGAGTCAAAACATTAATAAAAATCTTACAAATCTTTTGGCCTGAAAGGGGCCGATGCTGTTGAAAAGCATGTCTAGAGAACGGGGGAGGAGTCCACCTTCCCCAGGTGAGCCAGTCATGGTGAAGGTCTTGCCACTTCCAGTAACACCATATGTAAACAGCAGACCTGTGAACAAGTAACATCACAATTACATCACCTCATTTCACACAGAGGATTAGAGTTGATCAGTCAGTGACATACAGTATTACATATAAGATTTGCGACCAACAGAAAAAAAATCCAAAGGCTTCAATGTAAAACCATATAAAAGCTACAGAAAAATGCCATTTTTACATCTGAGAATCTGGAATTTGAGACTGTTTGACATTTTTGCTTGTTTTCAACTAATTTTCTGTTTAGTAACTAATCCTTTCAGCACCAGAGTCAATAAATGGTCCATTTATAAAATTCTGCACATCATCACATCATAATTCATGGCTTGAAAACCCTTTAACTCACTTACCATTCTTACAGTGGATGAGGTCCTCTACCAGTGGCTTGGCAACATCCTCAAACAGCTCCATTTGAGTGGTATTAATACCAAATACTTTTTTAAAGGAGTACTGTGTCTAAAGGAACAACAATGAAAAAAACATAAGGTGAATGTGATGGCATTCAGTTGAAAATGGATAATCAGAGCTATTTTTATTACCATAATGTATTTCTGTTATTGTCTAAGTCTGACGTCTTTACAGAATATAACTAGGACCAAACCTCCTACATGGATTTCTTTTGTTCACTACTGCTGTGTGAGTTGTTTTCTTTGGTGAAAAACAACAGAAAATATATTACTGGTGGTGTCAGATATTTTTTTTCTGTTTACATGCTTGTTTGGAAAATAGCTCTTGAGCGAGATGTCAGGAGGGAACAAAAACAAAAGAGACGGTCAATTTGCTTTACATGATCCGCTAACCGCGACATACTCACCTCTTTGTATTCCCCATTGCGGTTGGCTTTAAGGCCATCAGGAGCATGTAACTGAATAGTGGAACTGCTGATCATCTCAATACAACACTCCTCATCTTCTGCTCCAAGTGGACGTATACGGCAGTATACCTGCATTGAGAAAATGCAATACGTTTTCTATCAGTTTGGGGCCACTTATCTGAATTTGAAGTCTGTCCATAAGACGTCACAGCTGGAGGACCTACATTCAAATAAACTTAAACTAAGTGCAACATCACAAAGACTATAAACCCAGTAATCATCATCATCCATCATTCAGCAATCATAGAAATTCGTAGAAAACCTTTTTGTACCTTGCAATTACCTTGATTCCTTTGCATTGTGCTAGTCTAGTGATTTTACATATTATTATTATGCTATTTACAACACAGGGTAGCACAATTAAATGCACAAGCTGGATTGCAATAAAAAAAAATGAGACGCTGTGTAAAACATAAATAAAACAAAATGTGATAATTTACTAATCCTTTTTGACATATACCCAATTGAAGATAGAGTTAATTTTTAAATGACTGCTTTGTTGGAATCAGGGTTGTAAGTCGTAGCTCCTTCATGTTACATGTAGATCATATGTACAAATACTTTAATTTAGAATACAATAAAATAAAACAATATACAGTTTCATTCAGTGGCATGGAAACGTTTGGGTAGCTTTGGTCAAAATTTACTGTGAATAATTAAGCAAGTGAAAGATGACCTGATTTCCAAACGTCATCACAGTTAAAGATGACACATTTCTTTAATATTGCAAGAGAGATTACTTTTTATTTTTATCTTTTATGGTTTCAAAACATCAAAAATGGAAAAGGGCCAGAAGCAAAAGTTTTGGCACCCTGTATGGTCAGTACCTATTAAAACTCCCTTTGGCAACTATCACAGCTTGTTAACTTTATATTTGTAGCCATCTAGGAGTCTTTCAATACTTGTTTGAATTTAGGCTTCTAGTTGTATGAGATTCTTGGGCCGTCTTGCATTCGCTGCTCTTTTGAGGTATATCTGAGAATTTCAATGATGTTTAGGTCGGGGGATCATGAGGGCCATGGTAAAACCTTCATCTTGTGCCACTTGAGGTAGTCCATTGTGGATTTTTGGGGTGTGTTAAGGATCATCTTCAGCTTTTTTTTTTTTTTTTTTTTTAAACAGATGGTGTGATGTTTGCTCCCAGAATTTGACGGTATTTAACTGAATCCATTCTTCCCTCTTCCAGTGAAACATTCCCCATGCCACTGGCTGCTACACAACAATCAACCCCTGGACTTTACAGATGAAGAGATATTCTTTTCATGAAGCTCTGCACCCTATTTTCTCCAAACATAACTGTGCTCATTGCAGTCAGAAAGTTCTATTTCAATTCAATCTGCTTTGCGGAGCAGCTGCTGATTGTTGGGGCAAGGTTTGAGGAGTCACAGTATATAACAAGCTAACAAGTTTGCTTCACCTGGCCTCTCCTAATGATGAGCAAACCATAGCCCTAACAAACTAATCAAGGTCTGAGACCTTGGTAGAGGTTATTTTGGACTCCATAACTTTTTTGTTCAAAATTGCACAAAACAAAAATAATACACTGATCTTGCTTACAAAGTTGAACATCTTTATGACTTATGGAGATCAGTACATCTTCTACTCACTAAACCATTTACAGTAACAGAATTTTTTCATGCCACTGTATAAACATATGTACACACCCAGAAAGTAATAATTGTGCGGTGTAATTTTTGAATTTGTATCTGGGGGAATGCAAACAACAGCGACAAGAGGCATCTTAGCATTGAAAAAATGGCATCTGGGAAAGATTATCCATTAGCTTTGACTACGTTTGAGCACCAAGCATCACTGATGATTAAATGCAGCTGTGGAGTGATATTGTTTCAGTTTAAAGAATACCAAGTAAAATTTTTAACTTACTCCAACAGGATCTTTCTCTATGTTGGATGCCTTTTTTGGGCCGGGCCTCCGAGGAGTCTTCCCTTTGCTGAGTGATAAAGCAATGGAGAATCAATGTCAAACACACAAAAAGAATTTGCATTTTTACATGCCACTTAACAACCAAGATAATTCACCCAAGTAACACTACACAACACCTGAACATCATCTGGCTCACACTCTGAGGTCAAATTCATCAACAAGGTGTTGGGTGGTGTTGAGGTCAGGGCTGTGTGAAAGTCAGTCAAGCTCATCAAAACCAAACTTTCTTTATGTGAATTGTCAGGTAGAGACAGCAAAGGCCTTTCCTTAAAATTGGAAACAGACATCTGGTCTTAAATGGAGCTGAGGGTCCAAGGCCAAACTGTGAAAGACACCAAATCAGACCAAGAGTACGTGCGCGTATACACAACTATATGGCAAAAGTGTCTCCATTATTTTGGTATATAGTGTATTTTTCTCTGATGCAGTATCTGCCTAATCCCCTCTGTAGCTTAACCTCAGGTACGCTAACTAATGTTAGCTACATTAGCTCAGGTATCACTTGCTAACGTCAAATCACAGGTGAGTGACAACAAAAATATGAACTTAACATTGTATTTGCTAGCTGACGTTAGACTCACCAAATTTATTACGTTATTGTCGTTTTCACAGAGAAATGACGTTAACACCGATCTGTGATAGCTTTAGTTGAACCGTTAAAAAGGAACTCCAACACCAGTACTAACCAGGTAAGCAGCGTTCGCTGGCTAAAAGCTAACGTTAGCCAACCAACCGTAGGTTAACGTTACGAACGTAAGCCTCCTCCTTATCTTGACTCGTCTTTTTTTAGGGAACATCCGCTAGCAGGTTGCGGTAGTTGAATTGGTCATTTTCTTAAGTTCTAACACACGTTGTTAGTAAGTGTAAAAGTCGGTAATACTCACCCGGGTCTCTGCATTGTTGGTGTTGTTACACTCCTCTGCACCGCACACAAGAGCGCCTCTTCTCGATTTGAAAAATTCCCTCTTGTGAAACGTTTTTCCGACTTCCTGATATTTCAACCAATCACAGTGCAGACACGGTGTTCAGACGCGGAAGTCCCGCCCCCAGCACCTCATTCTGTGTTTTATAGTCAGTGGAGATAACTGCCTGGATCAGGCCTCTGAGTTTACACCGTAAACTCTGCAATATATCCTCTAAACAATGTTCTGGAAATATTAAGGCGAGTAGTACTGCTCATGCTGTGGTCTAAACAAAGAAGCAATATTTTAAATGAACGTTAATTCCTTACCTTTGATAAAATAACTCAGGGATAGAATAACTGAAGGTCCACTAATTGGTATTATTAGTGTCCACTACTAGTTATGTTAGTAAGCTACTCAGATATTTAAATTATGTTATCTTATCTTTATGAAAATATTATTTAGGGCAGCTGGTAAAGCGATTATGCTGTATGTCTGATATTTGACAATGGACTGCAGTGTAATGAATTCAACTGAGTATTTTCGGCAAATTCTAGAGAAAACTGGTCAGAAACAAATCTTACCTTTAGTCTGTCTAAATGATATTCTTAATGTAGCTAAACTGGCAAATAAAAAGGCACTTCAAAGAAGTGAAATTTGCCTCCATTTTTTCCTTGTCTCATATTTCAATTTATAAACAGTGCCTTGCATTATCCTGTATCATTATAAATTATGATAGAAATTCATGGCACTATGTTCCTCTTCTTGTTCTTATACATGTATATGATACATTGTGCATTTATGTTCATGACTGCTTTAATTGACTTTAACAATGAATTGATACTGTTACAAGACAAAACCTAAATTAATTAGCTGGATTGTTTTAATCTTTAAAAATGGTTTAAAGAAACTGGACATACTTGATCATTTACACAGTAGCTCCTACTAAGATTTAGAATGACATGTGGGCAGATTTGGTTAATATTTATTTGAAAAATCAGAATAAATAACATTGTACATAAATACTCAGTTTGCATCACGGGAACGGAGTGATGTGTCACACAGGTCAACCGGAACAGAAACAGCATCCTTTTAAGGGAAATACATGATTCTGAAAATGTTTCACCTGTATTGCATAACTTATATTAAGAGTAACTGAACTTGCCATTACGCAGGCAGCTCAAACTCATGAGCAAAACATTTTTCTTCCCTTATAACTCTTTTGTCTTGACATGTTTGATGTGAGTGATGTACAGTCCCACGGCTTTTACTGAACATGAGCAATCCAATAGGCTGTGTGAAAGCACTCTCGAAACGCAGCACTACAATTTCAAATTGAACATGAAATCAGCATTTTGAATTGTACAGTTTTTGGTTCCCTGCAGCTCTTCATACCCCACATGTGTGGAAATCAGAATTGAGCAAAAGATAGTTTCATAAATACATAAAGCACTGTCCCATCATGTAGCTAACCCGCTACATTCGTAGCTTTTTGCAGGAACAAGTTTCCTCAGAAACATTTAGATTCATTACATATTATGGTAACAAACATTTTGTTTAATTTCCATTGTATGTTAGTGCAATGTGTGCCCTTATTTTCAGTGTACCCACAGATTTAACAGCAGTCATCACAGTGATGTCTGAAGGCCAAAAACCACCATGAGTTCAGTGCAGACTGCAAGTTATGATTCACTTCAACATTACTTCAGCTCCTTGTAGCTCAGGAGTGGTCATTACAATGTTTCTGTATCACCCATAACACACTCTTTTTATATCTCTGTATTGTGACCAGCTGGGATCCCTCAGCTGTGACTTATGAAGCCAGAGATTTAGCAGTGGGGGCAGACTTTGGGT
This sequence comes from Chelmon rostratus, assembly GCF_017976325.1. Taxonomy (NCBI): domain Eukaryota; kingdom Metazoa; phylum Chordata; class Actinopteri; order Chaetodontiformes; family Chaetodontidae; genus Chelmon; species Chelmon rostratus. The sequence continues at coordinate 28,623,986 of NC_055658.1, read as the reverse complement.
AAGGTTTTCTTTGGACCTTTATCATTTTTCTTTTCTGGGTAGACTGGGGCAAAGAGAAGAGGTAGACTGAAGAGCAGGATGATAATCAAATTCACCACCACACAAAGCATCGCTGCACCCACTGAGTTGGCAAAGGTGATGGATATGGAGCGCTCGAGGAGCCACGAGCGCCGCGTCACCATGTCCTGTTCAATGGCCTTCATCTGGAAGTGGGTGCCGAGGATGCCGCACACATGGAAGAGTTGATGGCTGTGACCTGCAGAGGGAGCAGTCGAGTTGTGTTTGAGCTCGGGCAGAAGTCACGTGTCACAGTGGAAAAAGAAGGAGTACATTCAAGCCCTCATAATTGAGCGAATGAGTCACACTGCCAGATGAATTAAACAGGATGGGAAAACTTTGGTGGCGGTTATGCATTAGCTTCATTTCACAATGGTTAACTCAAATGAGAATACGCTAACTGTTATTGTGAATCCAGTGTTTATTTGCAGGAGTCTAAGATGTGAAATGTGACGTCCAACAGTGAGCTGTAAAAAAACACTGCATTTACAAGTCAACTTATTGATCAGGAAATATTTTTTCCCCAATACTGTAGGTGCACTTGAATGCATCATTATGGCAAACCTTTCACTGCTCCACTTTTTTTAATTAGTTGCAGCATTCTTTACAGAAATATGAAAGTTTTCAGCACACATTTTGTACATAAGTATACAACATAAGTATATTGATATCATCTTTCAGCCATCTTTGAACTCAGTGTTTCTCTCAGTTTTATCCCAAATGGTGAAAGAGACCTATTCATTGCATATAATGAGGGTGTAAGGTTGGTGCTGAGTAGTCTGTGATATCTTGGCCTCTCTCTTCTGAAGCTTACACTGCATATTGTACTACATCATTTTATTCAATAAGTCACCACTAATTTGTTATAAGTAGGTAATTGGGTGTCATTTAAGGCATGTTTGTGAGGAAGAAATGCAAAATGAATGAAACTGTACATAAAATCCGTATTCAGCATGACTGCAACATAACTGACTTTACAATATAGCAGCCACTCAAAGACTTTGCTAAATTTACTGGTACTTGCAAAAATTGAGAAAACTCTGCAGAACTGAGGGGAACAGCAGAGTTAGGTGATAATTCTCTGTAGGTTCTGGTCGGCACACTGGCCAATCAAACCACTGCTTAACATGCTAATGACAACAGCAGCTACTCCTCGGCCCAGTCTTACCTATGTAGTCGAAGCTGCCAGGTGCCAGGCGCTCAGGTAAATGTGTGGCAAACAGAAAGCCTGTGAGGAAAGCCAAGGCGATGTGGTTGTAGTGGAGGACGTTGGTATCATTGTCTGTACAGCCTTCCCCTACACAAAGAAACACCTGCGGATACGACACACAGAACAACTTCAATAGATTATACTGCTTTCACTTCACCTTCAAATTTCTTCATGAGGCATGAACTTCTTTACTGAGGGTCTGTTAGTGTAGCTGCTGGGTGACTCCAACATGAGACTGTGGTTTCAGTCTCAAGAGTGAATGTGTAAACTTTTTTTAATGTAAGATTTTAACAACAGGACATCTGTAGCTTGGAAAAACCTCTCTGCATAAATCAAGGTCAAAAAAGTCATAGGGGATCGGCCAAACTGTACATCCAAAAGTTTTGTTCACCTTTTAAAAGAAAGTCTTTGATGCATCCTGCTGTAAACCCAGTGCTTCATCATAAATCTGTTCTCCACCTTCAATAAAATGATTCATTTCTTTTATGATATAATAAAATGTTTTGTAACTCTCAATCTTACAGCACAGGTGATTTGATCCTGTTTAACGTTTGACACTTCATTTTCTTTTTCCTTTTTTTTTTTTTTTAAAAGGTGCATTAGAGGAGGAAACACTGACTGGTTCATCGTCATGTGTCTTCAGTAGAAAACTGACCTTTTATAAATAAACTGCTAAACGTTTCTTATTATGTAACAAGTATGTTCAGAAATTAACTTAATATATCATTTAGCTGCCATTTCTAGAAACAAATTCAGGTGAGAAGTCCTTTGTGCATCAACTGCTTTTGTCTGTATGTACCGCACACCACATTCACCTCCTACAGAAACAAAGCAAAAGCTGGATCATATCGTATCAAAACTTGTGTAACGTTTACAACGTGCATTTAAAAGACATGCTTAACAACTGTTTATTATTACTCTCAATCATATCAGAGCTGAGATAACCCTCGTCACAGACAGTAACGCAAAGTAATATTTCTGAAAGTGTGAGCAATATATTCAGTGTTATCTCTTTTTACTTCTTAGGACACTCACACACACTCACACACTCTTCTGTGACCTTTCAGTTGTGTCTTATGTGAAGACACAGATGTGTGAAGGGCACAGACGGAGCCCTACCCGGTAGAACAGAGGAATGTTGTCGAACAGGTAGGGGTAGGCAAAGGCAAGAACACGGAGATATTTGCTGTACTTTGGACTTTGGCATTCAGGAAATCTGAAATAAAAGCAGCAAGGCGATACTTTCAATAATGACAAACAATATTTACAGTATTTTGACTGAATATTCTTACACCGTAACACACCTGTGGATGAAGATATGTGGAAACTTATTCTATAGCATCGCCACTGGTAATGCCATGATTGTGTAAGAGATTATGTGAATAATTTAATACCACACTACCATAACATTGACATACTAACAGAATTATAATTGAATTACAAGCCACACGTGTGTAGTAATCCACGTGGGTACTGTTTAAATGTCATGTCATCGTTAATCAGCACAGTGTACCTGCTGAAAATCGAGTGTGCCAGAGCACTTCAGCTTTGATTTCATTTTCTGAGTTAAAGTGAGAGAGTCTGATTGTTACACAACATGTTCTGCCACTCTTTGTCCACTCCTCTAACCTGCTCAGCTGAAACTACAATCAGAGTAAATCACTGTTTAGGGTTGGTCCCTGCAGTCACAGTAAGGTAACACCCATTGTATTAAACAGCGAGTTGCTCAATTCTGCTTTAAAATCCCAGTCACCAGTGTGTGTAGGTGAAGTCTGTCTGAAGGCTTTCAAAGGAAAATCACCCATTTTTAAAGGATTAAATTGCTTTCATCTCTTGCTACCATCATGTGAGGCACAATAAACATAATTTCAGATTGAATAGGGAAGCTGATTTGGAGGCGAAATAAACATAATGTTAGATGAAGTGAAGCAATAGAGAGACAGATTCAGAGCAAACACGGTCTTTACCTCTTTGCGATGTCACTATTATATTGCTGAAATGGTAAGCCAAGCCTTAGCAGAGGGGAGAGATGAGTGAAAGAACAAAAATTAGCCACACCAAGCCGACATTAACCCGGTACACGAAGAGATAACGGCGCTAACAATATGACAACTGTTGTAAATGTAAGCGGTGGGACAGTGCTGCATTGATACAGATCCGGTTCTAAAGCTGTTTCTCCTCAAGGACAAAGGTCAAACAAACTTTTAAGACGTCTCATTTCACTTTATTGGCTCACTGGATGATTCAGATTTTTCTGAAAACCTCGCCCCCCCATTGTGCTCACTGTACATGCCGACCAGTTATCAGGCTGTTCGGCAGGATTTATTGTGCACATTACAAATCTCACACTGTCATGGATCAGGACTAGACTCTTTATTACCAGGTTAAACCGTGATGTGGGAATAAAAGCAGCACAGAACAGATACAGTTAGTTATTTCGTAGAAATTGAAATATTTGCTCTGGAAAGGATTTATACTGTACATTACATGTACTGCACATACATTTAGTTTTAGCTGGGAGAAATGAATTTTATCAGCGTACCTGGAGTAGCAGGCCACGGCGGTGCAGATGACAGTGTTGAGCACAGCGATGGGGATGTAGCACTCGTGGAAGAAGCTGTCCACCCACTTGTCCGGGAAAACATAAGCTGAGTAGCTGACTGCTGACCCTGCAGCAGGACACAGACGATGCAAAGCTGTAAACTTTGGACAAACCCCTGCCAATATAATGCCATCCAATACAACGACTGCCGCAAAGATCACAACAAAGAGTCAATCAGTACCTAAAGCTGAACATCAAAGCGTCACAAACAGAATTTACTGCAGGGCTGTCTTATTTCATAGAGTCAGATTGTGAACAATTACAGAAGAACATATCATAATATTATAAACAGTCACATGCAAAGTGTCATTGAAGCTGTAGGATTAATTCAAGTCAGTCTGATGTCACATTATCTTTATTATTACTTTTTCTTCACTTTATTTATAATAGATTCAGTTAAATGTATTGTTGGTTGCAACCCTATACAACACATTTTTAAAACACTCCTTTTTTGCATGAGTGCATCATGCACACTCACCCAGGCTGTAGAGACTGAGGGCGCCGTAGTCGAAGAAGAAGCAGATGTGGCGTGCCCGGGGTGACATGCTGCTGAAGGTGTGAGCGCAGCTCGATGCCAGCGGATAAACGCAGCAGGACAGCAGGAAGACCACCAGAGGCCAGGTGAAGGAGTCCTGCCATGCTGTCTGAATCAGCACCACTGTCACTAGCTTCCAAAGGAAGTACCTGCCCGGAGAAACGGTTCATGCTGAGTTGATTCGACTGGAGTCGACGCAGCAGTGCATTTGATAATATTTTCTGCTGAATAACGAGATCAGAGTTAAGTTGAGTCATCTAATAAAAGAGGGTAACACAACTGGAATTAATTACTCTAATTAGCAGAGTCTTCAGTCACACTTCATAATCTGAATCACTTAGTCTTGGAGCCTGATCACTATATCAACAGTAAAATAAATGGCACCACACAGAAGAAGGAGCAGCAGAAGAGAGTCTAAACATACAGAGGGCGTGTCTGAAGTGTCAAAACACACAGATACTTCCACACAGAACATGAATGTATAAAGTTAGCATAAATCACATGCTTTGACCTTCCCAGTCTTCACGTATCATGACTGAACACCTTTGAGATCTTTATGTCGCTTTTTCTTTTAAATGATCACCCATCTGTACTTTTATACAGTTAAAGTGAACATATGTAGCCTCTAAGCAACATTAATAATTATGTGTTAGTAAAAAATAGGAACATCTTTACAAGGGGTGGATGGAAGAGGAAGACACTGTTCAGTGGACCGACAAAACACCGCTTCAGTACGGAGTTACTGCATTTTCTAGCAGCCAAAGCTAAAATGAGCAGACATCTCAGCAGTTAAGGAGCAAGATAATAATATAGATAAGGTTATTAACAAATTTTAGCTTTATTGATAGGCATGTTTCTAACCTATGGACAGAGCCATACCAGATGCCCCCCCGTTACCAGTCTGTATGCTAAGCTAACTGCTGCCTCCCAGCTCCAGCTCTGTATTTCATGCAGACATTAGCATCATGCAGCTCAGTAGGAATGCAAACAAGCATATTTCCCAAAATGTCAGGTTTTTTTAACTAATGAAAACTACCTGGAACATGTGAACAGCTCCATTCTGTGACGTGAAAAATAACACAGAAAGAGACGTATGAGAAAAACCTGAAAGTAACAGAAATGCATAAAACCTCCTGTTATCATGCAAACATTGTGATAGAGATGTTTCTCTATATACAGTATATCTATCTCTGTACACACACACAGAGATATAAAGAGCTCATTCTAAGGTAGCCAAAAAACCTCCACAACAATTCTTATTTCCAGGTGATTATACACTAATGAAAACATAATGAGTATTATTTTCCATTTCTGCTAATAGATCTCCCTAAATCCTTCACACTGCACCTTTAAAAAGACACGCTCTGGGCTGGGCTCGTCATCCTTGTACCTTTCAGTGCCTGTCAGTGTAGGCAAAATCAAGATGTTCACGGTCAAGTATCCTGTTCATTTTCACTCAATTAAATCATGTATTTATCACCAACTGTCAGTTACATAACAGCTGTGCACAAAAAGCTTAATCTTATCAGGAGCAGGTAGTTTGCAGTTTGTATCTGTGAATCAGGTCCACCGTTTCCACGTCTCAGTGCACCTCATTAACTAATAAACATTATTTGTGCTTTTCCCCGTCACTGAGCAGTTTACTAATTGCAGCAGCTCCTACAATATGTACGCTTAAGCACAGATCTGCTCATTAGCGGCTGCCCTGCAGTTCTGTGCCAGGCCCCATGACTCAAACACCCATGTGCCCTTAGCATATCTTCAACACACACACACACACACACACTTGCTCCCTGGGCTGTGCAGTCAAAGCAATCTCAGCAGGGAGGAAGTGCAGCGTGGCTAGTGGGAGCAGTAACCTCTGGAGTAACTTCAAATCCAGACACAAACTCGCATGAACACAACACAATGACTGCATCGGTTACAGAGCCCTCACCAGTCCTGGACAGATTTAACCTGCACCAACCTACACTGCAAAATGAAGAAATGAGGCAACAAGCTGCAAAGTTTCAACTCAGTTCAAAAAGTTGCTGTTTGTTGAACCAAACAGGTTGGTGGTTACATCACTTCCTTGCATCAACGTAAACTTTTCTGTTTAGATGACTTGAAAGTTTAAAAGTACACAGACTTAAGACTTTAAGTTGCTCCAACAAGTGTTTAGTCATGTTGTCAATAGTTGTTAGACCAGATTTCCAGTTTGTTTGTAAAGCAGTGTCAGCTTTGATTCCCCCACGCACGGCATAGCACGCATGAGGCTGAAATCTGTTCCAGAACTTTCCTCAAATTAGCAAAAACAAGGCTTTCTGGAGATTTTTAAAGCAAATATAACACATGTTTGGCCGTGTGCTAGTAAGCTAAAAAAAAAAAAAAAAAGTTACTGCACCTAACCAATCAGCTGCATCAAATAATCAGTTTTATCAGGACAAAGCAGAGTGTAGAGTATGACGTGAATAAAGGATAAATTAGAGGAGTGCACTCAGTGGACTGAAGATCTCCAACAGGTGTGTCTGGAGCTTGTGGGTGGGGAAAAGGCCGTGCAGGGCAGGCTGTGTGTCCAGTGTTTGCATGACAATTATGGAATAAAGTGGAGGCAATATGCAGCTTACACAACACCAGCAATGCAAAATGTCACACCACGCAGCACAAACACAATTCCAAGGAGGAGCCAGTGAAGAGCCTTCAATGAAAAAGCTTTTTCAAAAACTGTGAATCACTGCAACCATGAGAGGTCCTCAAGCATACAGTCAGAAATGAGTAGAGAAAATATTAGGCCGATGGGTGCAGTAGGATGTGAGATGAGCTGAGGACAGACACGACCAAACGCACCAAAAGCCACAGGGTTAGGAACCGTACTGTACCATCAGGTGGACTCTTGCCTTGTAAAAGGCCTTTGGCAGGGAGATGCTGTGAGACTGCAGGAGGTCTGTGAGACCAACGTGGTTGCTGGGATGTACGACTTCAAAACAAACCTGTGTCTATGTGCAGTCCTTCTCGTGTTACTACAGTCAGTGCAGACTGATGGCTGTGAGTGAGTGATTTGGCCCACAGTATCCTGTGCCAACTCCACAACACCTTTATTACAATATAAAGTCCACTGCTCTCCTGGCTTCTATTTAACTCCTCGAGGAATGCATCTATGGTCATAAATATACACTGGGATGTATCCACTGACGTATAGTATGAATACTAAGCAGACAGATCCTGTAACTGTGGATATAAACAGTAAAAGTTAATGGAAGTCTTTAGTCATTAATGTGCCAGAACTGGCATAAATCCTCAGCCTGCGTGTGATAATAGATATAGAGCTCCAGCTTCAGAAAATGTCAGCCTGAAACACAACAACACAATGAAATTCTGGATTACTCTCTGACCTACAAGCTACACAAGCTGTGCAAGATTCCTTTTAACATCAAGTTGGCAAAAGAATGCTTATTAAGAAGCTGGCTGTGTTTGGTGAGGACAGATCCGAAATATCAGAAGATGTGAGAACTGAAGTTACTCGCTATGCTTCTGGAGTTGTGGTGCATGAGGTGCTGAGCCTTTTCCCTGAGTGAAATAAGACTGTGCTCGGTTGCTCAGCTGTGACCTCTTGCACATATCAAACCACTCGTCTCCAAAAACAACGGCATGTAAAGTCCTTCAGGTGTGTCACACCTAACACATGACAGGTAGCGAGCACGTGTTTACAATTCCTAAAACTGTGATTCATGGCAGCAAAAAAAAAAAAAAAAAAAAAAAAAAGAACGGCTTACCAGGTGGGCAGAAAGTGGGTCCAGATGTTGAGCGTCTCATTGGTCAGCTGGAAGAGGCTCAGGATGCAGTCAGTGGCCGAGCTGCGGGGGTGTCGGTAGCCGGAGATGATGCTGTCCTCATGGAAAACCTTGAGAGAGAGAAAGCTCAGCTTGAAAAGTTTGTGAAACCTTTTTTTCTCCTTTTGAACAAAGTAATAAAATGCACAAGACTCAGATTTTCAGTGGACCAAATGTTTCATGTAAAAACCTGTAGGCTTGTGACTCCGTGCACAAAATGAACACACTTTCCTTGACGTTTGCCTTCTTTAAAATAAGCAGGGGCGCTTTTAAAAACTTCCTGCCCAACACTCACCCTCCTGAGTGCAGCTCAGTCTGACTGTGTCGAAGCTCAAATGTCCCAAATGTGCAGAAAAGATCTATCTTACTTACTTTGGGCACTTGATTGATGGTGAAGACTCGTGGTAGTCTGAGGCTGAGCATGACTACGGCAAGGTGCTGCTGCTGCTGTCTGGGAGGAGAGCTCAACTGAGGCCGGCAGGGTGTGCCTCCGTCTTTATAAGGCTTGTGTTGCCATGCTGTCCTCAAGGTTTCTCCCCTTCACCTCCTCCCTCTTCATGCCCGGCGAGAATATCTAGCGTACCTGTGCCACTCCCCCTCCTGTCTCTCTGGAAGTGAGCGTATGTGCACACAGGTGTTTTCTCACACACACACAAAAGGCATGCACAATCACACACACACCAGGCGCTTGGCCACAACAAGATTTGTCTGTAAAGGAAGACTCGTTTTTCAAGATCAGACCAGAATCATGGCCACTCCTCCTGCATTCAGACTCAATCACAACATCTTAACATTCAAAGAAAAAGACAGCTGTTTCCAAAACAAAGCTCTTACTCCTGCAAACTGCATGTTGGTCTCACAAAGAAACGACGGTAAAGCGAATAAGGCCGTTTTCAGGAAAAAGAAATCTCCCTTAAATAACAAAAAAACAGCTGTGATAATCAGTAATGATCTGCAACTGCGCCCGTCTTAGCCATTTTCCTGCCAGAAACTGAGCTCAGAACTGAACTCAAGTGCTGCCTGACTCTCGGCCGGTCCAGATTAGGCTGACATCATGAATGAAGGGTGTGAATCGGCCCGGGTGAAAGGTCAACAGAGTTGGCCTCCTGGTTGAACTGACTTGTCACCGTCTGCCCTCAGAACGACGGCAGCCGTCACACCCCGCAGAGACGGGCGAGCCCGGTCGGCCAGAGCTCGCCGGGCTCGTTATCTTGTTTAAACTCTGAAGCAACGACAGCAAACACGGCTCACTGCAACCACAGAATGAGGACGGAGAAGTGCGAGAGGTTATTTGTGGTTTGACAGTTTGCTCCTGTTACAAATAAAAGAACAAGTCGACTGCGTTTTGCCGGTGTGATGTATTTTTGTAGTGTCGAGCTCAGCGGCCTGTAGCAAAACACCATGCTTGCTTGAGTTTAAACACAAAAGTTAATACTTCATCTCAAAGGCTTGATGGAAAACCCAAAGTGTTCGGGCTTTAAATGCCTGCTGCACAGTGCCAAGCTTCTGTTCACCTGTCTATTCAAATTAGACCAGGCATCATTAAAACATGCATCATGACCTTTTAACTCTCATTCTGTTCAAGTGCAATCTGCAAACCATCAGGCTTCGCTTTCATTACACCCACTTTCAGTAATCCACCATGTTGCATCGCGAACTGCAGTCACAACAGCTCAGTGTGATGAACTCGTACATGAGCTGCAGCAGAGCACCTGGGGATCTCATTGGGCTTTCTCCCAGAGGAGCAGCGCTGCAGTCAGAGTCAGAGCAACAAGGCGGGTTCACAGTCAGAAAGGAACAAAAGCAAACAGGGGATGCGTGTCTGACTGCAGGTCAGTTTGGTTTGGCTTGGAGTCAGTTAGCACAGTTAGCATGTGAGTGAATGTTTAAGTCATTAAGACCTGCCAGGTGCTGGGGGTTATGCCCCAAGAGAGGCGCAGGATAGAAAACAAGGTCAAGTGGCAACAAGTTATTTTTATATGATGAAAAAAAAGACAGGGGAGATGCAGCAGTCTCTGTCGAGTAGTTTTATAGTCAAACTTTAACTTTTCTTGTCTGCTTTAATATGTTGGTGGTGCCATTTATACTCAGCACAGGAGTAACTGAGCAGCAGGGTTAGGGTTTTCACCATCACTGCCACATCTCCAACTAATCTAACCGTGCTTGTTAACTGTTTGTCAGCCACAGGTCCATCTTATCTGCCCGGTTTGTTTGTGCCTTGCATGACGTCTCATTCTGGTTCAAGTAAAACCAGCAAAAGTGCTGGTGAGTTGAGTTATTGTTTATTGGTTCAGTTCTGCGTTCCAGTTAAGTTAATTATTTCCTGTCTTTGCTACTCACCATCCCCACTGTGTGCTCCACAGACCAGAGGAGGAGGAGCCAACCACTTCCTGTATTTATACACTGGGTGGTCATCAGTGATGTCACCAGGTGGGAGGGGTCAGTTAGGTAAAGTTATTTCTCTTGATTAGCTCTTCCTTCACTCCTGTGTTGTTTGACAGCGGTGTGGAATAATGCACCATGTTATATGTTTGCATTGTGATGAAGCTGCTATTTGTATGTTAAAATATAATACACAAAATAACTGGTAACTAAAGCTCTGCAATAAATGTAGTGGAGTAAAAGGTGAAATGTTGTGGACTAGAAGTGTTTTAAAGCCCAGACTGATTCAACTGTTTCAGGGTTATCACCTGATCAAATCCATTACACATAATCAACAGTAACTAGGAATTAATCTACATTCATATAAAATATTGACCAGCATCAATATGATGTTGATTGACCAGTTTAATGTCTACATGAGACATAAAGTAGCTGAGGACAAACCTGAATCAATGTTTGGACAGACATCATGAATGCAGATGTTTCTATACTGGACACAGCTGTGTTTCATGCAAATGATTCAAGTTCACAGACTTGGAGGATCTTCAACAAAGTGGATGAACATTATTAAAGGACACTTTTGTTAGTTTTTCTTTAATTTGTCACCGAGCTGTGTATTTCTGATGCAGCACCTTGTACCATTTAATCTCACCACCAGGTGGCAGTGCTTGCAAACAGAAGCCGCACAGGTCTGGGCGTGAACAGGTACTACAGTGGATAATGAAGATGTATGAGGAGTCAAACCACTGAAAGGTTTTTGTTCATGCTGTTCATTCATTCAGCCTGAATGGTTTTTTCAAGCTTTGTCCTCACATTTTATGTTTTGCCTTTGTTTTTTTGATGAATTCATTTATCACTCAGTGACCTTCGACGACAAAGCTGCGTCTTCTGTAACATCGCAGGAATGAAAGTGCATCACTGCAGGGACAGAAGGGTTTGTGCGCTTCTTTTATGGAGTTTTAATGAGAAAAAGTAACGAGTGTGCTTCAGGCCAAAGCCGTCCTCCTCCCTCAATGCAAGCCGAACGGAGCCTCCTGTGGGAAGCCCTGAATGTTTGTGTAACATCAGCACAACTTCTCACATTAAGCATTCATTGAGTCATTGTTGCGTATGCTTTTACACTGAAAGAACTTTGTTTTTGTTCACTTCAGATGGTCCAAAGGCTTACAACACAAATACAACATTTTGACCTCTAGCTCTGATTGAAAAACACAACAAATACATATTTTTACTTTACATATATGCAGTGGTGCATGTACTTAATAGTACTCTACACTTACTCTGCTATATTTCAGAGGAAAATATAGCATTTCTTACTCCACTACATTTACTTGACAGCCATTACTTCAGATTTTACTGACAAAATAAAGAATGATGCACTTTTACCTGATGCACTGTATATATATACTGTGTAGTATATAAGGTAAATATGGTCCACCTCAACCACCCACAACATTAAATGCTTCTTGCACATTGCTGCGTCAATATTAACGATCCAATAATGATGGAAAAGGGGGGGAAATATTCAGATCCTTTACTCAGTAAAAGTAGCCACATTGCAATATAAATATACTCCAACAATCCTGGAGCGGAAATGCCAGATTATGTTGGAGCAGTATCTTTAATTCAGAAAGTTTAGGCACTCCTGGTCAAATTTTTATGTGACATTGAATGATTGAGTGAGTGAAAGATGGCCTGATTTCCAAATGGTATAAAGTTAAAGATGACACATTTCTTTAATATTTCAAGTGAGATTACTTTTTTTATTTCCATCTTCTACAGTTTTAAAATAACAATAAAGGAAAAGCTTTGGGCACCCTGCATCATCAGTATCAGTATCACAGCTTGTAAAGGCTGTTTGTAGACATCTGAGAGTCTTTCAGTTCTTGTTTGGGGGATTTTCATCCATTCTTACCTGCAAAAGGCTTCTAGTTGCTATTCTTTGGCTGTCTTGCTCTGCTGAGGTCTATCCACTGAGTTCTGATGATGTTTAGTTTGGGGGACTGTGAAGGCCACTGCAAAACCTTCAGCTTGAGCCTGAGAGGCAGCCCTTTGTGGAATTTGAGGTGTGTTTAGGATCATTATCCTGCTGTAGAAGCCATCCTCTTGCCATCTTCAGCTTTTTTTTACAGACAGAGTGATGCTTGATTGCAGAATTTGCTGGTATTTAACTGAATCCATTCTCCCCTCCCTGCGCCGCTGGCTGCAACACAAGCCCGAAGCATGATCGATCCACCCCCATGATTAACATTTGGAGGGGTGTTCTTTTCAAGAAACCGCTGCACAGTCAAACAGCGCACCACCACCTCAGAGTCTGCTAAATCTTCCTGAAGGTCATTTGCATTCAGTAATCAACGTAATCAACAGTAACTAGGAATTAATCAACATTCATATAAAATAATTTCTAATTACATAAAAAACGCATGGGGTTTGGTGCTGTTTTAAAGTACTGTAACTGACATCATATTGACCAGCATCAATATGAGTTTAATGTCTACATGAGACACAAAGGTGCTGAGGACAAACCTGAATCAATGTGTGGACAGACATCATGAATGCAGATGTTTCTATACAAGACACAGCTGTGTTTGATGCAAATGATGTGACTCAAATGCAACATGAGGGATTATCTTTTGGAAAACGGGGGGTTTAATTTATTTGCCTTTCCAGCACGACCAGGCCTCTCGGAAAGTTTTCTTGGTCCTGCAGACCTGAACCTGATCTCCTGCCATTTCTACATTACAGCTACCTGGACACGCTTTGTGAGTCTCCTCATAGCCTTCTCCTGCTTTGTGGGCATCAATTTCTTTAATTTTGTAATTCTCAGAGTGCTGGCCAGCAAGATTTGAGAAGTCAGAGTATTTATGAAGTCTAGAAATTGCATCATCAGCTATCTATCTGGACAGAATAGCAACGACGTGCTGGGTTTGTGATGTGTTTCTGGCGGCTGTGTGTGGTTACACGGGGACAGATGGGTGGTCGACTTCACTGAACCAGGCTGCTGTGCTGCAGCTGCTGGTGCCTCCCTGGTGTTTTGGTTGATGAGGTGTAGTTTGTGTCTCCAAATGAGGAGTGTGTGTGGCAGACGCCCCTCTGATACATTATTAATAGCTGTTACACTCCAGGCGCTGTTCTTTTTCTCTCTGTTGAATTTCAGTTTTTCTCTTTCACTCAATCTAGAAATCCCCCCGTTACAGCCTTGCTTTCTTTCCTGTACGTCTCTGTATCATTTTCCACTTGCTCGACGCCCTGCTGCTGCTCCGTCTCCTCATTGTTCTCTTCCAGCACCATCGGCATCTCTGACTCGGCCGGCTATCGCACCGTTGACGACTTTTATCCTCTGTGCCACGACGACCAAAGAGTGCCAGCTGCTCGCGAATGAGCAAAATGCAGTGATTACCTGGTTTGGAGACGGAGACGGCAGATTTATTTTATTTCAGTTTAATAGCCTTTTCTCTGTCTCTGGTGTTCATTTAGAAGAGGGAATGAGACTGAGCTGAATTTGATAACGCTGTTTTCTCAGTAGCTTGCACAAATGAAACAAGATAAGAAGTGAAGTTTGAAAGTGATTTGGCAGAAAACGGGGAGAAATGGATTCTCTGATGATTTAGTGAAGCTTTGCGGCGGGCTGCTGAGGTTTGCTGCAAAACGAGGACAGAGTTGGATGAGAAGATCGATATCACTCTCATATCTGTCGGTTAAATGTGGAGTTATAGCCAGCGGCCAATTAGCTTAGCTTAGCACAAAAACAGTAAACGGGGGAAACAGACGGCCGAGCTTTGTCCGAACTTGACAGAATTCACCTACCAGCACCTCTGAAGCTCCTTAATTAATGTGAGATTTTGTCTTGAAGGCTTTTTGTTGGAAGCTAAGAGTCTTTCAGTTCCCATTATGGGGATTTTCACCCATTCTTAGCTACAAAAGGCTTCTAGTTGAGATGATACATGATAAAGTTCCAGATGTTGGCGCATAAATGTCGACCAGTTTCCATCTCATCATCATCATCATCCCATAATATCAAAAAGTAACCACTATAATATTGTCACTGGCCTTAATGCTGCTTTCTGCTGTTCCCTGTTTTCCAGCATCTCTGTGACGCTGAATGTGACACATCAGTTAAAAAAAACAGAGGCAAACTTGTCAACTGACAGTGGGAAAGGAATAAATCACCTATATTTAGCAAAAACCTGCATATATGTACTAATTTTGGTGTGAAAGAGGAATTAGTAAGCTATCGAGGTGCTGGTCAGGCAATCGCTTTGCTCTTTGTGTAGGTTTTAGTGGCATCTAGTGGTGAGGTTGCAGATTGCAACCAATTCACCCCTCCCTTTTCTCCCTTTTCCAAGCATGTAGGAGAACCAACAGGGGCCACGGAAAACAAGAAAGGTGCCCTCTGGAGTCGGTGTTTGGTTTGTCTGTTCTGGGCTACTGTGGAAACACGGTGGTGCAACATGGCGGACTTCGTGGAGCAGGACCTGCTCATTCAAAAACACAACCATTCTTATTTTCACACTAACGGAAACATACTCATCAATATTATATTCCCCTCAATCCTTTACACTGGTCTTTAACTGTATATTTACAGACAGATATGAGAGTTGTATTGATTTTCTCATCTTCAACTTACTGCCAGAAAGCAATAAAAGTGTATCTCCCCAAATATCAAACTGCTTTTAGACTCAGACTTTGGAAGAAAGTCACTGATCAAGGTGAAAAGATCTCCCACCTCAAAAACCGTGAGTACGTAAATTGTCAAGTTGGACTCTTAAATAGTGCAGCAGGTGTCTTGTCTCTGTTTTCTTTTCACTGGATGCTTCCACATCCAATTTCTCTTTTCCCACCTCCTCCGAGACCCCCACACAACACACAAACAAATCCAATAAAGCAGGGTTCAGCGGAGTGTTAATTTCATCAAGTGGGTAAATTTATGGACAGCATAAAGCCCGTGGGCCCCCGGACGCCGCAGTCCCAGCGATTCACTGTAATGTTATCGCGGCCATCTCAAAGGCGTCTGAATGGCAGCAGAGAGGCTGAAGAGGCCATGATGAGACTGAGCATATCGAGTCTATGCAGGGCTAATCACAGGCCTGGGAGACAGACGCGCTGTCAGGAGGGACAGTAATATCATTAATGTTGAGAGGAGGGGAGGAATGAGCTGCGTGGGGTGACGTGTGTGGCTGTGAGGGAGAAATTATGGCGGGGTTGTATAAATGCCAGAAGGTAATGAAAAATGCAAGCGGGTGGCAGGAGATACAGTCCTTCTCAGGTGTCTGCGCTCCTCTCTGGATCAGAATAGCCTAATTAGGATAAATTATTAATCAGGATTGTTTTTCTTCTCAGCAGTTTCACAGAGATGACGTTCAGCATGAACAAACTGTTTCAGTCACGGAGCTGCTTTTCAACGGACACGAGCAGCCGAACCACAGTGAATGATTCTACGTACGACGCCACCAGAAATACAGAATTATATACTTTTAATATATATGACTCAACCTTGTCTTCAAAATTTAAAGGCAGCGTTAATGAAATTCTGGAGACAGAGAACTTCTCAAAGACGAAATGGTTTGATCGTGGGTTTTATCTCGAGCAGACGGACATAACAAACGTCATTTGTCATCCTTCATTGCATGACCGCAATGAAAGGATTACATGGATGATTAAATCAATAAATTTGTCATTCCACTGATTAATATCAACTTGTTTTCGTATTGGAAATACCTTTTTATTGTATGTTTCTTGTTTCATTATCATCTTTAAATATATAGCGTATATGTGTATGTATGTATGCGTTTGTATGTGGAAGATTGCAGAAATAGTTTAAAATGTTGTGGCCTCTTCCAAGAAAATTAGTGTAAAACTACAATATATCTTAAAAAAAAATTATGGAATAAGACTGCAAGTAGTGGATGTTGTCAGTATCGATTAATCTGATAAATTCTCCATTAATCAATTAACTGTTTTGTCTATAAAATAGTGAAAAATGCTTTCGTCGTATAACTCATTTTGTATTCAGTTTTTGATCACATAAGACAAAGAAATGATGGAAACAATAAATGTTTTGTATATTCTCTTGACAAATAGCTAAAACCACTTATTGATTCTAAAATGACTGCAGATTAATTTTCTATCGATTGAATTGATGACTTGTATCAGCTCTAAAATGGACATGAAGGATGATGAGCCAGCCACACATCTGTATTAGAAAGAGATTGGACCAGACGTTTAACAAAAATGCATTTATTTTTTTTTTTACACCTTTAAAAAGCAAAATTTTTAAAGCACAAAGATTTACTCTGTATATAAACAACTCTCTTCCTTGGACTAAAAAATGGTAGCATTTGCACATTGTGCTTTGATTGCAAAGTCTGTACAACCGCTCTGGGTTTCCTGTGGTGTCACAACCCCAGTAAACATTTTATTGCATAAATCACATTTGACCTCAGTGGTCATATGCTGAAGTCTTTCATGAATAGTGTGGAAAATAGAAAAAAAAAATACCACTAAGATGAGAGAAAAGAAGTTCTCATACCTGTAACACAGTGAACAATAATAGCAGCTTCATTAAATGAAGGCGTTGAAAAGAAAATACAACCGAAAAGATGTGACAACAAACGGCAGTTGTGCTTTTGTCTAACTAGCAAAACACCTCACTCTGCAAATCATTCCAACAAATGACGAAATGGTACGAGCGCACGCTCCAAAACAAACAAAAAAAAGAAGGAAAAAGCAGGAGAATTTGCAGCTATTGGCCCATTTGCCTTCAGAACAGTAGCTGACTAAATGCTAATCTCTAGTTGCACACATCCCCTTCACGATAAGCAAGTTTTACACATCTTATTTTTGCTATTAGCTATTCACCCTACATTTGAAAAACTAGCATTTCCCAAAAGGCAGTGTCTCTCTGTGGCGTCTCCGAGGAGACCTGACGTCATTAAATGCTGAATGGAGATCGGTTCGCACAAAAATATACAAATTCAAATATACTTGAATCGATGACTTTGGTATAAACAAAATGGACATAAAACTTCCAGTCCTGAATGTTCCCTTTAAACTACATATTCCTACGTGTCCTGTCAACACGGCAAAGTCTGGTTCACGCACGTGTTCATGGGGAGGAAATGCCACCAGGAAAATGAGCAAAGCAAAGATCAGCAAGCATCCGAAAAAAAAGTGCACTCACACCTCTTCTCTGGGAAAACATTTTCTCTTTCAACAAAAAAAAAAACAAAATCCACAGGATAAACCTCTAAGACGGAGGACTGGGGCCACTGCTTTGAAAAAACGCTAACATTTCAAGAATAAAGTCAAAATATATTCTTTAAAAAAGGTCATATTTTGAGAAAAAAAAGTTGCAATGTTACAAGAAAAACAAAGTCATTATCAGAATAAAGTCATATTTTATGGGGAGGTTGCTACGAGGACAAAAAGCTGGGAGGGTGGATCACATGTGACTGCTGCATCTTTTCCTCCAACTGTACAAAACAGTGTAATAACACAACACGTACTGTACTGCACAGTTTGGACTTTTCCTCGCTTCTCTTATAAATCTTAATATTCTGATTTTACTCTTAAAATATTCTATTTCTTTTCTCCAAATCTTTCTGAAGTTGCCCCCAGCACTCTGCTCTAAATACTCACTTAGTTTCTGGATGCAAGAAGTTGAGTTACGGATGACGCCGTGAGGTCGGGAAGATGTACTTCTTTTGATTTGGCCTTAAAAGCTCGCAGCTTTGAAAGCGGACTGCGTGGGAAAAAGGTTTTTCATCGCAAAGTTCAAAGTTCAAAGCCAGTTTTCTGAAGATGACCACCGACACCTTCAGAAGAACAAAGCAGCGCGATTCTCCCGCGTCCCATTAATAATCTTTAAAGCAGATCGATGAAAGCCTCATTAATGCTGAGGGCTCCACTTTGTTTTCTTTGTGAGTGAGTGCTGACTCATCCCCGACTAGCGACTGTACTGCGTGCAGGCTCTCCAGCCTATTAGCCGGGTGAATTGTGAGTGTCTTGGCGAGCCGGTTTCTCCTCGTACAGCGGTCAACAGGGCAGCGCTGAGATTAAAAACGCTGAGTTCATGCACCCGCGACAGCTGAGAGGAGCAGCGAGAGCCTGCTGGGACTGACAGCCTCTTTATGTTTGTCAAGAATTTACCTCGACCTTCAGCACTCCTGGCATTGTCTATTTAAATGTTGTAAATTGACAGTGAAGCGTCTGCTGCCCACACATCTATCCACCCGAATACACAACACATACATCTACACCACCTACACTTGTATCCTGCAATTATCATCTGCAAGTACGAGTCATAGAAGAAGGGCTTTTCAGACGAGTTTCCAAGCAAGTAACAATCTAAAAAAAAAGGTCAAAAGGGCATAAAATGTAGCTACAACTAATGGCGCTGGTGTTCAGACCACATAAAGGTTTTTAAAGATTTTAACAATGGAAAGTTCAGGGACTCGTCTGAGCATTGGTTTAAAAAGTGTCCTGTGTACATTGGCTGAGAGGAGCTTACAATGACGCTGCAGGGACTATTCAGACTGATCTGCACGAAGCTTTTGTGTCTTATTTATTAGGGGCGAGCACATTAATCAACTTTAATCAAAACTCTATTCTAATCTGTAGTTCCTTGTCAGAATAGTCGCAAAGATCTGAAGAAATGATTTACTATGAGAGGCGTCTCACATGTGCGGTATAGTCTGCACACTGGGATCAAGTGATCACGCTCATGAACAAGTTAAATGCATGTCAGTCAGAATCTGAATCTGTTTTCCAGCTTCATCCAAACTGAGCGAATGTGAAGAACAAGGCGACGCTGACTGGATCAGGAGACAATCCAGGATCTCTGATGTGGAAAATTTACGCTCTACAAACTGAGCTGAACTCGAAATGTTGCACGACTTTTTGTAGCTGTCTGCACCGGCACGTGAATTATTAAGTTTTTCTGCGACCGGCCGACAGACTTCAGTGGGTTTTGGTTGCAGCTGAGAACGCTGGCACAGATCTACTGGACCTCAAACTTCACATAAAGGTACCAGCATTAGACAAGCTTCAGCGCGGACGGCTAATTAGGATGAATTATTAATCTGGATGTTTTTAAAGATTGCTGTGGGCCTGATGGGTTTATCTCAGGGAATGTGGCGGCGTGCTACCTGCAGTCTTCCGTGTCTCAACTGAAACACAGGTGTAAGTCAGACCACGTGCGTCTGCACAGGAGCCGAACACAGTGGAATTGTGGGTAGGAAGCACAGAGAGCCTCTGGTAGTGGAGCCGGCTTAACCACGGAACATCAAACATGATGGTTTGAGGTGTTTATTCCTCAGAGCTAATTTCAAGCGGCCTGACAGACTAATCCACGACTTAATATTTATTATAAGAAAAAAATATTTAAAGGAGTTAAGCCCAATAAAGACATAACAATATAATCCCCCCCAAAATAATTTGTGACTATTTTACTGTGTTTCAGGGCCTCAGAAAAGAAGTGGAAGCTGGCGGTTTGGAAGCATTAAGCGTGTGACTCTTCAGCAGCCAAATTAATTAACCTCACCTAACATCTTCAATATGGTCCACTTAAAAAAATCGCCTCGATTTCAAACTTGAAGGTTTTGAGGATTGTGGGGGAAAAAAAGTGGCAGCGGAGAAATAAAATCAAGAATGTTTATATTGTACTTTATATTGATAAAAGTATATTTTTGGTAGCATTCTTCTCAAAATAATTTATAATATATTCTACTTCTTTTTACAGTTTATTTGTGTCAATAAAGTTTGCAAATCTGGCTAAAATGGTAAAAAAAAATACAACCGGAGAAGAGACTTGTGGTGGATGCATCGACGAATGTAGTTTAGTTTCACAATTCAATTCTCTAACATCATATATTGTCACTTTAAACACACACACGCGCGCGCACACACACACGCACCTCTCTGAAACTAGGTCTGTGCATAATTACAAACACTAGCTCAAGGAAAAAACAGGCGAGGAGAGCTACAGTCAGTGCTGCAGAAAATATAAAACCTGCAACAGAGCACACGAGAAACGTTTAGTGTTGAGAGCTGCAGCTCAATAAACTCATACTTTAGATAATGAACCTCGACCAGGACTGGGACGCACACAGACACACAGACACACACACACAGACACACACACACAGACACACACACAGACACACAGACACACACACACACACACACACACACACACACATACACACACACACAATGTGAGCATCCGCCTCACATTCAGTCATCAAGGTCTCACACATGAAGGATAATCAAGCGTTCAGTCGTCAGCTCAGCTGTATTCTATACGTGGGTTACTGCTCGTCTAGTTGTGCTTGGCACGGATCCCTTTTAAGTAGTTTTTCCAGCGCTTGACCACATCCTTGAAGATGGGAGAGCTGTCTATGGATGCCACCAGCTGCAGCTGGTTAATGTGCGTGGTGTGATAGTCCCAGCGGGCCAGGTTGGGCGCGGTGCCCAGCATGAAGTGGCGCAGGTCGTAGATGCTCCCGGACCCGGTGTCAAAGAGCGGCAGCATGGCCTTCAGCGACTCCATGCCACGGCTGAACAGCTGCCCGGCCTCCCTGCCGAGCTTCTCTCCGGCGGTCTCAGTCAAGTCAAAGAGTCCCAGCAGGGAGTAGATGAAACCGTTGAGAACAAAGGAGCTGGGCGTGGTGGGGTATTCTTCATACCAGTCGTATTTGTTCATGAACACGGCTTTGACCCCGTGCTGCGCTGAAGGCACCTTGTAGGGTCCTACTGCCTTGAGGGCAGCGTTGAGGTAAGCCTGGTCCTTGGTGAGGAGGTAGGCTCTCACCAGGGTGGACATGGCCTGGCCCTGAGCCATGGCCGAGTACCAGCCGGGCTCCAGAGGCCGGAAGCCTTCGCCCAGTTTACGGGTGACCATGATGGGCCAGCCACCCCGTTCGTCCTGGTTGCGAAGCAGCCAGTCGCTGGCGGCAAAGAAGGCGGCCATGTGGGCAGTGGTGGAGATAGTAACGTTGTCAACAAAGCCACGCCCATGTAGGACGAGTCGCACCACCCGCCTGGGCATGATCTGAGGAGGACACGAAGGTAGACAAAATAATGAATGGAATTAGGATTATCATCTCTACATGTAAGTATTTCAGTTCTAATAATGACATAACCTGCTTCAAAGCTCTCATGATGAATACATCCAAACATGAACTTTATTAAACTCGACATTTAATTGACAAATTTGATAAAAAATCTGTTTAAAATGATGCTACAATAGTTATTGAGCTGATAGTTTTGATCATACCACTAAGTCAAATGCAGCTTTAAGATCAGAAATCAAATATGATTCATTATGTTCTGTCCAGTTTTAGGCCTGTAACCAACGATGATTTTCATCATTGATGAATCTGTTGATTATGTTCTTGATTAATCAATAAACCAGCTCTCAGTTTCAGCTCTTGTCCAGTTTCAAACCTGATTCTGAAAGAGTTGGGATGCTGGGACACAAATAAAACAGAATGTGAAATGAATGAATGTCAAATGAAAACAACACAAAGACAATCTGTTTAATGTCTGACCTCATCAGCTTCATTGATTTTTGTAAATATCTGCTTATTCTGAATCTGATGCAGCAACATGTTTCAAACCAGTTGGGACAGGACCAACAAAAGACTGAACGCTCCAAGAACACCTGTTTGGATCATTCCACAGGTAAACAGGTGGATTGTATGAAACGAGCATCCTGAAAGGGTCACATGATTGTATAAATGATGTCACCACATCGACTCAGGAACACTTTGTAAAACTGTTGTCAGTTTCCATCATGTCCCAACTTTTTTTGTTGTACATAGTTATTAGAACACAGGCGTTTCATCAAAGGCACCAACCTTTGTGGCCTTCACAGCCTTGGTGTTGGACAGACCGACGCCCTTCCTGAGGTCGGTGAGCAGGTCTCGGGTCAGAGTGCTCCAGGCGGTCCGTGAACCGACGCCGTAGGTGATGTCGCGGTCTTTGAAGGCGATGAGCTGCGTGTTGGTCACGTAGTGGATGGTGAAGGGCGGACCCTTCTCTGTGGTTTCCAGGACTACGGACACACTGCCGTTGGAGACGAACTTGACGTCCAGGCTGAGGATGAAGTCTTTGGAGTTGCCCAGCTGGAGGGACACGCCTTCTGAGGACTCTGTGGTGGTGGGGGGAGGAGGGTGGGTGCGGCAGATAAATGGGGGAGGTGTTAAAAATGTGTATAATGAATAGAAACTGTCGGAGAAAGAAGTTTTACTCCATTTCTTCAACTGCATTTGGTCAGAAACAAACAACTAACCTCATTTGACTGATTTTCTGAACTTCTGACGATAAGCAGATCGTCTATTTTTGGCAGACTGACTGGAAGCCTTTCCAGTGTGTCTGTCTCCTTTAACACACTCGCCTTTGATGGCGTGTTTCTATGATAGCTTGTCTTTTTTCTCGTGCTCCAAAGACACATTCGATACTCGCATTTTCGAATGATCAATAACAGTCTGATACCTTCAGAAAAATCCTGCCATTAAAACCGTTCTCTTTATTACCGAGGATGCTTGTCTTGTTGTCATCCCTGTGAAGAGACGAGCTTTGTGTGTGCGTGTAGGCGAGAGTCTGAAACGCTCACACAGGGACAAGCTCCTCATGGGATGTACAGTACAGATGTGTCACTGCACACTGAGCTTAATTAGAAGGAGCACAGACGGGAGGAAAGAGGGGGAGGAGAAGAACAGTCGCAGGGAGACGGAACGAGAGAGCGAAAGAAGTTGTTGATGCACTGCGGTAACTTTTCAATTTGCATCTCCACATCTCATCCCTACAAAGCTCACCAAAGATGCGAACTCAGAGGATATTCAGCTTCCACTGTGCCACCGCTCCTCTTCCATTATATCAGCTCTGTGCCAGGCACTTCAGTTACTGTTCTGAATTCATTTCAAAGCCCTAAAGCGCTAACAGCCTCCAGAATGATCTCTCCTTTGGCCTTGTTACTCGGCCTGCACAGCAAAAAAACAAACAAACAAACCAAAAACAAAAAACAAAAAAACCTCTTCTCATCAAGGCTCCCCAAAGCATAAAGAGAGGACAGAGTGTAGGAGTCAGGAAAATGGAGGGTAATGGAATGATGGGCCCTTAAAGCCAGCCTGAGACTGAAGAGAGTGAAAATGAGCCAATAGCGAGAAGACAATTGAGAATCAGAGACAGAGAGACGTCACGTGACACGAGCTGAGAAAGCAGAGGCAGGCGAAGCCGTCTGAGACACAAAGGCAGTCGATCAGGAGGAGAATGAAGGAGAGAGCCAGCCTGGCAGGGGCCTCTGGATGACTACGGCTCTTTAATGCACTCATAAATCCATTACTTAAGGCAATGCAGAGAGTAAGTGGATTTGTACTCTGGCCCCGTGATTACTCTGGCATCAATAAAGGATGGGCAGGGAATATAGACGAGATTCCACCTCCTCTGCTCTGCTTTGCTTCCTGGCTGTTTAGCAATGAGGCAGGAGGCCGAGACGACACGCAGCATGAAATATATCAGCACCAGCACCCCGCCTGTACACATGGGTGGGCATGTTAAAGGAACACTGGAAAACACATGTATGCTATGTGTTGTGCATGCAGGGATACAAAAGACCCCGGCGACAGGACGACAGTCAGGGCACGTGTGATTGTTCATCCACATCCCACACCAGAGCGGCGGCGCGGGACACACACTGCGTATAAAAAGTACTCACCGTCTCGGGAGGTGTTTTAGGGCTGCAAATAACAATTATTTTCATTATCGATTAATCAGCCAATTATTTTCTTGATCAATCTATTCCATCGTCCGTGAAATGATGGAAAATAGTGAAACACGCACATTATAATTTCCCGGAGCTCAAGTTGACTAATTAAAATTGTTTAAAATAGTCAACAGTCCAAAACTTATTCAATTTACGATCATGTATGACAAAGATATAGACAAATCCCCACATTTCACAAGCTGAAACCATCCAATTGTTGGCATTTCTGTTTAAAAAAATGACAGAATAGATTAAACGATTATCAAATTAGATGCTGGTAAATTTCTTTTGATTGACTCCATTAATCGTTTCATCTCTACATGTTTTATTGTCTCCACCGCTGAATCAAAGTAGATTTAATGTGGCTTTTGACGCCACTGTACATCAAAAGTCCCTTTAAAAGTGACAGAAATTCATGACAAATATAGAATACAAAACACATGCTCGCGTTAGTGTTCAATGTATTTACATTCAGTAATAATCTCTCTCTATGGTGGTTTGTATTGATAGCTGTGGAGTCCTCATTTCTGCAGTGGATTCAGATTGCCTACTTATCACGTCACCACGGTTAGCCTCGTCAGCGATGTTTATGAAAAATGCGTCGTCAGCAGTCATTTTGGTTTTGATGAGCGAGGTAATAGCAGCAATTGCAGGTTAAACAAAAAGGATCTTACTCTTCAACAAAAAGATCTCTGTTGGGATCATTTCCACGTTCTCATATGCTTACAATAACAATCGAGGCCCGTCAGCGGCAAAAACGCTCTTTTAGTGGACGTATATTGATGGGATGCGACCTGTTTCACGGCCGCTGGCTGCAGGGCTCTCGCTCAATACTGGGCCAGTTTAAAAAAATTGTCTCCATTAGCCACTGACACCACTTTTAAACACAATTAGTGGATATATGCAGGTTTTTAAATGAGGGTAAACCTGCTAAAAATAGGCGATTGACAGAAGACAAATTTGCCTGGAAAATAGGGAACAATGGAAATCAGCATGGAGGCCGTTGGTGACGTTTCTGGTTATATCTTTTACCGAGCTGACAATTTTATAGCCAGATATCAGGCAATATTTAGGCACTGATGTCCAGAGCTTCAACATGCCTCACCATTGCGCCGGAAATAAGGTAAAAATCTGCCTGCATCGTGCGGAGCTGGAGCTGCTAAATATTCAAGACTACTGCAGAGTGATTTGACCTGCCAATGAATGCCAATGGCACCTTTTGTTTTCCTATTGAACACAAAAGCCAGATATTAGTAGGTGTTAGTGTGCTTTTTGTCCAGTGGGAGAGAGGCCTTAGACACAAAAACATGGAACAACCATGTCCAGGTTCAGGTGGTGACAGCTGTCTAATTCTGCCGGGGTTTGGTTCGTGCAAGCTGCATTTCTGAACTATCGGCCGACCACCAGGGGATGTAGAACATAAAGGCGCTCAGTGGCGGGCAGTGTTCGCACAGCAGTGTGCAGATGGTAGATGGTAGGTTATTATCAGGGGACAGACGATTGATCCACTTGTCAGAGCATTTGAGAGGCTGTTCAACACCGGTGCCCCAGATTCAGTAAGGAGGAAGAAAAAGACCCAAACAGAAAGGAGGAGGAGAAGGAGGATGAAGTGGAGGGAGGAAAAGACAGAAAGAGAAAGTGACAGCAGAGGAAGAAAACGAGAAAAGTTTGGATGAGAGAGCAGAATGAGGTGTTAAAATGGAAAGAGGTAATATGACTGCAATGTCTGGGAAGCACAAGAGGGTTGAGGGGTGATAAATGGGTGGAAGCGAGTAAATAGAGGTAGAAGACTGACCGAAATCTGGGGAAAGACGCAGAAGATTAATGGAGAATGAAGAGTGCCGAGGGAGGGCTGAGGAGTGATGATGAAAACATGATGATGTCAGTGAAAGAGAGCGCTATGATGGCGAGTCGAAGCCGTGAGGCAAGGTGAGCGAGGAGCAGAGAGAGGGAGAGAGGGGGGGGGGGGGTGTAGAGCGGTGGAATGAAAAGAAATTGTTGATGATGAGGTGTTGAAAACGGAGGAATTAGGAGGAGGTGAAAATTACAGCAGCAGCCCAACAGAGGACAGAGAGAGAGAGAGTCCTGGAAATCTCAGCAGGAGATCAAAGGAGAATAAAAGACAGCTCACAGTCAGCACTGAGTAAAACATTTTGACTTCTCCTTCCAAAAATAACCGCCAACTATCTCATGGCCTCGGTCATTTTGCAGCTGTAAAACTGGGCCAGTTTTCTAATCTCTTTTACAACAAATAGTCAGATTTGATTTAGAGCTTAGACATTTGGGACATTCAGAGATCTGCATCGCCACTGCATTTCTTTTGTTCTACAATTATACAATCTGTACATTACTCCAGTGCTGAAGAATTGAAGTAAAACTATTTAATTGTAATTTTTCTGACCAATATTGCACTTGAACTTGCAATTATTTTCTAAGATTCTAGCTACAGGCATGTTTTTGTGGTCTACATTGCATACAAGCATAATCACAAAATTATCGTTTCCACCTGAACAGAATCATAAAATATTGCTGTTGCTTGTTGCTCAGGTCCTCCCAGGTTCAGCTCATTTAGGGAAAAGTGCTGCAAACTTCTGCATGTCTACTTTACTGTGGCAGGGTTTGGATATTTCTTAATGCACCCAGAAATCCAGACCTTTAAAGTCTCAAGCTTCTAAAAGACAAACCGTACAAGCAGTCAACGCCATGGCTGAACATTTCCACCGTAGAACTGCAGGGGACCAATGAGAGTCTCACAGATTACTTAAGGAACTAGGCCCATCGACCTGCAGGGTGGAGCTACTGTGAAATGACGTGTATCAGAGAATGCCAGGTGTAGTGACGTATCGGGATTTTGCAAGCTAAGTTTCACTATTTTCACAACGATGACAGAGACAAGAAATATTAAGCCTTGTATCACCAAAGGATCTGAAAACCCGAGAGTCTGCAGGAGCCTTTTTCCACGGCTCTGTTTTGCTATGAAACTTATAATGAAGCCCGACGCTGTTCCATCCTTTTACCCTGGGGACACTGCGAGAACAAGTCAGCACGTCGGTCGACCAGTAGGTTTATTTGATTTGTGTTTTATCTGTTGACTGCGTCCAAACAAACCTGCGGCGTGCTAGATAATGTTAGCCGACGTTAGCCCGCCAAGTAGCATGATGACTCACGTCAGATGCTGACGGGACATTTTTTATAGGGGGTGTTGATGAAGAAAGTTACAGCAAACGTTACTCAAAACAGCTCGTCAGATAGCTAAGCTGCTGATGAGGTTTGTGTGTTTGAAGAGTCGAAGCTGCAGCTGGGCGGTGGTGGGTTGGGTGGAGATAGAGGTGGGAACTGCTTATATCCGGTCATGCTACAGGAAGGCAAAGGTGTAGAGTCACATCTAAGCCTATGTAAGGCATGAAGACATTTTTTTTGTGATGGAAAACTTGCAAATATGTAATTTTGGTGAACAGAGATGAGTTTTTAGGGGTTTATCAATACCTGAACTTATTTATCAACTGCTGAGCTACGTGCTAGCTAGTGTGAAACGGACGTGAGGCAACCAGCACAAAAAAAAAAGGTCACAGCAAAAAGATAAAACACACTGCCTTGTTTTGTTTTTTCAAATACCAAAAATGAGACAGAGTGCTGTTTCTTCTTCCACAAACAGACTCTGGCCAAGTGTAAATCTACAGACACCAGCGTGCACAGAGTGAGCACATCACCCCGGCAGCAGCCAAGGTTTCTTTGTTTCTTTGTTCTTGAACCAACTCAGCTGAAACTTTATCTCGCTCTTGTGATTTGAAAATTGCACTCTTTCAAATCATATCTGATCAGACTGCATCATTCCCACCAACTACTGCAGCCCTGAACACAATTCTGTTTGTGTTCTTTCATAGTTTCACTCTTTATAGATCAATTTTTAGATGCATAAGGGAACAGGCTGCACACAATAAACTACTATACTGCACAGGCTGAAGGGAGGCTGGAGCAGACTTTCCTCAGTGTTATATGAACCTTTGATACAAAGCGAGTGAGGAGAATTAAAGTAGATTGTTGAAGCACTGCAAAATGTCACCAAGGACAGTGCGACTCTTCAGTTTTATTGTGAGGGGCAAGAATCCTCATTTTCTGAAGGCCTCTTAACGGTGCACAATTAAACAGATATTATGGTGACAAATTTAATTTGTAGGGTTTTTACTGCAATATTCAAATCTCACCAAATCCCTGTAAAACAACAACAAAATTTCATTTTTGTGATGTCCACTCAATGCCTGACTCATCAGAGGAGGATTAAAATAAAGATGTGGTTTGTTTCATATCACACTGCTGGTAATAGTGATAAAATTACAAATAAAACACTTTGGATAATGTTAAAGCTGATGACAATTGACCGATGACCACCAAACAAAACTGTTGAGTGCTCTCCACGGGAGCAGAATGAGCTAACATTAGCTTCACAGACAGACAGGGAGAGCTGTCTCACAGCTCTGAATCCTGGAGAACCTGACACAGTAAGACCAAAACTGACAATTAACTTATCTTATGGATACAAAACCTGATATATCTCATTCCTCTGGCCCAAATCAATGCATATAAACATGGAGGATGTCACAGCTCCTAAAAAATAAAGTCAAAGTATCTCGCGCCCCCTGGTGGCTGGCTGCAGTATAGATCATAAATCCAGCCCCAAAGATGGTTCCTGTCATTTTAGTCAATTGTTATAACTTTGATTTTAATTAGTTAGTTGATGCTATGAAAAGAGGGTGTGACATCATGATTGACGGCTAACACTAACTAGTGATTGAGATGAGGGATTGTATGGGCGGGACCTCCATACCATGGCTCCATCCTGCGATCACCACTGCGCAGACTCCAAATGACGTCCCCAGAGCAAGATGGCAGCGCCCATATCCGCAACGTTTTGCCTTCAGTTTTGTACAGTACAAGGAAGTGGAGACCATGTGTCCTCCATATTCCTTTACAGTCATTGTCTAGACCTTCATTGTTGTCCACAAACAACTAAAAACACATATCAACTAGACAGTTTCACTGAAGAGACACTGAAGAGATCACTTTGTTGGTAGTTAACTATCTTTCTTTTAAGCTCGTATGGGCACGTACAACGGCTTGCAAAGGACAATGTAGCCAGACAACAGCCTGGAGCTATATTTAGTGCTGTGACCAGCAAGCAAAATTAAGGTTAATTGGCTCCAGCTGATAACATCTGATCACAGTTATCATTTCAACCACTGACATTCACACTCTGATAAAAAGAAAACTTTAGCGAAAAGGATGTTGACTAGAGGAGCAATTTTCACAATGCATTGTGTGCATGAATGTCACAATATCTGACGAAGTGAATAAAACAGGATGAAATGTGCGATGTTGTGTCTGCTGGTTCTCAAATCATCATAATTTTTAGTAATCTGTCATCATGCGGTGGGTCCACTGTCAACCGACACAGCCTGCCGGTATTCTTGCACTGTGGCTGTGACTCACCGCAGACTATCATCCTGTCCTGAGGGTGTAGTTGCATATCGAGCCTCCTACAGCCACAGTTAACAGGAGATAAGCTCCTTGCCCTGAGGCCATCTGGGCTCATGGGAGGCCGGCATACCTGGAGCACTGAACTGACGCACGGAGGTAGCTCGGGACTTGTCGTGCACGCGGCTGAGACTGCAACCTTTCGGCACACTCCAGGGCGCTGAGCTGGCCCGGCTGTCTCTCTCCTCGGCTGTGTCGTAGACCTCTACGTGGGGAGGGCGCTCGGTCAGGTTTTTGCTGTAATGGCTCAGGCCATACTGAGCAATCTGGATGGCGTAGAAGTAGCCCTGAGGGCCCCACTGGGTGGACAGAGGCACGCCTGGGTGGAAAAGAGGGAGGTAGAGAAGGAAGATAAGGACAATGATACTGAATAAATATAGAAAATGACCTCCTCATATGCAGGGGATCATAGACATCGCTTGCTTACGCTTCTGTAATTGCTTGTTTTTTTCTGTTACTTTTATAGTGTAATGAAATGCTTTTAAATCTTCTGCTTACATGAGCATACCGTTTATGTAAAGGTTTTTATTTTTAAGCACTTTGCTGTCTATTTCAAGCAAATGTCCCTTTTCAGATGTCAGTTGTCGTAACAGGTTTGGGGTTGTTTTGGCTTGAGGAAAGACTGGATCTGTTAAGTGCAGTGTCACATCGACTACGTTCACATGCACACTAATATTCCACTTTTATTCCAAACATGACAATATTCTGAATTTGATATGGGTCATGTAGACAGCATGTGATGTTTGGATATTTTTAATTAGGCTTTGTTCTGAATGGAGCATTTTCTGATTATGACGTAGGATATGCTGCTAATCTTTGGGTTTTAGGAGCAGGACATGTGTGCAGCACATACATATATTTGTGTCTCAAATGGGGTTTTTACAGCAGTTTGTGGCACACGGCCTCTTGCCTGTTGATAGTCAGCTCTGTGCCTTACAGTTCCCAAGGTTGGTGTAGATGTAGAGGAACAAAAGAAGAAGCCTACATTTCTAGTCGGATGAAGAAAAACACAGACTTTTAAACATTATGAAACACTGGATATCAACAGCTTTTTGCACATGCACAAATATTGCAACAACAACCTTTTCAAGAAGGTGGTTGAACGAATGAAAGCGTGAGGCTGTGTTTTCTGTGTGTTCTCATTAGTCATGTTAAGAGCTTAGTGGGAATATTGCCCTTCTCAGAATAAGGGCAAAAACTAATTAGTGATACCAAACATTAAAATTTAAAAAATGTTCACGAACTGGATGAGGCAGACTATGGCAAGAACAAAGGTTCAAATCTGGGCACAAACACAGAAGACAACAGAACCCAAAACAAGCAGAGAAAAGTGACAAAAAACCCCACCACCAGCAATGGTAAAAGGTTGAACCGTGTGCTGAAATTAAAGCTACGATACTGCATTTCACTGCAGCATCTCTGTTCACGCAGCCGGAAATAGCTCAGGCAGGAGAATCAGTCTGATTAAGAGATAGTTCACTTAAAGACCTCGTGACAGAGAGAGCACATGTGCAACCCAAACCCCATCCTTCTGAGAACAACCACAATATACTCAGATTAGAGCTGGGTGGTAATGTGCCTCCTCCTTTCAAACTAATCATCCACTGCATACGCAGCTGATCACTTCTCTTCTACTTCAGCTCCAGTGTGTACTCAAATAAATGATTGGTTATTACAAGATATTGTTTGTATGTGTCATGGAAAATGAATTAAAATAATTATCCATGACATAGACAGTGCAAGTCTGGTGTGCAATATGCATGTTTGAAATCCTGTGAATGATTAGCAGCAATCACTGTGTGGCCTGCTTCATGGCACAAAAGTAGCACATCTGAAATGTGTATTTTCTTCAGTTTTATTACAACTACTAACAGGGATGAATTTCTGCCCCGTTTTTATGTTTATTCTTAAAAGGGAAAAGTACATAGCATGGACCAATGCCACATATCACATTTAAGTAGTAAAGTCACAAACAACTCGTGATGAAAACCGCTACATTTGATTAATGTGTTCATAAAAGAGTATGAAAAAAGAAACACACATACGCGCACACACACGCGCACACACACGCATTTTCCAATCCCTTGGCAGACTTTTCTTCATGCCTGTCTTGTTAACTGCCATCTCCCTTGACAACTTAAGTCAAATGACTGTCAAAATCCAAACACTGTAACACTGTGCTACTCACTGAATAACACTAAGTAATCCATGTGGAATTGACTGTTAAGCCTCCACATATTTTCATGACTCGAGAGAGTGGACTTTCAAGAAATCTGAAAAAAAATAAGTCTTCTGCAATTACAGTAGGCTCTAAGCCTACTGAAGTTAATATAGCAGCAAAAGTGCTGCACCATCTCCCTTTTCTTCTTTTTTGACCTCTAGCAGGTCAGCAAAACTGAGACATCTGGATGAATGTGAGCAGACATTAAAGCCCCATTAAGCAATATGTTTAGTAGTAACATTAAAGCAAATGACCGTAATGTGTCACGTGAAAAGGCTGATTGTTGTGCTGAACCCGCTGAGAATTAAGACCCAACACTCACTGAACCAAAGCAAACTTTTGGAGAAAGTTCAGCACATTGCTGCTAAAGGCCCAGGTGTTTTCCTCAGGAGTTGGTGGAGACCAGAGCAGAGATAAAGGGCTGGTGAATATTAGACTGACATATGTTCTTGTTGCTCTGTGTTAGAGATTGTTGGCTGACACATTAGCCATAAATTGAAAATAAGTTGAAAACCAATGGTCCATCTAGGATGAGTTGTTTTGTAGCCTTTCTGCCTTCTAGTGGCCAAAATAGCTTAATGCAGCTTTAATATTTGCACTACACATGGGTATCCCTGTGACCTGACGCATCACATGGGTCGTTACATCTATGCTAACCTCTTTAGGAGCCATCATTGTTGATTTCAAGCAAAAACAACGCCTGCTGCAGGCTGCAAGTCGTTTCTCATAGGACTGATTGGGCTGCACCACTGTGGTTTGACCACAAACTCATAACTTGAAGCCTGTCAAGAAGGATTCAGGGATCGCATGATCTCGTGATTTATGCATTCAGCTGCCTCGCAAGGTAAGTATGCCCGCTGGGTTCAACATGAAAGGCGATACCTATTTAGCTGGATACACCACTTTCTGCTACGAAATGTTTACAGAACACAGCTGTTGGAACAGTGTAATTACATGCAAATCATATGTTGTAGGTGAAAGGCTACTGGAAAACAGCACAGATGAAAAGAGCCGGCTGGCACTCTGACTCTAAACCAAACATTTTTATTTCATTTTTGGCATGACACAGCTTGGAGCCATTGTAACCTGGCTGTAACCACAACTGGTTGCAACAGTGTCCTGGATTCTACTCAGAGCCTATTCATCCAAGTCCACCTCAGTCTTCACTTGAACGCGCTGTATCCATCTTAGTCGGCAAGTTGAGTGCGCACAGGTGTTAGGCTAAGAGGCATCACCTATGTGTCTGCACAGAGAGTATAAGTGAGAGTATGTGCGTTTTATCAAGCACTTCAGAGGTTATAAGGCCTAGTTTAGGACTGTGTGTGTACGTGTTTGTCGAATGTTGAAGCGATAGTGGTCTACAATAGAACAGGGAGTGAAGATAAAGATGGCTCAAGAAAAAGCGAGATACACACAAAAACGAGACAGATCGTGATGTAAGAGAGGATTAACTACTTCCGCTAATGATAGCGGCCTGGCGGCTGGAGCTTCATTATTCTTAACTTTTGTTCTTTGTCTCATGGAGGCTCTGGTAAAGGAAAAGCAAGACCTCGATTTCTAACCCTTGACTGTAAAACCACAAGCTCTGCAGGAGATGTAAGAGCACATAAAAGTGCTGTGTTTGTAGGACTCTGTCGACTAATTACAGCATTGAGAGCATATATTAACATTCAAAGACTAATTTATCTGAAATGCTCTCAATCTAAAGATTTTCTCCTCCCAGTGGTATCACAATTCAAGCTTGAGCTTGAAATATTAGTACAAATGCCAGACTTTGACTCCTGACACAAATTACATCCCAACAGAATACGCCAGAAGCTAGAGTGATGTAAAAGGACCATCGCAACATTGACTGAATATTGCTGAGGGTCCTGTTAAATAACTTCTCCATGGGCAGCAGGGCGCGCTGGGGAAGAAATGCTCCCATGACCTTGTTTAAGCCCTGCGGTACCTCGGACTGTGACAGGCTAATTAATGAACTGCTATTTTCACCTATAAAAATATGCTAAGTTGAAGAGAGGTGTGTTTGCATGTGCCTGTGGAGTGTTAAATAGCAAGGAGCCTTTGGCTTAATTAATGGACCTTGGTAAATTGTGTGTGTGTATGTGTGTGTGTGAGAGTGTGTGTGGGTATGGGGGTGTAGATGTGTTTCCTCTATTCTGTACTAAAAGACACGGTCTGCAGGAAATGGCAGAGTGAGAATAACTTGGCTCCCTGCTGCTCAGCCCAGAGGTACTAACAGATTTGGTCCGATTCCTGTCTGACCCATTTTCCAATATATATGTTCCCTCCCCTAGTACATGTGTTGCAGTGGGGTATAATTTTGGTAAGGGTAGCATAATTTGTCATCCAAAAAGGTCTTTAGATGGGGCTGTGGTTGAGACAAAAACAAAAACAAAGAGAACTACAAAAAGAAAATAATTTAATATACTGAAAATCAACTGAACTCATTGGAACTTATCAACCAAATGTGTCATCAGGCTTTCTGAAATTCCTCATGAGTCAGTGTTCACTGCATCCGAGCAAGCACTGCAGCCTCTGAAATGCCAGCCACACATGCTTCTTGCGAATTTTACTATAAAGAAAACTACTGTGTTTGTTCTGTTTGTGTGACGAACAGAAAAGCAGATTTGTGTCACCACGTTAAAGAAGGAATGCCAATGTGGGATATTGCACTATCCATCTCTGCAAAAATACGTATTTACTGCTGGCAAATTGCTTTTACAGACACTGGCTGTCATTATTCATCAAGCTAACCTCTGCAACTGACACTTTGCCTGTGAATATACCATCTTTTATTACATCTCCCCATCTAAACAAAAGCTTGCTTCTTGAGTAGAAAAGGACTCAGGGCTGTGGTCACACCCTCGTCTACCTTTATCATCTTCACTGATAACAATGATATGTTTGAACTGATAAGGAACTTTTTGGGGGACTTGAAACAACTGCTATCTTTAGAGTTCCTGCTGTGATGATATTCCTTTTCTTTTTAGTGGTGGCTCAAGTGATTCGACCATAAAAGAAGAATAATGAATATCTACTTTGTGATTTCAGGCAAGTACGCAGGGCCTCTTCTTCAAGTGAGTGGGGCACGGAACTGTATTGATAATATATGTGGCCTTTTTAAATGAGCTATTTATATAATTCCTGGTGGTGTTTTAAAAGGAACCTTGAAAACAATTTTGATGATGGACTCGAAGTGTAGAATAGACTCACATAACAGACATCTATCCAAAGAAATGCTGACAGACAATGTCCGAGCGAAGAAAAGATCATTTTCTAATTGAAAATCACATTTGGTGTCGTCAGTGTTAGAGAAAGGCTAATAACATCTGGGAATGGGTGGCAGAGATTGAGTAGGTGGTTCTGAAATCTGATCTTTCTTGTTAATCAAGTCTCGACTCACGTTCTCACAGATAAAACTTCAGAGACTTCATGATGCGCCACTCTGCTTAAACGGGGCCTCATTAAGTTATCTATACATTTCTCAGTGATGTGAGGTTTATTATGCACCTAAATAGGAAACAAAGTTCATCATCAAAGTTAATCCAAACTGAATGAGAAATGTACCTGTTTAAAAGCATTGCATTCTTGTACTGTACACTGACTGTGTGTATTTGCAAATGCTCTAGCATTATATTTCATAGGAAGTGCAGAGGCGCTTGAGATGCAAAAAGAATCAGTTTTTTACTTGAGCAAAAGGTGACATGATGTGAAAAATTTGATTTGATTTTATGTACCTCAAACTGGAAGCATCACTGTGTGAAATTTAAGATCTGACATGAGGTGTGCATTCCCAAAAATCCCCGAGATGAAAAAAAACCCATTACTGAGTCTTACCTTCCACCCCACTTATACACTTGACACGATCACGGACTTCCACATTGTATCCCTCAAATGACATGAAGACCCCGTCGGGGTGGTAGGGCTCACGCTGTGCATAAACCTTTGAGTAGCTGTGCTGGAACTCAAACCGATCGTAGCCGTCGTACTGCACCACTTTGCCGTACACCTCAAAGTATTTTTCCATCCAGCTGAAGGGCAGGTAGATCTCTCCCCCCTCTCGACGGCCTTTGATAGTAGATTCGTCATTGATCAGGCAGTCGATTTCTTCATACTTGATCCCGCTGGCAACCCCAACAACAGGCGGGGGCTCTGGAGGTTGTGGGGGGTGCTGCTGGCTGCTGATGCTTGCATCCCCCACCTTGGGACTTGGAGCCACCAAGGCAGCACGGGGCAGGAAGCGCAGGGAGGTGTCGCTGGAGCAGCGGTTCCATAGCAACACAGTGATGAGTGTGAAGAGGGCGCAGATAACGATGAGGGTCTTGTAGTTCACCCGAGCAGCCAGGCAGCGCATGGTCACAACTTGCCTGCATGACACAAACACAAGGGATGCATTAGAAACATGCATGATTGATAATCTGCAGAGAAACGGTCAGGCCAATAACAAGTCATCTGGTATCGGCATGTGAAGAAATTTACGCCCTACAAATCTCTGCACCGTAGACTGACAGCCTGCTGTGAAATACCACTGGATCAATATTATTAGAGAGCAAAGGATAATGTGAAAAACATGCAAATCCGCATACAGTGACATAAATTGAGTGCATAACATCTGAAGCAACTTTCATAACAGTGAGTAGATTTACAAGCATACAAGAGACCAGGTGACAGAGAGAAATCAGGTTACAGCACTGAAATATGAACTGCATTAACCTGGTTACTGTAAAACCTACCTTTATGCAGCAGGTCAGTAGAAAGATTTCTCCTCTACCCCTGATTTACAACCATGGATTTACAAGCGTTTGGACAGGGCAGTGAGGACAGTCTGAGTGTGCAGTGCAGCACGACAACAAGTCAAATGTTTAGAAATTGACTAATCTAGAGACTATTTAGTCTCATTTTAAGTTTCAGTCCTTGAATAAAATAATTTAGAATGATGTAATGATGTTTCATTTAAAGCTGCAGCACGTCTGTTACAGCAGTCCCTGTCTGATGTCTTTGTCTCATGTTTGCATTTAAAAAGCTGATTAGAAACCCAGTTACGATTATACATGACCAACACATCAGCTTTCCCCAGGAGAAGTGTGCCTGGGGAAATCTCTAATCCCCATAGCAAATGAAACCAGGTTTCTGGTCTGCACATGCACTGAGACACAAACAGTAAGTTTGATTTTCTAGATCTGTGAAAAGATGAGTTCCACATTGATTTACAGTACATCAACAGCGGTTACACCACATAGATCAGTTAAACAAGGTCAGTATCATTCCAAGATCATTTCAAGACAACCAAAAGGAACAGGAAAACATCTAATGCAAATTAGCTGCATGGTAACACTGTTACCCCCGAGAACGCTGCTTGGAACAACTTTCCCTGAACAGATGACAAGTTGTAATTTGTGTCAAACACACATTTTAGATCACTTTTGTTTGCTGAGGAGCCTGCCTGGCTGCGGATGAGTCAGAAGCAGGAGGACAGGGTTGATAAATGTAGAGTTGATTGGTAGACTCCAAACAAAACCAAACTGGTGTGGTCACACATGCAAAATGGTAGCTTTGTGACCACTAAGAATCTCTGGATTGCGCGTTGATTGCCAGTGTGTGCATGTGTGTCTCATTTGCAACCCAAATAAATTGTCTTCAGTCCATTTTTTGCAGTCTCGCAAATCTTTTGGTCAACTTGTCGACTAGGTTTGCTTCTTGTTTTGCGTAGCGCTCAAGTCATTTCTGTTCCTCTTTCCAACTGACAAACTCCTCTATCTGGCACAGCTGAAATTAAAAGAGTAGTTCAACATCTTGGGAAATGCATTTATTTGCTTTCTTGCAAGAGAGAAATGAGAACATTGCTACCACTGTCACATCTGTGTGGCAAGTATGCAGTTGGAGACGGTTAGCTTAGCCTAGCATAAAGACTGGAAATGTCCAAAGGTAACAAAATCCACCTATCAGAACCCCGAAAGCTCATGAAGTAACATCTCAGATATTGTTTGTTTAATCCTTATAAAAACCAAAGTGTAAAAAACAATTTGCCACTTTATGGGAGTATATGTGTCTGATGTCTTGACTAGGCGATGACCAAATATAATGTGTTAATTCGTGAGTTTCGGAGGAGCTGGTACGCAGATTTTAATCATTAACAGAGTCAGACTAGTTGCTTCCCCCTGTTTCCAGTCTTTATGTTAACCTGTGCTAAAAGTTAGCTGGGTGTAGCTAGAATCGTACTATGAGGACACAACAGCATTCTTCTCATCTTACTCTCGGCAAGAAAGCCACAAGTGTATTCGGAAAGACAAATCATATCTCCTAAATGCTGGCCTCCCATCATTGGCAACCAAACAGATCTTAAATTAATTTTATGGTGCTGTGTTTAATTTTGGAGCTTTGCATGGAATGGCAGCTGCTTTAACCTCTGACCGGGTCAGCCCATATTGCATCTTAGATCCTCCCAATTACCAGTTCAAATGGTTTACATTATTAATCACAATTAAGTTGTATATTGACATTTGCTGTCTTAAGAAAATGTTTTCTTACTTCGGTCCACATAAAGGTTATATTCAGTCTAGATCAGATTATGTTTTATGTGCCTTTCCAATTTCTACTTTGTTCATTGTAATTACATTCTGTACAGCACTTTGGGTCAACATTTGACTTGACTTGCTCACAGCAATGTTTTAATAGAAGTTCAGCAAGATTTGAGATTGGACAATAAGAATGGAGACCTTAAACAATGTACCGAGCAAATCAGGCATATTCACGAAGCCCGCGAGAAATCAATACACAGACTGAGGTCTCCTCCTCCACACTAATTACAGCTTACTGCTCATAGAATTTACCATTACAGTGACAGCAGTGTTAGGTCCTCTAATGACAGAGGAAGGAGAGGAGGAAAATCATTACTCCCCAAAGTTCCTTTCAATATTCCAGCCTAAACTAGACACTACTAAAGGTCAGCTCAATTAATGTGCAGTAATTGGACAATAGTAATGTGCTACATTGCAGTCAAATTATAGGACTTGCCATTTCTTCAACATAGTTTATGTCTTAGATGAGGATAGGAATACATAGGAAGTGGACTTCCAGAGTGCTTTAACAAGCAAATGTTGAGGGAGTGAAAGTTATAGAAGATGAAAATAGCCTTCCAATAAAAGACTTCTGCTATCAAACTTAAATAGCAAAAGACTGGATTTAGTGTAATAAATAACTGTGTAATAAAGGGTTTGAGAAATGTCGACTAAAATAGGCGCAGATCATCATTTTCTCCAGTATGACACTTCTCATTTTTGATCCATAAGAAAAGTTCTGGTTTAAAACTTTTTGCTGTTGTCTTTCAGTCAGTAGTGAAAAAAGCTGTGCCTGATAAATTATTGCCACACATAAAAACTATCATTGATATTTAGAGAAATGTCAGCCTGGTGCAGTGATGAAAGATTGGGCTGATGGGAGCTCTGACAATGCTGAAACTGCGAGGCAGCGGGCCCGGGGACCGCACCCTGAAAGATAAGTAGGACCGACCCTGTCAGGAACCGACTATAAATAATTTGCTTTTTATAGTGATTCGTCTCTAGTGTTGAGCTCAAGCTCAAGGTGGATAGACACTGGCTTAAGAACTGTAGCATGGAGAGCATCCTAATGCCTCATACTGACTGACGATTCGTGTGAAGCCATGTCAGTATCTTGAATGTAGTTTGAAGCCTGATGCAGCTTGAGAAATCATAAATGTTCTGAATCGGGTAATATCACTCTGTCTCAGCCACACCTGACAAACAAGTAAGTGCTTCCGGTGTGGCTGAAGCTATTGTAGCTCCAGAGCCTGAAACCAACCAGACCCTAACTGGAGAGATGAGACTGACAAAAATCAAGACAAAGAGACCAAGAAAGACAGCTGAGAGAGAGCGAGAGAGAAAAGCTAAACTAACCAGGAACCGAAACTTGCTTCTTCTATATTTCATTGCAAGAAATTAAAAATATTAGCAGATAAAACTCAACAACATTAAAAAAAAATGACGACACACTTTTGAAGTTTCACTTGTCAGAGAGCGACATATTTGGCGAGGCTTATTCCAAATATCAAGCATGTTTCATAATGACTGGACTCATTCAAGACACAGTTAAAAGAACATGAGGCCTCCAGGGGCAAGATGCTGACGGGGTTCTGTCAAAAAGGAACCCATCTCAGACCTGATCTGAACCAGTCCTGGCTCTTAATCACTGAATTAAATGCAGCTGAAGCTTGGATCAAGACTTCTTTTCTGCTGTCACTTATCCATGTTGGTTCATGCTCCATTGGATATGTAATACTGTTTATGGTGGAAAACGTGGAAAACAGATCCAGGGGCAGCACTGAGAGGAGGCTGTTGCAAGTAAATGGCAAACACACTCCTCCGTCTTTCTAAATACAAATAAACTGTATTCAAATCCCAATACAGAGTAGTATTATTTTGTGTGTATGTCCTCTCAACTGAGTCTCCACTGAGCATTTAGCAAGTGCTACAATGCTGTCAATGTCCTCCTCACTGTGTCGCCACAAATGAAGATGTTTGTTAAATCACATCTGCTGCTTTGCATGAGTTAATTACCAGGCAAACAAACAATATTTAGCTAGTGGCTCAGACAGTAGCTGCACTGTCTCTGTATTTTGACTCACATTCACTTACATGTATTTGGAGTCTGTGCACAGCAGTAAAACAACAGCACTGGTTGTTTATTCAACGACTTATGGGTTGTCCTGACAGTCACCTTCATCAGTTGTTCGAATAATGACTGTCCCTCAGCAGAGTTGCGTGGTGTTGTTATATGACCACTGACCATCCAATTTATTTATTTATTTACCATGAAGGCGATCTGTCCCTTTGGTGGAAGATTAAAAAAGCTTTTGTGAGTCATTTTTGGATCTTTTTTACTTTGTTTTTAGGTATGAGGACTTGTTTATAAAATAGACCTTTGTAATCCACTGGTTATCAGATCAACTCAGGAAGTGCTGCATAGATGTAATCCCTGAAAATAACACAGTTTTGATCTGGAAGGAAAACTACACCGACAAAAAATACATAAAAAAAAAAGACAGATGCAACTGGACAGGAGGTGGAAGACAATCCTGTTGGAGGATAAAACTCTTTCATGCTCGACAGATTAAGGAAAATGACACTAAAAAACAAAAGCAGATTTTCAGTTTGCATGCGCCCCATGTCTCGCCTCAGGAAATTGAAAAGTGCCTGAAATAACAGGCAGAGACTTGCTGATGCTCCATTTTTATATTATGGCATCATTCTTTATGAATACCTCAATGATCAAACTTGGCAGTTGGATGGCTTTTTTGTTTGTTTGGTTTTTTTTTCTAAATCAAATCCAGTTCCCCTTGTGCACCCAAACACCTATATTCAATTTACTGTTTCACAAACCACAAGGGCTGCAGTGTTTGTAAGGAGATGCAGTATTTCCAACAACAAAAATCCAAACACCCTCATCATTATACAGTACAGCAACTCTGGGGTCAACTGCCAAGAATTTTGTTGAATGAATTTGATGACACAATTTGCGAGGTTTTGTCATCATATAATGGCCACAACGTCATGGTCTCTGTGTTATTGTTGGTAATGGTGACTAAACCGTGGAGCTGTGCAACAATATAATGGGTGTCATTTTCTGCTGACTCAAGATAAGCAGGAAGAACTGGTAGGAGTGTTAATTATTTATTCCACATATAAACAATAGATCCATTTACAATTAGCACAAAATTAACATCGCTTTACATATTTACAGGCCTGTCACACTTTCTGTATGGTGCTATGCTTATCTTAACGCTGATAGAAGATTAAGGGAAAAAGCAGAAGTACTTTATTCCAAAGTAACCCTAATTTATCAGTAGAAAACACCCCAATTTCGCTATATACTGTAGCTGTTACGACAGAAGTGGTATATAGGGCTGAAAGAAGGAATTCATTCATAGATCATGTTATGATAATCTATTTTGATAATTGATGATTTGAGTAATTTTTGCCAAAAGTGCCAAACATTCGCTGGTAACAGCTCCATGTGATGATGAACGGAATATCGTTGAGTTTTGGGCTCCTGGTTGGACAAAACAAGGCATCTGAAGACGTCACCTGGATTGGCATTTTCTCACAGTTTTCTCATATTTTATATTCCAAATGATCAATCGATTGAGAAGGTAATTGTCAAATTCAACAATAATGACGAAAGTTACTGGCTGCAGTTGTTTTTCAATTTTCAGTAATTTCAAAAATAATTACCAGGGCATCATGAATAGCATTATATTTAACAAGTACGTAATGGTCCGCTTACAGCATGCTAACAATGACAAACCTTCATGTTATTGCTGACAGTTAACTGTCGCTTCTTGAGCAAATATCGTCTTCATAGGCTGACAGGACGAGCAACTTCACCGTCTTTAATTGCTGAGGTCCCGGTGTGCTCACATGTCCGACAATGCACGACTTTTCTGCTGCTTCTGCAGCTCATCAAAAGGCTTTGGAGCTTGTGCCTTTCAGATGATGCACTATAACATGAGGTATATGTGGTTGCTTCATCACGAGCAGCAAGCGATTGCCTTTCTTAAAACTATGGGTATTAATTCTGCCTGACTTTTTTTTGACATATGCAAATATTTGGATGTCTTTATCCCCCAAATCCCCGGTAACAAGGCTGGGAAAACTGTAGCAGAGGCCTAATACTATGATTGTTTGTTAACAATGAGAAAGGGTGAGTTGTTTTTTAAAAATCTTGTGAAATCAAAGCAGCGAAAAAAACACTGCGACTTCAAGTCAAACTAGCTGCTAATCTCCGTCCGGGACCCCAGTGCACAAAGTACAACGTTTACAACATGTCAGACCTGCTGCAGCAGTGAGCATAGGGATGGGTGAATGGAGTTGTTTTTCTTCTCCTGCTGTCCTCTGGCGCAAAAATCACAAGCAGTCATCACAGCAGTAAAAGCTGAGTGGTCGTGAGCCACCCTTGGGGAGCTACTGGAGCAGAAGCCCGGAGTATGTGTGAGATGCAGGTGTTGTAGCCCTAACTAAACTCCTGACATTTTCACTGCTCTCCTCCATGGGTGAAGTGAGGTAGAGGTTTGAGACTGCCTGTAAATTATCAGCTTATGCTGAAGCTCGGAGGCATGTTAGTTCCTGTGGAGCTGGACGGTGTGTGTGTGTGCATTGTGGGTGTCTGTTGTGTGTCTGAGCCTTATTATGACACTGTGTCGGCATCAGGATGAATTCAAGGCAATAACTGACAGGAAAAAAATTGCTTGCCTCTTTATTCCAAAACCGTTTGGATTGTGAGTAGAGCTCCTATAAATGTCTGTTTTGACCTGCTGCAACGCTCACATTCTAGTGAGCAACACCAAAATACAATGACTTCCTGAATTTCAGTGGGATCACAGGAATACAAAAATCATTAGCACTTGTTTCATCAAGGGCTGTAATCTTTGTGGTTGTGCCACAAATATCAGAGCCAACACTGATCTGAGGTCAGTTATCAGGTCGTTAACATTTACATTCAAGATGCAGCTGATGAACCTTTAAAGGAGTGCAACTGTAAGTCACGTCAGATTGTGCAATATGACAATAAGAGTGTAAGGAAAAAAAGATGGCAAGGTTAACTGGACCTTCCTCTTCCAAGTAACCTGAACAGTTAACTACAAAGGTGCAGAATCTGCAGTTACCTGGTTTCCGGCTGGCCACGGTGTCTCCAGGCCTTCTCTCTCACTGGCTGCAGCTGAAGCCACAGAGCTGCAGCCACAGCGAGCAGAGAGGTCTGCATA
Organism: Chelmon rostratus; assembly: GCF_017976325.1. NCBI lineage: Eukaryota > Metazoa > Chordata > Actinopteri > Chaetodontiformes > Chaetodontidae > Chelmon > Chelmon rostratus. The sequence goes on along the minus strand of NC_055658.1, from coordinate 28,580,094 downwards.
TGCATGAGGCAGCACTGAGGACTCACTTCAAGGAAAACTGCCGGCCGTTCTGTCGCTAATGTCGGCCACTAGATCTGTTACAGGGTTGTTGTTAAAATAAGCTAAAAGCGTTTTGAAAGTATGCAAATCTAGTGACAACAAGGCTGCAACTAACCCTTTTTCCATAGTAATTTAATCTTCTGACTATCTTGATTAGGTCCATAAAAGTTTGGAAAAAATCACAATTTCCTTTAGGCCAACATGGCGTCTACACATGATTTGTTGCCGAACTAAAAAAAATAAAAATATTCACCCTCTACTATCACATAAGACAAAGAAAACCAGCAAATCCTCACACTTGAAACTGGAACCAGACCATGTGTGCTTGAAAATAACAGAAAATGATTAACCAATAATGCAAATACACTCCAATTAATTTTCTGTCAGTCGAATAATTGACTATTTGTCACAGCTCTGGGTGACACAGTTGCAGATCTGGCAACACTGCAGTGGTTTCGAGTGTGATCCATCTGGTCGCCATTAAACTGTAAAACATGCACTTGAGACCAAAACCTTGGTGCTACTCCAAGCCTGCAAATAAGGTACGGCCACCGGACAGACAAACCTACACCAACACAACAGACTAGTAAACTTGCAGCACTACTCAATAATAAGGCTTTGTTTAGAGGCATCCGATTAGTGAGCTTTGAAGTTAATGCGCCTGTGTGTTTTATCTCCAGTAGGAGGATTAAGCAAGTCATTACCAAAAAGCTTATAACTGAGCCCTACTGAGGGATTAAACAAACTCCTAATCAAATGGAGGGGAGACAAAGAGAAAAATATATAAGCAAGACTTTAATGCATCATTTTAGAGGCAGGTCATGCCAGCTGCTTGTCCTACAACATCACAGAAACAAATGTGGATCTCAGGAACGGGGAGTGGCAAGGGAAAGGATTTTAAAAGCTAAGAAACAGATCATGCTATGGTAGGATTCAGTGCACATGGTCTGCAAGTGCTGCAGCAAGAATCTGAACCATGGAAACTCTAACAGTCAGGGGGGGAAATGGTACCGTAAATCGGTTGTGGATATAAAGGTTTTATAGTCCTTGTATGCCAACTGTTTTAGCTCAGACTGAAAAAAACAAAAAACAAACAAAACACTTAATTCCAGTTACCTTTAATTAAAAATTGAGTGTTTGAAGTGTATTCAACAAACTGACTAACTTTAAGGGTAATGTTGGTGATCTGACAAATATCACCTGTCTGAAAGCAAACATTTGCCAGCTATCCACCTGTATGTATCTGTGTATTTATTGTTTTCTTGGGGCTTGGGCAACATGATCTTGTTGTCAGATGTTAATGGTTTCTAGGTCCTAATGACACTGCCTCTCATGTTTTTGTCAGTTAATGAGGAAGACAGGAAGCCTGCAGCATAATCACTTTGAGTACTATTGAACAAACCGTGAAGCCAAAACAAAACACAACACAAAATGATTCAAGTATCTTCAAGTTAGAAGAAATGTACACCACCATATTTTGTCATCTTTTTCTTTTCCTCACAGTGAAAGTAAGAGTAGGGAAGCTTGAAAGATGCTGGAATCCACAGACAACAACTAACAAATTGTGCAACTAGCAAAACAGCATCATTAGCATTGCTGAAACATATGTGAACATCCCATAACTGCACAAATGATTATATCACAATGCCCGTGTGACATAACTGTCTCAAATACTGGCTGTGGTATGGAGTGGTGTGTCATTATCCAGAGATTATAACAGTGCTGCATGGAGGTGTGTGTCAGTGTCTCAAGTCCAGCAGTTTCTCTTCATGCAGACGCACAATTACCCGTGTTATACAAGCTAATGAACCCACAGTTAGTTCAAAGGGCTCCATCTCTCCTTATGCTATCAAAGATGACTCAGTGATGAAGAGCAGGGATGCAGAGCTTAGCTGGACTTGTAACAGCTCTGCTTAATCATTTCATCATACGAGCAAGACTGTGGCGTTTTTCACAGTAGTTATGAGATCATGCAGAAATGTACAATTTCATTTGTCCGTGTAATGAAGTCGAAGACAAATTAGCATGTAGAAGAGGTTGCACTGCATGTACAGTGTGCTTTCTAATTTCACATGCAGTTAGTTTATTTCATAAAACAATGTTTCAGCTTGGCCGTGATTCAGTTTCTGCTAATTGGGACCTGAGGACCTTGGACATGAGGGTGTGCAGCCCTAAACTGAGGACTGTTATGACATTCATACTGACCTCTAATCCATTCACAAAGAAACGGCCAACTGGCTGGACATCCTGTTGACTTTCACCGCGGAGTCTTTCCACAGCTGGTTCTTCAGGTCCTTTCTGCTAACAGTTGCCTCACAGCACCTACACAAGACAGAGGAGAAAGTGGAATTCAATTATTGTGGCTTACAATTATCTTTAAAGGTACAGTGCATAAACATGCATACAAATCTGTAATTTTGCATGCTTGACGTACAACAGCATAACTGCAGGTCTGTCTGAATATGAACATACACAGACATGCACATACGCATAGATGTTGCTGTTTCCTGGTTTTGCTCATGCCATTTAAATTTTTGAGTGCCTCTTTTCCTGTTTCCTGTGAAAGATGTGCATCTGTAATCATATATGTGCTGTCCTTTTTACTTTAATTTAAATTGATGAGATACTCTACCCTTATCATGTGCTGGTAAAGAAGACTAAAAGTCTAAAAGCCCAGCTAGCAGCCCCTAGAACAGTCCTTCCTTTTGTTGCTTTTTTTCTTAATTCGAGGACATATCAAGCTTGTGCCTCCTTGTCGCAAGTTGCATGTTCATGAGTTGTGAGCTGATGAATCGAGAAATCGTGTTCCCTTCTTCACTTGTTTCCTTTATCTATTGTGTTAAATAAAAAATAACAGCAGAATGCTATTATTATTTCCCACCACTAGTGGGACCACATCACTTTCCATCAGTTTTAAAATAATTACTTAAGGCTACTCAGGGTCACATCAGGGCGGAGAATTGCAGGTTTAGCTCGTATTAGTTACAGTAACTGATTGTTTGAGAATCACGCAGAAGAATGAATTTTATTCTGCATCTTGGTCTAAACATTCTCACATGAGAAAAAATTAAAAGGCTAAATGTTTCTGGAGGTAAATTATGATTGATTGCTCCTGCTCACTAAGCAGGCTTTTCAATGTAAACTATTCTGAGGGAAACAAAATTATTAACTGTTGTAATTCTTTTTCACTGTGGCTAATTATAACCTTAAATCAATGCCCCATAGACTTTGACGCTGATACTCTATAAATTAAGATAAGGAAACAAACACATATTTGTAATTGCAGCCATGATGAATTTATAGGCTTTCCGACAGCAGGGTTATTAATGTAAAGCCAATCTATCAGTGCAAATATGCAGAGAGTGACATGGATACTTTACTCTGCAATTAATCTCACCAATGTATTTCTAGCCCCTGTTGAAACAGGCCATTAAACTAAAGAAGGTGCCGAATTGCCATTTCAAAGAGAGCATATTGATTTTTTGTATGAAATGTGCTTATTGACAAAGCAATTAAGTTAGATATTGTAGGAATAAAACCCGCTCGGCTCCTTCTGTCATTGCATGGCCCACTGCAGTTTTACAATGCATGAAGAGAGAAGAGACAGAGGAAAGAAGGCTAAGAGAATGTGAAATGGACCAAACAACAGGAACATATCACATTAACATGCAATCCAATTAGGGATAATTTGAATGAGTCAAAAGCATAATTCATCGCCACTGTAATTAATCCTAAATCAATATGTAAACCGCATGTTCCTCTTTCTCAAGCACAGGTTGAAGATGGATCTGAAGAACGTAACAATGGAAGATTACAGAGTGCCGATGCCCAGCTGAACCAAAGCTGTCTATCCATCATTAACAGACTACAGCCTGTCTGCTATAAACAGGTATCAAGTATCAGAAGAGGCAGACAGACCAGCTTTCCAACCTTTTTTCTGTTGCCAGATTTACTGCCCTTCAACGCTGTTGAAAGGAGCAAAATTCTACTACTTAAGGTAATTTATCTTAAAAACGTGTAGCTACAACCTGCATATATGATCTATACCGTATAAGGTCTGAGAAACATTAACAAATGAATTTTTTATTCAATATTGCTGACGTAATTATGCTCTGATGAGAAAATGGGAGGGTATGTTTCTTAAGTGAGTGTGTAACCTGCCTTGATCTGAAAGATGGCACATGTTGTACCCAGACAGAGTGAAAAGGAAGCAGAAATGTCAGTAGTCTTAATCAATATTCCCTGGCTGCTGTATGGGCGTACTGATGCCTTTTGAAGCAGGTGTGCTGCAGGCAGATGGTGAGAATTAGAAAATGAGAGCAAACGACAGCCTGGAGCAGCTCATTCTTCCTGGAGCTCATCCTGCACCACTCATACCATCTAGGCATTTTCCAGGCAATTCATTCTAGATATCTCCTCTCTGAACATCTGGATATAGTGTTGTCTTAGCTAGGACACTGCACAGGCATCCTCTTATACAGAAGCCAAAGTCAGATGATCAAAAAAAGTCAAACAGACACCTCTCTAAAACAGTTCCAACATTACAGCCTTCATGAATGTTGGGTTAACTGCAGGACTGTTGTGTTAGACTGCATTAGATTTTAGCAAAGTGCAAAGAAAAAACAGGCAACTGAGTGTAATATTAAACTTATTAAGCTTCAGGAAATACAAGCTGTAGCGCCTCATCACGCAGCAAAGGCCATGTATTTAATAAATGACTATTTAGACCGTCATCTGGTAACTACACTGACAATGAGTCACAATACATCAGGACGTGTCTGATTCAGCTCAGCAGGTGATTGATTAGCAGCTCTGCTAACCAATGTCCTGGAGGAAACCCTGAATATTGATATATCTTTCAAAACAATGACTGAATTGAAAAATGGGATTACCTTTGTCGGTTTATTGTATTTTTATTTGATCAAGACAATGCGTAAAAGATGTTTCATTTCATTCAAATCATTCCTTATCGTCAAATGGTGTTTATTCAAACACAGGTGTTGTTAAAAATGGACCGTGAGTGAGGGGTCCTGATAACAGACATATAAAGCCATCTTATCTGCAATAAGACTGATATTGCTTCCGTGGTATAAGCTATAGTTAACACTACACTCACTACAACAGAAAAAAAAACAACTTATTTGCTGAAATATAATAAGAAATAAGAAATAAACTGCAATTACATCTGACTGGATCGTGAAAAAGCTTCTGCTTCTGAAGAAGTTTAATTATAAAGTTGAAGTCGAACCAGGCCAAAGTATGAGTTATGAATATAATCTCTTAAGGATGTGTAATCAAGGGCAATGAAAGCCAAGGAGAACTCCGGCTCCTCTTCAAGGTGGCTTAGCATGAGCTCTCAAAGCTTAGCACTGCACTGACACCATTTTCATAGCCTTTACATATTGTCCCATTTAATCGACCTTTCTTAAGCAAGGGGTTGACACCTCGCCTATGAATCATGAACATCAACTTTATGGCTCTCTCCTGTGAATACATTTTGAACATTAGGCTGAGGATATTTCTTTTACGGCGGCTTGACTGAGAATTATATTAGGTCATTAAATATTTTAGTCGCTCCTCATTTGCTGCCATCCTGACACAAGCAGCCATCTATCAGGACTCCTAGCCGGGGTAAAAAGAGAGATGGTTACCCATCTGTTGGGCATTCATAATACATCCATTTTCTCTGGGGAGTCAATGGCTGGCCAAACATTGAATGATCACACCACTGATGCCACCATGGTGCCAGCCATCATTGACCATCTGATGCCCAGAGCAATATCCAAGAATTCTGAGTCTGCAAAGTGAAGGGCTTGTTTAATTGCGATTTGTTCTTGCAGAGATGGAGCTAACTGATTAAATGTGATCACTTCTTATTAGACATTACATCAACTCTGCTTCTTCACACACACACACACACAAACCAGATGCATTGTGATGCACATTTTCAGATTCACCACATCAAGCAGTTCTAAGGTTCACTTCAGTCAGAGTTGAGGGCTGCAGCTAATTATCATATTTAATATTGTATAATCTGCTGCTTTTTCTCAATTACTCAATTGTCTAGTGTATAAAGTGTTAAAAACAATTGTGAAGATATGAACAATTTGTCCAACTAACAGTCAATCAAACAGCCTAAAATCAATTAATCAACAAATTGCTGCAGTTCTATTCCAGTTTAGTACAGTTTGTTTCTTTTCCTGGTGCCGTCTTCCTCCATGTAGTATTATAAAATTAGTGTTTGAAAGACACATATCTGTATGCAAACTCTAATATGAACGGTCCATTCTGTTATATGTGAGAACAAAGAGATATAGAAACAAAATGCCACTTTTAGAAGATTCAATCTGTCATTGGATGGGACACAAAAGAGCAAGTGTCTCTTTTCAGGCTAATTTACATTATGTATGTTTCATATCAAAAGGTTAAATAAAACATGCACTCTTGAAAAGGAAATTGAAACTCTAGCTCATCACCTATTAATGGCCTGTCAAAAGCGATAAAAATGAGGTGATCTGGGGTACATTTAATGGACTGCAAAGAAGGAATACAATGCTTCTACATTAATAATGGCCTAATTAAATAAAAAATTGCATCCCCAAAAATCAAGACATGGCCAAAAATAAGGTCTTAACTCCATTCCCCCAAAAAGCCAGGTGCCGATCTTTGCTTTCCGAACCTCTTATCACAACCAACGTGATTCTTTTACCAGTTCAATCAATGAGCACACTTAAAAAGCCACAAACCTCGGGGCCCAAGCTAGTCACCAAAGCAAGGCTTACTCTCCTAAAGTATGGGCCCCATGCCAACCTCTTCCAACTCTCAAAACATTAGGGTAATTTTCACACTGGATTTAGCCAACAAAGAGGGTTTCAGTGGCCCTGCATCACATGCTGAGAGATGCGTTGTGGCTGTCACAAGTGTTCAGGGATACAGACAGTAAATTCTGATGTTATTTAGTGGTGCTTTGCATACATTTAGGGGCTCTGTCGCTCCCTTTTTGTGCCTGAAAAAACGCTGGATTGTTGCAGTGAATTACACCCAGACTGGGTGCAGCTGTTCACCCACTGGAAAACACTCTTTCTTTCCCATGCACAAACAATGTTCCATTTGCGAACTCCCCAAAAACTAGACACTTCAACACTTCACCTGTAGCCCCAAAAGACAGCTACCCTTTAAATAAAAATACACCCAAAGATTCTTTCTGCATTCAGCCATTAGATCACAGTAATATCAGTGTTGGAGTGACACAGTTGAAGGCTGAGGCAACAAGCACCAACACGCTCTGGGGAGACAGGTGGAGTCAGCGTGCAAACACAGTTCAAAACAGAGAAACCTAAAAAAAATGAAGCGTCTCTGAGAGCCACTCCTGCTTTGCACTCCAACTCTAAACGGAAACAGGATGAGAGGATAAGACTTGGAGTGGGAGGCAGCAAAGGCAAGCTTGCGAGAGGAAGCCATGATGAAAGTAAATAAGAGTTTGGAAGTTTTTTGGAAGCTGAGTAAATACCCTTGGTGCCTGTCAAGACTCTGCGGTGCTCTTTGCAGTGAACTCTGCCTTCATGCTGGTAAGCAAAAGCTGGTGATAGAAAGACTATACCATCATATTCCAGCAATGAGTCAGAGAGGCAGCAAAGAAATATAAACACACAGCAACCTTCAGCAACAGCAATAAATCAGCTAAGGCACAGGAATTATTCATTATCTCATTAAGTATGCAAAAGATGAAATCTTAAACTTAGGAACACCAAAGTAGTCCCAATGTGAGACTTCATTTTCCACAGACGTGTTATTTTGCTGCCAACCTTGAGCTGAAGCTCATCATGTTGTGTGTGGTTAATAAATGGAGTCGGGCTGCAGCCGACGATTATCTTTGTTACTGATTAATCCGCAAAGTTAGATTTTCTTGAGTAGTCGATCGTTCAATCTACAGAATGTCAAAAACATCACTTTTGCTTGAAAAATGACAGAAACTATTAATCACGTAACCAAGTAGCTGCCAATTACTTGTCTGTTAATTATCTAATCGACTGATCAACCAAATGTTCTGCCTATAAAACGGATCTGATCTGTGGACGTTCCTTTAAACTGAAGTTTAAACTTTGGTTTGTCGACTAGTATAAAAGTAAGAAAACACTCAGAAAACAGTCAAAATTGAGCCCAAATTAATCTATACGTTGTGCGAAAAAATACTGCATATATTACAAGAGCCATTAGAAAACATTAATCATGTTATCCAATCACCAAATCCTATTTTAAAGGCTTCTGAAACATGTGGGACTTTGCATCGTGCATCATAAATATTGCACCTCATCCAGTATCTAATGTGTGCATTAATAATAATATAAAGTAGAAACATCTTATTGGGGTCTGTCTGGGTCAAACTAATCACTATAAGCAGATGAATATGATATCCAGCCTTTTTTCTCTCTTTTTTTTTATTATACTCTATATACAGTCTACCGTTCTGCTCCCCCAGTCCAGTGAGTGGTGGTAAAACAGTATGGCTGGACACAAATGACTGATTTTTAGTAGTTTTTTTTAGTTACTATGACCAGACACCACCAAACACCAGAGCCGCTGTGTATGGGACATTAAGCAAAATGCTCCTTTTAGTGCTTCGGAGCAAGCTATGTTAAAGCTAATGTTGTTACCTGCTATGCAACGTCTAAAAAGCTAAATTAACCCTCTTGGGTCTTTCTGCCTTCTTTTTCTTATCATGTTTTCAATGTGTGCATGCAGCATCAGCCTCAGGTAGCCAGCCAGAAGCAGACATGTTGCTGTGAACCAGAGTACAGCATCATGGGAGTAAATTAAAAACGTAGAATTATTGTAGTTTTAATGTTTTTTCCATATGCTGTCATGCATGAAAAGAGTCAAAATGAACACTGTAAGCAGACCACTTGGTAACTATGGGCAGATCATTTAAACAACATTTGTATATGTATGCTTCTGTCCCAAGCTTTTGGATCCATATAAGCGGTTATGTAACTGTGATCTCTATAAGTGGTAACTCTGTAATGGTAAGTTAAACCGACTGGCAATGTTTAATTGATTAGTTGACTAATCGTGCACATCTCTGGTTCAAACCAAGAACCATTTTATAACAAATTTTCTCCTGAAAGAGTAATACCTTGAGTGCAGGAAAACATATATTGTCTTTCAAAGGACAGAGGGAGGGAAGTCTTGCAGACAAAGTACAGAAAGACAGCTGACACGAGAACATGTCCTACCGGCCTCTGCGTATCTGACGAACAGCTTTGAACTTGTTAGTGGCACAGACACCTCAGTGTGAGCCCTGAAAAAGCAGAGGGCTGTGCCCCAGCTGCCTTTCACATGAAGACAAGACTTGCATCTTCAGAACCTTGTTAGTTCTCTGAAAAGGCCACCGACTAGTTTGGAATATTAAGCAGCTCATGCTGTCGGAAATCAAAAGGATTTTGGAAGAGAGTGGGAAGCTTCAAAAAGGCTTTGATGGTATATATCGCTCAATCTCCAGCAGATATGACGGAATGAAGAAATAAAGACATGGGAACAAAGGGCTTCTGAGAGAGGAGTGTGGCGGAGGTTATTCTCTCCTCTCTGAATTCTGCATATATCATTATTCCTCAATCAGAGAGTCTTGCTCTTAAAATGTCAAGACTTCTGACTGAAAAGAAAGATAGCACGAGAGGGACAGAAATAGAAAACAAGAGGAAAGTGGGACACCAAAATGTTTCAGGTCATTGATCATAACAGGCACACTCAAGTAAGGCAAAAGCGGTTGTCTCACTTCCAGTAATGTCCAAATGCAAACTACATTTAGTGCATTAATAAGTAAGTTACATGTCCAAACTGCTCTGTGCTATAACGGCGGGCACCACTGTTTCTTTACTCTGTTTGGAAAAGGAAGCAACTGTTGTCAGGGCAATCCAAATGAATACTGAAATTTCGGATGACTCGTGATCAGGGCTGCAAAATTCCCAGAATTTTTATGGGAAGTTAAGCCCAATTAAGCCCAATTTCAATATAACAATCATATCTTTTAATAGTGAATTTGGTTTGGGTTAAAAGTATGCCCATTTAATTGAATTGTGGCCATGCACTGCATTCATCAGCACGCTCTGCCATCACATGTGCAGATAATTTTTCAGCTCCTATTAAATAGGAATTCAGTAAAATTACAACCCTCTGCATGGACAGCGCAGCCCACACTACTGCGAAAACTACTGCACTGTCTGGTTATATGACTTCGGTGAATATGTTTGATATTTTTTATGATATTTCAGTAAACCAGCAGATCATAGCCTAAAGCAAAGTACACAGTTTATAGCTTGTTCACACCTCCCGCTAGTTTTTGCTATCTAGCAGATAGCATGTGGGCTGTAGCTTGACTGAGCATGCTAAACTTCCACTTATTCTTAAATAGTTAAATAGTTTTTTATAAATTAGTTGTTCACTTTAAACCCTGAGGTTACACGTAGCAGGGTGGGGGGTCATAGGAAATGTTTCTTGCTGTTGCTCAAAGTTCAATACAACGTTAAAAGAGTCAACTAATTTAATTAAAATTCAGATCAACTTAATTGGTGATATTTTAATCCGCGTATGCTATGGTAATGCACAGGCACGACATGGTAATATATATATTTCCATTTATTCATGTTATTTCCTGTCAATTCCTGTTAATCCCCATGGAAAGTTCCACCTTGAATATTCCTGGAATTTTGCAAACCTACTCTAGATTCACTTTTTGTTTCCTGTTTGTCCTCTGATGGGAGGGGAACAGCAATGAGGGGATGGAAGGACATGGTTTCTGTATGAGGAAGCGAGGGGACAGATGCAGGATGCAGAGCAGAAATCCGTGCAATGAGTCTGTGTGGGTGAGGACACATTTCATTCAATTCTCTCTAGAGGAATCTAAGGTCAGGTTTCTAATGAAATGATTAGATCACCAGCAGTCTTTGCTGGAATAATTACAGAAGCGGCAAGTTCCCGCTGAAAGACTTAAAGACACAAGGGCATGCTGTGTTTTTTCTTGCTGGGACTCTTAGACAAACATGTTGATTTAATTACAGCACTCCTGTTGCAGTAAGAAATCAACCATCACTTTGCAAAGAAATTAGATTTAGCATGCTAACACATCTCCTGCAATACATCCTTTCTCAGAAAGGATGTATTGGATGTATTTCTCTGTCAGAAAAAAATAGGTTGTTGACCTTGAGGGAGGCTTTAATCCCGTCTTTGGTTAAAACATATCTGACGTCCATCTTCATCTTGAGACATAGTCCTTAAAAGTCACTGTAGAGATAATCAAGAGTCCGTTGTGAAATTTAATATGTGGCTCACCAAGCTAAAGAATTTCCCAGAAATGTCAAGAGTCTGTAGACGATCCAGCAACAATATTGCATATGTCTGGCAACGGGAAAGGTAAAAGCCTTGAGGTGATGTAAAAAATGGCTCTTTCTAGCAGCCCTTGTCTTTGCTATATTCTGCAGGGTTACCAATAAGTGGCCTTTCCAAGCAAATTATTACTCCAGTCAGGGCGGCAGTGTCCTGTCAATCTTGTTTTCTCTCTTCCCTGTAATTGCTCTGGGATAAATCCCTTCAACCTCTCTCTGCAGCTCTAAGGCCATTTCTTTCCCTCTCAGTCCGTCTTCACATCATGTGTTTACATGGCCACACAGGAATATGGTGAGAGAATTAAGGCAATTATGCTACTGTTTACTTGTAATTTCAGTGAATTAGGAATGTAATCTTCATGGTTTACAGATTGCACACAGCCATTTTGTGTTAATCGTGATGGAGATGCGAGTCAAACTGGTAAAAATACACGACAGAAAAGCCAGATGCATAAAACTCTGGAGGTTCATGACTGAAACTGTGCATGCCCAAAGGACAGAAATAAACATATGCATTCCTGTCAGATTTATAAAGCTTTAACGTACGCATGATTGTATTCTATCAATATCAGTCATTGTGGAACTGGTCCCATGTGTGGGGGCCAGATTTCCTCTCCCACGATGCAGGCACAACCTGTCACATGTTTGCACATCCATACATCTGCCTGCTCCACCAAACTTTGAATAAATGAAAAGTACAGCAAAATAAGCAGCGATAATTCACCAATTATGTCGTATTGGTGAGGTTCTCAAATAATACTGAAGCAGCTGTCATTACCAATGAACGTGGCCATTTATAGCACATTGTCATTAAATCATCACATGTACAATTAAGCACAGTGACAGCTCAGTCAAACATTAAACGGTAATCAATGGTGTAATTTACAAAGTGCTTCATTATTAAGGTGAAATTATTTCCACTTTATCATTTCACCTCTTGATAAACGTGTGAACACAGTGTGCTTGTTTATACATCTGGCCACGAGTGTGCGTTAATCTCGGCTCAGACGTAGTTCTTTTCTCCGATCTCGTGGCTGGTGGACACTAACACAGTGATAGGATTGAAGTCAACGCCATTCTTCATTGTGTGGTTTATTTTGGACTTATGAGGACAGAGCTAAAGTCAAAAACAAATCACAGGTTGTGTCCAAAATCACTCAAAATACCAATTAACCTATTAACTAAATACTCCTCATGTACAATCTAAGGCAACCCAATACTGCCATACAGTCTATTTGTTTTTATTCTACTTCTATGTTTTTATTTCATGTATGTCAAGGACAACCCCACCTTTAACTATGACCTCAGTAATTTACATGTAACTGAATTTACACATTTCCAACAATGTCAACAAAATGCAAACATTGTTAACTTCCTAAAGGTGGAATTTACAGCAGAACTGTAGTATTGAATTGCAAAAGACTGCACAGATGTACCCAATGAAGTGGCCACTGAGTGAACAGTACATTATATTTACCCTCCTCCAATATGTTTGACTGGCCAAATCCGAGTGTGATGTTTATGCTCATTGAACTCCCTCTGTGCAACAAAAAAGTAGTGTCCATGGCATCCACTAACAATCCCACAATGCATTGCATTTTTGCAACACTACACTTGTCAGCGTCCAAAATCTCAATTTACTGCTCACTATACACTAAACTGACAAGTGTATATAATATATATAAAGTAGCTAGAGAGCTACAGAGTGGTGCCGTATGCCTTTCTTTCCTGCAGGTGGAAACACTAATGACCTCATTCACCATCTGTAGACAGAAACCTGCCACTAAAGTAGGTAATGATGTTAAAGCAAGAAATGACTCCAAAGGTCCATTAAACTAAAACCTAAACAACAAACAACAAAGCACACCTTGAAATTTACTGACAACTGTGCTTGATTACTTTTCCTTACTTATAGATGCCTATATCTATGACAACCAATCTATATATATATATAGTATCATCTCATTTTATCATCCCACAAAAACAAGGCTCTTCCATGGCAGAGCCCCTCTTACAGTAGACGGATAAAGCTGGCTGGAGATATGACATTGAGATAGCCATGGTCCATCAAATTCGTCATTGCTAACAGGGCTGTCAGAGCTGAGCTGAATAGCAAATGTGCTGCTCACGCATGGGTACGGGTATACAGTACAGTGTGGAGCAGCAGAGGAGAGGAGACATGCCTGTACTCTGATAGTACAGCAAAGCCTATTTATTCAGCTGCACTTCTTCATATGTGGCGCTCCACAGAGACAGCTAATTCACTCCCTTTTCTCCAGTAAGCATTCCCGGGGCTTATAGACTTCAGCAGCATTTATAATGAGAAGGCAGATGTTAAAAAAATATAAAAGAAAAGACAGGAATCATTAAGCTCCCGTGCAAAAAAAATGACAAACAGCTGATATAGTCTCCTGGCTCAACATTCAAATTACCACAGGATCACAAGCATAAGAGGGCAAATAGGGGAGTAAATGTTATCTAACAGAAATTGTACATACTTCTGCTTGCAGATTAGACCAAACATTACATGGGACTTTACAAGTGAATTTTGAGTTTTGACCAATCAAATGAGGAATTACACAATCGCTCTCAGCCATCCAAATTCTGATGTAGGAGAAATTTGAAGCCTTTGTTCATCTCTTTTGAAGCCAATCTCTTTGTGTTTGCCTTATCAACTGAAGCCTGCTCAAAACTTTGACAACAAAGGCACTCTTACATCTCATCTCTCAGCCAGAGCTGATCTCCTCTACCATGCACTAGCCAGCCCTGATTTACAGCATTCATCTGGGACTCTGCTGAGACATGCAAGATGAATATCACTTTAATAACTCACTGACTGTTTGATTCTTGTGAGGGGCATCTACAGGCAATCTTAGGCCCTGTGAGATCTCCTTTAGTTTTTTCCCAAATTATTTTTTCTAAATTCCGTGTTTTACGATTTAAAAGCGTCTAATCGTGTGGTGGATGAGTAAAATCTCAACAATTCATAAAACAATACTGGAATGAATAACTTGAATTGGTATCAATGGATCTGATGGAACACAACATTGTACTTTTTCTTATCAAACGGATCTTCTGCAGGACAGCCGCCATATGCAGCTCCAACACAGCAGGTAAGTGGGTCTGACAGGGGCTACTCTCACATTCAGTCAACCCTCCTCCTCCTCATTTACAATGCTTGACCAGAAACGGATGAAGCTTTTACATTATTTCCCAACAGAATATCTGACTACGTGCAAACAGCCACAAAGCCAACAACGAACTTGCATCTTTCATCTGCCGATGTGTTTGCACTTCTTAGAGTTAATTGAAGAGAAGAGGCCTCGTTAGCGTACTGCTTCTCTCTCAGAGGACCACTTTGACATGACCAAAATGAAGCTGCATACTTTTATTTCTGTTCATTCATCTTAAGCACAGAGAAAAATGCTTATAATGGTAGCGAAAACCTTGCTCATTTTTATTAATTGCATCCACATTTGGGCAATTTCTGCAATACTCTGCGTTTTACATTTGATTCAAGGTCTGAGATTCCTTCCATGTTTTCTGCATTGCAGAAATCGTAGGCGCCTGCAAGAGTTTCCAGTTCACCTAACCTGCATGTCTTTGGACTGTGAGAGGAGAGCCAGTCGTGGGGAGAGGAAGCAAACTCCACACAGAAAGGCCAGCAGATTTTAGCTGCCCTGCCTTGTTGTAAATGACATTTTGATTTTGTGGAAATATTTGAACAAAGTCATCTGAATTTGAACCAGTTAGCTCAAACTTAAATCCTCTTTGACCTGCCAGTTTGAGCAGAAGCTCATTAACAGAGAAGCTGCTGAAATTATAAATAAAATGTCCCGCTCATTTGTGGGTGGGAAGTGAGCAATGGATAGCAAATTAGCAAGAGTAGAGCTAATGCACACATTGGAGAAAAGTAAATAAATAGTTAGTCCAGACATTTTACAGACACTAGATAATATCAAATCAACTGATAAATGGGGGCTATTTTTCATTACACGTAGTTTATCCCAACTATTGGATGCTACCAAGTGTCCAGGCACGAGGCTACAAAAGAGTCATGAAGAAAGGCTAATGACACTAAGACACTGCTGGGACTTCTTGCTGGCTTAATATGTCCAGCTAGTCCAATAAAGACTTAACAGGTCTCTGGGGCCAAGGTCAAACCTCCTACCTTAAAAGAAGGAAAACTTCATTTGCAAGCCTAATCAAGTGTGAATGTCACAGAGGCACAGCAAAGACTGGTCGTGGAAGGCTAATTTTGTTCAGGGAAGATGAGAGAGCTTCAGAGTCTCCCAGTTTTGCAATATTGGATGGCGCTGAGTTGTAAAGATGGCTATTAAAACAATTAACTAAGACATTCTTTATCCGCATTGGGTTGTAAGAGTGGATGGCTGTTATGAGACTGACGTAAAATGGCAGCCCAGAGACATTTCACTACACTAAGTTTCAGGCACGGAGCTCTTCAAACTGGATGGAAAAGAGCTCATTTATAAATACAATATCATTTGAGGGCTTAAATTATTCTCCTTGCCAGCAACCTTTGTGCTTGGACAAAGAATTAAAAAAAAAATCAGTAGATGTGCAATACACATTTTTCCTTCTTGGAATCATGGCCAAAGCTGTGACCGGCCTCAACTGAGCTGAACTCATATCACGGTCAACTGCTCAAACGTGCAGGTGTTCAGTCATTTTGCAGCTGCTACATAATGCAGGAGTCACAGTCGTTTGGAGACTTTTGCTTTTCTGCTCCTATTTTTAATGTGGGTCTTATTTCAGTCGACGGCCTGTCTGAATGGGTCAACACAAGTCATCTGGCACCATAGAGTACTTTGAATTATTATCTATTGGAGTAAAATATTACAGTGCCAATACACTTTCATGTGTTGCCCTCACCACATTTTACTTAATCAGTTTTGTTTTGTCTCTTTAGCACTGAAGGAAAATTCCAGTATTTTAAAACCTGGGTTTCCTTCTCTTAATTGTGGCCATCCTGAGTATGGGCCATGCTAACTTTGCACAACTGCCACAGCTAACCAGCAAAATTGCCCCTGAGGTAGATCCCTATGCATTTACCTAAATTAGCTAATTCATGGGGGCTGCTTTCTGTCAGAGATGAGCATTTGAAGTAATGTATCTAAGACTGAAGCTGCCTGCCCAGATATACTCTGTTGTTTTGCTGTAGTCCATGTTTCAAAAATCTCTCCAGCAGAGGAGGGGAACGCACGGGCAGCATGACCCACAACGGCTGCAATTTTGAGAATAAGAACTCGGTAGGATCAAGAATTGTACTTTAAATGCAAAATGAACACAAGCAGCTGAAAAAAAAACAACAACAAAACAATGAAAAGTCAACATACACACAGACCATTGGCACGAATGCCAACAACCAAGGACAGGATGGACAAACATGCTGTTTGTGTAGCTAGTGCCAGGTTTTTTTAACCTCAATTCCACTAGAGATTACAACTGTTTGAACAAGCGAATGACACAGGAAGTCTGTCGTGAGCGGAAAAAAATGAAGTGAGAAGCATTCAGCCTGTCAGTATAACACAAGGGGCGTTATTAACTTTGGTTGCACAGAACACACGCTGAGAGACAACACAGTGGCATCTCTATTCACCGCCACTGAATAGACACTCGCAAGCCAGACTGCAGCAAAAGTCAGTTGTGGCAGAGAAGAACAGCACTACATTACTGGCTTGTGTGCAGTTAATTCACGTGTATGAAAGGGCAGGTCGGTGGGGTTCTTGGGTTTGGGTACTGATGCTGTGACAGATAGGACAGACGGCAAAGGCACAAGTACCCAACACATGATCTGGAGCCAGCCAACCAGAGCATCTCGCTCCCCGTGGAGTGTTACAATTCCTTGGAAAGCCTGTTTGGACCTACCGGCTCTTAATCCTGGTTACATGCACGAAACAAGATGAGCTTTAAACACATTTTTCTGAAGGACTTGTTCACTGAAAGCCAAAAAGTATGGTGCATAATGAGACTGGAGCACAGGCATGGATCTGTTGTGTGCGCGCCTGAGGGCAACTGGGGCTATTTTCTTTTGTTGTACGGGTTGGTTGGTATTTCACACGGGGGGGGAGGTTTGCGCCTGGGGTAGGGTTATGGCTCCAAAGTACGCAGACATAAGCTGTCTGCGTGCTGCCTTTGAAGCAGACTATGGTTGGCTGTACTGTGTGGGTCACAGGGCAAGGGGGTTTACAACAGCAGTGTCCCACAGAGAGCATGGACTCATCAACCCCCCCTCAGCCCACTGCCAAATATTAACAAAGAATAGAGACTAGAAAAGAAACATGTAGAATAAATGTTCGCAAAAGCAGCCATTATGATGTGCTTGTTGGGTTGTGAATTTTTGTGTCTTCAACCAAAAACATAAGAAGGCAGGCCTAAACTTCAGTCTACATGTCAAATGCAATTTTTAGCAACTGTAGCCTAAAAAATAAGGATATGCTGTGAGTGGCCGACAATGTGCCTAAAAACATCAAACTGTTACTTGCTGGAGGAAAAGAAAATCTACCCTCAAGGCCTGTAACACACACACAGGGCTCACTACTGTGTCACGGACACCTGCAATCGACATCCTGACAAAAACAAAAACATCTCACCTGGTTCGACTGATTCTACAACATGTTTCATGACATTTACCCAAAAGAACACACAGTGCCAACCAGCTTCCAAGTGTAAATATGACAACACTTGCTTTGCTTATAATGTTGAATTCTT
This sequence comes from Chelmon rostratus, assembly GCF_017976325.1. Taxonomy (NCBI): domain Eukaryota; kingdom Metazoa; phylum Chordata; class Actinopteri; order Chaetodontiformes; family Chaetodontidae; genus Chelmon; species Chelmon rostratus. Next base: position 28,561,945 of record NC_055658.1, on the reverse strand, counting down.
TTACAGTCGACCATGGACTTCATAGAGAAGACAAATGATCCTCCACCTGCCTGCTCATTAACACCAATGTTAGATAGGTACTAATTATAGAGACTGTAACAGTTACAGCGGCCTGGGTTCCTGTGCTTCACGAGTTTAGGCTTTAGGAAGTGTTGTGCATGCAGCCAAAACAGAGCAGACCTTTGTCCATTAGCCTATTATTAAGCACAGGAACAAACTGGCTTTTGGCTGCATTACTGACAAAAATCTCAGCATGAGCAAGCTCAAGCAGCTACAGCAGTGAGGCAGACACAAAGTGACTGCTGGCATCCGGTAGGAGAGACATTAATGACATTTAAGCAAGCTGAAGGAAGATGGTATAACGGCTTGAGGTCGGCAACTTAGGTCCACAATAGCTTTAAACTATTCTTTAAAATAGTTGCTATTCTGATTGAACACAACGAACACAACGTTCTTCTTCTCTTTTTCTCCTCAGCTGCCTTTGTGCTCTCCACATTTCTTCCTCAACACATTAATAATTTGCTCTGCAGGATGTGTAAGGCTATGCATGGTGAATTAAACTCAAGATAGCACTTTATTTTCAATGGCAGGGGTGTCAAGAAAAAGGGGACGTTGACACCCAGCAGGTCCAAGATGGGAGTGGTGTAGTGCCCGATGAGAGAAAACACCAGGCACTCTTTATTATACGGTGTGGATAATAGAGGCAACGACAGTGTGGCCTCAAAAAGAGAGTCAAACTATTTGCATTTGAGACTTGCATTACTTTATCCTTATGTTGGAATTTCATTTCAGTGATTTACACGAGCATTTTACCTCTGCGTTTATGCAAAAGAGTTTTCTGCAGTGGTGCTACTCTATAAGCTAATATATACTGTAAAATAAAAGAGTACAATCTTTATTCATGCTGTTACAGTTGTCATAACATCACAAACATCTGAGCTCTGGATATATAACTAGGCTGCTTTATTAATGTCTAACATCCACTCAGGAGGCTATTCAAGTTATTATGACAAAAAGAAACCAACATACACAAGAGAGCAGGTATGAGGATGGTAGCATGTAAGGAGCAAGAAAAATGGCTTATTTAAATTGGATTTTCTGGTCAACAAGAAAAGAAGTATCAACAGTAGAACAGCCATCTGCCATCTTAGTCACAAACAACCCACATCTGATAATCCCTCATCTGCCACGAGGTGTGGGCAATTTGGATCATTTTGGGTATATGTGATTTATACCACAGTAGCAATATACTGTATATGGGGATATACTGTACAGTCTCTCAGACATGTCTGGAAACTCAAATGAGAGAACAATTACAAAAACAGGTGGGAATGTCTGTTTTGGCTAATTCTGTGAACACCTGACAAATCACGGTACTTCTTCACACGGACACAAGGAACGCCTGTATGCAAATATTGCAATAAAGCAATGTTGCTCATTGATTTGCAAAATTGCCCAAGCCAAAAAGACATTAAAAAGTATGACTAGTTTGGTAGAAAGGTTATGTTAAAATCTGTAGTGGATGAAAATTCCTCATAGTGTCGTGGCATTTCATTTAACATTTCATCAAACCCCAGAAAACCCCAGCACGTCATTACAAAACTGGAACAACAGTGGCGAGGTAAATTTAGATTTAGATTATTTAGACTGTTTGTGGCAGCACATGTAAGAATACAGATCTCTGCACTAACGATGGTTGCTTTTTTCACACTGCTAACTTAAAACTGAATGCCGAGGACTCCAGAGAACAACAAAAAGAAGGATAATTTAAGATATTTAAATATCTTCTGCTGATAATTAGTCAGCATTATCTCTTTTTGGGCTGCTGGTAGAAAACAGATGGGAAAGCCCTGAGAGTGTGAGAAAAGACTCAGACCTTTCCTTTAAAGCTTAATTAAGATGATAAACACACTCCAAAAAGAGGTCTTGTAAACACAGATGAAAATAAGTGTCACATTTGCTTTCTATTTCCAGATTAGAAAAAATGCTTCGGCATCCAAAATTTATAATTAGTTGTTAATAATAGACAGAAAATGACACTTTTTTAAGGCCTGTCAGGGAATTTGAAATATACAGAAAATCACATAATAAGGAGGAAAAAATTAACTATATCAGCTGGCATCTTAATGCACTCAAAGAGCCAAGCACAGAATATGATAACTGTTATTACATTGGTACCATCGGCTGGCTGCAGCAGGGGAGGACTCTTACAGGAGCTGGACCAAAACCCTGAAATCAGTTGTTGCTCAGAAGACAAATCCACCACACAGTGATCAGTTCTTTAGAAATCTGACCTACAGGCAGACGACTGTCATGCACACGCTAAAATACGGAATCGGACCTGGACATCTGCTGCTGATTCTTGACGAGAACACACATGCTTAGACTTGGCAAAAACCTTCACAGTCTAATAATAAGGTGATATTCTTTTATAGGCAACTGCATAATTCAGAGACCTGGCGGATCAAAGACAACGGGCAATAGTCCGAGGTTTAAGGCGAGTAGTTACCACATTTTACACAGAAAAGGACTGGACATGCTATAGGTTGCATATCTTGTTTTCTACTTGGCTCCCACCCTGCAGTACATGTGCCACAGAAAAGGGGTGAGTTCAGTTCTTTATGTCACTTCTCAATGTTCTAAATAGACCACGCATTTGAAGAAGGGAGAACTTGAGCTACAAGGACACTTGACTGTTTCGTGCAGTGCGGTGAAATGTGCTGATTAAGGGCGCTCATCAGAGAAGAGACTGAAATGGCTTTGGAAGGACATACATCAACAATAAATCAAAGAAGAGCGACATAAAACTGCACTCTGCCAAATCCAGCAGATATCACTAGAAAGGGCCCGATGATTAATATTTACAGGAGATGACAAACTGAAAGGTGCAATATGGGTTTACACAGCTACAACTGTGACATGTTAAATACCACAGTCATGAGAATTTGCTTACAAGTCGACTCTGCCATTGAAAGACACAGAAACAGCGATATGCTCAGAGATCAGAGCTGCATCTACAGGGTGGTGTGACTATGCCTGTGTCCACATGAGTGCATGCATAATTTATAATATGTATGTGACAGGAAGTCCGTATAAAAGGTGTTATGGAATGGACAGTCAGTGTTTGTGAGAGACTCTGTAAGACTAAATCGAAGTACTGTGTGTCTTTACCCACAAACATAAAAATCAGAACAGGCAGTGAAATCCTAATATAATAAAGTATATGAAACAGAGCTGTAGTGTGAAAAGTGGATAAAAACATCATCTTGCTGCGTGGTGTTTTCTGCTGGTGGGGGAACTTTTGAAAAGGTACATTTTGCACCATAGCAGGAAATGGCCATAATACATCTTGGAGAAGCTGTTGATCAATGCCAGTGACTAAAGGATTACTAGGCCAGGTGCTGAGATTTATGGATTTCAAGGGTATTTGTTTGGGCCTAAATTGTTTTCATTCAAAATCTCTTCTCTTCCAAATAAAGTATTATAAAGTATTAGCTATTCTTCAGTGTTCACCAATACAATATTTCACAGAGTGATATGCTGTATTCTGTCTTCCCTAGGCATTTCTATCAACTCTGTGTTCTGATTAGCTGACTGCCTAATTAGCAAGCTGCCAACTTCTCCCAGTGTCACTGCAATCTGCCACCACTCAAAAATAGTTCAAATACACACTCCATGGAAGACGGTTTTGTGTGCAAGTCTTTGTTAGCAGACTTCCGCGCATCCTCACTGGCTCTGAAACCATATATGAAACCATAAACCACATAAAAACATCTTCTTACCTCTATTAATTGTCACCACTTCTGTTTTCTGCATTTTATATACATTCTTTCATTGTTCTCACTAGCCTGCTGGTACACAATGGTGCACCAGTTAGTTTTAAGCAGCTTTAGTCAGTAAGTAGTTTAAATCAGTAATTCTGCAAAATCAGGCTTTAAAAGATGCAAAGAAACAAGCAAAAATGGTGCTGGGGCACCCGATACCACTTTACACCAATGTGGCGCTAACCTCCGTCAGCTGAGCAGGTAGGCGGAGGAGGACCAATGTCGGCAGTTTGGAGATATTTTAGGATAAATGATGATAACAAATGTAGAGCAGTCTGCAAACTATGCTCTGCTAAACTGACAAGAGGGAGGTTGAAAAGCAGCTCCTTTAACAAGCAAGTTGATAAAACTCCTAAAGAGCCAACACAGTGCAGAGTTCAAGGAGTTTGCTAATGCTAGCAGCTGAAAACAGCGATGATCAACGCTGTAAGAAGCGAGAGAAAATGTCCAGAGACAACCCACGGCCAGTAAAAATAACAGAAGCTCTTACCCAGTAGATTGCTTGGGATGACCCACAGTTTCAGCTGAAGATAATATGTAATTTTGTTGTCTTCTCTGGGAAGTGAAGCTGAGATTCTCAGCTGTCACTACATCACTGAAACCGTATTACCAAACAGTCTCTCATCGAGCAGAAGCGAGCTCTGGGATTATTTATTTGGGTACGAACATGAGCTCACCACTCACCAGTGGAGTCATGGCATCAGATGTGATTCCCACTGTCAGCGTCCTTCAGAGACTTCTGACCAAAGAAACAGACGAAGACATCGAAACAATGAAGGGAACCTTTGCTGCAGCCGTCCCGAGACACTTCACTGAAAAAACCCTACTGTACTGCATCACAACTGTGTGTGTGTGTGTGTGTGTGTGTGTGTGTGTATGCTGAGCATGTTAGAATTATAATGGTATTGTGAAGTACTCGGTATTAGCAAGCACCAAAATTTAAGTACTTGGTCTGGGAAAAAAGCCGTATCTGTGCATCTCTACCTATCAAGGTAAAGGTATTTATGCACAAAACACTCATTATTACACTGTTCCATGTCAAATCTGAATAAAATAAAATAAATCTCAAAAGAAACAGCTAATTTAAATTGTTTACACAATTCACAGTGACATGAATGACTTGAATTTATTTGATTATTGTGTTTGTGTCTTGAGGGGTGTGTGGCAGCCAGCAGAGAACATACTGAAAGCACCATAAAATATGAAGAGCAATACCTAATCTAAATACCGTGCGTGAAAATCCATTTTTAGTCACACCACGAAAACTACCGCTCTTCACTTGCATCTCTAAAATGTCAGTATCTTCCTCCTCACTTTCCACTAGGGGAAAAACTGCTTTGCATCCGCTTCACTCCACTGCCTTTCTGGTTCATGTGTAAATTCAGAGCACCAAATGAGACCAGGCAGCGCCCGACAGCAAGTTTTAGAAATGGTAGCCAGGCTGCTTGCCAGGGATCAATGTTGGTTGCCAAAGTTGACAGAATGTCTGCATAATGTCATAGATTACAACTGGAGCAATAATGGTTCTGGATAATTACACCCCATATTTCAGTTTAACTTTTAAGTAAAGCTTACTAAAACTTAGCTGCATGGCCATCCAAGGTCAGGAATAAACTTCTGCACTCAAATTAAACTTAATGGGTAAATTTCCTTCTGCAAAGCCATTTTTGAAGTTTCGACGTGAAGGTGTGGTGCACAAAGAAAGACTAAACAAGTTTTTTTCCTCTCTTTTTCCAAATGTAGTAAATGCTTTTGAAAGGTTTTGCCAAAATTGTCCAACTAGCAATGTTCAACGATTGAAGGGGTGATGGATGATTGTTTTTTCCTGCACCAATATTACGGCAATTTTAACCAACTTACTATCAGAACTAAGATCTTCTAAAAATAATCTCTAGAATCTGGGCCCTATTATGCATTTAGAGATGTTGCTGGTGGAACAGCATGTCCGCCCACCGAGCCCCGTTACTCAGCTGGAGTGACGAGCGAATGTAAAATCCTTAGTTACAAACAGTTTGTCATCTGTTTTCAATAGATCTGATGTGTAAAACTCACTTAAACTTCGCTCTGTGCTCCATAAGAGCAGGTAGCATTATAGATATGATTTGGCTCGCGATAATAAAGATAATAACAGAACATGATGCTGTGATATTTTCACACAATTCCCCCCAACCCCCTCCTACTCCCACACCTACTTTGATATTCACTATATCTGACAGATTAAATCAGCGTTAACAACGGCACTTTTATTTGTCTGGGTATAAATCCACACCCACACTGGGAGATTTAAAAGGTTTTTAACACACCAAAAGTGGTTGTCAACAGCATCACCCAGACTAAATAAAAGGACTGATGTGGTTGAAATTTGTCAGCTGTTAGTCTTGACCCCTGCCAGACGTTTACATGCTGAAATAAACTCAATGACTAAGCAAAAATCCAGGTGGGTTAATGGAGTTGTGCTTGCAACGATTATCAGTGCATCACAGCTCAAATATGGAATCAGACTATGCATATACATATATACATGACAATTTCTATAGTCAGAGTATTACCGTAACCTAATTGATTATAATCAAATTATGATTGTGCATATACACGAGCCACATGTATAAAGGGAAGGCAGGCATGTGATTAGTGAAATGGAATTTAAGAAACATTTCAACATGTTGCAACTGGCTCTTGAGCCAAATGTGAAGTATTTAAGGTGTTTGGTAGACAGCCGCTGGAATAAAATACTACTTGCTATAGCCTGTGGTGTAGTTTGACATATGAAATCCAAATCATAGCCGTTTGCAGAAAGACCTAGTGTATAACATTCATCATTACAATCTGAAACTGGCCCTCACTAAACCAGCCATAAAAGTGAAGCTGTTCGCTCACTCCTTTCATTCAAGTGGCTATTTGTCTGAGGTTATATGCGGTGTTGAGGACGCACAATGAGCCACAGACACTCTTCAAAACTGCCACTTACGAGGAATTCACAGACTCAGAGATCATGCATTTAACAAGGTGCAGGGCTGCAGAGACAATGAATATCATGTCGCACAACTGTCCTCCCATATTGTCTATTTCCACCACATGTTTTCAGCTACATAGCATTTATTACAAAAAAAGCTTTTACAGGAATAAACACAGTATGTGAAATGTGTAATGTTGCCTGTGTACATTGCAGTATTGAAATAACAAAGTAGGTCTGGATTAATTTAGAAAGAACTGGGCAATATACCGTTATCATTTTTTCAGCTTTTTTTTCTTAAGGCAACAATTTTCCAATATTTATATCGGCCACAAAATGCAGTATTGGTCAGGCATTAAATAAGACATCTTGTATACACCTAGAAAATGTTGAGCAGTGGCAAATGTTCAAATAACGTCTTCTGTTCGAAAGTATGATGATGGAGATTTTGTGAAACATCTTAGCCAAACTGTTTATGACCCTGTTGTGGCTCTCTCCCCCCTTTATGCCTGTCTGGGTGAACGCTGAAGCACCTTCAGCAACAGAATGACACAACCGAGGAGCACCATTGAATGCTGCAAGAGATCCTTCCTCCCACTGGTCTCTAGTATGTACAACACCTCTTTCATTGCTGGACACTGGCATGGCAAAACCTCCAATTCAATTCACTGATTCTGTTCCTATTTCAGCTATTTTCAATTCCAATTTCCACTTTCCTACAGCTCTTTTTTCCATTTTCAATTGGTACTATATACTATGACACCTCTCTACACAGTTTAGTCATTGCTTGTCATTTTCAAACATTGTAATCAATACCCCAACCTTCAATTAATGCACAACCCCCTTTATTTTCACTGCACCTCTTTCCATTTTTTTTTATGTAGACGTGCATGCACATTTTATTTTACTATGTATGCACATATAGCACATTCAAACTAAGCATGTGCTTAATTAACCATGTCTATCAGGTATCACAGCCACAAAAACTTCTATCAGCATGAATGCAGTTGTACCACATCTTCTTTGGTGGACATTGAGGAAGGTATGAGCACAAAACTAAATGTCAGTATCCTGAAAATAGCCTAATTCCCACTAAAGCAGATCCTCGACAAGGCACAGTGCAAACAGCTATTTTGTAACCAAAACATAGAAGGGACTGCACCGAAAAGGACTGGTATGAATAGACAGTTCAAGATGTGCGTTCAAGGACAGCACTGACCACGAAAAAAGTAAAGCTGGTGTCATGACATTTCTGATGCCGTCTTGCCAGAAGCGCAGTTGCACAGAAGTGGCATTTTACCAACAGTCTGTAACAACAGGGTGCAGGTGAAAATACAACTCTTTGATGGACAAGTCGCTGCACATTAGAAAGAGACACTGTCCGCTAAACACCGAGGAGTGTCGGAGTCAACTAGCAATGAAAAGCAGCTATTCTGTTGCAACGGTTTGCGGGTGAAAACACATCTTTCCCGGGAACCAACAGCAAAACTGTCGTTAAAAACCAAAGATGAATGGACGTTAGCTTACCGGTGGCACAAGTTAAGTTTGTCAGTTTCTGGTCCATTCACAAAAAAAGAAAGGAAAAAAAGCCTGCTGTCATGGCTTCCTCGCGTAGCCGCTTCATCAAAACCACTCCGAAAGGACAACACTGTAAAACGCTGATATTTTTGTGTAGCGCTGGCAGGCGACCTAGCCGGCTAGCTAGTGAGCCAGCCAAGAGCTACTTTATACTAAGCAGATGTATCGTTAGCCTACAAGCTAACAGGGGTATGCATTCCAGAGAGAGTCAGCAGTGAGCTTTGAAGTTCCTACATTCCCCCTGTGGTTCAACAATCACAAGCCGATAAGCTGAAGGTTGTATTACAGACTTGGCGGTCAAGTGTTACACGAAGATAAGATGTGACAGGAAAGGAAACGGAGACAGGTGGGATTTAAATGTTGCTTTGCTGATGTGAAACTGAACAGAGAAAATACCAGCTAGCACTGCATATGAGTGTCTGGACAGAGGGAGCCAACAAGACGGAACGTTAGCAGCCTTACCTGAAGGATTAAACGTGTCGTGCAGAGCCGGAGTTTGTTCGCGGACACCGGTAATAGTTGTTTTCGGTTGGTCGGTTAGTTTAAAAGAGTCCTGTTTTACCTCAGGCTCTGTAGCGGCTCAGCCAACGAGAGTGGCTGAGTACGCTGCTTCCCAGCCACAACAGCAACTGAATACACTTTTGGATCTGCTTCTCACTCGGAAGGATCTTCAATATCGCGAGATAGGACGAGAGCTCGGGGATATCGACGAACCAATCAAATTAGGCGGCCGGTGCCAAGCTTTTGTTTTTTGTGGGTAAGAGCGAGCAGAGCCTCTGTGATTTTTAAAATAAGATAAAAATATAGGCTAAAATTAGATGAAGCGTTTTTATCAATGTATAGAATGATGTTTATAAAATAAAATTAAATTTAAAACATGATTATGTCCAAACTATTAGTTAAAATAATTATAGCCTAATTTGTACTGTAAGAAAGAACACATCTGAATAGTATGCTGAGTTTACATCATAAAAACAACACAACTTTTTTTTTTTTTTTAATGTAGCAAGCAGTAATAACATAAAATAATCATGGAATTAGAATTTCATCAAAAAAATAAATCTCTAAATGTAAATTTAGGGATTATAAGAGTGTTGTGTCAGGTTCTGCTGTAAATTATTCCATTAAAGTGGGGCATCATATCTGATAGTAGACTTTCCATTCTCATTGTTTACTGCAGCTGAAGTCTGTGGATTGTGTTCGATAAATTACAAATCTACAGGTGGTAAATGAAAAGTATATGAGATTAAATTAGAATTCTAGCAGTTTTTGTGCACTTAAATGTATTTTTCCTGTACTTAAAATTCCCTTTAATCTTGTGTCAAAAGTACACTTACAAATTCTGTTTTGTTTTAAATAGAATGGCAGATACAAAAATAAAAGTGATTGTCTGCATGTGTGTGTGTGCTTTTGTTGAGTTCAGTGATTAATCTTAATGACACAAGTCGTATAGACCGGACTATGTGATTGTATGAACAGACTGTGAGAGCAAAACGACTTAATATAGCTTCTGCTGGCACATGGAGATGAAAACAATCCTGTTATCTAAATGAGTCATTCACTTCCTCATTGGTCTTTGAGAGGCTTCACATTTCTTGGGTGGAGTTCTGATACTATTTCACATATTGCTTCACATCTCACCCTGTTGCCTGTCAGTATAATGCATTATTCACTTTGTTCAGGCCTTGCTCATTGTATCTCTCCAGTTCAAAAGACTCACCATATCAGACTTGATTCTGATGTGGCAAGGTGATAAACTAAGGCTGTTCTTGACACCCAGCTACATAATTGTAAATCCTGCAATGGGAAGAGAGCTCCCAACATTCCTCCCGCACCCTATGTCTGACTTTGATCCCTGCCTTGCAATGCATTTTACCCCAATCCCTCCTGTTCATCCCTTTAATTTTCACATCCTCCATTTGATGAGCGCAGCTTTCATGTCATCTGCATGTTTGTGTGGGCTTCCTCGCAGTGTTTTGTTTTCTCCATCCACATACTGTACGCTTGTGCTTGCTCGTCTTTGTTTCGCTTTGTTGTTCTTGTTATAGCTGTGTGTCTCTGCGTATCTTCCTGTACATTTGTTCTTGGCACTGTGTGTAAGAACACTCAGAGCCGATGGAAACTGGAGTCAAACATACAGTACTTGGCCAATATGGCTTATTCTGAGAAGAATTTATCCTTGGTTATGATTTTAAATGTGGAATCAGCCCTGTGACAGACTGATGACCAGCCATGAAGCTCTTCTCCTTTCTGTTCAATGCATCCCACTCCTCCCTGCAACCATGAAAAATAATACGAGAAATAAATGCACTTGTCCCACGTTATTGTGAATGATTCAGGCAGAGTGCACTGCGGTATTTTTGACAGGAATGAGGAAAGTCTGTTGAAATTCTCAAATGTGTTACATAAAGTGCAATTTCAAGCTTTTCTTTAAGCTCAAATGTATTTTGCACAAGGCTGCATCAGGGTATTCCAGCAAAGACTTAAATAAATGAGACATTCCCCTCTTTTGAGTACACATGCTGATGCCAAGTCTTATGAAATACACCATGACAAAGAGTAAAGGAAGATGATATCATCACAGGGAAAAAGACCTCAGGGTACAGCACGTGCATGATGCAAGACAGCAACATCTCGCCTTTGAAAAACCTGTGTAAGTGCTCTTACGCTTTCGCTTTGAATTGACGGCCAGTTAAGCTGTCATGGAAGCTATAGAGGTCCCAGTGGAAGACGCTTGTGTTCTTATGGGAACAGCAAAGTTGCAAACCTTTCTTCTCTTTGTGCTGTACATGCCCTGCAAAAGAAATGACTGACTTTCCAATCAAAATATAGCAAAGCTATGACGAGCTAATTCAGGTGTAATTTAGACTCTCAGTCAGATATTATGTGTATTGATGAGTTTTAGCCATATGGCTGCACAGCTCGAGGGAGAGCAATGTTGGTTTGGTGGCCAGTCCACCAGACCACTTTGGTCCAGATTGAAATATCTCAGCAGATATTGAATGCATTGCTATAACATTTTGTACAGACATTGAGGGTCCACAGAGAATGAATCCTTGTCTTTTGCGATTCCTGACCTTTCCTGTAGCGCCACCAGCAGGTCAAAGTTCTGACCTCTTCAAGGAAATATCTCAACATCTACTTGATGGATGGACACCATCTAACTTTTCATTTAGTGTCACCACATGGCTTTGAGTGAAATGTCAGCTATGGAATGGATAGCCATGACAATCGGCAATCCACCGACTGTTCGTGTTCCCCCAAAGATGAACTGTAATGATTGGAGATCCATTAACTTTTCAGCTAGCGCCATCCTCAGGTCAAATTTTTAATTTGTTTAATACTTTGATTTATGACCAAATATCTCTGCAACTATTCCCATCAGCCACCGCTGTACTTTGTGTTTAGCTCTAATTAGCAAATGTTAGCATGCCAACACGCTAAATTAAGATGGCGAACAAGGTAAACATTATACCTGCTATACATGAGCCATGTTAGTACTGTCATTGTGAATTTGTTAGCATATAAAAAAAGCTTCGCAGAGCAGCTAGCATGGCTGTAGGTTGTTTTTCTCGTCAGATATGAACCCAAAAATGTGATGATCATCAAATTTAATCAGGGAGATGGAAATGATATGATGTTCACTGAGGGGTTTCTGCATTCCTATGAGCAGAAATGTTCTTAAAGGTAGACTTCCATTGTTCTCCATTCTTTTTAATATGCTGTTTGTCTGTAAGTCTTCTAATATTCCTCTATTAGAAAAACAAGCAAGCCGCAGGTGCTAATTTTTTTCCTACAAAGCATTGTGTGAAGCTGACTGCGAGAGGACGATGATATGTGGAGCTTTATATTCAGTGTGAAGTATTGTGGGCTGATTATATACAGCTCACCCAGGAAGTTTATATTAGTTGTTAGAGGCTGTTTTTGTTGGTTTGTTTTTGTCCCCCCTCCCCCCTTAGTGGAATTACCTGACAAGGACAAGAAACCAAAGCAACTGGACTGTTTTTTAAATGAGATGATATGTTTCCAAATCAAAGTAGAAAGCTCTGAACAGGATATTTGATTGTCAATAGATTGAAATGAGCTGGAGAAGGTTATTTTATTTTGCATTGTTCATCTGTGACATTATACTGTGATTTAGATGAACTGTATGTCTATATGTTGATCTAAAACAAGAAACGTATACGGATAACACTATTAATTTTAATAAACTCTGTAATATAATTTCAAGTGATAACAGGTGTGGAGGGTAATGGGACTGATAACAGATTGAAATGTAAAGGAAATGTGGCTTCACAGCTCATTTCACCACTCAGCATGCATACAGCATGCAAATCCAGTCGTTCCCTTTGTGCAGAGTAATATTCTGCACTGTCACTGTTGAGAGGAAGATGTACTGCTATCAAAAGTACAGACCAAAGAATTTAAATTTGGGATTAAATAGAGCCAATTCAAAGCAGATAATTTTACCATTTCGTTTCTCCTACTGGAGAAATGCATAACAAGAAAGTCGCTGCTGGTGAAGACTCAACAAGGGTTCTTCAAGCGACAGAGAATATTTCAGAAGTTAATCACATTTCTGTCTGACAGTAGCAGCCGTCTCCATCAAACCCCACTCGCTGAGAAATAACTGAGGAATTTCATGGAAATTAACAGGCTCTTTTTTTAATATATAAAAAAATCCATTCAAACACTGATTAAACACATCACAGCTAAAGAGATTTATGGGTGTTTTTTGTGGCTCAAACTCTCAAAGTCTATACTTACCTCCAAGTTCAAAATGTGGACTCACTGAAGCTATTTAAAAAGAACTTCAAACAGAGGTCCCACTTTTAATACCTGTCAGAAATCATTCCAGAGGAACAGCAGCAGAAAACAGGGATTAGCAGACTTAATGCTCTGTCTTAAAAAAAATCAAATTCCCTCCTCAAAAATGCCGCACAAACTGGAGTCGGATGAACTTTTCTCGAAAACGTCCAACAACGGAGGACTGGCCAAATGCAGCATGAGTGGAAAATACAGATTCTTTGAAAAAGCTATCAAAATATAGTAAAATATTGAATGCAGTATCAGTGTGCATATGTCCTTGTTCCCCCTGTAGCCAGAGGGAGGATCTCTGAGGCCATGGTCCTCTCTCTGGGTCTTTGTAGTAGGCGCCAACTCCAATCTGACTGACCAACTGAGATAAGGCGCTCCGAATCCCTACCATTCATTTGATCTGTGGCTATTGGTATTCCAAGTCCATTTCTCATTTTAACTTTTGGAAAAGGAGAGCAGGTGTGCCACTCTAATGTGCTGCTCTCTGTATCTGACATCAACCTCAGGCACAAGAAAGAGAAATGAACTGACTGACAGCGCTATCTGGGCAGAGATAGAGGGAGCGGGGGGTGGTCTCACTGTGGAGGGAGACATTCAAAATAATCTTCTCTCTTATACCAAACTATTTAGTTTCTGAAGCCTCGGAATGCCGCTCAGTGATTTGTGTGCTTAATATTGAGGATATGTATGCAGCATCGCATTTTGCACCAGACTGCGCTTTGCTGAGTGTGATATAATTGCACTAATGAAGAGCGGTTTCACTGGCTCATAAAACCCACAAAAACCCACAGAGACCATTCACATTGATAATACTTCGTTAGTTATTTTGCTAATTTCCATTCTTAGTCCTTGAGAACAATAAAGTTGTGTTGCTAATGGAAGAAGAAGGAGAGCAAAGGGAAATAATCAAATGTTAATTTTCACACAAGGCACCCTGGGACATGACTGATACAGGCCTGGATGCAGTTGTCTTTAGAAATTAATTCCCTGCAAGCTGTCTCGTTTTATAATGTTTCTAAGTGATTCACTGAAATGGATTTATCAACAGTAAGTGAGAAAGTTGGACCGAGGGAGTTAGTTACTGTCGGAAAAGTGTGTGTGACAGTCGAGTGAGTCTTCTGTCACAAGTTCAACAAATAAAATCTGCCACAAAAAAGTTCGCTTCCTAAGACGCAGCTCAAGTTTTATATGCATTCATCTCTCAAGAAAAGCTCAGCATGAAAGATGTTTTACTCAAACGTGTAGCCCTTAAACCATCGTATACCAAGAGAGAGCAGTAAACTGAACTGTTCTACAGCTAATGCTAATGCTACCTGATGCTACAGTTGTGTACGCAGAAATCATTGACTTTCGGTCTTGTTCTGCTCCACCTGAGGTGATCCAGAACAGGCCGTCCTTACTTGAGCATCGCTAATCCAGGGGTGTTCATGTAACATGAAATCAAAACAAAAACCCTCACCCCCATTCTGATGAAGCGCTTTCAGAAACTGGTTCTATAGGCTCCAAGTTTGCATTCAGAACCACCAGATACACAGAGGATCTGCCCTCACACACCTTGAAAGTACCAACACCTGCGTCAGACTGCTGTTCGCTGATTTCAGCTCAGCATTCGACACGATTTCCCTCATGGACCTGATGATGGGCTTGAGGACCACATTCTGCTAACAGATACTGGACTTCCTCACAAACAGACCACAGACAGTTTAGATTGACGGTCAAACCTCCCCCACCCTAGTGCTGAACATTGGAGCACCCCAGGGCTGTGTGCTTAGCCTCCTCCTGTTCACCCACAACTGCAATCCCCAACATGGAGAGATCTCCGTTGTGAGTTTTTTTGGATGACAGAACCATCATAGACCAGGTTTCAAACATATCTTAGGATATCAGCAGTCTTGCAGGGCGATGCACAGCGAACAAGCTAACATGTTAAAAAGACACCTGTCTACATCGGTGGAGCTAAGGTGGAGCAGGTGAACACTTTTTGGTTCCTGAGAATCAGCTTCACAGAGAACCTGTCACAGACATCACACACCTCCGCCCTGCCAAAGAGAGCTACCCCACTCCAACCACAGCCTGTTCACTGTGCTGCCGTACCACCCGACCACAGAGCAGCTTCTTTCCTCATCCTCTGCACTCCACCATAAATAATGGTTTTGGTTTTTTGTTCTGTGTGTAACAAAAAGGGGCTACAGCTTGCATGTTGTTGTATAACCCTATGCTGGAGAATGATTAACAAATAATAATAATAATAATAATAATAACAATAAACTTTCTATACAATAAAGTTCATACAGGTTTCAGAAATTCCATGCACCAAGTGCTTCACATAAAAAAGAAAGACATGGAGAGAACATAAAAACAGGGACGGAAAATTAATGAAAAATAAGATGGAGAATAAATAAACCCACTTGATAATAATAGTAATAATAACAATGACGATGATAATTAGATAAAACTAAAGACTTTCATTCTCAGTTTTCAATTGAACCTTGAAAATGTCCCAGCTGAAGATCTTTACATATAAATGATTTCCAGACATATTAACAAGCCTGTTCTGAAGTCAAACTACGTCATGTTTATTTCTGACTTTTTGTCTACCTTCTATGTTTAAATGTCATTTGTGTTGACATTATGCTAGCTGATGGATCTGGGAATCAACACTTAATTTACACAACATCAGCAAGCAACGCTCCATGCAAGGAAGGGCCTGTTACATATAACGGTATCTCTACTCTTCTGCAAGTCAGCTAAAAGAGTTTATGATATTAGTGTGGCATTACTGGCCCTTTACCGCCGTGTAATGTAGCCGCAGCACTTAAGCACTCGATGCTCTCCTCAAAGGCACTGAGCCAGGCGCAGACGCTCAGATTAAGATTCACACAGAGATGAGTCCTCCTGCCTGACACTTGATTGATCTGAGCGTTCACTGCGAGCAGAGCCTCTTTTGTCTTTCACTTTATCGGCTCTCTCAAGGTCATAAAAGATTCATGCACCACGGCTTCCGGTGTTTTTTAATTTACTTTAAGTAGAGCATTGCAGAGAGACGCCGAGAGAGAACAACGGCGTGTTGATTTTCTGGTTGTTTTTTGTAGTTCAGTTTAACCAGTGAACAAAGTGAAAGATGGCTGATTAGTGAGGAAAACAAGCTCTTTTAAACCAAAGTATCCAAGGAGCCATCTGTTTTTTTTTCTATCTTTAAATGCAAATCTACTCCCACGCCTTCTGCTCTTCCTTTAAACTGATGCAAACAAGCTCACTAGTTGTGAAGTCGACCGCAGCGTCGCATCCACAGTGCAGATAAACATACTGCAGACTCAAAGAGTAGAGATTTAAACACACATTTACATCTGAAATTAAATGTGATGACACATCGTGCAACAATAAATATTGGTAAACTCGTATAGTAAGGAGAATATCAATAGAAAGCAGCTGACGGAGGGAATATTTTACCATACGTTTTTGTCTAAACACCATCACAATCACAGCTCAATATTAAGGCAAAATTCAACACTAATGTGACAAAGCTGTCAATCCAACTAACACGAATATGGCTTCTTGCTTTTGTTAAAATACTTAAAAAGCCCCCCCCCCCCCCCCAAAAAAAAGTCACTTGGTATTCATTACTGTAATACTTCTGCAGCAATTACCATAAAGCTGCTCCTTTTTAAAGAGGTTATGGAAGTGCTGAAGCAGGCAGCTCCTCCTGACAGCCGTATGAAAGCTCAGCTTTTTCACTTGCAATCCATCACTGAGCTAAAGCGTGCTTTGACAAATTTGAGTCTGTGCACTTTTTCAGGGGATGCATGTGTTTTATCATCCCCAGTTCCACCCAAAGGAAACCTGTTGTGAACGGGCTTTGAAGTCACCTGTTTTGTTTGGAGGCCGACCACTCCGCTCACCATGTGTCATCTTGCTTCAGCGCTAATATATATATATAATTACAATATATAATAAGCCGACAGAGAAGCGAGGAGGGGTTTTGCACATTAAAACAGTAATCTGAAGGCAGTTGGTTGGCGGGCGGATAACTGCAGCCCGTGGCTCGTTGTCACCAGGCCCCGCCCTCCCTCACAGACCAGTCGACACAGGCCAGCGACCTGGACGATGAAGTGCCAAACACGCAGAATAACTCATGTATATACGTAAAACTTTTTTCCTCCAGCGCTTCTTGTTTGCAGCAGCGGGGGAACGATAGTTGTTCATGGATGAGCTTTTGGTTCACTCCCAGTTTAAAGGAGAACTCCACCGATTATAAACAGCAAAGCCTGTTTGCAGGGCTTGAGGAGTGTTGCAGCATATGTGAAAAAGGCTGCATGAAGCCTTTTGTTGCTCCAGAGAGAGCTGCACAAAATCTGATAAATTGCATTAAGTGATCTCTGACAGAGCTGTTGGGGGTTGAGTTGCATCGTGGGTAATGTAGCCGCAGAAGGCGTGGGATAAAATATAAGATATCTGCTTCTGATGGATCAATTTTGATCTTTTTTTAAACTGTCCATTGTGAGTCTGACAACGTTGTAGCAGTGCAATGTTAAATCGGCAGAGTGCTCTTTTAATACATGCATGAAAGGAATATTAGCAGACCTTGGGTCAGCAAAATGAATAGTTCAACACTTATTTGCACTTATTTTATACTTATCATATCAGGCTTTTTCTCTTGCCCTGTTAAAGATGGAAATGTGGAGCATGTTGTTCTGCCTTCAAGGCGTCAAGGAAGGAAGTAACAGTCGAATTAACATCTGTGTAAAAAGGGTGAACTGCAGGACGGGACAGGGGATGATGCTTTGATGACGAGTTATGTGTGCAACCCACCACCGAGGGATCCAACACGCAGCTAGCAGCAGCTAGCAGCTAACCTACAGCAGCCGAGAATGTTGTTTGCTCAGATATGTTTGGAAAGCAAGACCCTAAAGCTGTTGTGTTACACGTGACGCCTCCTCTTCATCACTGCGTAAAAGGAGCTAAAGGCTACAGCCAGCAGCTGGCAAGCTTAGCTTAGCATAGAAACTGGAAGCAGGGGGAAACAGCTAGCCTGGTGTGTAAAAAAGTTGAGGTTTCCCAGTGGGTCATTATTTAGCTTTCAAGGTGCCAGGCCAGTTGTTTCCCCCTGCTTCTAGCCTCTATGCTAAGCTAAGATAATCCGCTGCCAGTTTTAGCATCACATTTAACTAACAAATACAAGAGTGGTATTGATTTTCTAATCAATTTCTCACAGTACCAAGAAAGCAAATACACTTTCCCAAAAATGTCAAACTATTCCTTTTAGACAGACTGACTCGATGTCTGCTAATTGTTCAAATTTGTTCAGGGCTCAAACAATAAGGACATTTGATGAATGCAAAAGAGGCTTTGTTTTCTGGCAGGAGGCACCATTTTTCCAGCAGTGAGAAACCCATCAGCGCTCACGTATTTCTTTACCTCCTGCAGGCGAGAAGTCAAAAGACAGAAAGACGTGTGGAGGAGTCGAAGCTCGCCGTGGAAGAATAGGAGAGTACAGCTGCACTGTGCAGGCAAGCCAGCGCTGCCATTGTTACGGCCATGCAGACGCTGAGTTTTAGATTAAATAGAAAAGGTTTCAGCTTTTCAGACAGCTGAAAATGTAATCTGCTGTTTCTATAGTCTGCCCATCATCAGCGTACTGTAGCTCTCCTGTGACTCAATACATTGCAATTGTTTACAGTTAAAGTCCTGGAAATGTGAGGGGTTTTTTTTTAGGACTACGATCCCCACAAAGATGGTTGTAAAAATTGCAGCAACAGCTTCGCTCTGTAAATCACGGGCTGTTAAATTTTGAACAAATGGATTTTCCCCCCTCATAAACAGTACAACTGCATCTTTCCTCGGAAACAATTTTCCTGCGAGAGGCGAGTAGGAAGCGATGAGTGCAGGAGGAAAAAAAGAGAGCCGCTTTATGAAGCTGGTACCACTTCATATGGGATAATGGGAATTATGCAAATGAGGACCGGCCTTTAAAACATTAACACAGGGAGAAGTCATGCAAATTACAAAAGTTCTTGATACCAGATAAATTATAATTTCATTTATCTCCACAGTTTCTCTCTTATGCTGTGATTTTTCGGAGTAGTTCACAGAATGTTTTTTATTCTCAGGAGACGGAGGACACAATGCTTCTTTCTGAGAGGAACAACAAGTTGCCTTCATGAATGTCAATCATGTTACTGAGGCTGCTGCATTGGCAAGACTGGGACAAAACATTTCCAGAAAGAAGAAAGAGTTAGTGAAGCTATTATAATGGAAGATAAAGATGTCTACAGCCATGCTGGTGTGCGAGGACATTTATTCTAGTGAAGAATAAATGCATAATTGAATTCATGGTAACTTTATAGCATATATGTATAGACACAGTATACATAAGGCATTCCATTACCTGAGTCTGCAGAATTTACTCGCCGTACGAAAGTATGCCTCATCTGAGCCTCTTTGCCTCATTCCAGCATACTGTACAGATTATCTGTGTCAAATGCACCTCCACCTCATAATAAACACGAGGGCACTGCTGCGGATTAGCACTCTGCAAATATGTAATTATGCATCATCCACCATACTGAAATGTGATTAGGCAGAGGCAGGGATGTTTTGCGTGAATGTGTGTGTGAGGCAGAGATAGACAGGGAGATGGATGTAGCGGCAGAGTGAACATTTTAGGTATTTACATGCAGGTTTAAAGAAGCAAATGTATGAAGGATGTTCTTTCCCTGATCAGTGCTCATAACTTCCTCATGTCTCAGCTACAGTAAACCAAAGAGAAGTCGATGTACAGTCTTCCCATGATGTGAACAAGATCTCACACTGATAATCCTCATCCCACGAGCACCATCTCTGCACATCAAGATCAGAGCAGCGATTCCTTTCAAAGACGCCTGAAAATTATTTTGCTTGGAAATTGCATGCGAGTGGAAAAAAAAAAGCCAGCAGGTGACGGGAAAGGAGAGGCTGAAGAGCAGCGAGTCTGCACAGTAACATCTGACTGCTCTAGTTGAGCAGAATGGAAAGGCCTCATTAAATTTTAATTGCGGCACGATGCTGAGTGCATTGCCATTTACATCAAGATGCATGTGACCTTCCTTTTTTTTCTCATTTCGCTTCCACCAAATGAGCGTCTCATCTGTTCCCTTGTCATCTTAGCAGCCTTGCGATTAAATAAAAGGATGTCGGCGAAAACAAGGACTCAGTTAATTTTTGCGCTTTAGATTTTTACAATAATAAACAGAAAAACACTGACAGCTGTTCAGTATCCCACAGGAGTAATCTGCATTTCATTTGACTCTATGTTTGTGGATATGGGCATCTTTTTGCAAGTGTTGCGCTTGTGTTAAGAATGAGAAATTCTGCTTGTAGCACTGCTAAGTTATGAAAATAAACACATATAGGACCAGTCTGCTTGTGATATGAAAACAAACTGCAACCAAATCTCCCATTAAAGACTGCTGTGTATACACAATTAGCACCATGATGCTCTGACAGAAGAAATCACACTCCAGCATCAAGAATAAAACCTGAGTCCCACGGCTCCTTGCTGTTCCAGGTTGACGTGAGAAGGAGTCACACAAGCAGGAAGCAGCGTGTTCAGTATTCATGCTGCAGGAGATTGCTGCGTGTTTATTGTCTTCCTGTCCTGCATGGGTGTTGCATTACAAGGTATTGTCTCCAAATTGCCAGAATCAATTAATATGAATAATGAATGCAACTGACGCTGTTGGTTGTGAGAGCTCATTTTGTTCCAGCTCTCGCACATGCAGGGTGGTTTAATTTTGCAGGAGGTACAAGAAGCTAATTCCTTTATAGATAAAAGCAAGGCCTGGGATATTCCTCATCAGGTAAAAGGCACCAAAAGGTCCTCAATAATCCTCACACCACAAACTCTGTGCTGTCCAGCACCACAATGGCTAAACATGGCTGTTAAAATGGATCAAATTCACAGGGAGAAGGAGGGCGATCTCATCTCATGCTTGCACTGACACCACACGGTTAAAGCGAGAGAAATCAATGGTATTACTAACCCCACGATCACCACACACACTCCAGCCACCACAGCTGGAAAGCTCACACATATTAGCCAGGTCAGCAGGCACTGAGCAGTGGTCACCGAGCACCAGCAGACATTTTACAGCTCTTTGCGGCTCAGCGTACAGTAAGAGCACACACAATGTGCTCATCCAATCCATTACTGACAGGGATCCAGTAAGTGATTAAAGTAAGTGAATGAAAGTAGTTTAATACGGCAAATGGAAAAATAACTGCGTCCAAGAATTTCAGAGCAAATTATTTTGTGTAATGATCTGAGGGACAAATCAAAGACTGAAGAGAAAAGAAGCATCAGATCAGGACTAAGAGAGACGACAGCCAGGCTCGTGGCTTTGTGTGGCTCCGCTGAGGCACAGCAGCGCTTTCAGCTAAATGCTAATATCAGAATGCTAACATGCTGAGCAAGCACTAAACACAAGTGAATGTCATCAGATTTGCAGGTATTTGGTCTCAAACTGCAGCATCACACACATTTTGACCTCACGGTGGCGCTAAATGAAAAGTCAAACCAACAACATGTTGTGCTAATTCATCTCATACATGTTGAGATGTTTCACTGGGTAAGTGAAAGCTTTGACCTGCCGGTGGCACTTAAGGAAAGGCCAAAGGATTACAAAAGCCCAGAGGCTTCATCCTCTGGGGGCCATGAGTGTCATGTCCATCCATCTTATCGTTGTAGAGACATTTCAGACCAAAGTGGTGGACTGCTGGACAAAACTTGGATGAGAGATCAGATGAGATCATGCTAAACCAGTATCCATCTTGCCAGGCTTTAAGCTACGTGCTTAAGGCTGAACCGTGGCTTGGACCAATCAGCATCCCCTGAGGAACTACTGGTGTACAGCTACAGGTGTGGTTTAGGTGTGTCAACAAGAGAGCTGGTGTCCGTTTGAAAACAAAAATGGCGGCTCCTTAACAGTAAGCGTACATGCTGCTTTAGCATCACTTAAATCAGAACTGGAGAGTATTTCATCTCTGAAGGAGGAGCAAAGAATGACACTGACTGCTTTCACTCTTCCCCTGACTGGCCCTGGCAAGAGTTTCACCCTCTGTTAAGTCATGTGGTTTGTTGATCTGATTGGTTGAAGTAGCCCGTGATAGACAGTGATAGACAGACGGTTCATCCAACCACCTGACTGTCAAGTATTATTTGACAGCGCCTGCTATTAACAAACAGTTTCCACGGACGACTCCTGGGATGGCTCTGTGTGACAAACCATGTGGTGCGTCAGGTTAGGACAGACCATCATTACTAAAGTCACGCCGCTGACATGGCGACAATAAAAAGTAGATGCTTCATGTTTCCTGTAAGCATCAGTCCCACCTGACACTGATCTCTCTGTCTGTGTTCGTATCAGCCGAGCTTCGCTTTACAAACAAAACAAGCCATCAAGCTTGGCTGACAACCTTCATGGAGGGTTGCTATGGCGATCGTCCCAGCACATCAGTGCATCAATTTTGCATGTGTTGTGCTCTCATGCACAGCAGCAGAAGAGGTTATAAAGAATTCATCTCAACTGATATTAATTTTCCAGTGTCATGTTATTGGTTATCACTCTGCCGTAAGTGATTGACATTATAAATAAAGTTAGAGGCCTGGTTTGATTTGAACAAAAGCTAAGCTAAGCTAACAGCTCCATCCAGTTTAGGGTTTTCATTGCTCTTTCACCTGCGTTTCTTAGCGATTATGATGCTGTTCAGTCATTTACATCAAACCTCACAGATTAAACTCTTTACTTAGATTACTGGTTTGTATTGAGCTGTCATACTGGATGCACAGATTGGTCATTGACTGAAAGGGCCGATATGCAATTTTACCAGCATTAGTCCACGTTTGTACCGGCAGTTATAGCAATATACTGCTTTGTGTTTGCAGCTCTGCAGGTTATAGCTCAATCGATCTATTAGCATTTACATTATCGACTTTTATGTCAATGAGCAATTAACAAGGGGGTGATTAATTGTGTCCAACAGCAGGCTAAACCGAGAGCTACGATTAGTATGAGGTGTATTAGGGTGAATTATAATCTTTTAGAACTGAGGTGCTCTCAGAATATTTATGCAGTATTTCAAGATGAGCCTGTGGCCAAATCCAAATCCAGAATCCCTAAAAACTCTCCTCTTATCTGATGAAAACATCTCAGTAAAAAGCTTATTAACGTAATAACTCACTGGTTCACGTTCAGAATGTAGATCTTTCTCACCCACAGATGTAGGCCATCATTTTTCACCCGTCATTTTACAACATCAGTTCATTATTTTCCCGTTTCTTCTGTTCTCACTCTGGAAAGATTTCTCGTGCTCGATGTAAGTCTTTAAAATGATGTCTAGACAGTACAGCTGCTGTTTTGCACAGTGTATTAGAACACCTGCCTGAATTCTGCATCTAAAAACCTGCTTACCGCCCAGGAAAGCTGCCAAATTATTCCAAACTCCAGCAGAGGAAAAACTTCCCTCTAATCAAGTCTGCTCAGGTTTATTTTGTTAAATTTGCGGCAAGCTGCTGGTGGGAGAGGAGTTAATTAGACCCGACAACTAAGTAACATTATGAGAAAGATTTAATACAAAAAACTGCAGTGTGGGAGCACTTAAGTCGGGGGTTAGCACAGGCATTAAGTGCTACCATGTGGAGAAAAGTGGAAGAGCTTGATTATTTCAGCAGCGACTGATTCCTTCCTGTCGTCCCCCAGAGAACAACTCGTTCACCTTTAACTTGATAAATCATATTTTGAATATGTATTTAACAGAAGGTGTTGAATTGCTCTCAACAGTGAAATCAAAATAGAACTTACGATTTGATTATTTATCTTCACACATGTGCTTTAGTTGTTAGAATGAGGCCTTTTGTCAGAAGTTTCTACTGTAGTTTTTTTATTTCAGTACACAATGTTAAACTTATTAAGACATGATTTTCAAAAAGTGCCCGGCAGGGACTGTTGATGGTCTCACTTCTTAACAAATAACGCCCTCTTGTGGTGCGTGAACTCCTTTACAAGCACACTTTCAACAAGCCTTCAGTGCTGTTTTTAAGGAGGAAGCTGGACGTGTCCTTGAAGGAAAGCTTCTTTACAATCATCCCTTATCTCTGCCACATACAGAAGCCCCGTTACACCTGTTGGCTTTATTATATTTTTGTGTGGAAAACCAAACACTTCTCATCAACATGCACAATAATTAAATTGAGTAAAACTATAGTGTATACATATATTATTTATACTGCATATTTATACTGCAGTATTATTATTATTATTATTATTATTATAGCAGTACTTGTTACTTGATGTGGAATATTGTACAACAGATGTAATTCTGTATAGAAGGCTGGAGAATTGTAGTATAATGTAAACATTTCTACATATTCTCAAAGATATTTCTTATTTCTTTCTTCTGTTTTATTACTGTTATCCAATCGGAGCAACTGAGCCAATTTCCCCTCTGGAATAATAAAGTATTCTGATCATGATTCTGATACCAATATGATGAACCATGGTGGATTCTCAGAGCCTGAAGATTGACTGAAAAGGATAAGTTATGCATGCATTCTGTAAACTCCCGGTAAGTCACATAACCTTTATTTAATCAGGTCATCTAACTGAGATCAGCGCAGCAGACAGAAATAAAAACACAAATAAACTGTAACGAGACAAAAGCGCACACACAAAGAGCATGGACATAATGAAAGCACGTACAGCTCGGAGACCATCACAGACATAATACATTCAAGTTATGACAACACGATAGCGCGTGCACGATACCAGGACCCTGCAGCCGCTGAAAGGAATCCAGCCATCACTGTTATTATTTACACCTGCGCCATCACAGGCCATCGCATGAAACATAACAACAAGAATAAAAAAAATCCTAACAGGTGCAGCAGGAGAGAGGTTGCAATCCAACATTCAATGCACACACGCTCAGGAAACACCTGTTGAGGTGCACCACCGCTGTGCAGGGCCTTTAAATGAAAGCTAAACACAGAGCACACATCCATACACTTTAATGACTGCAGGGCCTCATATTAAATTTGCGTATGTTGGGGCATAACGCTCTGGAGGCAGCTCTGCATCTGGTGCAAACCTTAATCGACAGCAGAGTGCACCTGTGAATTCAAGGCTCGTCTTGCAAACCGGAATTGAAAACACAATGAGCCGCGACAGTGAGAGTTTTAGCATGCTAACAGTCGCTAATTAGATCAAAGTCATTACGACTGATCGTCTGGAAACCACCAAAGGTTTGTGCTAATGCATCTAATACACCTTGAGATATTTCACGAGTGAAAACTTTGCAGTTTAACGCAGTTTAAACATCAACAAATATGTAAACACAGAACGACTTTCGAATGGATTCACTCACACACACACACACACTCTCACACTGACTGTTTAATACACACACACAGAAACAAATGCACACAGTCTGTTTCATCTGCTCTGTTGTTTCTGTGCTGAATCTGTTATATCCACTTATTTATTCAGTTGTTTTATCCCGAGCCAAGCCTGCTTTTTAAACCCTGTGCATATTACATCTGCTGTCTCTCTCTGCTCATCTGTACTGTCCCTGTTTAATGCTCGAACAAATAAAAATAAGCATTACCTAGAGCATCCACACAGGAGACACGTGCCCGACCTAAACAGATATATATATATATATATATATATATATATATATATATATATATATATATATATATATATATATATATATATATGCAGGCAAGTGTACAGTGTAAAACATCAATCCTTAGGGAATTGCAACTTATATTGTTCTAAATCAGTTATGTATTTCCAACATAAAAATAATAACAGGAGCAGCAGTGGCTGTTTGAAAAACACATGATTTGATGAAGTGGTTGCTGATGCTTCAGATTTGCTTCGAAAGATTCTTCAAAATTCGCCGCCCTGCCGACATTTCCTGAAAATAAAAGCCTCCGGATTCTGCCTTGAACGAGCTGTTGCGACAGATGAAGATCTCAATTCAAAGTCCGGCAGCAGAGAGTCTTCAAAGGAGGACGACTGCATAGAGAATCAGAAGATTTTTCTCAAACAGAATTACAGAAACGTGTCTGCATGAGGAGTGTGTGTGCAGGCGCTACTTCGAGCGACTGTGCTCTCCAGCAGCAGCGACTCCAGTTAAATACATTTGGGATTATTTGGGTTTGGATGAGCCACATATTTTGCCGACAGTCTAAACAAGAATTACTCCCCTGCGATGACGAACGGCCTCGGGCATCTGAAACCACTTTTAAGATGATTTCACAGATGCAGCTTCTGACATGATAAGACACCAGCGGTAGTGGTGAGGCAACTAATATTACAGACAAAGCAATCAGATGTCAGTGGGTTTCTGTGATGTGTCCACGAGTAATAAGGTTAAAGAAGCATTTCTAGTGTTCCAGTATTCGAGATAAGTTACTTAGTTTAAGCCAGAGCACTCTAATATGTGTCCTAACGTGATTCCTGGCAGAATGATGAGGCTGGCAGTCTGGCAAATACGCATAAAAGATATATCGTGTTTGTCTTTCTGGCAAGTTAACCAAGATTTATATGAACAATCCTGTGTTTGTCATCCAGGGAAGTGTGCAAACCGCAGCCAGAAAACTCTGCAGCTCTCTGCCAAGTGGGAACAAGCAACTGATCTCAAGCATCTGTCAGACAAGTTATTTAAACCGTCTCCTCAAAGAAAGACCAGCCGTCCCATCTCGCTGCACGTGCGTGTTTTCTTCCAGGTGCACACTAACACGCTGCAGACCTCCGCACACATCCTGTTTACATCACTGCATGACCCAAGATGGCCGCTGCAGTTTAAACGTACTGGATCAGTCAGTCTGTCTGACAGTGTGGTACACGCCGCATCAACACACGTCAGTGGACAACGAGTTCACGCGACGCTTTATTCTTTGTTTCTCACGCGAAGTGGTGGCCCGTCACCCTGACGTCCACACACAAACAACAACGACAAACAATTTCAAATCCCACAGAATCTGTAAATCAAGAAAAATGCAAAACAAGCCGCTTATAAAGATCAGAAATAAGAGAAATGATTGGAAAAAAAAAACTGTCACAAACACAAAGCGCCAAAACAACACAAACAAATCAAAAAGGCCCCAGAACAGCAACAACAGTGTAACGTGTGTGAGAGACTTTGTTAACTCTTAAACTGGTGTTCATGTGTTTAGACCTGCATGGACATGCATTCATTTGGAATCAGTACTGCAATACAAAATAATCCACGACAAGTAAAAGTTCTGCAATTAAAGTAAGTATTATTAAAAGTAAAAGTACTCACTATTCAGAAACAAAGGCCTCTGTATACTGTTGTATTTGTATCACTGGTCTGTGGAGCTAATTTGAACTCTTTTAGATCGTACTGGACAGTTATATATATAAGTGGAGACATGCAACAGTACCTAAAATTAAAGAACTTGACTTCATGCCAGACTTCAGAGGTGGAACATAACATTTAAAATAACACAGTAAAACATCTTTAATCTCGTGTGAGGGGAGATGAACCTGTTCCTCCTCCTGAGGGACCTCAGAGGGTTCACTGTTGTCTCAGATCTTCCTCTTTTAAATGACAACATGGAAAACATCAGTGGTGGAGTCAGACTATGCTCCAGTGGAGGCGGGCACGAGGACACGCTGCTGCCTAACGACGGCCGGTCGCCGTCAGAGGAGGATCTGGCAGCAAGTCAAAGGTTGCCAATCAATATATGTTGTTTCATCTTAATTCTTTAAAATGGAAAAGAATGTTGAAGACATCTTTTTACATTTTCAAATGACATTTACCAACTGATGTTAATTAAAGTAAATCAGATTTTAATGAAGCTCTAATTCAGTGACCGTTATTGGTTTCACTGTGTGAACCCTTTCAAAAGAAAAGCATTGATGTGCAGCGGATGGCACAATCAAAGAGAAGGATTACTCCAAAATAAAAGCTTTACCTGCACTTAACATTTCACAAGGAGGCTCCTCGGGAACTGAGTTACAGAAACACTAGATTTGAAAGTTTCTACACTGGTCTGTCAATGTGAGACACGATAAATAAAACAACACGATGCCTTCACTGTACAGCTTCACTCATGACGGTCAGGTAATCAACATGAAGCCCTCCCACGCCTGCCCTCCTCGTCTTGGTGGTTGTTCTGCAAAAATTGTGATGTTTTTCCGAATTTATCCATTGACATTGGTTTCTGAGAAAAAAATCTCGGGCTAAAAATGCATCCTGCAGCCGCACTGTACGGCTCAGTCTGCACGGACAGCACCTTCACTTTGAATAGTTATTTCTAGAGGCTCACAGTCATGCTGGGCTCAATCAATTCTCACTGGGTGTTTGCCACAGTGAGCTCACGTGGTGGAAACAGGACAGAGTCGCCCTCTGCTGGTCGAGGTCCCACCTCAACCTCTTCATCCCACTGCAAACTGATGCTCACTTGGCTGAAACCAACTGAGATTTACTTCAAATTCTTGCAAAGATCTCCAATAAGTCGGGCTTAATGTTGTGGAGGCGAATACAGAGTGCTGCACGAGACAACCACAAAATTTCAGTCTGATGGAACAGCGCAGCCATTAAAAAAGCATTGTGTCCTGGCGTGGAATATTTCACTCTGTGTTAATGAAGAGCTGATACACAATTTATAAACAGTGTCAGGAGGTTAAACAGAAATAGATCTATATCTGTCTGCATTCAGTGTTTAGCACTTGTACTGGATCTCCGAGTCAATCTTTAATTGTTCTGCTTTTATTGTAAAACACTTTGTAACTGTGTTCTGAAAGGTGCTGTATAAATAAAGCTGATTATTATTATTAATAGATTGTCTGGGTGAAGCAGACAAAGCCATATTTAGCAGCTACTCTGCACTGCGTTCATTATCAACAATGCTTCATAGCAGATTAATAATACATGCAGAAGTTAAATCGCTGGTGTTCCCCTTCGTTAAGATCAGCCTCATTAACCATGATGCATGTGTGCTGCCATCAAACTGCAGCTTGTTTGACACTAATGGAGTAAAGCTGGGAGTTAATGTGCAGTTTAGGCCGGTGAGTCAAACAGAAAGACGGCTGAGGGACGGATTGCTTCTGAGGACGGTGCAAAACAACAGCGTCGTTATTGGCAGTTACTCGGGTCCGCTTATCATGAACATGCACGTTATTTATCTCTTGATTAGAGTTACATGGACAGACGAGAGACACGGTGCTCCCTCTTGATATCCATTGGCATGCATTTCTATTTGGCAGTCACTCAACTCAATATTTTCTCTTCATATTAGGCCTTAAACACAACATGTGGCTGCATCGGGGCAGTTATGATCATCATAAAGTGGGCTGTGGTAGGAGTGTGGTTACAGACCCTCCCCATCAACCTTTATTTATATTTTTCTTAAAACTCGTACCAGGAGTTCAGCTGAAAACGGTCACTTCTACATCCTGCTATGGTCACTGGCTCCAGGCCAGAGGCTTTGCTTCCCCCTTGTGGATGAACCGTTCACAGCCTCAGACTGAGCTCTCCCGCCGGTCAATACTGGAGGGAGGAACACTCAGAGCTGCACCCAGTGGACGACAGACCGCCCACATGAACGATCAATGCTTCTCGTTTGTGTCTCGAGTCATGGCAAAAAGTTAGTTTACTGAGTGTCTGGACTGTTTGATTGTGACATCTTGAGAAGCCACACATCAAATATTCTAAATAATCAAAATGCAATAATATTTTATAAGCTTTACAAAATAATCACTTAAGTTTGAACATGAAACTGCTGTTTTATTCTCTAATTTCTTTTACTTTATTCCTGCCGGTCCTCCCAGTCATTAGCTGATCCTTCTGGTGGAGATCCCACCATGGATTACAAATCAATAACATTTAAATTCTGTTGTACATGTTTGTAACGTCCTCACATCTTAATGGTGTATTCTTTCATTTAAGTCTGCAATGAAGCTGAAGGTATTAAAGAAAAACTTCACGCTAAATTACCTCAGATATACAGACACTTTTTAAAAACATTATTTATAATAAAGCACAAATATAATTGCTTTTGATTCTATTCCAGTGTTAATGCTGCACGTTTTTCCAGAAAAAATAATAAATGTGCATGTTGTGTAGTGTTTGTTTCCTTTATTGCAGTTTATATTTAATTTAATTTTCTCTTCTTTGCATGTCCATGTGGGATTGAATTAGTGATTTTTTTCTGTTAGGGAACACTGGGACAAATTCATCATGTTGTTGTTTGGCAGAAGAATAAAATCAGGAGCTCTGCATGAACACCGCCTTTAAATAAAGCTTCGGCTAAGGTGGAGATGTGCTAGTGACAATCACACACTGGCAAACATGTGGCATCCTCGGAGTCGGCGTCAAACATTAAAGCGTTACATTAACCCATGTAAACTTAAGTTAACAAAACAACCAAACTTCGACAACAAAACCCCACCCAGTTGCAAGAGGGCGGCTTCATTGGCCCGCGTGTCTGTAAATCCGTTCCCTCTTTATTCGGCGCCTGCCATTGGTCGGCGGTGACGACAATCCCGAGGCGTGCTCCCGCCCACCGAGCGGATCAAGTTTGAATGAACAACAGCAGTCTGCTCCAGAGCTGCTAGTTGCATTTGCAGTAATTATTAAAAGTGTGTATCATATCGCGGGTGCGCTGATCCAGGATGGACATGAAGAAAAGAATTCACCTGGAGTTGCGGAACCGCACTCCGTCAGACGTAAGTTGGCCTCACGTCTCGCTCGGTTCATGTTTCTCACTCAGCTAATGGAGAGCCTTTCGTGTGATGGTCTTGGCGTGGAGACGCAAAGTTTCCTACAAGTTAAAAGATGATGGGGGCGTCGGGTCACATTGTTGCGAACACGCTCGCGGTTGGCAGGTGCCGCAGGTACGCTGCTTCAACTTTTGTGCGGCTCCAGCATCACGTTTTTCCTGTGCGGGTTGAGAATGCAGCACGGCTTTTTACGCCAGCGGTATAAACAAGGCAAGCGGTGCGAGGAGCCATATTTGTAACTTTTGATCTCGGAACGCAGCCCCTCTCGTTTAAAAGCCGAGTTATTGTTATTTACTCGCTGCTTGGTGCGCTATCTGCACGCGCTGGCCGGGAAATGCGTCCACCTGAACATTTTAAGCCGTGCGCTTGGCGCGTTCAGGATGCGGATACTCAAAGTCATGACATTATCAATGATGCATAAAGATCACAGCCTCGAATTGTCGCCTCGCGGTTGCATCCTGCGCCTCCGGCTGCTCCGACTGTCCGGTTTAAGTCGTTTATTTCTGCAGGACGTGCATTGAGACGCGGAGCAGCGCGCACCGGCGAGCCCGCAGCCCGTGCAGCCGACGACCGGAGCCTCGGTGCGCACAGATGGCCGAGAGAAAGCGGCGCTAGCATGGACCGTCACCAGGCAGCAGCCTGGGCGAACACACCGAGACACAGACACAAAAAAACCCGCCCGCATCGTTTACAACCGCTGGGCGTTCAATCAGCGGTCTCATCGAGGCTGGTTTTGGACGAGAGGGCGAGAAACACGATGAGACGCCGCGTTGTTGCTCCAGTTCTCCAGAACTAGGACAAGCCGCCATTTTACTGAGAAACAAAGGCAACTGGAAACACACCGAATATCCCGTCGATGCGACACAAATGACGAGCGGTTCATCATACCTTCGCGTTAACAGAAGTCTAAACGCGCCATCAATCCAATCGGCGACTGTTTAGCGCAAGCAACAATGAAACGTTTGCCTGGCAGCGATCTAATCTGCCTCAGCCGCCCCTCCTACTCACAAATGACCCTGTGCACGACTCGTAGGTCTGCTTCACTCCGACTTGTTTGGACTAGTGTGCCTCTGCGCCGCTCTCAGCCCTTCACACACACCTCTCACCGTTTTTAACTCGGTCACCGGCGGAGATAAACGCCCGCAAACCGCCGCGCTACGTCTGTTTCGACTGGAAAAGCTAATGTGATGTTAAGTAATGGATGCATCGCGATACTTACAGCGCTGAACTGTGCGCTGGACACGGATTATTGATGTACAGTGTTTTTTTATAGTTCCGGTCCTGAGTGCTGATTGGCTGAGTCACGTTCACGCCGCGCTAAAATATCCGATAACAGCGCACCTGTGACCGCATTTCAGACTATTTAAATATCAATGCGCCGACCCAAAATACGCTCATCGTACAGCAACGTGGCTAAAATATAAATCAATTTATTACCTATTCGATTCGGGTTACTTTTTTATAATTAAAAGTGGAGTTAAATCAGTTTTATGACTCTATAAAAACTGGTGGGAGAAGTATAGATCCTTTAGTTACGTAAAATAAGAAATACACGATAAAAAACTCCCTTACTTATTACAGAAGTATTATTGATTAAAAAACAAAACTACTCATGCAACATAATGTTTTATACACATTATTGGATTATTAATCCAATGCAAGCAGCATTTTAATGATATTTCTGGTCAACGTGGAGCCAAATTTAACTACTATATATACTGCCGGGCTGTATTTAATATATATATATATAGATTATGTTTTAAAAGCTGATTATTTATTTTGTATAGGTGGAGTAGAAGTACAAAGTACTTGAGTAAATGTACTGTAAGCCGCTTTGACTGCAGATAAGATTTCAAGGTTGAATTAGTGTGAATCATTTGTTACCTTGCTCCTTAAATTAACACTTAATTTGCATTAAATTATGAAGCCTAGTCAGGAAAAGTGCTTGAAGTGAGCAGTAGCTTCGCAAAAACAAATAAACCTATTTAATGTGACAAATATGGCATTTTTAGTCTGTTTACTTGGCAGACCGGTTTGTCCAAAGTGACTTGTAATAAGTCACATTCAGCCTCAGTCGGAATAAGAGCTAGACGTCATTTGAACTGGAAGAGCACCATCCTGAAATGAACATACTTTGTGTTCTGTGTATGTTGAGCTGTTTTTAAATGTGTCCGTTTGTTCTACAGGTCAAAGAACTTGTGCTAGACAACTGTCGCTCAAATGAAGGCAAGATCGAGGGTCTAACAGACGAATTTGAGGAGCTGGAGTTTCTAAGCACAATCAACGTTGGACTGACGACAGTTGCCCACTTGCCGAAGCTAAATAAACTCAAAAAGGTGAGTGTTTACCTACATAAAACCAGTCGTCGACTTTGAGGTTTTGCATATTTTGATTGTTTAATTGGTCAACAGCTTGAACTCAGCGATAACAGGATCTCAGGAGGGTTGGAAGTTCTGGCAGAGAAATGCCCCAACCTCACACATCTCAACCTCAGTGGCAACAAGATTAAAGACCTCAGCACAATAGAACCATTGGTGAGTGAAAATACTCGGGTAAAAAAAAGCACAGTGTACAAAGCAGCTGGCTGTATTATTCATCACGCTGGACTTTTCTTTTGACAGAAAGAATTGGGGACCCTGAAAAGTCTAGATCTGTTCAACTGTGAAGTGACAAACCTGAACGAATACAGAGACAACGTGTTCAAGCTACTACCCCAGCTCACGTACCTGGACGGGTACGACAAAGACGACAAAGAGGCACCAGATTCAGACGCCGAGGTTTACGCAGAGGGCCTGGATGATGATGAGGAAGATGAAGATGGTAAGTTTGAGGCGGTGGCCAGAGAGCTGTGTCCTTCCTAGCCTCTCTTAAAGGAGGCGTTTGGACATTTGGCTAATAAATAACCACCAACTGCTTTCACCCAGATGTAGATGAGGAGGAGTATGATGAAGACGCAGCACCAGGAGACGAGGAGGAGGAAGAGGGAGAGGAGGATGAAGAGGAGAATGAAGAAGAGGAAGAGGAGGACCTCAGTGGAGAGGTGGGAGGAGGATAAATACATTTTTCATTCAGTAATTGTAAAAAAATGTTCAGTCTGAAATATGCACACCAACTTTGTGTCGTCTTTTCAAAAAAGGAGGAAGAGGAGGAAGATTTGAATGACAGAGAGGTTGACGATGAGGACGATGAGGGTGAGTGGCTGACTTTAACTCAGGAGCTGTCTCCCAATTTCATACAACATGCTCCGTGTATGCAGGAATCAACATACGTAAAGGTGCCCTGTGGAGTTTCCTTGGAAACAAACTTGTGTTTTGCACATTACTTGTTAGTCATCATAACACACAGTGTGTGTTTTTGAGGCCTCACAAACACACTGAATGCAGAGTTTTTAAAATATTTTCAGTTGCATATTTCTTACATCCAAGTTTGTGAACTAACATGCTGCTTCTTTGCATGTCGCCACCAACCGCTGAGCATCATCAGCAGAACAGTCACATTAAACTCATTTGGAAGGATTTTCTCTTCCCAACTGAAGGGGGGGGGATTTGTTAGTGTTTTTCTACAAACAGGAAATAATTCGATAAAATGTGCCGTACAAAAGCTATCAAATAGAATGATGCTGCCAATTAAACGTAACAAAGAGACAGAAAAGTGGTTTTCCAAAATGACTTTTGTCTTCTGAAGCGTTCCTGAAGCGGCTTCACCACCGTCCACCGTTCGTATTAATATTTCCAGCTGCGGGAAGCTCCATCCATTTCATTTGTGCATTGTGGTAGAATAGTGTTATTGTTTTGTTTTTGTTTTTTAAGTGTTGAGATTACTTTTCCAGTATAAAAACACAACCCTGATTACACAGAAGTTGAAGATGGTGCGTAAAACATAAATAAAACAGAATGTGGCAATTTGCTAATCCTTATTGAGCTGATCTACTCAATTGAAAACAGCACAAAGACAAAATATTTAATGATTGACCTCATTAGCTTCATTGGTTTTTGTGAATATCTGATTATTCCGAATTTGATGCAGCAACACGTTTCAAACCAGTCTGGACAGGAGCAACTAAAGACTGGGAAAGATGTGGAACGCTCCAAAAACACCTGTTTGGAACATTCCACAGGTAAACGGGTTGATTGGTAACAGGTGAGAGAATCATGATTGGGTATGAAAGGAGCATCCTGGAAAGACTCAGTGGTTCACAGCGGGGATGGAGCGAGGTTCAACACTTTGAACACATGATTGGATAAAGAATGTTACTGCACGGGCTCAGGAACACTTATTGACTTTTTCCACCAACTTTTCTGGAATCGGGGTTGTAGCACATAGTACAGATTTGGGACTCAGCTGATTCAGAAAATCTTTATTGTCCATCACAAAGCGATGCAAATTCGTCTTGTAACGTGAAACCCGCGAACAGTTTGAGCCAGCGTTGCTGCCGTCGTGACGCAAGAAACCTGAAAGAGAAGTTTTACACACTATTTGCTAGATTCTGGCGTTCGTGTCTCTAAATGTGACTCTTATTTTCTAGAAGAAGAGCGAGGTCAGAAGAGAAAAAGGGAACTGGATGAAGAGGGGGAGGAGGATGAAGATGATTGAGAGTCCTCTTGAAGCTAAGTTGTGAACTGTTTTAAACTTGTATCTCCCAGTCACTTCCCAACAGCCCCATGTACTTTTCCCCCAGTTTCATATTGCAGTAGGAGTGGTTTTTGTTATTGGCCAGTCAGGTAGACGGGGTTGTCTGGACAAATAAGTTAAATTTCTGTACCTTTGATGGTCCCGTGTTCCAGTCTACGGTCCACTTTTAACTGCTTTGTGGACACCGATTTTGTAATATCAGATAATAGCAAAGAAAAACCTTTTTAAGAAATGTTTTTGTTTTCTCACCGTTTGTGTAAGACCAGTTTCTGATGACTCATGTATTTTAAGACCCCCCCCCCCTTCAAAAGAAAAAACAAAATGAAACAAAAAAAGAGTGCATGTCTAATACATTTTAAAGTCAAATACTGGATTTCATGTATGGCTGTCCTCTCCTCGTCTTAAACTTATTTTTGCATTGTACTTTTGTTTGTTTTGTTTTTTTAAATGTAAGTTATGTATTTGTAGTGTCACCAGTATGCCAATACTCTCTGCTGTCCTGGTGTGAAACTTCTGTCTGAACATGCACAGTGTGACCCTCACAGGGCATATTTTTAAATCATAGCAAAAAAATGTCTGCCCTTGTCAAAGCCGCTCCTCCTCCTTAAACCCTCAGCTTTGATAGTTCGGAAATTACGTGTTCTTGTAAATAATGACCAAATCTATTTTTTTGTATTCTCTTTGATGACGGCAGACATTGAACAGACAACTGAGGTGAAACTATGAATTGTAATAAGATATTAAATATGTATGCTGCTTTATCTAAAATACGCAGTGTGAAATTTCTTGAATTTGAACATAACTTTGTATGCATAATCTTTCCATAAATAGAAACGTTCAACATCAGAGCTCATCATTGCTTTTTCCATGTTCTTTTCTGTGGCACACAGGTGGCAATGTTTGAATTTGTGGTGGTAGTGTAGAGAAGTACTTGATATAAATGGAGGTTACAACCGCAACTTATGTGCATTGAAAATTTATTGTTTCAAAGTGTGAACTCTGGAAAACGGTCAGTTATTTGGACTTTGTTTTCATTATTATACGTAATGGTCAAATTGGCCTACCTCAGTGATTTTTCACTCTATGTTAAATCCACTGTCATCAGCCAAATTTGTTTCTTTTTCCCTCCCATTCACTTCAATAAATCCCTTTTATATACGTTTTGAATTGTTGTGGTCCTTGTACAACATCAAGTCAAATGGAAAAGTGTGTACAGAATTCCGGTTTTGGGCCATCAGGTTGGGTGATTTTTTTTTTTCCCAGCACGTGGAAAACTGATCATTTTTCAGATGAGATACTGTCAACTCTATCTTGAAGACTTACAGTACTACCATAGACCAAACTAAGCTAATCTAAGATAAGATGGGGTTTACTCGTGTCCCAAAAAGAAAATCAAGTTTAGTGTACAAACAGAGTTTCAGTCAATTTAAAAGCATAAAAGTCCTGTTACTGTCCTGTTAAATGGTTGATTTTAGTCCTCGGCACACCTACTGTACACGAGAGGCCCTGACAGCATCACTCCAGCTGCAGCTTCACCTGTCTCTCCACTGTAGCTCATCCCTCTGAGGTGGATCCTTTCCCCACTGTCTACTTTCACTGTAGCCTTTTATTTTTCCTGCAAAAAGCATTAACCATTAATGTGACAGTGGTTCAAGTCTACATTAAACAGGTTCTGATGCTCTGGACCCTTTAAGTTCCCACTATGATGTGATCAGGGAAGACTTGTGACCTTCAGTCCTTAACTTACTTTTTACTTTCTGCGGGTACAAAATCCATCCTTGCTATGCATGCAGCCAATTCATCTTTTTCCTTTTCTTAGTCCACCGAGAGCAGGATCATTAATGAAACAAAGCTGGGTGTGATTTGGGCAGAATGAAAAGACACATGGCATGTTAAACAGGACCTTTTTGGTAACTGCTTGAACCTGGCTGGCATAAAGAACCAATCAAATATTATTCCAGTGCCCATTTCTCTTAGATTTCAGCCTGCAGGCAAGAAAACAGTTCAATGGTAAAACAGAGGCATCTGAACTCAGTCTGCTCATGGTTCAAGTGCAGAAGGAGAGGCAGATGACCTGGAGTCTCTGGAGCAGAACTACACATCTACAGGTAAACACAATTCAGTAATAGTGACATAGTTTAAATGTAAAAGGATGATTATTATTACAGTTTTCTGCACTGTTAGGAAGATGCAAGAATACATTTTTATACCTTATCTGAAGTTATGTTATTGGAGTCAAAGAACTAATACCGTTTCGGGTACAGGTTCACACAAATCTTGCACCATTTCAACCAGAAACATTCAGCAAAATCTATCAAGCATCACAATCATTACTTGCGCAGCCGCATCATACAAAAACAATGGGATTAACAAATATACCTGTTATTAGCTAAAAAGGTAAAATGTGACAAATAAATAGAAGCAAATATACATTAACCCCCATCCTCAAAATTAGCCCTAAAAACCAATAACAGCCAGCAAAGCTTCCCATGAGACTACACTCGAGTGGATACGCAAGTCCACCTCTTCTGGATCCACGTCTCCCCTGCTGCTTTCCCACTATTCAAATGAAAATACTGTGAGTGAGTGAACTATCCAGTTTCCTCGGGAAGAAAAAATGCATTTATGCAGCTATTGGTCAGTATTGTGAAGTAAATTTACAGCCAACAACATCTGCGGGTGAAAGAAGTTACGGGAAAGCAGCCCTGTGGAAAAACACGATCCACGTCTGCAACAGCGCGTCTCGTCTGTCGGGTGCAAAACCACTTCACGTCGGCCATTTTGAGAGGAGGCTGCAGCTCGCTGCAATCTGTGTGTGCAGCAGGGTCTAAGGCCTTGGGGAAGAAAAACAGGAGCCAGTGACAGTCTTTTGATCCTCTAGTTTTGCCTCAGCAAAAAATGAAAACTAGGCGATGGTTTGGTCAGTACAGGAGGATGAGTGTAGGGGCTCCTCTGCGTGGTGATCAATGTACCGCCATGAGCATGACGAGGAAGAGTGAGACAAACACACACAGGAAGTCTGGCAGCAAAAACTGATCACAACACCTGAGAGTGCGCTAGATCAAGAATATTAAGTTGTAAAAACATAGATAATACCTCAACTGATGGATCTCAACCCTTCCCTATTGATTTCACTTTAAGGTGGCAATCCATGAACACACTGCCTCGCCTCCATTGCTTATCACATTTTGCCATTATTACAATAAGTCCACTAATTGCACCAGTTACGACATTATCCAACAGTTATCATGTTATTGTGTGCGCTATGCAGGGCTGAAGGAATGATGTTATGATATAATGTGATATATCAAAAAAGAGGGGTGGGAGGGCTAAGAAGCTTATTGGAGGTCAGAACTGGGGGCAAAGGAAGCAGCTTTGCCAGTTCAGGAGGCTGAGAGGTCACACGTTGTTGGGGCTAACGTTCTTCAGGTTGTTGAGCTCCAGTTCCAGCTGGCGTATTCGCACGTCCTTGGTGGTCAGCTCCTCCTTCAGCCGCCGCAACTCGTCCTGCTGCCGGAAGAACATCCGCAGGAGCTACGTGCAGAAAAACAAAAACTCATGCATGGAACAAGCACACGTCAACTTACAGTTCAAAACATCAATATGTCGGAGTTTGTTGTGAATTTTGATTTCCTGGGTGGGATGCGACGGATGTGTGGTGGCAAGAGATGGACAGGATAGAAAAGGAAGGAAATTGGATATGCTGGAAAAGAGCTGGAAAAGTCAAGAAAGAAAGCCAGGACAGACTTTGTGATCCGTTCACTGTTTCCAGACCTGGTGGGCTGAGAAAGATCTGATTTTAAATCAACAAAATGCAGCCAAACCAGGCTCTCCATCACATTTATGCTACTGTGAAAAACACGGAAGGTGGAGCCAGTGGTTTACTTAATGCAATGAGAGGAGACATCCTTGCTCCTGGCCTTGCAGTTAAAATGCACCTGTCCAGAGTCAAACACACCTGTACCAGCAAAGAGGAGCGCTAACATGACTGAACACTACTTCAACAACCGCACACTTCATGTCACTATCCAGATGAACGTTAATAATCACCTTAATCCCTTAACATGCCTTCCACTGCGTCTGTGTTGCTCGGCAACCATTCTGCTGAATGTCGCTGAAGAACTACATTACTTTGTGGAATAAGGATTATTAGTTTTTTTGTTGCTCTGTGTGTATTTTATACCAAGAAATAAGCCACATGAGGCTCTGTGTGGTGCCTAACAACACTCCTTAGCTGTTCTATAATCACTGTAAACCACGGCCTCTTGGGGCTCATTGCTTTATTTTGTCACTGATGAATTATATTTAACAACATACTTACAAAAGCTCTAGAACAGCTACAGAAATTGACTTTGGGGTGAGATTCTTTCGTCACCTGCTGTTTCCAAGGGATTTAAGTCAATTAGTCTGTTAGTTTAGCAAAAGAATTCAGTAATTCAAAGTCACTGGCTGTTTACAGGGCTGCTTTTATCTTTTCACTTTTACTAAATCAATTTCTCCACCCAATCTGGACCAATCAGCTCAGCTCATGTGGAGTTTGGAAAAAGCAGAAAGCTGTAAGAGCCCCTCTTTGTTGGGTCCACAGGTGAAAACAGTCCGAGAAACAGGACATAATGTGGACAAAACAAATACTGTTCCTTACTGTCGATACCACGACCCCATCATTTATGCATTATTAGCTGTAATGCTCTGACTCCTGAAAAGCCTTTTCTCCAACTCGTTTTATTAGATCCTTCTATAATATTGGAAAAGCAGTGATTCCCAGCATCAGTTCCTCACGTACCTCGTTCTCTGTCCTGGGTGGTACATTCTCCAGAAGGTCGATGCCATTCACGACCACGCTCTTCTTCTCCTTCACCGGGGCTTTGAACACTAACTGGTTTGGCCGGTGGTAACCGTCCTTCAGGGACATCAGGACTGGGTCTGTTTGCACAAAGGAGCAAAAACACTCCTGAGCATGTGAAAACCAACATAAAGCACAAAGTGCCTTAAGTCCTTCACAGATCGCCACAGGGACTCTACTACTGCTCCACATGGTCTTCTACTTGGTGTGACCAACTACTAGAATTGTGACAGCCTTTCAGCATGTGGACATCCATATGAGCAAGTCTTTTCGTCATCTACAAACTGGTCCTCACACTAAAATCTGGAGTTTTTCTCATTAAATGCCTTCATGGGATTCTAAAGGTTGACAAGCATTAAATGATGTAACTTAA
Source organism: Chelmon rostratus (assembly GCF_017976325.1). Taxonomy (NCBI): domain Eukaryota; kingdom Metazoa; phylum Chordata; class Actinopteri; order Chaetodontiformes; family Chaetodontidae; genus Chelmon; species Chelmon rostratus. Next base: position 28,521,132 of record NC_055658.1, on the reverse strand, counting down.
CTGGAGAAGATAATGCTCACTTTTATGAGGAATACTGTTGTTAGGAGAAGACAGACCATGAAGAACGGAGGTTATGAAAAGACAAAAAATACACTTCCTACCTCCCACTTACCTTCCTCCTGGATTTAATGTTCAACTGGCTGATGTTGTAATTCAAAGAACCAGTAAAAATGCAAATCAGAGGCTGGTTCAAGTTGTGTGATCTTGATTAAAAGGAAATATCTGTGGGAGTTTGCACCATGGTGGTGACAATACAAACCATATGTTCAGTGTGAGAGAGTTGGCAACGAAGAACAAACTGAAATAAAGGCACAGCTTTACTGTAGCTAACATAGTCTGTGTCTACTGAGGTGTTTAAAAAGTGGCCTCTGTTACAGTGTTGTTTTGTAAACCACCAAAGGAGCATCATTACCTCTATTAATGCCGCTCAGCCACTCGCTGGCCGACAACGCGGGCTCTGTCCCTGCTGTCATGGGGTAGATGTCCTCCTGGTACGTGTCTGACTGCAAACCAGGAAACACCACATACATTCTCATTTTACTGATTAGATTTGGCAATGCAGATAGGGAGAAAAGGGGTCGTATTACAGAGACAAGATTTCTTTGTCTGAAAGCATAAAATGTAATCTCTCTGTGTGGGTTTGAAAAGATTCTTTACACACATCAATGAGAGAACCCAGCAGAACCAGTTAATTACGTTATTTCATTCCCTCACTCACCCTTCTTGGCACAATCATTGAAATGGGCTCAATCAAACCCTTCAGGGTGACGAGCTTGTAGAAGCGGTACACCTCACAAGCTCCCACATCCAGCCCGTGCTTTGGCATCACACCTGCAGACAAGAGCAGAGGCGTGTGGTGACACATGAAATGAAATGGCTTCCCAGAATTCATAGCTAATTGGAGTCACATCAATCTGCTACAATATACAAAAATAAGTAAAATTTGGTAAATCTGAGAATTAAAAGTCATACATGTAGTCATAATAACAATAATTTCCTTGCTGCGACCCAGTAAGGGTCAGCACTGATGACAAACTGGAGTCTCATCAACCGCTGCAATATGGCAGCACTGGACAAGTTTGTGAAGCTCATAAAACTACACAGAGGGAATATTTCAATCCATCTGCCTTTTTGTCTTAAATGAATTTGATCCTCTCAGCCATGCAGCACCACTTTTAGAGCAGAATTGAGGCCGAGCCCATCGCCACTGTGATCTATCCTATCGTCCCATCTCTAAAGACTGATAATGAAGTGGCTAGGATCTCTCCTTCTGCTCTCATATATCGCTGATCAACAAATGACTTACCCAGTCCTTTCTGTGGGGCCGGGGACCGGAACTCCATTAGATATTGTAAGTACGGCTTCTCTGTGGTAATCTCAAAGTAACGGATATTGCCGTCCCCCTGTCAGGGCACCAGAATGTGGACGTCACATTACAGTCGAACAATTCAACCATGTCTCATTTTAATGCTTGTTGGTTCTAAAATACTTTAACAATAACTTTCATAGCGTGAATGTCATTCTGCAGTCTGTTCTGATTTACAGAAACCATGAACATTGATACACTGTCGCGTTCTAGCATTCAGGCATCTGACGTGGACGTGACTCACGGCCAGTGAACGATAGCCTGGCGTCAAATATAAAGCATAAAATAATTATATATATATTTGACACTGATACATCAAACTTAGCTAAGCTAATCTATTTTTTTTCATTGTACATAGGATACCTTATTTTTTTATTTTTAAATTCTTTTTATTGTTACCTATTTGCACAATTATATTGTTCTTATTTGCACGTTCCACACTATTTGTAACCCCCCCCCCCCCCACCCCCCCCCCCCTTGTGTGTTCTAAAGAGCTTCTGTAATGGTGAATTTCTCCATTGTAAGATTAATAAATTCTTATCTATCTATCTAAATGTATCTCATACTGTTTTGACTCTGACCCATTTGTTTTATTTATTTATGAGGCACTTCCTGTTTCTCGATAATCAAATTAATGGCATGCAAATATTTAATTATGTTTTCAATCATTGTTCAGTTCTCTTGATTATTGATTTATTACTGCAAAATTGTGTCTGTTTGTAGAGAATATATGTCTGTACAGTATGCATGTATGTACTATATGTACAGTATGTGTGTATGCATGCAACCTCAAAGAGGGCATCACTGACCTTCGTAGCTCATTAATCTGTTAGATCTTTCTACGTACCTGTTACCATCAGTGTACAAACATCTTTTCATTACGCTACATAAAAATGAAAATCTCAATGTACTGTACATTTTTGTTCATTCTGTAGACTTCATAGGTGAAATATGTGCCTAAATGAGTTAAATTTGTATCTGAATTTAGTAACTCTGGGAATTATAAGTCATACATACAATCATAATAACAATAATTTGTGTTGTGACCCAGTAAAGGTCAGTGCTGACCTTGCCTGCCAGGTACAACATGTGTGTGTCAGCATCATAGAAGGGAAACAACAGTCCTGAGAGGCCGTCTATGTCCTCCTCCTTAATTGGCATGGACAAATCCTCCTAGCAAGAGCAACACACACAGGGAATTAAACACACACACTTGCTCCGCCCTCTCTGGCATTACAGGCAAGAGCCATATGGAGGTGTCGTCTAACCTGATCCCAGAGAGCGATCTGCCGGGTGTTCCAGCGAGAGACCCCTGTGGTGAGCAGTCGCTTCATGTTGCCCAGGAACACTACTCGGTTTACACGGTGATTCTTACAACTGGCTTGCTGGTGGACACAAACACAGAGCGAGGCTTTATTCTTGTGACTATTACATGGTTGTGACAATACAAAGAAAGGTTGTGACAACTCAAACTGAGCTACATTAGAACATTTTTAAGATTATTTAAAGCAGGGGACCACCCAGGTGGCATATCCTCTATAATGGAGATCCCTTCAATATATTCCAAAGGAAATTTGTATTTCAGGTGCAAAACATTTTAATGATTTTTCTCTTCCTGCCTACTCTCTTCATTCTGCTTCCTGGTCTTGATCACCTCCGCTTGGTGCAGCAGGGGTGCATCACATGGGTCTAATCAGAAACCATTTCATGGTGAAAAGGCAGTAAGATCATCACAGAGGTGTGAACCACATTCGGCATTATGCGGTTTTATTTAACAGCAATAAGTATATGTTTTAAATATTAAGTAAACTGCAGTCTGTGAATGCAAATGTATTCAATAAAAATGTTGGCTTTGAAAGTAGAATCCCATGGAGCTGTAATGGTCCCAACGGGCTCAAGACCTGCTGAAGAACTAAACAGAGACAGTACGACCAAAACACATTATGTGATTATTAAACATTTCATTTCAAAACCATGAACATTAATACGCTGCCACACACTTCTCCTCTGAAGTTTTTGGAAGCCAACTGCAGGATTTTCTCCCATTCAGCACAAAAGCATTACTGAGATCAAACATATTCGATATGGATATTGGGCGATAAGGCCTGGCTTGTTGGAGATCCAGCTCATCCCAAATGTGTGATGAGACTGAGGTCAGGGTTCTGTGCAGGCCTGTCAAGCTCTTCTGCACCAAAGTGGAAAAATAACTTCTGTATGGACCTCACTTTGTGCGGAGGGGCATTGTTGTGTTGAAATGGGATTCTGCCGTCGTCAGACTTTTCTCAAAAAGTTGGTAATTAAAATATCAGTATGTGCAGTGCCATTAAGATTTCCTAAATTTGAACTAAGGAGCCTAGCCCAAACCATTAAGAACAGCTGCAGACCAAAGTGTCCACATACTTCTGGCCATACAATGGACTTGTCAGACACTAATATGTGGATACTAGAAATTTTAATTCATGGAGTAAATGAGAGGCTCAGCAGAGGTGAATCATATCATTATCATGATTATTATTATTAGCATTCAGATCTGAAATAGTGTACGGCCAAAAAGTGCAACTTCCTCAGTTGCTCCCTCAAAGCACCCGCCTCCACCCTCTCACCTGAAGGACTACCCCGGAGCGTGGCTCGATGACACGCAGCTTCTTGTCTTTGCAGCTGGTGGCCAGCAGGCTGCCGTCTGTGTTGAAGGACATGCTGAGGATGACGTCAGTGTGGCAGTCGATCATTTTCACTGGCTCGCCGATCTCCAGGTTCCAGATCAGGATCTGACACAGTAAGGAAGGATTGTTAGGGTGGGGTTGTTAGATGGCGGCAGTGCGTGAATGGATGATGTGATTATATTGGGAGCATGTGAATGGAAATTGAAACACCACCTAACCAAATTGTGTGCAGTAGATCACTTGATGGATTAGCATCTCAAAAAAGTACTTTAACCATCTAACAGTACACCTAAATGACACAAATCAACAAAATCTAAATCTAAGAGGGACTATTTTTCTTTAACCTGCATTTAATAGTAGTTAAATCATTAGTGCTCATCATGCTGACACTAAACACTGTGTTGATTCCATCTTGTTGTGTTTGGAGGTACTGATGTGGCACCTTGTAGTCGTAGCCAGCGCTGAAGAGGATGCCGCTGCTGGTGGGGTGCCACTCGATCAGACCCACCCGTCTGCTGTGGCCGTACAGCTCCAGCACTGCCTCCGTCATGTTGCGCCTCAGACCGTCCTCTGGGATCTCCCATACTCGCACCTGCCGCGTTCACACACACAGAAAATACAAGTGAACAGACAATCAAGGCTGCAGACGGTCAGAGCCCACTTCATGTTCTTCATCATTCGTTGAAGCCATACTCTGCAGGATTTTCCTAAAAAAAACAATGTACAGACTCATACAACAGTAATCCTTCTCTCGTCATGTATGACCCACTAGAAGTGAGTGGTGGTGTACGTATCTGTGGTCTGCCATCTGCCTGTATTTTCTTCTTATTTTGCTGTGATCAGGGTGTTTCTGGGCTGCAACCTTTGGCCAGTGGGTGTGAAGCCCCAGTGGATAAGAGCAGCTGAGGTCAGCACTATATAAACAGGTAGTGACCAGGTGCCAGACTATTAGCGGCATGTTAGCAGCACGCTCCCAAGAGGAAGCTGTGAAAATGCCTAGCACTGTGCAGATAAAATGCAAATCCAGCGAGGTGAAGTGCCAAACGGACAAAGCTCATCCCAAAACGAAAGCGAAACCTGGGGCTGGCTTTCACCCACTGGCGAACACTGACGGGAGAGGATGGGGATGAAGACTGATGCAGAGCTGGCCTATTTTTTGTTGGACAGGTAGGTGCCGCCAGTTAGTTTTGTTAGCTTGCTAAAGTATCAGCTTTTCTATGATAGCGCATGCAACGTTCCTACAATGGTAGCTTACAGTGTACGTACAAGCAGTGTGCTCCTGGTGGCACTGTGGCAGGGAGGAGGGCCCAAGTGTGAATATTGTGTTTACTAACACTAACTGACATTTCCTGCATGGTATACCTTTAATATGAGCTGCAAACCGCAGTCAGTATGAGACAGTTTGAGATCCCTCTGATCAAAAATAGCACATGGTATCAATGTAGCCCATCGCATTAGGATTATACTGGATTACAGCTATGGTTTGAGGCTCTGTGCTGGACCAGAGGAGATTATCCTTCAACAAGTGAAAGTACTATACAGGACACAGCGCTACCATGGCTTTACTACACACAGTAGAGTACTGTAACAGGTGCATTTAATGGAAAAAATGGCCCACAGGGTTTTAGTGCATGTCAGGCAACATTTGAGATTAAGAGTAATAGTGATTGAGATTTGATAATGTTTATTCAGTCAGTTGCTGAACTGCTAGCAGATTTGTACCTTGCTCAAAGGCATTTCACATCTGTCAGTGGCTGTTTTCAGGTCCACAACAACAGCTACCAGAGCAGCAACAAACCAAAATCCAATCCCAGGCTTGTGTCCAGTACGAACTCTCTGAATCAGTCACCCTCTGGCCATAATGAATCGGTAAGATCTTTACCTTCTGGACCAGTGGCCGTCAACCTCAGCATCTAACAAACTCATGATTTCAGGGATACCCTATGTTTTTCAACCATTATCTTCTATAATTATCCAGCACCATATAAACCAAACAAGCATTAAAAAGAAACGTGGGTCACTTACCGAGGTGTCCTCAGAGCAGGATGCTATGATGTTTTCAAAGAAGGGATTCCACTTGATATCCAGCACATTGCCTTGGTGGCCACACACTTTTGGGTAATGAGAGTCCAGACGGCCAGACTGCGAGGGAATGAGAGAAGTAGATTGTTTTACATTTACTTTTTCTGTTTTAGGATAGCCAGCATGCAGGTGAAAGGAATGAAAATATCAGCATATATTAAGATCTATTGTGCTGTGTGCTGTAAGTAAGAGTTCATTAAATAATGCTGGTAGGAGATACATTTTGTATCTTGCACACATGGATGCATAAGAGAACAAAAGAATAGAATATAATTTGTCCATGACCTAATAAGCAGTGATAAAAATGATAAGAGAAACTAATGTGTTCAATTATATTTGCTGCTGGATGCAAGTGATGTATTCATCTGTGAAGAACATTACTGAACTATTCTTAGCTTTTACTGACGTGAACATGAAAGACTAATATAACATAATAAAAGTTCAATCACATCAGTGAGCTGATTCGATAAATCCTGAGCAGAACAACACAGACCTGGATATTGTAAAGGGACATCTGAGGCAGCATTATTGTTATTGCAATAACCCACAGAGTCCACAGGGGGGCAGTGGCTCATAACAACAGATGAGAGAAACCTCCTAATGTCAGTCATGATGTCATGAATGTTTGATGTCACTTCAATCCACTGACCTCTTTTTTATTTCCTCAGAGATTTGTTTAAGAGCGTCAGGTCATGCCTCACTGAAATCCTGTGTGTGTGTGTGTGTGTGTTTACATGCACTGTCCTCACTGAACCCTGAGGATTCACTCCAGATGCCTTATCAAGCCACAGCAAACTCTACTTTGGAATGATAAAGTGCATACTACTGTCAGTGAGGTCTTGACAATGTATTAGCGGCATCTCTGCACCTTAACCCTCAAAGACAGAATGACATAATGGATATTTAACTGTCTTCTGCCACACTGCAGGAGGCAAAACAGTGAAATACAATCACACAGCCCCAGTAAGGCTCGGAGTTTAAAGAATTCTGTGAATGCATATGAGTGTTAAATTCAGTTATCAGATAGTGTTTATCCATATTGACCAATATTAGTTGGTTACTGACACCTAGCTGACAGATAAGACAACCAGCACTAAGGGGAAACACAGTTGGTTTCAAAATGTGAACCACAATTCATATCGATATAATCCAAGAGACAAGCATACAACATAGCAGAAAAATGACAGTATATATACAAATATAATTATAAAAAGAAAGCACATCAATAAATACTTTACTTGCAGTTAAACAACTAAGAAAGCAGCAAGCAGGAAGTCTGTTTAAGTTTCAAGTTAACACATTGATAAAAACACTGAAGGCCTGAAGGGACAAATTCCAAAACCACTTGAAACCAGTGTCTGCCAAGACTTGACAACAGTGAAGTGGGACATCAATTCAGTCAATACGAAAGGAAAGTGTGTAACTAAGCAAGAGACAGAATGATTCATAAGCATAATCCACTCAGACACATTGTACGAGTTAGCATTAAAGGCTCTTTGACAACTTTTCAAATAACTTTGGACCACGATGGGGTCTCACTGCACTCACACAGAATCTCAGACCTGCTCGTACATGTATGGATGTAAAGCTCGAGAAAGTAAGAAAAAAAAAAAAACCACCCTCTTCAATGTCAGATGTAAAAAAATCATAATTTTGATGACACGTTTGGTTTCTCTATAATTGTTACAGTGACAAGGAGGTTTCAACATGGCCTCAAAACATTAATGACACAGGATCTAAGGGACTCTTTATTTAGGTGGAACTAATTACCTGCACAGATAAAATGTCTGCTGGGAGCCGCAGGGTTCAGGGGTTCCATGGGGTATTACGAGGAAATCACAAGTGCTGCATTTAGAGCTTAAATTTCAAACGTTTTGGCTTCACAGCTATCTCTCTACCACAATCAAAAGAAAAAGAAAAGGATGTAAGTAGCGCTGCCGTTTATCTGGACGACTGGCAGGAAAGAGGCACAGACCTACGTTTGGCCTCATTTCCTGAAGCTGTGGCTCAGATGAGCACTCATGGTGATGCACATTTGCAGGATAGGTACCAACAGCTCCAATACGCCAGAGGCACCACAGTCTGATTGCTACCAACTCCTTATTGATCTGTAATTCCCAATAAATCCTCATTAACGAGGCCTTACCGCTGCTGTTCTGTGGTTACAGTATTAATGCGGTACATCCTTGTCTCACAGCAGCCTTTCAGGAGATTAATGTTATGAAAATACAATATGACTCCTCTGGCAATAAAATGCAATAATGTGAATGAATTACAGAACAGGAGGAAATGAACAACTAATGTGGATTACACATTACAAGAGCAATATTTGCAACTGTCTTCCCTCTCCTGCTGTCTTCGTCCATTTCTTCTCTAAACAGTTCAGTGTTGTTGCAGCTCAGTGTGGCCGCACGCTGATTCAAAAGACTATAAATCTTAGCAGAGGAAGTTATAAATATTCTGCGGCACATCGTCCCATATGGCCGGCCACTCGTTAACCTAAAAAGAATATGCCGAGTCATGCCTATTAAGTTTAACTGATATTCTGCTGCTGCGAATCATCACATGGTAGTGGTGCTTTCACACGTAAGCACCGGCAGCGGGGTCTACAGTGGTCTGGTCACTGTCATTGGCTCACTGGTGCCATGTGTTTCACTCTGCAGTAGAGCCTTGTTTATAATGAGCTCACAGTAAAAGTTTAATTTAGTGGTCATTATATACTGTAGCAAAAGAACATCCTTATTCATGAATATGAGCATTGTGCACAATATATTGTGCCTAATACAATGTACACTGTAAATTGCTTTCAGTTTGGATCTATGCATGTATCACACATAACATATTACATTAAGTACTGCTGGTGAACCAAAAACTAAGCAAAACCAGCGATTATATAATAAACTGCAGTGGGTTTATTTAAGGTAGGAGATGCTAGCTGGCAGCAGAATTGGGCTGCAACTACAAATTACTGTCATTTTTGATTAATCTGCTGATTATCTTCTCCAATAAAGGTCTATAAAATATCAGAAAACAGTGAAAAATGGCCATCACAATATCATAGAGCCCAAGATGACATGTACAATCTGGAACAGAAGATTTTACTTGAAAATGACTTTAATGGCTATCAATTATCAAAATTGCTGCGGATAAATAATCTGTTGATCGACTAATTGACTAAATTGTACACAGTAATAGTGGTAACAGTATAGTATAGAGGTGGCAGTAGTACTACTAGTAGCAGTAGTGGTAGAGACCATACCACACCACGCCCACTGCACTCTCTTTGTTTGTCTGAGGTGATGAGGAGGTGCTTGTGACCTGAAGTGTCAGTTTCCGGGCCGGTCTGTGTGCCAGGTGGTGCCAGCGGTAGTCCCTCCACTTGCTAGCGGCGCTGTCTTGGGAAAACCATATGGCCGTCTCGCCGGCTGTCATTGTAATACGTCTGCCATGTTCACACCTCGCCATTCGCCAAAGCCACCACAGATTAGAATGTATTTTTAATTGGGCAGGAGAAGCTCAATGAGGAAGTTCAAAAGTGTAAGGTTTGCCTTCTTTAAAGATGGGATAACTGCAAGGAGATGATTTCCTTGATGTCCTTCAGTGCTCTTATCAGTCCAAAGTTTATACTGCCTTTTTGTCATTTTTCTACCTGTTCTGAGTGATCCCATGCAAACGACACTCCATAGACTGCTTCTGATGATGACATCCACTAAACAGCCATTGATTTTGGTTAAAGAGTGACTGGTGACATCACTCTGCATACCACCATTCCTTCTAACTAAGACTGAACCCCATTCATTGATTTGCCAGTTCAACTTACTTACAAATACTTGCAATTGTAGCCTAAAGGTCACACATTCTTCCTTTAGCTGAATGTGCATTGTATAATTTACTGTAACTGTAATACCTCGCTATAAATGTGTTTGAAGCTGATTCTTCGAAGCCTCCTACGGTTCACCTAATAAAATAAAACACAACCAAAAACTTATACAAGGGTTGGCTTCAGTCTGCTGATTGTTGTTTTGACCAGAGCATGAAACAGCAGCCACCGTCCCACAGAAAGTGTCATCTGTGCTGCTGCTGAATATGATAAATGCCATTTCTGCACTTGTCAACTCAGCAGAAACCAGAGGAAATGCTTGAGGTGCAATACTCTGACAAGGAGGAAATCAATCCAGTGATGGGCATGGGTACAGTCATTACACAGCATGAAAAGCAAAATATGAACTTCAGTTCAAGAGCTATTAGTTACTGTAGATGATAATGTGCAATAGGTTGAGAATATGGTATTACACATGAGTGAACTTTCTGACTCATAAGACTTTCCTCATAATGCCTGGACTGACTGAAAAAAACTCATCTCATTTCCTCACTACAATTTTAATTGACACATATCTATCAATTTCTTCCTCAGTGAATCTTCTAGTATCAAATTATACTATACTATCATACACGATTTATTACTGGAGTTACAAGTGAGCCACCTTGTAGCCACATGTGACACCAGCCAACACCATACCAACCAATTCCTAAAGGCACAGTGAAGCAGTGTAGGTAGACAGAATGAAAAACATCTTTTCTTAAATGAACTTATAAAAGACTGTATGAAGTGACGTCGTGAGCCCACATTTTGTACTTTGTTGACGTAAAATGATAAAAGGTCGCAACTGTGGACTGATATTGGCTGATATGACAGTGAGAAGCACTGTTAGAGCTAAAGGGAATATAGTTATATTAACTATAACCGAAAAGGCAGAGGCTGCACACACACACACACACACACACACACACACGCAGCCAGTCTTTTTCCATGAACACCATTGGTCATGATGATGTGAAGTAAAATGTAGCAGAGGTCTCCCTGCTTCGGACAGCAGAACTGCTCAGCTGACTGAATGCATCTTCTGCCCGATAACAGCTTGACTCCACTCTGCTTGGCAGCCAAGAGCTTTTCAAGCACATTGGCAGAGTCTCTCTTAAAGAGGCAAAACACTTGATTGGTTTCACAGACCTACACTGTCATCTACAGAGTGAGGTGAGATGCAGACTACACTACAGCCTTATAGGAAGATAACACTCATATCTGTACTGCTTAGAAGACAGTGATGCACAAAAAACACACAATCAACATGACGTAGGAAACGCTTGTGTTGCTGAATACACCAGCAGCCAAATTCATTGTCACACTGTCAGTTAAATGCAGTTCTTGGAAAAATGACTCTCTACATTAGTTGATTGGCCACTTTACAATATGTACAATGTCTCTAAAAGGTGCAACTTTAAAGATGATCTTCCATATTAAAATCTGCAACAGTGTTGTGAATAATCCAGCAACACATTGCCTTTTCCTATAATAACTAAAAGAATTTCACACTTTCCAATGCAACAGTGCCCTTTTGTCTTGTTTATGGGCAATACCAGCATGCCTTTATGTGGTCCTATTGGCAGTTGCACCCTGTTACAACTCTGGCTTTAAATTCTGGCTTGAGGCTTTGAGGCTGGAATGCTCTGCAGTAGCGGGCAGGGTCTGTGCTGAATTTGTGCAAAGACAGTTTTCAAACTTCAGATCTTACTGTGCTGTGAAGGAGCTGAAACCACAATAATCTGGTGTAAACCCTAAACAAATGTACAGTATAATTCATGTCTACATCCTAAATGCTTTGACTCACAGTGAGTCACTCTAGCTATGACTGTTAACATAAAGTAAATTTTGAGTAATGTACCAATTCCCAAATTACTCTCTGACAAACTTGATGTATTATTTTGAGAACCAACATCAACTGAGCATTTTAAGACACAATAAGAAAACATAATTTATCTCCTCTGACAATGAAGTGTTCATTAAAGTGGAAAAATAACCTTCAGCGAATCGTTGTTTCTCACATTGTTTGCCATAACAACAACAGCAAATCAAGTGTAACAGCGCCAGTTACCTGGGATACAGGTATAACAATGAACGAGCCCCCGCCGGCACTCTCGGTGACCACTGCGATGAACTTGGAGTTGACGGCACAGAAGTGGTTGTCGTGGACGTTCTTGGTGATGGGGACGCCGTCGAAGCAGTGCTCCCGGTTGGCCACTTTTCCGTAGACATTTCGAAACTTGGAGCTTCGGTAGGTCGGGCGCCATGACATCTAAAGGAAAATAAGCAAATAAGTTTGAGAGATTATTATCAGTGAATGTGAATGTAAAAAAATATCTTTTGAGATAATGCCCATCACAATTTCCCCCAGGCGAGGCGGGTGTATTGCTTGTTTTGTCCGACCAGCAGCCCCAAAACCAAAGTCATTCCTTTACAATCTACTCCTTTAAAACATAAACAGCATATAGTATTACTTTGCAAAATCAATAAAGGATAACCAGAAAAAAATATCTGCACATTCAATTTATTGTGGTTAAATTATATGCTTTAGACGACAACCTCGCTTTTGTTCCATCTGGTGTGTCCACTGTAGCAAACTGCGTTTTGAAGAGCCATGCTGTGATGAAACAGCCTAGGTAGCACTGTAATATCATTAAACAATTACATTACACTGATTATACAGGAAGAATCAGCGAAGCATAATCGAATTCTCATCTACCAAACCCACAGTTGCAGGGTGGGCTGTCCCATCTGTGCAGACATGATAACAGTCACACATGCAGTTGTAGGAAATGGTCCAAATTGGTCATGGGTGTGAGACTTTCGAAGGGTGAAAGCTGGGTGAAAATGGTTTTGACACTATTTCACGTTGCCTTAGAGCCAGTGATTAATGTGTCAAGAAGGAAAAGACATTTCCTTCAAACAACTTCATCACTAACACCACAGCTGTAAAAACCAAAATGATCCATCTCTGTCGTACACGACCGATTACAGCGTGTCCTGTTGTTTGTCACCGTATTTTGGTTCACATGGATCTTATAGAACAGAGAAGCAGCCTTTGTTTGCAGCCACTACACACAACAAAAGAGAAGCGGTTACATTCAACTCAAGACACTTCTTTTGTTTGTCTCTCCATCACAAGAACGCACTGACGGAGCTCTTGAATTTTTGGCATGAGGACTCAAAAGCTGACCCAGACTCAGGAAGTGGATGTCAAATGACCTTTGTCCCATAACGAGAGAGGTTTCTTGTCAACGAATATAGCTACATTTTGAGAAATTCTTTGAAACCGGATCTGTTTATGACTATAAATTTCAGTGTCGCTATTGATGGATCATATCAGTTCACAACAGGAACTGAGGGGGGAGGATTTATGACTGTTCTCAGAACAGTAGCAGCAATGCCGGATGACATCAGGCAATCCTCTATTCAGCATTGTTCTTGGGATGTGGAGGGGAACTGGTGGGAGTGGTGCACACATGCAAACAGAAACATCCTCAGACCATGCTGCTGCCATTGTCTCTCGCTGTCCCTTTCCGTCTCAAACCAGACTGGAGAAATGGAATCCAGTAGGCCGCAATAATGTGGGTGATCACTTTGCCCTCACTTCAGGCGTAGTGACCCTGCAGCAGTATTACAGCACCACTGCTATTAAACTGCATTGAGCATAGTGTCATAGCACTTACAAGAAGTTACAATCAGGTCCATCTCGACAGCAACCGAACGCTGCTTACATGCTGATGCATCAGTTATCATAAAATGATTATATAACATAAATAAGATAACACTCTGAAAATAACCATTCTCTGTAACAATTTCTTCAAATTTTGATACTTTAAGTATTTTTTTTCCCGTAATAAAGTATTTTTAGGTGAGGTATTGCTACTTTTTCTTAAGTAAATGATCAGAGTACTTCCTCCACCACTGCTTCTCTCTGTTTCATATCATTTTTAAACTGAATAACTTTAGATTTTAGCCTTCTGGTCAGACAAAGAAGAAATATGAAAACGTCACTCCAGGCTATGAGTTGATGAAAATAACTATTTTTGCGGCCCTGCAGACATGATTCTGCTGTGAGCTGGTTATATGCAGCATACAAATGTCTCGCCCTCACGCCACTCAAACCCAGATCGACTGCCCTGATCTCATGTCTGCATGAGCAGCATAATGGCAGCTTGTTAAAGAATTAATGCAGAACAGAAGAGCAGCAGAGAGCGGCCTGAGGGACGATTAGAGGAGACTCGCCTGCTTTGAGCTCTCTTCACAAGGATGCTCATTCATTGGTCACTGGGGTTTGGCACAGAGAGGATGTTTGTGTGTGTTTGTGTCTTTCTTATCTCACGAGGGTTAGCAGCATGAGAACACATGCACACACACACACACACACACACACACACACACACATAGAGAACATGAGCAGTGGCGTGCACGTACACAAAAAGACGAGAAAAGAAATGACTTTGTATCCATCAACAGATCACAAGACTTGTGTGTTGTGAGGATTCCCTCCGGGGTCAAACAGCGTGAGGCCTCCTTAACTTTGCAGATTTCTTTTCTTTTCTTTTCTTTTCTTTTTTTTTTGCATATTTTCACCACAAAATTGTTTTATGCCAAGTTGGATTCAAGAAAAATTCCCCTTCATATTTAACAGAATTACTTATCTGGATACCACACTAATCACCTTATTCAAAATGCCACCTTACCTTACCAGTGTCCTTACAGCAGCACTATAGTCACAGTGTTGCTGCACCTCCTCAGACCGCAAACATCCACCCTCCTTTCTAAGCGAGCCGCCAGGATCCCCTGTCTTCCTTCCTTCCCCTTCAAATCCAGGCAGGCAGCCTGTGTCTGTTATGCCTCCTTCTCTCTCATGTTTTTCTCCCCCGTCCCCTTTAAACTCACACTTCTCCTCCTACTGGTACTGATAGCTGGAGGGCTGGCACTCCCCCTTCCTCCTCTTACCGTCTTCTCTCCCATCCTGCCACTCAGGCAGCCCTCAGTCTCGACCACAGTTAATTCTCCGGCCCAGGCAGAGCAGCAGCGTGAGAGTAGTGGCCATTCATCCTCTTTCCTCTCCCACACACTGATTGTTTCACAAGGCCATTCTGGCTGATTCCCAGCACCACCACAGCTCTTCCCTCCCTCCATCCTCCCCTCTTTTACTCTAATCCATCACTCCACAGGTATGAAACCTACCTAAATTCTGACCCCAGAAAGCCAAAGAAAAATAAAATAACTATACATATACTGTATATATGACATTATATCTCTTCTTAGTGCCAGTTTTCATTTTTGGTGTCAAGTCATGAGAAGATAAAAACTGTTCATGGAAAAAACGAATTATGCCATCCTTTGAACAACCATAACGGCATGAAAGCAGGAAGGTAAAAAGTTTTTCCTTACATTAAATGGTTCAAGTTTTGCTGCGAATCAACTGAAACCATCATAAAATGTTAGTACTCATGCATTTATAGGGGAGGTAAAGCTTTCACATTTTGTAGTTTGTTTTCACATTTTTCACTTTTTGCAGATAGTTTAATCTGCAAAAAGTGAATAATCTACTTACCAATAAAACATTACCAGCAATGCATGAACATGTTATTGTTGTAGTTAGTGTAACACTCTAACTAGATGACTTCACTAGATTTAACTAGATGCCTCCATCAGGAGCAATAAAAATGTATAAACATAAACACTGACTGAGCCATTTTTTCAATTCACAAAATAATATTAGGGAACCTGCAAATCCTAAAAATGTCTTTTGCATCCTATTCTAATGCAAATCTTAGGATTTAATTGAACTGGAGATGCTTGTGTGATTGATTCCGGCTCCTGAATCATGGCCTGTGCCTCGCTGAGGAACCCTGAAGTCTCTTTCACTATAAACAGTCTGTGAAACGACCCCCGGTCAGTTCAATAGACTGACGCAGGTGTTATAGTGAAAATTGCATCCCCTGATGATTGCCTGTGTGTTTGAAATGTGGGTGGAGCCCTGCAGGTTTCACTGTGAAGGAGGTCTGCCTTGGCCTCTTGGCTTAATGTGTGTGTGTGTTTGTGTGTAGTTTACTGTACTTCTGTCTTTATTAGGTTTCCATGCCTACGTCCATATCTGACCATGTGTTGTCTGTTTGCACCGGTATACATTTACTGTAGTGTTCATAGCTGTAAGGCAGAGCACTCCAGAGAGCAGAGTGTGTTTATTGATTTTTTTTTAACGTCTTGCTTCAAGGCACTGCTGCTGCTCTGTGCACACTCAGCCTTTCTCTGTCCTCCTCTCTCTTTGAGTTCTTAACCCCCTTTCCGATATCCCAAAAGCAGCAAATCTTTGTTTTTCAGTTAAAAACCATCCCCAAAATCTAAAACTAGTTGTCAAACTGCCTGAAAATCCACGTTTAAATAGTTATTACTAACATTACTCGGCTATACTCGTCCATCATCCCTGCTGCAGCCAAAACGCCCACGCTGTTCTTGAACTATACACAGTCAATGGCAGCATAGACTCATTATGAGCCACAAAGGGCCATTCAAACACCAGCAAATCAAATCAATGGGTTAAACTATTCCAATCAAGATTTCCTCAATGTTGGTGCCAAGTAAGGAAGTAGGGCCATCTGAGCTCACATTCAGTAGATATAAAAAGGAAATCCACAGGGCGACTGCATGTCTTGTCACTCAGACATAGTGAAGCCCTGTCAAGCCTTCTGTCATGTTCCGTCTCCTCCTCCTGACACAAGGGAGGCAGTGACACTGTACAGCCATTTATGATGACTTCCCATCTCTGCGAGGAGTAAATATCACAAAAAGAGCTTTTTTTTTGGCCAACTTTCCACTCAGCGTGAAGTGGGATCTCTATTTCTCATTCGCACAGGAAGTGAGAAGCTTGGCAGAAAGTGCTGGAATAGTTTTCCACACAGCTATGGCAATGCCTGATGGGACAGTTGTGGTTATAAAAGGCCGTTGTCTACTGCGAAGTTGGGGATTATTAGAGCAAAGTATTTGCATTTTACAAGCTATTAGCTGTCAGTCTGCATCACTGGTTGGTGTCAATCCTCTTCAGAGCTGCGTTGTTGAACATAACCTCACTACATAGAGATAAATCAAATTTTCTTACACGTTTACAATTGAAGTTTATTTCATTATCAAATGTTCTCTTCTGATTGTAGTATTCCAGTGTATTTATATATACATCACCAAACATCACCAAAAGAGTGGATTCCACAGGCCAGTCGAGTGGTCATGGTTAGCTCTAACGTGTCTGTAATAACAGCAGGATGATGATGATTGACAGGATGAGAGATGTGGTCCCATGGTGTAATGGTTAGCACTCTGGACTTTGAATCCAGCGATCCGAGTTCAAATCTCGGTGGGACCTCACCCTCCTGAATGGGGATTAATAAGGTCTTATCTTATCTTCAAAGTTACAAAGACATAACCTGTGTTGCAGTACTTGGATATTTTCGTGGGAGTGCGCTCACAAGGTCATTGTCAACTTTGTTGGAATCATAGCGGTTTTTAATAGGATCTGCTGCAGTGGATTCTGATCTGTCTTAGAATACAAACAGCAAACCCCAAGAGCATGCTTTATTCAGAAAGACCAATGGAAGAAATGAGTTGAGAAACTGAGTTATAACTTCAGCCATAACTTCAGCTCTCTATAAGCAAAGCATTAAGAAAATCAAGTTAAAGCCTACAGTTGGCACCAATGAATGGCAGCTGTTCGAAAGTCATAACAAAAATATGAGCAGTCAATAAAGGAGAAGCTGGCACCTCATTGCAAGGTCCACTTACACGTTTCCATTAGACGGTAGACTTTAAGAATACTTACATACCAAGTCTTACTTCAGATAAAATAAGCTGAAACTGCCGCAGAGTTGTGAAACAATGAGCTCCTCCTCACCAGAAAAGTAGGCGACTCATATTTTTGATTTTTGTAGGCGGCGACCTCTAGTGGCTGTAGTAATTATGACATGAGCAACAGAGGAAGTCAGGTGACATAAGAGCAGGAATGTGCACATGTGGAAGAGGGTGGGGTGGATCGACGGGTCAAACAAACAGGTATTTTACCCAGGAGGCTGCTGTCAACACTGACCCATTTTAAGTTACATTACATCACATACATAACAGTAATGCAGTAATTTTAACCCATGATTTTTTCCTAAACTTAACCTAGTAGTTCTGATGCCTAAACCTAAGCGAAGTGCAACCATTTCACAACGTTAACAACATGTTGCTGGTGCTCTCCAACAGTGACATATGTCGTTTTGAGAGTCATTGGCAATCGAGCTATTCAGTCATTTAGAAAAGACGATGTGTTGGAAGCAACAGGATGCAATGTTTACTGACAGAAACAAACAAACAAACCCAAAAGTAAAAAGTAAGGCACAGCCAACACTGCAGGTGATAGCAACTGTGAGCAAGTGGCCAAAAGGAATAAAATAAAACAGAGCAGAATAGATTTAACACACCTGCTCCAGCAGCCCAAAGCGAATCAGCCCATCTGGATTTTCATGGGATTTTCCAGATGGCCAGTTCAGGAATGTTGGAAAGGTAATCTTTTATTTGAGCCTGCATTAATTTCAATCAGTTGAAAAGAGAGGTCACAGGAGCTTATAGAACTCACTCAGTCCTCATTATCTGGCCCGTTAATGTCTATTACAGTATTTCTGGAGTTTCTCAAACAATTAAAAATACACAGAAACAA
Source organism: Chelmon rostratus (assembly GCF_017976325.1). Classification (NCBI taxonomy): domain Eukaryota; kingdom Metazoa; phylum Chordata; class Actinopteri; order Chaetodontiformes; family Chaetodontidae; genus Chelmon; species Chelmon rostratus. Next base: position 28,502,458 of record NC_055658.1, on the reverse strand, counting down.
GACTTAAAGTGAGGGCGGGTGGTGGAGGTGCTGCGTGATCTCCACGTCTGCACAGCTATAGGATACCCCTGCAGTGCAAGTGTTTAAACTGGACATATACATCACAGCGGGGTACTGCAGGTGCAACTGTTTTACTGTGTGCTGCATAGGACATTATGCAGGTTAGAGGTTTCAGTGAATGAAGCACCATATTACTGGTTCCATTGAAACGACTGACGGCACAGAGAATGGCTGCAGAGGTTTGTTTTATTATTGACAGCATGAATGGAGAGGCAGACATGTTAAGGTGCTTCATTTAGTGACTGAAATAATAAAAAATGCATGTATTTGCTGTATTGACGAAAGGTGCTTTTGGCTCGTTTTGTGACCCCTGCACTCCTAATGTTATGATGGTGAGTCTGTCACTCAGACATTCATGGTCCCCAGAGGATGAATCCCATGGACTTTGGTGACCCTCTTCCTTTGACATTTGTGGATCAGAGTGAATTTTTTGACGATAGGATGGGTTGGCAGGACACTTGCAACAGACAATCAAGGTTTCTAGAGGATGAATTTTAATGACTTTGACAAGGTCACAGTTTATTCAGTGAAATATCTCAACATTTATGAACACTGGCACCAAATTGCGTGCAGCAGCCAGTTTTGCAGTGTGTGTTCATGATGATGCGTATTACTTGGCGATAATGACAGGAGATGCACAAGCTCAGCTAATGGCAGCTCTTGGGCCTTAAGCGAGCCCCATTAAGCAGCGGTAATGGTGCAAAGAGCGCACTAGCCAAGGACAGGAAACCCGGAAACCCAGCTGAAGGGTACTTATCAGAGCACAAGTACATGGATGAGTGGGTGTCCCGGAATCCATCCATCCCCTCGTAGGGTAAAAGGAGTTTGTTGACAGCAGTGCTACCATCCAGGTATTATACTTGCTGTGCATATATAATGTAGTATACTTTGTCATTTCCTGGACATTCTGATATGCTCAAAAATAATAGTTTTGAGTCTTTTTCTCCATACTCCACTCCAACACATCCAGCAATATTTTATATTCAAAGACAAATCAGACGCATTTTTCTCAATTCCACTTAAAAAGTCAGTCATTGGAAACCAAAAGAAACATCTAAATTAATCATCTCCCCTGCCCTTGCCTTTCCTTTTCCCCCAGGAGTTGCTGCCACATGCTTTTTGGAGCATAATGATGCGAGCTGGGCCTCACACCCCGGATGACAGAGGGGGGTTGCAGACTCAAGGTGGAGGAAACGTCCAGAGGAAAGGCAGAGAAACAAAAGAGGACATGTGAATAAAGACAAACAGGGGTAAAGGGAGGCAGACACTGACTAAAAGAGAGAATAAAGCAGTCAAGGTGAAAGAGGAAAAGAAAGGAGAGGAAGAAAAGACAGGGGCGGACCAACAAAGAATGATGAAATATTTAAAGAAACGAAAACGCAGACAGAAAGGAGGAGCAGAGGAGGCTCTAACCAGACAGAGATTAACTCCCCCTGTCAGACCACCTGCCTGCTCGGCAGCACACACACGCAGGCACACACACGCGCAGGCACACATGCGCATGCGCATTCGCACACACACACACACACACACACACACACACACACGCAGGCACACACACACGCACACCCGTGCATACACACGCAGGTGCAGGCGCAGGCACACACACACACACGCACACCCGCGCACACCCACGCGTGTGCACACACACACACACAGGCACACACATGCACACGCATGCACACACACACACACACACACGTGCAGCCATGTATTGCTCATGTTGTGAGGACATAAATCTGTTTACACAGTCACATTGTGGGGACTCTCCTTACCCCATCAAATAAATCATTAAAGTTTAGGATGACGACTTGGGTTAAGGTTCGGGTAAGGTTAGGTTTAGGTTAAGGTGTTATGGTTAGGCTAGTAGTGGTTATGGTTAGGGTAAGTCTCCAGGAAATGAATGTAAGTCACACACACACACACACACACACACACACAGCCAATATTGATATTTTCAGCATCTAAAAACTCACAACTGTAGCATCAAAATGATTAAAAACGTTCAAGAAGCAGTCAATTTATGAACAATATCCAGACAAATGGCCTTGGATGACACATTTCTTTGATGCCAGTGAACTGTCACACACTGCATCCTTACACCTGTAGATAAAAAATTCTCAACACAAAGGGAGAAAACTTTTTTATTTTTGTAAAATAGTTTAAGTTTAAGACAGTAGCAAAAGCCGATGTAATCACTTGATGTTGTCGCAGTTTGAAGAGACAACTTGAATACACAGTTTGCATTCTTTATGTGGTGGAGGAAAGATAATACATAATTGATAGTGTGTTTTAGGAGAAAGCTTACAATTTTTCTTTATACGCAACACTAAAGAAAGTTTATTTATGTAATAGTGCGTCAATCTCATCCGGGTTAAAAATGAAATCCCTGTGGCAGTGGTACAAAGCGAGGGGGCCAAATGACACTGAGCCGAAAATGCAGGAACAGAAGATGAAGGAGCACTCTCCTCAGATTATTGAGATCCATCACTGAAGAAACGAGCTCTATGGAATGATTAATGATTAGTGAGTTATGATTTCAGATCTGTTAAGATATTGCGTTTCAAAGCTTCAAGGTGATTGCTGATGGAGCTTGTAAATCCAGCGCCCAGAAACTGCTCGGAGACTGGCTTCAAAATCACCTTGTGTGAGTCAAGTCCAGACAGTAGCTCTGCCTGATGTGCATAATAACACGTTAGCCTAAGGAATATTAACAAATTGCAGGTGGCTGAGCTGATGCACACAGATCTACAGTGTCTTCTAAAGACACAAAGAGATGCTCTTGGTGCTTTCCCTCTCATCAGTTATAGTTTAATTAAGAGCGACAAAAGTTAACCAATGCAAAAACAGTGAAGTATCCTGGTGCATTATCAGTCTTTGTTTTGACATTTTGACATGTGACAGTGCAAAAAGCACAGGTGTAAATAATAAAAATGAATGATGGCTGAATTCCATTCAGCTGCTTCAGTTAGAGGATCCTGGTATTGTGCATCCTGGCTCACCATCATGCTGTCTTGGCTCGCTGGGACACTTGGACACAACAGGACCATGATTAATATTGTTTGTGACACCTGTGCTTTTTTTACCAAGACAAATCAAAATGTCTGCTGTGAAAGAGGCCAAACCTGATTGATAATTACATCCTAATTGCATCCTAACAGTGTTATAGCAAACAAAACGCTAAACTAAAAAGAAACGCTAACAACAGGCTACGACACAGAAAGACAGAAAAGACTGACCAGCGACCAGTTTCTCTTCTACATAAAACCACCAGTCAAACCATTTACTGGTTCAAACACTGAGTCATCACTATCTCATTCTCACACAAAGGGTACAGTATATTTATTGCTCAGTTTAGAAGCTACTTGTTCATCCAAACTGGATGAGACACAGAGCTTTGAACTTCAGAACCGCAGAGACTCAATATGCCAGGAAATCCTGCTCGACTGTGTCATCGACCAGATGAACACCCTATTGGTGTCTCTACCTCCTCAATCTACGACTGTCTGTCTTGCTCTCTCCTTTCTCTTTCTCACTATCTCTCACTCACACTCTGTCTCTCTTCGCAGGATTAGATGGATGGAGAGCGTGAAAAAGCGAACCTAGACAGAGAACGTGGCCAAACCTTGATGCCAGACCATCTGCCTGGCCAAGGACTTCTCCATTCCAGACAGTGACCATCTGAACCTTGGCAACAAGGATTTGTGCTGCTTGAATACTGATCTTCCATCATTTAAGTGATACTGCTTGGACAGACATAGAAGAATATAATAATTAATCCAAAAAGGAGCCGCAGCAGAAAGATCTAATCTTCTTCAACCCAATTTACTGTAGTCATCTTGGCGCCAAAAACAATACTATATTTTCATTTTCACACAATATTCCAATAGGGCTGGGCGATAAATTGATTTTATCGATTAATTCGAATTTGATCTCAGATCTCACCCCGAAGAAAGGAAAGATAACTTTTATGATTTGGAATTGGTTCGGCTTTGTGGCGTCAGACACTGAACAAACAGCACCTCGCTGCAAAGTCTGTTTAAAGGCTGTCGCTACAAAAGGTAGCAGTACGACCACTTTACTGCAGCACCACAAACAGAAGCATGCTGCCGAGTGGGAGAGGTGTTGCTCCATACGAATGGATCAAGACCGCGGCAGCCCAAGCACCGTCACCAAAATAACAAACTACCGTATTGGAAACATTGACAAACTGTATCCCGTATGATAAGAAAGGAGCCCGGTGGAAAGCTGTCACGGATGCAGTCGCGATGTATATTACGAGAGATATGGTGCCCATATACACCGTGGAAAAGCCGCGATTTATTCACCTGCTGAAAGTTTTGGACCCCAGGTACGTGCTACCAGGACGCAAACATTTTTCTGAAGTTGCCTTGCCTCAGCTGTATAACAGTACACGCCAAAGGATCGCTACGGAGCTGGAAGAAGTTCCGTTCTACTCCGCGACAACCGATCTGCAGTCCAGCAGAGTGATGCAGTTTAACGGTGCACTTCATAAGCTGAGAGTTTTGTTTGCACTTTATTTTATGTTTTATTTTTTCAAGTTGGTTTTAGAGTGCATTGTGTCATTTTGAAACTAGATAAAGCTCACTGAAAAGTTACATTGTCACTGTTTACGATGGTAGGAGGGCTTGCCATCTCTTTATTGTGGCTTGTTTATGTAACTTAAACCATAGAAGGGAGACTTTAAACAAAACTAGAAAATTCCCCCTGGGAAATTTTGAAAGGGACACGGGGTGTGTTCGAGCCGAAAAAATTATCTACGTTTTAAAGTTTGAATGAAGTCTCTAGGACAAAGTATGGCCGAGCAGCGGACAATTGAAAAAGGCTGAAATTTGAGGAAATTTCCCCATTCATTTCTTATGGGAAATTTATCGCAGTTGTTCGCGTCTTACGTCGGCCTTCGATGGTCATAGCTCGAAAACCGTAAGAGATATCAAAATGTGCCGAGGGTCATTTGGAGCCGACAAAATTATCTACGTTTTAAAGTTTGAATGAAGTCTCTAGGAGAAACTATGGCGAAGCAGCGGACAATTGAAAAAGGCTGCAATGTGAGAAAACGGCAGATATCAGAGGCAGTCAGTCCCTGATTAATGAATTGCTCTCAGCTGTGTTTCTGTGGCTTTCTCCTTGTCTGTCTCTGTTGATCACCTCAGCTGTCTGTGTCTGCTTCTCTCCTCTGCTTCATGTCTCTGTTAACATGAATTAATGAACTGAATCAATAAACATGAATGGAGCTAATGCTAACGGAGCTAACAGAGCTAACACTAATGGAGCGAACAGCTAACGGTGCGAATAGAGCTAACGGCGCTAACGCAACCAGAGCTAACTGTGCTAACAGAGCTAATAGAGCTAGCGGCGTTAACAAGGGGGCGGGGGGATGGGGTTTTCATTATGCATTTGTCTGTGTGTGTGTGTTTATGTATCTGTCGTTGTGTGTGACTGCGTATGTGTGTGTCTTCGTCTGTTTCTGTGGCTTTCTCCTTGTCTGTCTCTGTTGATCACCTCAGCTGTCTGTGTCTGCTTCTCTCCTCTGCTTCATGTCTCTGTTAACATGAATTAATGAACTGAATCAATAAGCATGAATGGAGTTAATGCTAACAGAGCTAACAGAGCTAACACTAACGGAGCTAACACTAACGGAGCTAACAGCTAACGGCGCGAATAGAGCTAACGGCGCTAACGCTAACAGAGCTAACTGTGCTAACAGAGCTAATAGAGCTAACGGTGTTAACAAGGGGGCGGGGGGATGGGGTTTTCATTATGCATTTGTCTGTGTATGTGTGTTTATGTATCTGTCATTGTGTGTGACTGCGTATGTGTGTGTCTTCGTCTGTTTGTGTGTGTGTGTGTCTGCTTGAACTACACAAGCAGCCCAACCAGCTCCTACATGGAGATGTGTATGGTATATATGTGTCTGAATGTGTGTGTGTGTGTGCGTGTGTGCCTGTGTAACTTCTGCCCCACCTGCTGATAATTACCTCTCTACCTCTCCCACTTTTTACCTGTTCCTGTTCAGCTTTGACGTGCTGTTTTTAATCACTTTTTAGCTGTTGGTTAGCCCTTTTTGTGTGTGCATTTGTGTGACTACTGTCTCAACCTCTTTGGCAAAGAGCTTTCTGAAGCTGAGTTTAACTGTTTGTTGCACGGAGATTGTTTTCAAACAATGCCCTTGTTTTGACTGAGCTCGTTAAGATAATCATCTCAGGCTTGTTGTCCTGCAGATGTGTGTGCGTGGGTTATTGACCGGTGTGTGTGTAAATGACAGTTGCACCTGTTAAACTCTTCCCTTGAAAAGCGGCTTTTTCGCTGTCGGTTTCTTCCGAACAACTTGCGATTGTGTCAAAACCGTAGCTGCTATCAAAAAACCGATTACACTGTGAGATGCGGACAAGTCTGGGCCAGATGTACGTGTGTTTTATGTCCAGATATTCTTTAGAAAAATGACAAAATGGTCGACTTAAAAAGACTCTGCGACTCAGAGAACAGGAGTTTGTATTGTATGCAGTGAGATTTGGGTTCGGCGAACCTCCCGAACTAAATCCTCTGGTGAGAGAACCGTACCTCGTATCAGAGTGTACTATAGATCATCGGACTCCCGAGAACTTCCTGAGTCCGACCATCTCCTCGTTTTATTCCTGACACAACAACTTTTCGTTTTATGGCGATCTAAAGACAGGAGGCATTTCTGCTTTGCTCACAAAACAGCTCTGAATTTTAACATGTGACTTAATGGGAGAGCAGGAGGGAGCTGGCTGCACAAAAAGTCTCACTATTTAAATTCAGTAAGTCTCTCAGCTTTTTCGAAGACCTCACATGAAAGAGGACAAGTTTGTCTACAAAATGAGCCCAAATTTATGCGTGTAGAGTGTAATTTGTGGCCGTAGCGACGAGAAAAAGGAGATTTTCGGATCATTTTTAGACTCTGTGCCACTCTGTCCCCCACTCTAGCACGAACATTCCGCGCAATACACACCCATTATAATCTCAAAATTTCCCTCCAAATGATCACTGTCATTGAACAGTGACTGAACAAAAACTATACGACCCGAGTCACTGGCTCCTGCAGCTATGAAATAGCTGTAGGAGCCAGTGACTCGGGACGTTGCCCCGTGTCCCTAATAAAATTGAAACTTGTTTTGAACTATTTCTTTGTCATCTGCAAATTGATTTTAGGTAGGGGGTGAAAAAAAAATAGATTTAAATCGTGAATCGGGATTTTTTGTGAAAAAATCGGAGATTTTTTTTTTAGGCCATATCGCCCAGCCCTATATTCCAATTTTTAATAGATAAACGCCTGTATACAATGTAGGTCGAAAAAACAGAATCATTTTTAAGCCCAGAAAGTTTGTACATATAATGAATTTGAAATAGTAACTTACAATCACAGGTTATATAAAATATGAAAGAAACTACTTGACATCACACAAAAACAAAGGAGCATAATAATGCAAGAATAAGTCTAAAGTCTCGCTAGTGGTCTCTAGTGGCTGAAAAGTTCCTTACATCCTACAATATGAAAATGTTGGAGCAACTATACATTTTCTGTCAATTTTCTATTGTTAGGTCCTTACCAATGAGATTCAAACAACTCCAATAACAGATAAAGTTATACATATATTTATCAGATATTCTATCTATTTCAGTATCCAGCATTGAAAGGATTTATCCTCTTGGGAGCATGAATGAAACTGGAGGAATCATTGTAGGGTGACCTTGAATTTTCACAGCAAATTTCTTGCCAGTCTGTCCAGTGGTTGTTGAGATGTTTTGCTCAGGACCGAAGTATTGGAGAAACTGACAAGCAGTAGCTGTAGATGCTGGATACCAGTAGTGAAAAGCTATTATAGAGCTATTAGTCTGATACGCTTACCCAGGGCAATGAGATAATTAATGTCTTTGTACATGAACCTCACATACTTTAATATCATATTAGTCCACCAGGTCAGTTTTCTATAATCTCTTTATGGTTATTCACAGTTTAATGGAGTGGTTGATTAATATTGTTTGCGGGTTCAAAGAATGACCACTGGTTCTATGAAATGATATGTTCAGTCAATGAAAATAAGTGACATATTAAGTACACTCCATATCATAAAGTGATTAATAACTTTGAAAAGGGAAGTTGTGTGATGTTGATGCTGAAGGAGAAATCACACCAGTGGTGAGCAGAGGAAGCACAGGAGCAAAATGAAATAAAATTAAACATAGCATACAAAGATTGAGCTCCTTTATGAGGCTACTAAGAGGGCTAATTAGGCCAGAATGTTTTTCTCCCATTGGTGGTTCTTCAACAGAAATGATAGATAGGCTTGTCAGAGCCTATTAACATGGGCAGGATACAAAGAAGGTCCAATCTGTGAGAGACAAACTGAAAGCAGCAATTTTGGCACCTTTGTCAGCTTTAAGCTGGGGGCAGGGAAACTCCAGATGTTCCTATTTATTCTGAGCAGCGGCCGTGTGGAAAGACTTCTAATTGGTTTTTCTACCAAAGTAAGCAGGTCAAACCACAACTGTAGTAATGGCCCTTGGTTGTTTCTACAGGCAATAAAGGGTAGGTTAGATATCAAGGTGGTGTGAGTGGAGATATGCACAGCTACATGCACTCCTACACATTTGGGATAACTTCTCATTTGTCTCTTCAATATTATCTTTTAGCGCTTTCTGTTTCAATTAAGAAAAAAGCAACCCATGAAACTATCTTCTTATCACACACACACATCTGAAACAGACAACAATAAATGCTTTTGCATCCATGTGTGAGCTTGTTAAGCAACATTTGAAATGACAGTTTTCCCATATGTGGGTGAAGGTTAATGTGTTGTGAATTTGACCTATTTCAGCGGAGCCACTCTGTTGATGACATCACCCAGAGACAACTAACAACAGGAGCACAATACTAACGCTGTCGTCATTCTTCATTCATGTGCTTCCATTTATTTATTCTAATTTTTCCATTTTAGGAGAGGTTTATTATTTTAAGTTCATACACGAGCACGCCACTCATATGGTAGGACAGCGTTTGGCCTGCTAGCAATATGCGGGATATCTATTATATGGTCACTCATGCACATCTTTCCAGTCTGTTGCACTGATCACTTTATAGCCAGCCTGTCAATTGGACCTCTACAGTATAGTAGACCTATGTGTCCCAGTTTAAAAGCCAGTTGTAAAACACAGACCTCATTTCGCTATCCTCTGTGGGGACAAATATTTAATTTTGGCTGCTTTCCATAGGGGATTCTTTATTGGCACCATCTACTCCCTACTGGATCTGCTCATTTCCAGAGTCATCCTTTAGCTCATTGTATGATCTGCTCTAGTCTTATTTCTGTGTGTACCATTTTTGTGGATTACAGTATTTTAGATGGATTGGGCATTAATCTTGTCAGACAGATCAATAGTCTTATAAAAGCACAGCACATGTGGCTAATAGCATTAGCAGTTGTGGAAAATTGCTAACTCTCTTGGTTAGTTCATTTGGATGACCCTGCTATCTCCCTGTGGTTTCATTGGTGAGAAGCCACAGTTTGACATTTTCCAGTCCAGACCATTTACAGTTTTACAGTGACATAAGGTGACTAATAAAGGGATACCAACTCCATCTAGTAAATTCACTGCTGGTGCAGCAGAAAAATAAGGGTGGTGTTGTACGGGGGGGTTGTAAATTTTTATCTTAAAACTTAACATAAAGATTAGCATTACAGTTTCTCTTTTATCGCTCCATGGCACAAGGACCTGGTTAATTTTTGCATGCCTTTCTTTGCTGACAAAATCAGCACGTTTCCACTCCAAACCGCAACAGCTTTTTTCCTCTTACGTTATGGAATAATGTCGTTTAGCCTTTATTACCCTCAGCTCAGGAATTCACAGCTTCCATTCTTCATTGTCAGCAGCACTGCCAGGCGACGGTCCTTACCTTGTGTGCCCGAGACGAGGAATACAGATAATCTTACGGAAAGTGACTAAAAGACCTTGCTAACAGTTTGTTAAATGAGTCTACATGATTCTGGCGGAGCACTGGTCCACGTAACTGATTATTTTTTAGGTAAACTGTATTAAATTGATGTAAGTGGAAGATATTCCAAGTTCATTTTAGGTTATCTTTGGTCTTCTAATAGTTGAGAGCCTGGTCTCTTGAAATGTTGGGAATTAAGTGTTATTTCCTAAATGGTACATGCATCACCTGTGCACAGAAAAAACGAGGCATGACTATAATGGCAAACAGCATGGTGGGAAGTATGGGTGTAGGGTGGTGGATAGGTGGTCATGATTGCCTGCAACACTGGTTTTAATCCCTAAAATCAGACTAAACACATTTCTACTGCACAAAAAATTAACAAAAAACTAGGTTTGCAATTAAGTACTTCTTCTTGTTATAAGGATGATGTTTTTGCAAACAAATGCACACTCACACATCCAGCAGAAACAGAACAACAGGGGCATCCCTTTGGAATCTACTTTCTCATTAGCTGTCAAATGATGTGTCATCCCTGATTCAGTCAGACAGTCTGTGATTTTCTTCACCAGCCACTCGTCAAGGCAAAACAACAAGTTAAAAGCTGCAAAGAGCCCAGGATGGGGTGTTAAATTTCTGTGGGATAGGCAGTACTAATAACCCCTTTACTCGACAGGGAATCGTTCCATTCTACTTTAATGACAAAAATACTGTATAATGGTGCTTTATTTTATTTCTTATTATTTTTTTTAAGTTCTTCTTATTTAACCATGACCATAGTATTTCCTGAACTTTAGCTTTCTTTTAGTTGCATAATCGCACAAGTTTTTCATGTGTGAATTTAAGGAAATGGAGCTTCCAAATGTTGCTGTTGTCACATTATTCATCTCGTTGTGGAGGAATGCAAGAAAACACCTCAGAAGACACAATTTTATAAGCAATGCTTTGATCTGAGCTGTATTTTAATCAGATCTCTGCATGTTTTCCTCACCCCGTCTTTGCCGCTGTGTTATACGGCATCCTCCTCTCTACTTCATCTCTTTCCACAAACCATTTACAGAAATAAATGACCTGGCACATCACCATAGACCCAGCAAACCCTCTCAGCTGCTGTCAGCACCCACGGTGAAGACGCAAGGGGCTGGAATGCAGAGACAGATGGCTCTCAGCTGGTGAATCCGTCCAGTAAACAATAACACAGAGAAAATGCATACAGTAGGTCTATACACAGCAATGTGGCGTCCACAGGATTTCCCTGAGCAACTGACTTTGTCGTCTAATCCAAAGTGTATTCAGCTTGCTATCACTAAATCAACACAGCATTATTAGGGTTAGGGTAAAAGTCCACTTTGAGTATTTTTTTTGTTTTAAGAGGACGCTTCATCAAACTGGAGAAAGGAATGTACAGGACACTGTCCTTGGAAAGTTCAAGCCCAAAGCATGTTTCTGGTTTAGAATTCTGCATGAATGGGCAATTTTTAGTGTTCAATATATTTTATTAATGTCAAAAAACAATGTATTAAAAGTAGCAGAGAATACAGTTTGTGTTTGACATGACTGGAGGAGCATGAATTCTAATGTCCAATAATTTCTAAAGGCTCTTTGTTTTCACGCCTCTCTTGTTAGACTGTTGTTTTTTAGACAGACAGGCATACCCACTGTGTTTCCATAGAGACAGCAATGGAAATCCAGACAGCTGAAAGTACTGTACGAACAAATTCTCCAAAAATAAAGACCGATAGACATTTGTACTGATGTTTCTCTGTCGTAATGAAGAATATCTGAAGGAAGAATCAGACAATAGTTCTGTGAAATTAATTCCAGTTTAAATCTAACCTAGTGATGCAGTGTCATGTTGCTGCCTACACACACACACACACACACACACACACACACACACACACACACACACATATAAACTTCAAATTATACAGAATGGGTTTTTAAAATTACTACATCATCTAAAATTAGTTTCTTATCTTGTCCTTTTTTTTCTTTCTTAACCTCTCGCTGTTGGTCTGAGGAGGGTGAAGATAGCCAAATGATTCCTGTGATCAACCAGGTGTTTCTTTTCACCTGTAAGCTCACCACAGCTGTTCTACGTGCGCTACCTGCTCCAGATCCCGTTCTTTCCGCAGGACACCCTGACAACCACTAGGAGTCACTAGTGCAGCAAGAACACTCTCTTCTACCAACTACTACCAACTTCCCACCTATGAACACAAACAAAAACAGTAAGAGCCAGCTCTGAAGGACCTCTGAACTGAACCCAGTTTTCTGCAGCACCAATAGCTCTCTGTGCCACCTGCTGCCTGATCTCTCTTACAGTCAATTCACGTCAAACAAGCCTCGCTTTGGCCAAACTCATCTAACAAACTGCTGACATACCAGGCTTTATCTGTGGCTCAGAGCTGACACTTTCACCATATACTGTAGCCTTTATAAGAGGATTACGTGCTTATGGTTCATGTGATCTCCTCACGAGCTCTTCAGTTTGTTCATAACAGATAACCACCATGACCAACTACCCTCAAAATATCGTTTTTAATAGTTTTTGTGCATCTCATTCGAAGCAGTTGAAGAGATTATAGCATATATGGTAGCAAGGTTACCAAAAATATATTCAATATAGAGGATAGTAGACATGTGCAGTAAGACAGAAGGCATATGAGGGATGGAAATGAAAAACATGAAGTGTTTTGTGCTGCAGAGAGAGTATTATCTATATTTACACTGCTATCAGTGCCCATAGGCGAAAAACAGAGCTGAATATGACCCTAATGAACTCCAACGTGGATGTCTGTGTGTGCTTGTGTGTGTGTGAGAGAGAGAGAGTGTGGGTGGTGGTATCATCCACCATGGATGTGCTCTCACTCGTTGCCCCACTCCCCGCTCATTGCTCTCTTATGTTCACTCAACTCTTCAGCACTGTCAGTGTAGCACACAGTTCTACAGTATCCTACAGTATAATGCACACAAAGGTGCATTCATGATCTGTATGTTCATATGTTCACATTTATCACCGGCACAAGACATCACAGCACATTGTACCTGACCCCCCACGCCACGTGAAACACACAAATCACAGGGCGTCTGCACCGATGACAGAACGTGCCTCAAATGTGAGTTGACGTTGCTTAAGCATGCAAGAAATGAACTGATGAACTGAAATGCACTGCCACTGTCAGCCTCATGACTGGGCGTGTGATGTGGGATAAAATTATGTAAGTAGATTCCATGACACTTCATCAGGCCTCCCAACCAGGCAGCTATTGTTCAGTGAAAATACGGACCACCCGGACTCTCACTGCAGTGGCATTGCGACGGGCTGCATTTTTGACCGCCACAGTGTCACCAGTGCAGCTGTAGTGATACTCAAACAGTGCATTCCTTTCTCAGTGCCTCTGTTCACTAAACAGAACAGTTCTAGCTAGGAAAGCTCTGTAAATTGAGTCATTTCACATCCACTGTGACTGTTAAAGCGACAGATTGCTTCCTGGGGATGATTCCACCTTGATGCATTGTGGGTCATATGGCCATTACTCTTAGCGATTATGATCAATTTGTACTCAAGAAATTTCTGCAACAAGGCCTGACATCTTCTGGTCAGGTGGTTGATAAGTTGATCGATATGCTCTTATCCAACCAAATTCTCACTGGTTGGACAATCACTGGTGTTATATCCATCAGGAGAAAGTGCTTCTTAATCCTTCAGCTTTGCTCCTGGCAGAGCAAAGTCCGTTTAATGTCTGGTCCAGCTGATTCAGACACTGTCTCACATACAGCTCTTCTGGGTAATGTCTACACAAGTTCAGGGTTGCAGTGTATGTGTGAATGAGAGAGAGATTTTCCCCCATCAACCAATCGACCGATTGAAGAGTAGGCAGAATTTCAGTCAATAATTTCTTTGGTTGACTACAGCCCTCCCACAGCAACATGACCACACCAGTTGGATGGAAAAAGAAATGAGCAGTCGGACAATGAAACAAAGAAGCGGAGATTTTTGTAATGATTACCGACATCTTGTGCGATCCTGGATAATCAATGATTGCACGAGAAAACAATGAGTGTACCAAAGGACAGCAAGTACAGTTGGCACCCGTAAAAGTGTAATAATCACCTCTGGGACTAAAGACTGATGAAAGTATTATAATATTCAATGGCCATTACTTTTTTCTATTGAGTTTTATGATACATAAATACCACCCGTACAGCTGCTGCAAGCTATTCAATTTGTTTTAATGTGCCAAAGCCAGATACTGTCTGAAAAGAGAGCCTCTTGTGTCACTATAACTCTGCTGTAATGGCCACAGAGGCCACAGAGTTTTAGGACCCTCTTAACGAGTCAGAGACTTAGAGAAAGAAAAAAAGAAAGACAGAGACAAAGACAGCTAAATATAAAAAGAAAGCAGGTAGCTGCAGCTTTAACGTACAAAACAGACTGAAGGCCTAAAGGACATTTACAAGAGGAGACAAGAGACAGGATCAAATTGGAGATTTTGTAGTGATATGTAAAACATTAGTGGAGTGAAGGGAAAAAAAGAAAGGTTGAATACGTGAAAGGAGGATTGCTCGGAGGAGGAGGGCTGACACAGGGTTTGAATCCACCTAGGAGAATGAGTAACCGCAAAAAATCTAAATCTAAAACTAGTATTGAGCCTTACTACCACTTTCTTCATACATGGGCTGTAAAAAATGTATGAACACTGTGAGATAAACACATTTTCTTGAATGCAAACAAATTTTCTACAAAATTCTTCTTTGGAATTAAGTAACTATCTCACCTTGCTCACACTTCAGTGTTGGATACCAGACTATGGGAATTTTACAGTGCACAAAATACTTTTCACCCTCCGTCCACCCCTTGCACACCATCACACACACTTGCGCACACAAAGTAAAACCCCCATCTGTTTCAATGCACTTATTGCCTTGACCCCAGCCCCACAAACAGGAAGCACATCCTATGTCCTGATTGTACAGACTGCACACATGCACAGAGACGCACACACAGATTCCATGGGATGTGCACCTAATCTCGGCCGGAGGGGAAAGGGGGTGGCGTTAATGGTCACTCTCTCCTGTGTCTTTATTTCCTCTGGAGAACGTTCACAAATAATTTCACATGATTCCATCCTCTTCTATTCCAGCGACCTCCCAAAGGGGAACCCAAAAATGAACACTTTCATCCAACAAAAGCCGCAACAAAGCTTTCCTCTGTGCAGTTTCGCAATGAATTCAAGTCATACTTTGGAGAGAAAGTCACCTACTATGTGAGCGTCTGGGTTGTGTGAATGCATTTGCAGCGGAGGAATGATTCATGCAGCGACACGAGGAAAGAAGGGCTTCCCAACGCTTTTGGAAATACACTACAGGCTTTTCGCACAGATTTGAAAAGTACAGTTTTTACAGACAGACACACACACACACACACACACACACACACACACACACACACACACACACACACACACACACACACACACAAAGACAGACAGACACATTGAGCAGGGTAAGGAAGCTTTCTGACAGGCAATGAGCTCATGAGATCTGAATGTCTTCCTGCGGTGAATGCTTTTCTGTGGCTTTCTCACAACTATTTCCCTTTTTTTCTCACACTTTTTGTCTGTCCCCCTTTTCACACGCACACACACACAACTTGCTCTCCCCTTGTTAATTCTTTCATTGGCTCCATTTAGAGTGAATATGAGAAACAAAAAGATTAATTCTGGATTTAGTATTCTTAATCTGCTAACATGTGTAGATTTTCTACTGCAGGAATAGCAAGTTTTGGGTTGCTAGGGTGGCGATTTAGCCCTCAGTTTAATGTGTCTGCCTGTGTGCCTGAGTGTGAGAGAGAGTGTGCGGGTAAACATTAAGCTTGACAAATGGCCGGTGGTCTAAATCAGACTCAATTAAGATTTATGGTGGGCGAGGTGCCCTGAGTAAAGAATTTAGACTGTTAAAGTGTGGATGTGCTTGGATTTGTGTGTGTAAATGTGTGCAGCAGTAAATGTTTATTTTCTATTTTGATCAGACATATAGAAGTGAAACAAAATAGTCACTACGATTTGTCAGAGCATTCATATCTTAAAACATATCTTGAATCGTTTAATACTATGAGAGTCTTGACAGCCTTACAGTTAACAGCAGAAGCTGCACCATAAACACTGAAAATGGCTTTCAGACGTCTTTCCAACCACACATGTGCGCCTTACATCAGAGCAGCGTGGGCCTCCTTCATAATTGGGGTGTTTGCAGATATATAATTGAAAACACACTTAACACAGCTGGAAGGCTACTTTGAATTATATAGTATTCACGTCAGTATGGTTAAATATAAAGCTTCTGCTAGAGAGACGCAAGCATGTACATGCGTGTGTGTTCTTGTAGTTTTATCTTCACGAGGGCGGACGTTGAGACCGGCAGAACCAAGACGTTTTGGCAAAGTGAGTGCATTTGCAGTGCTGCTCATCAAATCTTCGAAATCTTCAAATTTGCATAAGAACAAATTTTAGGCACTCATGTTTTGAGTAGCAGAATGTTTTTAGCTAGATGGTTTGTTCTTGAAACAACTGAAATAAACCAACCAGTTTTGATCTTAGCAGGTCTTCATCAGGGTTCAAATTAAAAAAAACAATGCCTGAGTCTGACTTTTTTTATGCATTCATTCTGGAGTGTGTTCTGGTTGGGCAAAAGCAATTGCAAAACCTTATTTGAGGGCTTGGCTTTTAGTTTAAGGGTTAAAATTGAAATAGGATTAGAGTGAGGTTAAGGGTGCAGCGCAGATGCTTACGGTTAGAGTTATGAGACAGATAAGGAAGGAAGCCATAACGGGTCCTCTCATGTATAGTAATACATGCATAAATATGTGTGTGTGTGTGTGTGTGTATGTGTGTGTCCGCCCTCTGGGAATAGACAATCATTTATCACCACCCGGACTCCCTTTAGTGTTAGCTGGGGAGCATTTTTGCTGGTGTCTAAAGGAACAAAAAGGGGTACTCCGAAGGCCAGTCCTCCCCCTCCTCATCTTAGTCACTCTTCTCCTCCCTCAGTGTCCCTCTGTCCGTCTCCCCAGCCCCCTTCCCAGCCCTGGCACACTGCTCTTTCTGTGGTATCCAACCAAAAACAACTGGACCATTTTAAGGGGTTGCCGTGCAAATCACAGCTTTCTAATCAAAGGGGTATTCTAAAGAACAGTCCAAGTGCTCTGAACAACTCTTCCCATGCCAGCAGCTTGCTGTTATACTTTATGGGACAGCTGAATAGTTTGTTAAATGGTTGAAAATTGCTTTGAATATGAAACAGAATTCAGTCCTTCCGTGCTTTTATTTCCCAACGACTCTGGCTGGAGGTCATTTGGCAGACGGAGGGCTGGTTGACCTCAGCCTCCTGGAGAGGTCAGTCTCTTGCACAGAGAAATCCCACTGTGGCCATTATGCCTCTCCCTTGAGCCGTGTGGAGTGAAAGCAAAACTAAAACTGACAGGAAGGTAGCTCAGGGCAACGATCAATGCTAGAGCTAGCCTCTGTTGCCCCCTGTGTTGTTGGAGGACACTGAAGCGGTCTTTTATTGAACAAACCAAAAACTGAGCAGTTTTACTGTATGGGTTTGTTCTTCCTTCTTATATCTTATGGAAGGGAGCAGCTGTGAGCTGCAGGGTTTCATGAGCCTTCTTTGAGATTAAGTCAAGCAGTCTTGAGGATGTAAGACACACATTCAGATGAGCTGAGTTTTAGGTCAAAAGACAGCAGCCAAACAGTTCTGCTCTTTTGCCGATATCGCAAGACCTCTAACACTCTGTACAGATTTAGTAGTAGTGATGGAAGTTATCCACCCACCTACACATACTAATAATGTGTCTGCCAACTCACATTTGTGCCCTCCCACCCACGTCTGCACACTCATACACACACAGACATACATGCAATCACAAAGCAAATGAGAACAGAGTGTCCAGATATAGAATAATAATAATGATCCTCATGTGTTAGCTGTGATGGCAGTTTTCTTCTACACCAGTAGAGGTGTAAAGTAAGTACAACATATTCTTTTCATTATAATTTTCATATTTAGTTCATCATAATAATTTACCCATTTTCACATCACAAGAGTGGATTATGAACATTGTGCACATAAGTCACAGTAAAGCTCAAACGCATTTGAAAAGGCATTTCCACACAATGATGATAGGTTACCTGACAGACTCAGACGCTTCAGGTACTGCATCCGCCCAGACTATTTGCAAAGGAAATTAATGGAAGCAAATGTTGACAATACACATACTGTCAAAATCAAAAAGCAATTTGCAAACAATGTAATTTTTAGCGGTAAAACCTGCATAAAACACCAGCCTGATCTATTTTAGATATTTCTAAAACATAATTTGTATTTTGCAGTATTTTGTATTGAGATTCATGAAAACTCCAGTGAGCGGTGCCATCTCCTTAGCAACTCCTCAGCAGTGTTAAAACTGGTTGCAGCATTTGGCATGGTTATACATATAACCCTGCAGTATAATAACATCATCCAGCAATTTAAGGAATGCATTACCCAAAAGTATTTTACAAATCATATTATGATGCTCAATTTGAGGTATTATGATATTTGGTAGCAATACGGGATAAACCTCCAGGTTCAAAGAAATTACTGCCAGTAGACTAAACTGTCGGCGTTAAAAAGCTAAAGAGCTTATGGTTCCATCTCACAGACGACTCGGTCCAGTAAGGCCATGTTTGAAAGCAAACGCCATGGATTTAAACATGCAATGACCTATTTTCAATGAGGAGTGAATGGTAGCTTCTCTCTCTGTCACAGTGAGAGACATACATAGATTTGACATTTTCACATTTTCATTGCTTTCTGGTCAGCAGGATTCCTTTATGTTATACAGTAGACAAACGCATGCACGCACGCACGCACGCACGCACGCACGCACGCACGCACGCACGCACGCACACACACACACACACACACACACACACACACACACACACACACACACACACACACACACACACACACACACACACACACACACACACACACACACACACACACACACACGGGGTTGGGGGGGTCACTGAACCTTTGCATATATGAATGCAGATACTTATGGGTTTTAACAATTTTAGTTTTGTATTATATTATATTATTTGATTATACAAATGATTCAGGCCTATTCCAACAGGTGCTATGCAGATTTATAGATAAATAAACAATAAATAAAATGAAATATGCAAAAATAATAATTGACATTGGAATTGGAATTTCTTTTATTTCATCTGAGTTTAGCTTTACTTTAAGGCGGTCGAGGACAAACAAACAAAACAAAACCAAAGAGGATTGCAAGCATTTTAATGGGCATGTGAGCCTGCTGGTGATGTGGGGAGACAGCTCAAACCACAGGTCTGACTCCACTTGGCAGCCTGTTTCTTGTCCTGTTTTCATGAGTACCAGATATAAGAGAACCAGATTGCTCATGTGTGATGTTGGCAATGTCCTGTTGGGCAGCGTTGGATATCCGTCTTCCACAAGCAGTCAAACCCTCTACGTTAGCCGAATAGTGTTAAGCCTGATTTTAGCGTTGTTAGTCAGCTCAGATTCAGTCCTGTCAGACTGTGTTGAGGGCTGAGATGTATCAGCATTTCTTTGAGCTTTGGTCACTGTGTCAAATATTTCCAAATCTTGCGGTGGTGGTCCCTAGTTTTCTGACTGGTGACTTCCTGAAAACTCCCATGCCGGAAAGGGTGAAAACGCAGTTAATGTACATGTCACAGATTTTTTTTAAGTTTTGAAAAGTCATTAAACAAGCACAATAAGACAACAATGATAGGCTTAATCTTGCTGAACCCCTGGCCAATCATTAAGGCACCCCAGGGTGCCATGGCACCCACTATCCCACCCAATTTCTGAGATAACCAGTACTGGCTACTGCAATCTGCATATGCTCATCAGGTTTACATTTAGCTAGCTAGTTATATTTTAATCAGTACTTCTGCTTTAGGAAAACCCTGCTGGATGTACTTGTTTAGGGATGAACAATAACCATTACACGTTGCCTAGCTGCAGTATCCTGATACATGTATAAATACGCAATACACATTTATCATGTTAGAAGGTAGAGAAAGAAAACGTGTGATAATAAAGAAAAAGTGTGTTAATACTTTGATTTTAAGAAACCTTCTAGTGTAAAAATGCAGATTCTGGTTCTAAGTGTTTTAAAGGAGTAACATGCAAAGTCAGGAATACAACAGAATCAACAAACATACCCAAGACCACCACTAATGTGAACTCTTATCATCATTATCATTATTAGATTATTTTGGCATGAAAATGTCACATAAGCACACGGCTATACGTGCCTAAATCTTGTTGAATCTCTCGAAAAAATTTAAACGAGTGACCTGATATTTAAAATCTGTTGATGCATCAATATTCTATTTGTACTTTTGTCCCACTTAAAGGGTTGTTGATGCTAAATGTTTAACAGCAAAAAAACAGCTTGTAACTTAATAAATACGGGCACAGAAACTTCACTTAAAGCCTTATCTGAGCTTTTAAATTAGTTTTTGATTAATCAGGTATGCAGGCGTGCTAATGAGTGTAAGCAGATAATCCAAGTGACAATACCAACGTGCTAACGAGCCAACATAATATAAACAGTACATAAACACAATGGCTAATTTAAAAAAGATGATATTGCTGTCATGCTTATGCTACATGTGTAAATGTCCCCATTGCAAATCATTGTAAATCTTTACTGTAATGTCAAGAGGTCAGGCCAAACCATGCAAATATTGGTCTGATACTAAGCAGGCATTTCAGGAACTGTCTCTCCAGAATACTGTCAGTCCATATCTGTGTGCTGTGGGGTAGAAGGCTGTTCAGCCCCGTCAGCATAGAAGCTCTTGTCCTGTATCCCTCCCAAGGTGACTTCTCTGCTGTTGGCAGGCATAGCCATGAAAACAGCTCCCTAGACTCTCTCTGCTTCTCCCACACACTCATCATCTTTTAGATACCACTGGGTAATGTGCTTTCATACCTTTTGCACAGAGATGTAGAAGCATGTTTCAGTCTTTCCTTTTGTTTTCCGTCACTCCTTCCTCCTCAGCTCATTCTCACAATTGCAGGTAGGAATCAAAATGAAAGCAAAGACAAAAACAATCATGGGTGTATTCATTAAAATTTGCTTCGATGCCTTTGCCCTTGTCTACAGTCAGATTTAGGATTTGGCTCAGTGCCAACACATGAGCGCCTGACCTTTTTTCTCTTTCAGTTTTCATTGTGGAGAGCATCCACCTACGTAGCAGCACACACACCTCCCACACAATCTCTCTCACACACAGGAGGAAAAAAATGTACTTTGAGAGCAGTCGTCTGTGAATTTGCGTGGTTTTGTGTTAAGAGACTGCAGGGCAGAGTACAATAACTACACCATTCTGTATTAACACAAGTTTTGTGTGGAAATTGTAGGTATGTGACAATAAGTGTGAGTAAATAGGCCATTGTCCTGTGTCTACAGTAGGTCATCTATTTTGGTCCAGGTTAATTCTCTACATGGGAGTAGGCGTGCTAATTTCCTCTCTGTGTGTGTCTCCTCCTGTTTCTCTCCCTCTGTCTCTCTGTTAATTGATTAAGAGGATTCAACCGACTGCTGCAGACTACGACCACCAATATGCACTTGGGTGCACATAAACAGTCAACTGGGCTAAGACTACAACTTTAGGATCATCTTGAGACTGATAAAACACATACACACACACACAAACCCATGTTTGTAGTTTTATCGTTGTGACAACACCAATGGACCTAATGCATTTCCTAGCCCCTTAGACTAACCTTAACCATCACAATTAAATGCTTAACCCCAACCCTGAACCTAATTCTAGTCTAACCCTTAAAACCAAGTCTGAACCCTCTAACAGCCCTTTAAAGGTCTGTCCGAAAGAGAGGAACAGCCAAAATGCCCTCACTGTCCAAAAAAGTCCTCACTCCAAACATCTAAAAATCAAATTGGAAGATAGCTGTAGAAGTACACACACACACACACACACACACATACATATTTGTTGCTGTAACTTGAGAGGACACTGCATTGTCTTATATCCATTCCCAGAAGAATTACAGTACCATTATCTTAACCATCTTGTACTATCTGAACCCTAACATTAACCAAAAACCATATCTTAACCCTAAAATTTAGTGGTTTGCCTTGTGGGAACCAGCTGCTCATCCCTTGATTGGGGCTGAGTTCCCATCATGTGACAGTTTTTTTATTCAGTTTATTTACACACACACACACACATATACATATATATATATATATATATATATATATATATACACACACTAATCTTGAGGTGCTTTGCTGTGTCAGTATTGTGTCAGTCAATATTACCAAGTGGTTTATGTTAAAGGAATACACACACACACACACACACACACACACACACACACACACAAATATATATTTGTGTGTGTGTGTGTGTGTTATATATACATAACGCATATGTCTAAAGTAACAAATGAGGTACAAGCCATCTGAAGTACATTATGTCTAAAATATACTGATGCTTCCAAAATAAAAAATACTCTCATGTTTTCATGTAAGGTGTTCACAAATCTGCTGTAAACCAGAATTTGCATATTGTAATGGCAATCTTTCTGTTAATTAGTATTATAAATCACTATTTGGCAAAGCCACAGTGGGGCTGTAGGGGATGCGCTTTATTCCCCCGAAGCTGCTAGCAAACAAAACACCAAATCAATGGGGACCTGCTTACCAGTTCTCATATTCTTAATGATACAAATGAACAAAACCTTTAACAACCAAACCTGCCAAACACTATCACTAACACTACATATCTGTCCTGTACAAGCAGTATGAGTTTGAAAGGTAATCATATATAAAATTACATCACCTAAAAGAGACAGTTAAGTCTTCAAATGCCAGGCCTGACATTCAATTTCTGCTCTGAGTCTCATCTAAATAAAGTTTATATCTCCTACACAGATAAAAACAATGACTTTCTCATACCCAGAATGAATTGTTGCCTGTAATACGCTGCAGATTACAGAATGCAATCACAGAATTTGATTTTGGTCTTATCATAACCGGACTGCATTTCTAATGGGAGCACAGTCATACACATTAACACATATCCTCAGGCAGCAGCGGCATCCTGATAACCTTGCGCTTCCCGGCAACTCCAACACTACTCAAAAACTCATCTTCACTCCTCCGCAGACAAACACACACAAACACACGAGAATAACAATTGAAATAACCCTCACATTCCAATCTAACCCCAAGCCCAGAACACTGGTGACATGCTGAAAGTTGTTCCCCATCCAAAGCAGTCTTACCTTTGTGACAGTCATGCAGAATCAGTGGGTGAGGAGCAGGCCAGTGTCCCCTTCAAGCAGAGAGCAACGCCGCAGGAGTGGCAGAGTGATGAGAAGGAGAGGAGGGCAGCTCTGCTGAATATGCAGAGAGAGGGAGAAAGGAGGAGGGACAGACAGGTTAGTGTGTCTGGTTCACTAAGTACGGAGGGGCTGATTGCTGCTGCAGTGAAGTAATGGCTGGCAGTCGGCGTGTGGTTGGTTACTACAACAGGGAAAAGCTCCTCGCTAGGATACACCCCTCCCTCCTCCCTCGCCAACTGCACACACGCAAACACACACACTGATGATGCACACAAAGTCTGGCTGCCCTACTCTCTCACTCTCTGTCGCTCGCAATATGATTAGTGATGGGCTAATACAGCTTATTGATGAGCAGTCAGGCAGGGCTGCAGGGGGAGGCGGGAGCAATGCTGCCTGGGACAGGAGAGGAGAGGACTGCAGAAACAGGGAGAGGAAGGGAGGGAGGGAGCTGGACGCTGTGTCGCAGTCTGCTACTCGGGCATGGAGCTAGCTGCACGTCATCTGGTGTGGATAAGTGTGTGTGTGTGTGTGTGTGTGGGAGTGAGTGACATAGGCATTGATGGGAGGAGACAAGAACATCTTTGATTTTTGCACCAAGTCAAATCCAAAAAACACTGAATCTCGTTATTTCTAAACAATATAGAGGCAGAGGCACGTGCACATGGACACACACAAGATTACACGTATACACAAGCTAAAAGTTGTAAAGCTGTACTTATGAGGACACTCTTTGACTATGTTTATCTCCTTGTCCTTCACCCAATCCCTACACGCATCCTTTAACCTGACCCTAACTTTCTGTGGAATCAAACTGTGATGATATTATCATATTGTGTTATTACTTTGCCAAAATCTGTTGTATAAATCAATGAAATTGGACACAAATACCAGCAAAATCAGTTATTAGAGCTTTTGTTTTACACGCATGATAAGTTTTGTCTGAGTGGAACACAATTAATGATAATGATCAATTTTACTTCACTTTGGATATATTTGTTATATTGTGACATATATCATTGTCAAAAATTATTCTTTTTAGTGTCATGATATGGATGCTAATGCAAACTGTAATTTAAATCCAGATTGATTTCTCGAAGAAATCAGAATCTGTATGTTATCTTCATATCTCCATATTTGAGTACTTTCTTTGTCAAGTATAGGAGCACAAAGGAACCCATACTCACAGAGCAACACATCTTTGTCATACTAATTGTGTCAGCACATGCTGGAGTAAAGGCCACTAAGACATACAAAGACAGCAGTCCACCCCAAGTGACATGATAGAAATCATCCATCGCAAGCAGGTCACTTTGGTTTTCTGATTTAACTGTGGTTTAGACTCACCCATATTGTCATTCAGTGGTCAATTTGCTCCTCAATCTCAGTCTTTGGGAGTATCATCCGAGGCCCAGCTTTCAGCATTTCCTGTCTGGAACAATAGTATTTCCTGTGTCTGTGTGCATGTTGGGATGGGAGGAGGGGTCAGGGGTGGTCTTCAAAACTATATGAGAAAATATGTGATCTGTCACTTAAGATGGGCTACAATAGTACTTAGTTTTGCACAGTGAGCATGTATTATTGTAATATGACAGGTTGTACTTCCTTACAAGAAACACATTATAGTATTTCAGCCAATTTAATTCATCATTTCTAAAACCTGCATGAGTGTGAGCTAGTGTGAAAACCTACATGTGGTGCCACAGCACTGACCCATTGAAGTTTAATTCTTCAGGATGTTGAAAGTACGTATTCTTACCAAATTACATTATGAAAAAGGTGTGGGAGGAACAGACATCATCGACTGGGTGGAGGTGGCAAATACAGGAATCTGCAGACCAGGAAGAGCCACCATGTCTCACATGTTCCACCAGACATCTGCATGCTCCTATTAAAAGAAAATGGAGGAGGGAGGAGAAACTTAAAATCTTTCATAGCGAAAGTCAACATGTATGGATGTAAACAACATTCATTTTGATAAACATAATAGTTAACAATAGTGGCCATTGTCTGCCTTAGCAGCATGCTATAAATTCATCATTCCCTTCTGCTCCAGTGAATTATGGCAGGTCTGTTTTGTATTAGGAATTTCATTTCCTTGTTGTTTACTCTTCTGACTCTCTGACAGCTGTGTAACCTGGGGGAACACACCATATGTAACAGTTTGCTGCCATCTTGTGGTAAAATCATATTATTACCGCCAGGTCTTTTGGCTGAGATATTGCCAATGTATTTGAAATGTCCTCATTTTTCAACACTTCTGGAAGGTGCATTTTCAAGAAGACTTGTAAACTAAAGTGCTTCAAATGCATGAGTCATATAATTTTCAATGTTTGTGTTTTATTTTTAAGGGGAACATTTTTCAGTGGCAAAACTTGTTTCAGTGCCAATACCACTTTTTCCAATACAAGAGTTTCAATGACAATGTTTCCTTTTTCGATTGCCAAATTTTATTTTCGATGCCAAAATTTAAAGTCACTGTTCGAGCCCCATAAAATGTTCTCCTGTTTTGGAGTTTCATACTATTTATTTATTCATGAGTTGTACGTCTCTATTCCGCATGAAAAAGAGATCAAACAAAAACAAAACCATCATCATGGGCATTCCGATAAAGAAGCAATTCAAATGTGATTTGAATACAAATGTTAAAATTATGATATGAAATACTGATTTCATGAAAACCAAAACTGTGAGGACAGTCAATGAAAGATTTAAAGTTAATCAGACTTTTGAGGTTTTCTGAGATAATGGCTTCTGTGTACTTAAATTGTACCAGATTTGCTGACAGGAAAATAAGCTTTGTAACATGTTATGTGTATTGGGGGATGTGTCCTGAGGGATAAAGAATCATGAGCAGTAAAATGCACCATTAACGTTCTTTTGGATATACATTTTTGCTTAGGTCCACTAATTTACAATACACAAATTATGTAGTCATTTAATAAGAATCATACTTAATGATCAGCAGGAATGTAACATGTAAGTTACAAGCTATTTTAGCTAGTATTATTATTTTATTGTAGCCACATTTTTAAAGACAAAAACGTACACTGGAGAGATGAAACTATTTAAGGATCTTGTTGTGAAAGATCAGCACAAGCACAATGTACCTTAGAAATCCCTATCTGTTTTACAGACATCTCATAGCTTGGCGTGTCTCAGGTGAGTTTTATGATGCTCTGGCAGTCATTTCAACCTAGTGATAAATCCGCGTAATGTTAACTGTTAATTCGATGTAAGCCCTGCAGTTAGCTACATGTGGCAGTGTTCATTTTTTGCTCGGTATTAAGGTGAATTTACAATGTTGTCATTAGATAGTAACGTAACGTAAAAGTAAAGCATAGCGTGGTATAGATAGTTACTCCGCCACAAGCACCTTATCTATCAATGCAGCCATTGTTAAGATGGCTAACTAGCAAATGCTTATTATTAGGACTGGCAGCTGCTGGGGCTGATTATGACATGCTTTAGCTTTAGCTGTGACACGCCACGACTACTACTGTTATCATGGCTGTTTTTTTAACGTGTATCACTAACTAACCTGTGACATGGCTGTCTGAGTGCCCTGGTGAAGACAATCCTGAACTGCTGGTGGAAGTTTCTGGCTTTCCAACTATGTTGACCGATGTGCGGTGTAACCAACGTTAGCTAGCCAGTCAAGTCTCGCGCACAGTCGAAGCAGCACTCTCCTAGCAACCAGTGGTCAGCATCTATAAAGAAAGATGGCGACCGGAAATGACATTTTCCTGGCTATACATCCGTGGAAAGAAAATAGTTTTAAGTTGAAAATTATTCTATTGACCAACCAGAATACACTATATATTTGTTCCAGTTGGATAGAAGAGTCTTAAAAAAATCGAGAAAAGTGTTGCCTTCCTGAGTCTTGTTTATTTGTTTATCCTAGCTTAGTGCTGACTTGATCATTAATGTTAACCATCAAAAAGTCTCAAACATTTAAAAAATAATAATTACAAGAGAAGCATAAACTAGGGCTAAGTGGCGAAATATAATGTTTTTCCCTCTGCTATTGTGTAACATTTACTTAACTGGTGTTTTGCTTATTAAGCTAGCTAGCTAACAAGCTAAGCCACACAAGCTTCAGGATGACTAAATGATCAACCTAGTAAGCTTATATGAATTATTCTACATATTATGCCAAAACCAGTGTTACACTGAGATGGTGCCTCTTCAGATGTCACATCAATCAGAAATTAGCTGCTTATAGTCAATATATACATGCAACAGGATCTTATATATCAGGATACATACAGTATTTTTTTTATTAGAGCAAATTGGTTCCCCATATAAACTGTTTGTATATAATTGCACTGCATCTGGTTTCTTAAAGGCAAATGTTAGGCTACCAAACTCGCCAGAAGCTTTTCTGAAGCGGCTTTCAAATTAATAGTAATCTGGCCAATCAATATATAATATAATTGTCAGTGTATAGCTGTCAAAACATTGCTGATTTTGTTTACATGATGATTTAATGTTTTAACATAACTGTAAGATGTAAAAAATCACTTCACTTCACTTCATCGTTGACTGCATTTTCACATTTTTTTATGTTGTATAGCAAATGGAAGCCACTTCACATCCACCCCTCACAATGTGCTCGTACACATCTAGGGAAATTTCTACAAAAAGTAATTCAAATTAGATTGAATGAACTGGTCATGAGGCTTTGCAAGCTTTTAAAACTGATCGATCATGCTCTTTAAATGGTTGAGAAATTCTTCTTTTAATTCCTGTCCCACTAGTAGGTTGCAGGTTGTAGAAGGCCAGCATGTGAACTCTCCACAGGTGATAAATCTGATAATTGCAGCACTTCAGATAACAATTGGCAGTGGTGAGATGTGTAGTTAGTTTCCCAGAAACCTGAATCTCCGCCAGCAGGCCTCACATTTCCTTAAATATTTGTACATGGATTCCCTTCATTGTTTCATTAATCCTGTCGATGTACATCAATGCACAGTGGAATCCCTCATGATTCATTCTCACTCTTAAAAAAGTGTGAGATAGCATTATTTTGTAAGTTATTATTTAATCTGCACGCACAGCAGATGACTGTTACAAAAGAAATAGAGAAAGAAATGTTAAACTGATGGAGCCAACCACTGTGTCACTGTCTCAAACTGACAACCTCTGATAGAAAACTGGCAGGCCTGTGTAAACCACTAGAAAAATCTAAAAGTTCACCGAGGGACCCCTGTGCTTTGGCCCCTCAGCTGACTCACCATTTAGAAACCACATTATACTAACAGTCATTTGGATGACTAATCTTGCAGAAAAGGCTGCAAAGGCATCTTAAAAACTGCAATGTAAAAAACTATTTTATGCTTGAGGTAAAGCTGACATACCTTGTTTGAACATCCCATCCAGCATCTCAGGGACTTTCTATTTTTCTGTAAGCCTTAATGGCTACAAATGTCGTAATTTAAATACCATAAACCAACACAAAAAAAGCATTACTACATGTAGCTTCAGTTATAGCCATAATTTGACAGTTTCGGTTCGTAATGTCTTAAACAGAAGATTGGTATTTTTACATGTGGTGCTATATGTTCTTTTAATCTTTTAATCTCTTCAGCTGTTCTTAGAGCTGCCTTTATGGGTTGAGGTAAACCTTGAACAGCTATTTTACAACATTGCAATGGATTAAAGTTTGACACAACAAAATATGTCCTGGACTGAAGCCTGTCCACAGGTGGCGCTGTGTTTCTGTGTCCTGAGACACTCACACACATGCTGTACAATTTGCTCTGCAACTAATTTCTGCTATTTTTCTGCTTTGGTGGCCAGCTGACAGCAGAGGGAGGAAGAGAGAAAGATAACAGTGATGGAGGAGAAAGAACTCACATATACAACAAAGGTATGTGGTCAGATTTTAATCCCGATCTACAGTATATGGCATGCACCAAAACCAACTCAACCACCAGAATGGCCAAGTTCTTATTTAGAGACATGAACTGTTCCCCCCCGTTACTACACCCAGCTCCTCCTCTCTTTCTCTCTCTCTCTCCTTCCTACCCTGACTGAGCCCCCCCCCCCCCCCTCCTTTTCAGATCCTTTAACACTGGCCCACCGCATGATTTCCCCTCACAGAAATTGTTGCTCTAGTGGAACATTTAATGCACAGGGGCTCAAATTTCGGCTTCCCCAGTGCACAGCACAGTGTTCCAGCCAGCCACAGTCTGCACACAAACCACTTCCTCTATCTGAAGCAAAGTGAAGAAGATGAGGAAGAGGGGAGGGGGGGGGGGGGCAAGTAGTTCCCGTGAAGAAATGGATAGAGGCAGGCAAAGCAGCTGGTAGAGGTCAACAGAAATCGGAAGTACGAGAGCAAGTGGAAGTGAGTGATTGAGGTTCTAATCAATCAGTTGTGTGTATTTCATTTAAGCACACACTGCAGGGTCTTGATGACTGTGTGCCTCTCTGTCTAGGTGATGCATAGCTCAACCATGAGCAGACAATTCCACAGTTTTTTCACTCACAAATGTATCGCTGCCTCCTCTTTTCCACCGCTTTAAGTCCAAGTCATCCAAGTCTCCTCTCCAGCTACGTTTCCCCTCCCAGAGCCTCTCATTTGCTCTATTTTTTCACCTGCCGGTCATTGGGGCAGATTTACGGAGTCGTCTGATGGAAAAAAAGCCCCCATGCCTCTCAGCCCTCACCAGACCGTGATTCATGTCAGTGTCAAGATGCTTCTGAACTTAATGCTGCATAATCTAATTTTTAAAACATTGCATAACCTCCCTTGCTTCCCTGGTAACTCAGTTGTTGAGTTATAAATAGTTAGATTTATAAAGGTAATACCGGTAGATACTGCAATTAAAGAAGGAGATATACTCCATCGATCATTCTGGGTTTAGTGTTGCTCCCATTTGCAAAAAGCACCAAGCTTAGCAACCAGACACACATATAGCTTCTTTCATTACTTCTCTCTCTCTTTGTGACTGTGTATCTGTCTGTTTTCTTTGCTCTCATACACATTCACCACACACAGAGCCTGGAAAACAACACGCTCACATTAAGTCAATGACAGCAGTACAAAGACTTAACATGTGGTAACAGTTAAGCAGACCTTTGCAATTCAATAGAACCTAAAATAAAGAAGAAATTACCGGAAACATAGCAAGCAGCTTCTCATCAAATACATATAGGACAGGAGAAAGACACAAATATTGCCCCATATGCTTCATCAAGGTCTGATAAAAATGTTCTTCCATTTTATAGCATTAGTAGAGACAGAACTGCTACCCTGCTCTATTTCACTTATTTTCTCTTTACACAAGCCCAACACTATATAATTGGCTCTTATAAAAGTCAGTAAGTAAGGGAAAAACACATTCAAAACTTATAATTCCCAGGGGATCAGTCATTGAACTGACTGAGTGAGTCAGTTTGGCAGACACAGTACATTTAATATTCCTTTGGTCAGCTCTGTCCCCACCAATGAATATGAAGGGCCTTTCATGTTCATTTGGTTTCCATTTGGGGCCAAGTTGAAGGGTACTGCACTGGCACATGACACATTTCCGACTTGTTTCTTTCATGGGTCTGCTGTGCCATAAAGGTGCTGAGGCAGGTACTATGTACTCAGTTTTACAGATGATTCAGATATTAAACAAATCCTATGGTAAAGACATAGAACACAGACACAAATATTTATCTTTTAATAATCACCCATGATTAGTGAGTCAGTGACAATGTCAATCATCCCTTCCCAGGCTTGAAAATACCCTTAGGGATTCAATTATTACCAAGCTTTTTGTCACAGTCACATATAAATCAACCCTTTCAGACCCAGTCAGTACAGTAAAATGAACTCCTTGATGCCTGAATTTATTTAGAATTATATTTAAAAAAATAATTCTTTGTGTTTTTGCTTTCAAATTGATCCTAAATTAAGAGGAGTTTGTTTTCTGTAGCAAATAAACAGAATATGTCCACTTTTTTCAATGCTTAAATGCAGTAAAAACATATTTTTGTGTATTCAAAATTCATTTATTTCATCAAAACAGCAACAAAATTGAATTAAAACCATTACATTGTAACCACAACACAATGGATGTGGTTTTCACGTCCGACGAGAAACCAGTGCTTGCAAAAGGTTCCTAGGTGTGTGTTGAATATGCACAAACCGGCATTAGAGGAATGCATGCGCGATTGGGCTGCAATGTGGATTAAAGCGGTGTGATGCGAATTCGCGACAATCTGCGTTAAGGAGCATTTTTTTGGTCTTTTTCTTTGTTTCATTTGGCTAAAGTCATCTTGGTAAGGTGCTTCAATCCTCTGTTAAGATGATATTGTAAGAAAAACAAGTGGTGTGGATGTAGTTGTGTGGTCTCCCTATCTCAAACGTGGCAAGGGCAGACAGGCTAGGTCTTAGTCCAGCGCTAAGTCCAATGCTCTTTCTTCAATTAGTGAAGCTCCCGACATTGCTTACACAGCTCTTTGGCCAGCCTGAAGTTTTCACTCGCAGGCTTAGCACTAACAGGCTACAGCTTATCATAAAAGCAGTGGAATGCTCTTGAACCCTCTGCAGAAGTCTGCATCCCCTCCAGTGCACTGCCAAAAGTGAAAACAAAGAATCACGTTGGCCTACACTTGAGGGTCAGAAAGTCTGGTCAGTTACTTGAAAAGCTCAGAAATGTCCAAAGAAAATGTATTATCTTCTAATATCTGACAGAGTAAGCTCTGGGTGGTTCAGGAATCAGAGATCTCATGAGGGATTGGTTACAATTTTGTAAATTCGTGTCTCTTATGCTCTTTGACTCCTGTATTCTGGTCTGTTATTGTATTGTTTATATCTGACAAATGGCTTGAATCCGAACTTGATTGCGTTCCAACTTTCCTCTTGATTGTGTTTGATTGAGCTGGAAATCAAACTTGGAATGCGTGCTAAGTCTGATT
Source organism: Chelmon rostratus (assembly GCF_017976325.1). NCBI lineage: Eukaryota > Metazoa > Chordata > Actinopteri > Chaetodontiformes > Chaetodontidae > Chelmon > Chelmon rostratus. The sequence goes on along the minus strand of NC_055658.1, from coordinate 28,470,081 downwards.
AGTGCCAGCCGCCTGAAACCGGTGGCATATTTCTACCACATGGAACAAGTGACAGAGTGTTGTTCAATGCGGGCCTCAAAAGTAATTAGGTGCAATTTCCTACAAAAGAAGTATTTGATCATGTTGTGACTCTGGGGAAGACTCAAAGATATCAAAAAGATATTACACAATCAAAGTCTTGCTCCAGATAGAATCATCCTTAAATGCATTTTCACGTGTATTTTTGTTACATATTCCTTCTCACTTTATATTTTCAGGAGAACATGGGCATGCTTTCAAAATTCTGTGAGTTGATGACTAAAATAAACATTTAAAATAGTTGAAACTTGCTTGCTCCTCGCTCTGGACTGACAAATGAGAAACTGCTGCTCAGTGGTTCGGAGAGTCTGTTGTTGTTCAATAACCATGAGGCATTTTTACAAAAAGATGAAAAGAGAGTGTTTTTTTATTGTGACTCAAACAGTCCATCTGCAGTCTGCTTTGCCTTACAGGGGTGTAGACATCCCTCTCTAATGCTTCATCATGTAGCAGCTAATAGCTCGTCTTCACAGACACATCTGTGAGGAAACAGCTGGTGTTGGGAACAAGTGTTTGAAGCTGCGAGAGAGAATATAACCACAATAACTGGGTGAGAGGCCGGCATTTCTTTCTGGTTTGAAGACCAAAAACAATACTTTAGCTGTCTAAATCTATGCATTCCTGGTGGCTTTGAAGCAGGCTGACTCATTCTGCATCCGAGTTCCGTTTCTCTAATCAGAAAAAAAGACGCTGATAAACTGTAAATGTTGAGAAAAGTGATGTTCATGTGACTAAAGACATGTAACCAGTGACATAAAGGCGCAGTTCATGAACACACGTTTGTAACTACTAGTCTTCAGGTGGAGAATTGCCTCTGTGCTCATTAAAGTTGTAATTGAATGAGGGGGAGTTCCATCTGTCGACATCCGCAGGAGGTATATTTACCTGCGCCTGGCGGGGGAAGGACGCTCAGCATGCAGGGACCCTGTGCAGCTCTGGACCCTGCTCCTGGCGGCGTGCCATCCTCTTACTGTAAATCACAGAGCAGTTGGGGTCGTTGAAAAAGTTTAAAAGTTTGAGTTGGTATTTCCAACTAAACATCTTATTCCTGGACGCCAGCTGTTTGGCAGAGTAGAAATGGGGCTCTGGTCAGCTATATATCTTGGTGGTTTTTGGTAAAGGTTGCTGTGCATATTTTTTTCCTTGGCTCCCTTTCAGACTTTGCTGTGGATGGTATGTGATATTCATTATATGTTTGATGTAGTGTGCCTGGCTATGGTGTGTGTGTATGTGTATGGAGCCCACTAAATGTTATGTAGTCCTAGTACTGCCCAGGACATCTTCTCTAATCATATAATGTAATCTAAGACTATTCACATGTTCAAATTATTACTTACAATACAGTCAGCTGTATTTGTAATACTACTACTACTACTGATAGATTGGAAAACAAAACCACTGAATAAAAAAATAAAATATAGACAAAAATAGTTTGCTGATTGTAAGTAAGCCTATTGTCTATTATTGTCCCATACATGTTAAGGTGCAGTAATAAATTTTATGTGACATTTGCAAGACATGCACAAGGACTTTGGAACCCCTCTGGAACATGCTCAAACATTAGCAGCTTGAAACCAAACCAAATCTGCCCAGTGTCATTTTAATTCAACACATAAGCCGTTGACCATAATTAACTACAGCCAAGACTGTGTGATTTGTTACACATCAGTATTTCCTCATCTGGGACAGCACGCAACAATACATTAAAGTCTGTAATCAATGTACAGTCATCACACTGTCATGTTTGTTTACATGTGATCTATCTTTTTTCTTTTTTTCTGTACAAAACTACTCTAACTTTCAACTGGTATGTAGCCTGCTTTTGATTCAATCAGGCCTTTGCGCACATGTAATAGTTTAATATAGTTGATAGTTTGAGTTTGTTCTCTAGAGCATGTGTTGACCAGAGACACCAATAATTTTATCGGACTTTTCTCTTATTGTGCTATTATGTATTCCAAAGAAACGCTTTTGTAAACACACAGCACAACTACAGCAGCTGAAGCTGCACTCAGTGGTAGTAATAAGGGAGGGGCAAACCCAGATTTACTGTGCCAGCCTCTAACCTTTAGGCCATTACTTCTCCCATTCAGACATTCATATTTACTTCTCAAATTTTACCCAGGGGCCTCTGACTATCGAGGCCTTGGCTGACGTAAGGGCAAGGCCCCTGGTGGTGAGAGGCCTCTTGAACCAGACCTATAGGCTCGGTCAGTTATCCACCCCCAATGACACATGACACAAATAGTAACCACACATTATATGTAACAAACTAATTGCACATGACGTGGTTTTTGTATCCATGATATACTGAAGCTGACCATGTTACCTGCTAACTTGGACAAATATATTTGTCCAGAAGATACACTGCCATGCATGGAGAACAGTTTAAATTGTGCTGAGGTAATCACATAATCACTCAGCCTAACTAGTGAAAACAGGTTGTGCTCCCTGAGAGGCCTCCACTGTAATCTTGGCAGATGCTTTTAAACACAATGTACAGCACAAACTATAGCTGGCTTAGAACCCATTTAGGGCAGACACCTTGTGCTTGCCAAATTCAATAGTTCTTTGAAAATACAAACATAGTTAGGGAAACTGAATCTGTCTTCTCCTGAGCAAATGAACTGCCAAGCCTGATCTGAAAATAAACAGAAGGTTTAAATTCTCATTGGAACAGTAGCTGCCAGGGTGCAGAACAACATAAAACACCATCACACATAGACTTTCCCTTTGGAAACATCACACCACAAGATGTGTTGCATTAACCGTTGATGTGTTGTCATAAGGATTGCATTTAGAAAAGTCTGTGCGAGGGACTTAACTTGGTGTTTGAGTGGTCAACCTGCAACAGACAACTGCATATAAGCTTTGTGAAACCTAATAATTACAAGCAGAAAATTGTAGACAGTTTGGTTTTCCACTGAGATCCAAGAGGAGGAAAAAAAGCCTAGTACAATTTTTCCATCTGTCTCACAATGAATGTAAATGCAAATGCAATGAAACAGGAGTGTGTGTTCTCCCATGATGAAGACATGACGGAGGCAGGCATTTATTTTAGACCACAGGACGGTATGACCGACAGTAAGTCTCTGTGTGATGACTTTTGAGTTGTGAGTGACTTGATTTGATATAGGCATGTGGTGAGTGACTTTAATTCATTTTTGACATTGTGTGTGTGTGTGTTTGGGTGTGTGTGTGTCGTCGAAAGTCACGCAGCTGCAAGAATGTGGCTTGTGTAAGAGCTGATTATATATGATATTTCTTTGACTGTCTCACATTCAATACCAGCATCGGAAATGGGGCAGTGGTGACCTAAAGCTTTGATCTTGATGGTCATCAGTTCAATCCCTCGAACTGGCAGAATAAATCTGGGTGGATAGAGTGAAAAATTAGCACTTGCCCCTCCCTCATTAATTCAATTTCAGTTCAATTTTATTTATATTGCGCCAAATCACAACCAAAGCTGTCTCAGGAAGCATTCTCTATAAAGGAGGTACAAACCAAACTCTTCATTACCACCGCTGAGTATCCCTTGAGCAAAGTCCTTAACCCCAACCGCTCCCGTGGAGCTGCTCAGTGGCTGTAAAACTGTGGTCGTACTGGGCAACTTCTAGGTGTGAATGTGTGTAACTGTGAGAAAGTGATCAAGATATTTCCTCTCTTTTATTCCCTGAATCAATATAGGTTAAAACAATTAATTACCATTAAATTAATTGAATTTCCACTTCACATTGCCTTCCCAGGCAATCCTGCACCTGCAGTGAATTTAGCTGCAAAAAAAAAAAAAAAGCTGCATTTGTTACAGAAGGGAGCAAATGAAATCCTGGACCGTCACCAGTGCCACCCCTGGCAAATAAGACGCCATTGAAAGTTGCCGCTTCTACAACTAAAAATGGCTTTGTTGTAAATCATGCAGAGCACACCCAACCAAACATAGCCTCGGAAGCTAAAAGCTAACTCAACCATGACGTTGTTAAAGGAAGCAAACATGTAAAAAAGCTTTCAGCTCAAACATGCAAGCATAATCAGTTTGCTTATGGTAAGAAACATTAAAGGGCTTTGGTCTGGTGCATTAGCTAACAGTGTTAGCAAGTTTGTAGTAAATGTTAGCTAGCGAACAATAATGTTACAGCCTACATGTAGTCTTGCAGACTGGTGGCTGAGTGCAATGATCCGTAGGGTGATCTGTGCCGTTAACTAATGTAACTGAGCTCAATGCGTCAAGTGAAGTAAGACGTAGAAGAAGTAAGTCTGCTAACCGATAATGCTGTGCTGGATAGTTGAGTCTATGCTGTTTTATCCCTGCTCAAAATGTCAGCAGGGCTAACTTGGGAGATGACATAAAGCATGGTAAAATTTCAAACTGCAGATATATCCAGATCTACATCAGCAAAGAAGGAATTTTACACTCTTTTTGGCTCTTTACACAGTACTTTTACCTACTAGTCTGTAATTTTGTGGAACACCTGAGGGTGTGGCATGCAGTGCTACTATGATGAAGTCATCAAAGTTAAACTGTTTCTGATTTGTAGGATATCTGACTATGACATCATCCCCCCACAACCACAACTTTTGGTAAAGCTGATTAGATCAAGCCCATTAAATATTGCCATGTTCTCATGACCGTTATATTATACTGCCATCTTATACTGAGTGTTCTTCCTTTATAAAATCTTAGTAGTTGAAAGGGCTCATTTCATATGAAAAACAGCAACTGTATGAACTAATTACTATTTTGTGCCCCCAAAATTTTGTAAAGGCCCCAATTTTTGAGACTCTTGAAAGTTGCCCCCCCCAAATTTATTTAATTTCCTACACTGTTCACCACTCTATCGTATCCAGTTGTAGGAACTTGACTGGAAAAAATCCCTGCTGACATATAGCACATTACTACACCCATCGAAGTAATTTCATACGGGCAGCGAGGCTTTGTGTTTAAGCTGGGTGTCGAGAGACATGGCTTTGCCCTGAATCTGGATGTGTGAGCTTTGCGGCGTTCCATTGTCGTCCATCTTGTGGCGTGTGGCTTTAGTTTCCACATTAGTCTATTTCCCACTATTGCTACTGGCACATCTCAACCTGCACAATGCTCTGCCAGAGATCTGGAAAAGTTAGAATGACTCACTCGAGCTCAGACAGAAACATTTACTTCTCTCATTCTCTGTGTGTGACTCTTTAATATGTTCATTTTTAATACACAGTATATTGAGATTTTCCATGGCATTAAGCTAGTAATGAGTGTATCAGTTGCTAAGTAATTGTTTTATTCTTTGGGAAATTCATGCAGTGGATGTGCGGTACACCAGAGACACCAGAGACCTGAATAGGAGGAGGCAAGTTAAGATGATTATTAGTGAAAAACCACTTCTCAGAATCTCTGGTTATCCTGTGATAATTGTGTGCAGTTTGATTACCTTTCATCAGTAGATGACTGAGGTCAAGTAACATGACAAATCTAAGAAATGCCGAGCACAGTGACACAGTGCTGTAGATACTTCAACCAAGGTCTTTGTTCTTCAGCTGGATGATGTTTGCGTTTCGGTCACCGATGGACTTTTAATGTCAAATTCAGAAGAAAAATTAAGTCCTATCCAACAGGTCCGGATTCATTTCTTTAAGTCCCTGAAGAGGACTGTGTAGTATGTCTACCACCATATAAAACTGATGTACAAAATATCAATTAGTGGAATTGAAACTAACTTATTCAATGTTTGACTATGTTACTAATAGCCCTCCAGTAACTTTTGCTGCTTACAGGGAGAGGAGAGGGCCTTTGTGTCATGACCCGTGCCATGCACGGCGGTTTAGTTTAGTTTTTCTCTTGTTGATCTTTCGCCTTGTTCCTTGTAAGTGTTCATTGTAGTGTCTTCTTTGTTCAGGTTCGTTTCTCTGTTCTACTGTGTATTCCTAATGTCCTCATAGTCATGCCATGTTTTATGTTAGAGTTCTGTATTGTCTTAGTCTGTACCCTTGCCCTGTCTTGTTCGTATTTTGTTAAGTTCCCCATTGTGTCTTGTCTTTGCCTGGTTTTGGTTACCTCCTGTTTTATTTTGAAGGTTCATGTTATGTGTCTTTTGTTACTTTACTTCCTGTGTTTCCCTCCCGTGTGATTGTCTGATCGTTCCCACCTGTGCGTCATTAGTGTTTGCCCCTAGTGTATTTAAGTCCGTGTCTTCCCTTTGTCCTTGTCGGGTCATTGTCTGTGTAACCTTGCTGCCACCCATCTTCACCATAGTCATAGTTCTACCCTAGTTCCTTAGTTCCAAGAGTGTTGTCTTGTTTCATGTAAGTGTTTCATGTTGCGTTTCCTTTGTTCCTGTCCGCGTTTCTGTTCAGGTTTGAGTTGTTCCTTGTTTCGACTTTGTCTTTACTTGCCACAGTTCTGGTTTGTTTATCGCCGTGTTCTTGTCTTTGTTCATGTCTTGTCGTATGTAGAGTCCGCGTCCTTATTGTTGTCTGCGTTTCCCTCGTTAGTTATCGTTCCCTGCCATGTTCTTTTCATAGTGTTATTTGTTTGTTACATTATAATCTAGTTTCTGTGTTCTTGTTAAGTTACTTAAGTTATAGTTTAGCCGATTTATTCTCCTCGTTTAAGAGCGATTTTCTGTTTATTTACTTTTGTTATTCAGATTCTTGTTCCTCAATTTGCTAGGAGTGCATTTTGAGTTGTTAGTTTCTCTTACCAAGTTCTTCAGTTGGTCAGTCCGTTTCATAGCCTTTTGTGTTTTCCTCCTTAAGGAGCGTTTTTGGTTTTCTAGTTTTGTAGCCATAGTGTTTTAGTTTTGTCATGCTCTATGTTACCTCCTGTTGCTAGTCTTGGTGTCTTTAGTAGTCTTGTTCTAAGTTAGTTAGTTCTTGTGCTGTCCCTGTTCCATCCATGCCCCGTTGCGTTTATTGAGTGTGTTAATTAGTTTCCTTAGTTGTAGGTTTTCGTTGTCTCAATAAATTTATTAATTACAATCTAGCCTGTCCCTTGGTTTGTCTGTGTTCATGTCCTGATTGAGTTTTCCTTTTATTGTATTATCCATAGTCTTGCCCTGTGTGTTAGTGAGTTCCTTGTGTTGTCCTAGTCTTGTCTCGTTGTGTTGCGTGTTGTTAATCCATGCTTCCCGTTGTGTCTGCACCTGGGTTCAACCCTTAAATTCACCCCTAGTTCCCCTCATAGTCTCCCTTAAGTCCCCACCTTCCTGACAGAATGACCCGACCAAGTATGAACCCAGCGGACATAAGTTTCTCGTCCGACTCGGAGATAGACTTAGATGACCTCCTGGATGTTCCATACTGGGGACCACCAGTGGTTTTCAAAAGATCCTCCTCGGGGGAGAACCGCCCGCCTCAGGTCTTGTACAGAGCCGATCCACTATACAGCTCTGATGAGGACTATATTCCGGGTGCCCGGTTCTGGGGATTTCTGCCGGTTCCCGATCCTCCTGCGAGGAGGAAGCGGAGATCCCGACGACGGAAGGTGTCGGCTAGCCAGCCTGCCATTCCCCCGTCGTCTCCAGTGTCCGAGTGGCCCTCACCCCCCGCAACTCAGCCAGCACCTTCAAGGAGGAAGCGGAGATCCCGACGACCGAAGGGGTCGGTTAGCCGTCAGTCTGCTAGCCCCCTGTCGTCTCCAGAGCCGCCGTCGCAGCTGTTGCCAGAGCTGCTGCTGTTCCCGCCGCCGCCAGTTCCAGAGCCGCCAGAGCCGTTGCTGCTGTCGCCGCCGTCTGAGCTGGTGCTGCCGCCGGAGCCGCTGCTGCCGCCAGAGCCGCCGTCGCGGCTGCTGCCAGAGCTGCTGCTGTTCCCGCCGCCGCCAGTTCCAGAGCCGCCAGAGCCGTTGCTGCTGTCGCCGCCGTCTGAGCTGGTGCTGCCGCCGGAGCCGCTGCTGCCGCCAGAGCCGCCGTCGCCGCTGCTGCCAGAGCTGCTGCTGTTGCCGCCGCCGCCAGTTCCAGAGCCGTTGCTGCCGCTGCCGTCTGAGCTGGTGCTGCCGCCAGAGCAGCTGCTGCCGCTGCTGTCGCCTCCTGGGTTGCCGCCGCCGCCGCCTCCTGGCCTCGAGCTGCCGCTGCCGCCGCCTCCTGACCTCGAGCTGCCGCTGCCGCCGCCTCCTGACCTCGAGCAGCTGATGCTGCCGTCTCCTGAACCTGAGCTGCCGCCCCCTGACCTCGAGCTGCTGGTGCTGCCGCTGCTTCCTGTCCTCAAGCTGCTGCTGCTGCTGTTGCCGCCGCCGCCCGAGCTGGTGCGGCCGCCGCCGCCGCTGCTGCTGCCGCCGCCACCTTCTGACCTCGAGTTGCTGCCGCCGCCGCAGCCTTCTGAACCGGAGCTGCAGCGACCACCTCGACCAGGATTACAGTCCTCCTTGCTGCCGGCCCCCTGTCTGGCTGCCATGTTGCCGGCCCTCTGTCCTGATTCCATGTTGCCGGCTCCCTGTCCTGATTCCATGTTGCCGGCTCCCTGTCCTGTTGCCATGTTGCCGGCTCCCTGTCCTGTTGCCATGTTGCCGGCTCCCTGTCCTGTTGCCATGTTGCCGGCCCTCTGTCCAGCCCCCTGTCCTGTTGCCATGTTGCCGGTCCTCTGTCCGGCTCCCTGTCCTGTAGCCATGTTGCCGGTCCTCTGTCCTGTTGCCACGTTGCCGGCACCCTGTCCTGTTGCCATGTTGCCGGTCCTCTGTCCGGCTCCCTGTCCTGTAGCCATGTTGCCGGTCCTCTGTCCTGCTGCCACGTTGCCGGCACCCTGTCCTGTTGCCACGTTGCCGGCACCCTGTCCTGTTGCCACGTCGCCGGCCCCCTGTCCGGCTGCCACGTCGCCGGCCTCCTGTCCGGCTGCCCCGCTGCCGGCCTCCTGTCCTGCGGCCTCATCACCAGCTTCCAACCTTGTTGGTCGTCGCCGGCCTCCAGAGGGGATCCGCCCTCGCCGCCGGCCTCCAGAGGGGTTCCGCCCTCGCAGCTGGACTCAATGGAGGTTCCGCCCTCGCCGCCGGCCTCCAGAGGGGTTCCGCCCTCGCCGCCGGCCTCCAGAGGAGTTCCGCCCTCGCAGCTGGACTCAATGGAGGTTCCGCCCTCGCAGCTGGACTCAATGGCGGTTCCGCCCTCGCCGCCGGCCTCCAGAGGGGTTCCGCCCTCGCCGCCGGCCTCCAGAGGAGTTCCGCCCTCGCAGCTGGACTCAATGGAGGTTCCGCCCTCGCCGCCGGCCTCCAGAGGGGTTCCGCCCTCGCTGCCGGCCTCCAGAGGGGTTCCGCCCTCACTGCTGGCCTCAACGGAGGTGTCGCCCTCGCCACTGGCCTCAATGGAGGTTCTGCCTTCGCCGCAGGCCTCCAGACAGATTATGCCTTGGTCTTTGGCCACTGGCCAGACCACCGGAGAAACTTTTGCCTCAGTGTGACTTTAAGTTCCCCCTCCAGATCCCCTCCACGCACCCTGTTGGATTTGGACTCTTGAACCTTTTGGACTTTGTGTTAACCTGAACTCTGAGTTCCCCTCCCCCCACCCTGTTGGACTTTTGAACTCTTTGGACTATGCCTTAGCCTGGACTTTGAGTCCCTCCTCCAGATCCCCCTCCACCCACCCTGCTTGACTTGAACTGTTGGACTCCTTTTGTTTCATGTAGGGACATCTGGGATCTGTCCCTTAAGGGGGGGGTTCTGTCATGACCCGTGCCATGCACGGCGGTTTAGTTTAGTTTTTCTCTTGTTGATCTTTCGCCTTGTTCCTTGTAAGTGTTCATTGTAGTGTCTTCTTTGTTCAGGTTCGTTTCTCTGTTCTACTGTGTATTCCTAATGTCCTCATAGTCATGCCATGTTTTATGTTAGAGTTCTGTATTGTCTTAGTCTGTACCCTTGCCCTGTCTTGTTCGTATTTTGTTAAGTTCCCCATTGTGTCTTGTCTTTGCCTGGTTTTGGTTACCTCCTGTTTTATTTTGAAGGTTCATGTTATGTGTCTTTTGTTACTTTACTTCCTGTGTTTTCCCTCCCGTGTGATTGTCTGATCGTTCCCACCTGTGCGTCATTAGTGTTTGCCCCTAGTGTATTTAAGTCCGTGTCTTCCCTTTGTCCTTGTCGGGTCATTGTCTGTGTAACCTTGCTGCCACCCATCTTCACCATAGTCATAGTTCTACCCTAGTTCCTTAGTTCCAAGAGTGTTGTCTTGTTTCATGTAAGTGTTTCATGTTGCGTTTCCTTTGTTCCTGTCCGCGTTTCTGTTCAGGTTTGAGTTGTTCCTTGTTTCGACTTTGTCTTTACTTGCCACAGTTCTGGTTTGTTTATCGCCGTGTTCTTGTCTTTGTTCATGTCTTGTCGTATGTAGAGTCCGCGTCCTTATTGTTGTCTGCGTTTCCCTCGTTAGTTATCGTTCCCTGCCATGTTCTTTTCATAGTGTTATTTGTTTGTTACATTATAATCTAGTTTCTGTGTTCTTGTTAAGTTACTTAAGTTATAGTTTAGCCGATTTATTCTCCTCGTTTAAGAGCGATTTTCTGTTTATTTACTTTTGTTATTCAGATTCTTGTTCCTCAATTTGCTAGGAGTGCATTTTGAGTTGTTAGTTTCTCTTACCAAGTTCTTCAGTTGGTCAGTCCGTTTCATAGCCTTTTGTGTTTTCCTCCTTAAGGAGCGTTTTTGGTTTTCTAGTTTTGTAGCCATAGTGTTTTAGTTTTGTCATGCTCTATGTTACCTCCTGTTGCTAGTCTTGGTGTCTTTAGTAGTCTTGTTCTAAGTTAGTTAGTTCTTGTGCTGTCCCTGTTCCATCCATGCCCCGTTGCGTTTATTGAGTGTGTTAATTAGTTTCCTTAGTTGTAGGTTTTCGTTGTCTCAATAAATTTATTAATTACAATCTAGCCTGCCCCTTGGTTTGTCTGTGTTCATGTCCTGATTGAGTTTTCCTTTTATTGTATTATCCATAGTCTTGCCCTGTGTGTTAGTGAGTTCCTTGTGTTGTCCTAGTCTTGTCTCGTTGTGTTGCGTGTTGTTAATCCATGCTTCCCGTTGTGTCTGCACCTGGGTTCAACCCTTAAATTCACCCCTAGTTCCCCTCATAGTCTCCCTTAAGTCCCCACCTTCCTGACACTTTGACTCATTCTGTAAATCTGTGTGTTGTAAAACAAGCAATAAAAGCCTTAAAAGAGGTTAAAAAACTGTGTAAAGCTGCAGATTTGGATGTTAATTTTTCATATATATTTTTTCCTCTTTCATATGTGGTGGCTAAGGCTCAGAAGGTAGAGTTGTTGTTTAACATGCAGGTTCTCTAATGGCTAATAATAATGGCCAATTGCTTGGAGACATTGCCCACAAATTGCAGTTTGCCTCAAGGAGCTTCACAGTCTGTACAGCAGAAAAAGCACAGGAAAAACTCCCCCCCAAAAAACCCTTTTTAAGGCAGATGGATTTTCCTAAAAAAAAAAACTATGTCTGGACTCACATAATAATATTTGTCAGTCGTCACTTATGTCCTCTGCTTATATTTTCTTATTTTGCAATGTTCGGGATGTTTCTGGGCGTCAACCTTTGCTCAGTGGGTATGTTGACCCCAGCCAATAACAGTGCAGAGGGCGTGCAAAATGCAGACCAGATCCCATCATGATCACGCTTCCAAGAGGAAGCAGCAATTTGGAGAGAAGGGGCCAAGTTTGAACGTCATGTGAACAAAGTGCAACCGGCAAATTGTGCTCATTCTGCCTTTAACAGGAAATAAATGAAGAAAACTCAGCAAGAGCAACAGAGAAGGGAATCTTCTCCCGGGATGGATGTGCAATAGATGTTGTGTGTACAGAATAGATTCACAACAGAAAACCATGGTATATACAGTTACGACAGCAAAATGTAGATTGGAAAATATAAGTGAAGACGATGCAATTGAGCAGCTTCAGGTGTCCTCTTCCCAGAGTATAATGTCCTCTTCCCAGAGTCCTGGGAAGAGGACAGGCCACACAGGAAGAGGACAAGATCATTTACACAAACAGGAGCAACAAACACACTAGTAGCCATGTGTCCCAGCTGTGTGTCTGTGCCAGGCCTGCTGGACTTGTTAATGGTAACTTCCTGCCTTCTGTCTAATGCATCTTGGGACAGTCTTCAGCTCTCATTGACCCTGAAAGGAATAATTAGGCAAAGCAAATGAATGATGGAAGTGCAGAATAGTTGGTCAGGTGTCTATTTTTCACCCAGTGCTGTATATTTACCCCCAAATTAACAGAAGCTCAGCATATAACTTTGCCTTTCCGATTTGCAGTTCCCAAAAGTACCACAGTGACCTGAACATAATGATACGTGGGATGTGTTACGTAGTTTTACTTCATCTTAGCTGTGGGTGGACAGTCTTTGAATCCTAAAACCATAGATCTCAGGTTGGGTTCACGTCTATGATAGACTGTTTACTCTAAATGCCATCTTTATAAAACATCTGCAAAGGAAACAAAGAACAACCGAAGCAAAGACTTTCAGTTTAACACACACACACACACACACACACACACACACACACACACACACACAGAAAAAGATCCTTGCTATGTTTATTTACTCATCACAGTATAATTTTGCTTATAGGTGGAATATACACATCACTTTCTTACAACAGAGGAATCCTAAACCACATGCATACTCACATCATACAGTACAACGGCAAGAAAGACTTCAAGACACACAGTAACCACAAAAAATAATGTAAAAAAGACGGTCCGCATTCTGTAGAGTTACAGGGTTTCTGCACGGCAGCCTAAAAACCACTGAATTCCTTCCGGCCTGCGTTCTGTCACTCAAGTTCTCCTCATGCAAATCCGCTCGCATTGCCTTAATTTTACTGCTTCTCCATTGGTTGACCATGCCTTCTCATTCCTGAAAGATGTTTTAATACATTTGGTGAAACAAAAGCCTTGGTTTTAAATCAAGAATACAGTCTGACACTGTGTATTTTTTTGTATTGTAAGACTGTATGTTTATGTGACAGCAGTGGAAATTAACAATGTAGATCTACTCAAAAATGTAATCTAAGTAAAAATTTGAATTACTGGAGTATCTCCTTTTTGTGCTACTTTATGTTTTTCCCGAACAACACTGTTGAAAACTGTTCACATCTGAAAACTGTCGGAACTCGTCTGCATACAAAAATATTATGTAAAAAAGTTGAATTGTTGATACTGACTGAATACTTAAACATGTGTGAAGTTGTTAAAAGTTCCTCCACTTGTGACATCTCCAACCTTAAAGTGGTGCTTGCTCATTAATGGATTAATAATTTACAGTAACACTCTGGAGGGTCTCCTTCAGTATATGGTTATTTGTAGTAAAAGGGTATTATTATTCTTTGTGATAGGACATTTTGTTGGTTTTGCTCAAATCGCAGATCTGGCTACCTCTTCCACTGCCGAACATTTGTCCAGTTAGCCTATTTTCAAACTGAAATGAGTGAAAATGTATGTGCATCAGATATACAGTTACACCAGAATGCAGAACTGCTAACCTGTGATTTTGAACTGACAATTGGATCGTTTTTTCTACATCGATAATAGATGCCATTTTGTTTGGTTCATGTATTCTGCAGCACATGATGCTTCCTGCAGATGACCTCCCAACACGTCCTCCAGGTTAATGCTTTATGCAGGGCTACTTGTTGGAACTGTGTAGTAATCGCTCCCTGCCGTCCTCACAGCAGATGATACAGGGCCAAAAAAACGAGCTGCTGGAACGGCAACGTGTTTCAAAAAGCTCCTTGGAGAACTTTGAGTGTGTGCTCTGTTGCTCTAAAAACCATTCATTGTTTCACGCTGCCCCTGCCTTACTTGGCTGTGATTTGTGGAAAGTAACATCTCCACGGGCAATAAGCTCCAACATGTACAGCTGAATGTTTGAAGAACAATTTCCAAGAAAAATCTTAGTCAGTAACAGAGACCTGGAGATGACTTCTGACAACAGGATTTGGGACTCTGGGCAAAAAACCCCCCCTGCATATTAAACTTCAAGCGAGGGCTTCACACCCAGATCTGAGCTTCTGAACCTGTCCTCCCAGTTGGTTCATCTTTTTGAGTCAAACGGCGAACGGAGAGATATATAGAGAGTTTTTTCAGTCCACAACATAACTGAAAAGCCTTTGTGCCGTCTTCCCTTTAATATCAAAATCCTGCTTTAGAACATTGACTATTGGCAGGTTTAGGGTTAGAAATGTTTCTTTAACTCTAAGTTGTGTTCATGGACGTTATTATACGTATTTGTATCTGTTCAAAAATAAAAACTTGAGGTTTTTATTTTTATTTTTTTAATTTTTTGCTTTGCCATGCGATTGCATTTGTGTTGTTGGCATTGTTTGGATAATAATACAAACTTACATTCACCAAGGGGCAGCGACTCCATTTAGATCACCTCTGGTCCCCCTAACCTGGCATGGCAGTTTTGGTCAGCAATAAAGCATTGGGGAGAAGTGTTTATTAGCTATGTCTTTGTCAGCTTGGTTTGATGATTTTCCAGCGCCCTATATGGTCATTAATCAATTCATGCTTTTCCAAGGAGCTTCTTAAAAATGTTTAGTGCTTGGTTTCAGTGAAAAATGTCATGTCCACAGCTGTCAAACTGCAAAGTCAGACGCCACTTATCATAAGTAAATCTGCAGAAACACCATATCAAATTGGAAAACGTTGGTGAAAACAGTCAGATTTAAATATAGCACTCAAAATTGGCCCTTAAAAAACCAGCACCGTTCAACTCTTACCTGAGCTAATGCTTAAGTATTGATGCCTCAGAAAGAAGCAATTCAGAAGCAGTTAAAGAAAAGCCCCAGAGACCAGGCTTGGAGGTCTTGGAGGAACTTGACAACATTATGATATGTGATAGATGCTCGGTCTCAACATGAGTCACGCACCCAGCCTGAACTCTGATGGGGGTTGGCTGTTTGCTTCTTTATGTCTGATCCCAGAGGACTTGTCTTGTGTCTGGCCAAAGTTCCCGTTGTAGCCTGAGGAGACAGCCGTATATCGCACACAAACAGATAATCCTGGGGTGATTGAGGTAATTGCTTGCAGTTGTGGTATGGTGTTAGAGAGGGCCCTCAAAAGGTGAGGTAAGTGCAGCTCCTGTTCAGCATTGATTTCTGGCTGCAACTCACAGTGGGACTCTCTATGGTTAAAATGGTCTGGAGGAGGGAAAAAGACTAGGATTTCAAAACCCAATTTTTCACACTCCGTTTCGATCTGGTCCCCCTAACCCCAGTCCCCCTTTACTGACAGTAAGCTAAATATCTACATGGCAATTTAGGTTAGCAGCCAAGCACTGGGGAGGATTGCCCACCACCTCCCTCTGGTCTTGAAAAGCTGACAAAAAGAGCCCAGCTCTAACTGCCATCATTCAGAGCACCAGACCTTAATCTTAATTGTAGGTTCCTCTCCGATCTACCATTTGTCTTACAGCTGACAGTGGGGGATTCTTGAGCTATGAGTTTGTACCCACAATACTGGATGAAACAATTATTGTTATGAAACTTTGCATGTTCATGGAGAACTTTTTTTTTATGTTGTAATGACTGCCAAACCCCTAGAACTTCTTGATTTCCCCTCCAATTTGGGAATGTTTTTTTTCCGATGGAGCTAGATGGGCTAGGAATGCTGCCTTTTAAAACGTTTCCTTGTCGTATTGTCTTGTTAGTCTGCCTGAGGAAATTACACTCGTGATGTGAAGTGGTATACCCTGTAGACTTGCTTTTGCTTTAAAACAATACAGTGTCCACAGGAAGCACAACATGTCAGAGTCATGTTGATGTTTTTATAGTTTAAGACAGAGGAAAAATCCCAACGTCAAAGGCAGATGTACTGCGTCCAACCGCGGAGTATCACTTACTTTCACTCCCTGAATGTAGTTACTCATTTCATGAACCCTGCCCATTGATATTTACATCTGCAGTGCTGTGAACACTTTCAGACACCAGCAGTATGCACAGGGTTTAATTTCCTGCCTTGATAGAAACAAGAGGGGCAGCAGTCTACTGAGGAGAAGTGATGAAGGAGGGAAAAAAAATCCAATGAGCTTTTAAGCACTTTTAATGAAAGCATGTCTTGATCCTTTCTTGTTTTTGAAGGCTCGGTTATCCTAAGTCATTTAAGCACAAACACCAGCTTGATTTGTGTGATCTGTGGTTGCTCTATGTTGAAAAGAAAAAGGGATTGTGATTGCGAACCAAGCGGAAGCGTCTGTTAGAGCCAGAGATGTATATTTGCCAGATTGACAGATTTTCACACAGACAGCTGCTCACAGGACGGATATCAGATCTGGATATGTGATAAACTCGTTATGGATAACCTCCATGATGGGTTTCACAGACACCTTGCAGTCTCACATGGGCTGTTTGACCGCCTGTCTGCTCAGGTACTCATGGAAAGATGTACAATACACTTTTTTTTAAAGGCTACTTACTCCAAAACTCTTCTTTCATCACTCCCTGAAAGTCTCACCTCTTGGCTCCTACTAAAATTTAGTATCCTGTCATTTGGACTTTTGAAAATCAAAGACAAAACACCAACACAATCTGTTATTTCAGCAGTCATTTACACTGTATCTAGCATAGTTCCACCCAGTTGAAATTCTGTTTAACTTGTATTTTATTCATATAGCACCTTAAAGCTGATTTTTTTTTTGGCCACTTGGGGGCAGCAGCACAAGCTGCGATCCTAACACTGGCATGTAATCACCTTTTGAGTTGATATGACAAAATTAGTTGCAAATATCTGCTTATTTACACATCCAGCAGTTACAAAGAGACACTATTATTCAAAAAAGCATGGCTTTGATAGATAGATAGATAGATAGATAGATAGATAGATAGATAGATAGATAGATACTTTATTCATCTCCAAAGAGAAATTTGCACCAGTGTCCTCAAATATGTCAGATTTTTACATACATTAGAAAACTGCATCAAATGTTGACATACCATTCACACATTTCTGTGCAAAACTACAATGTAAGTGGTCTCTTAAGCCAGAGTTTATTTGAACTTGGTCTCCGTCATTGTCAATGTGAAAATTATTTTCCAAGGAGTAGTGAAAAAGAGGCCTAAGCAAAGAAAAGATGTGCATTTATGTGACACACAGTGGTTAAGCAGTGAATTGGAGATCTACAGTACTAGGTGACCACAAATGGATTTCAGGAGAGCTTATGTACACAAACTATGTCTTATTACGTAAGTGGGATCATTATAAGTTATGTAGCTGGGACTAGATGGTTCAACTGCAAGGGTATGAGGTAACATACAAACCCCACATTTGCGTTCCACTGTTAATATACTGGTTAGTTTGTGGTTGTGCCATGATGATAGCATTTGTGGTGCATAGCTTGAGTCTGACAGAAGACGTTTTAGGCGTGTAATGAGAAAAGTTTTGGCGGGGGTACTGATCGACTCTATGTTACTTTAGATTCACTTGTTGAATTATCTTTGGAAATGTATGTGATCATGGTACGGTCGTGTGCCCCTCCATGACTCATTATCAAATGCCATTCTCTATGAAGAGACTCTTCCAAGCTTTAGTGAAGTGAATATCAGACTTTTCCATTAAATTAAATGAGCGTCCAACTTGGCTTTGATCCACCAATTTTTTATTTAATTTGTTCCACCTTAAGAACATCTTAAACTTTAGTGAAAAGATTAGCTTTTAATTCCTTTACACCAGAACAGCTCAATCTCATTCCCTTAAAATGCATGTCGTCATAAAAATCCACCACAGAAGCCTCCAGTACAAAATATTTTGCCTAATGATGAGCAATTTCAGAGTATCCATCCACTCAAACTGAGTTCAGTGAGTGTGTGAGCGACAGTGTTCCTGCCTGCTGTGTCAGAGTGAACCTCCTCCTTCTTCTGCAGTCCCCTCCTACTACCCCAAGATATAGGCAGCGCTTTAACTTAGACTTAGAGTCAATCCGAGTGGAACTTTAACTGTGCCTGCTGCCACTGGGTCTCTTTGCCCTGCCCCGCCACATACACACTCACAGCAGGCATCACCCACACACACACACACACATAAACAAACGCATGCACGCTTGCACCGGCAAACATATGGAGTACTACTGCTTCATCCTGCTCTGGATCTGCAGCCAGCAGTTAGGTGAGTGAAAGGTGTTTACATGTTTAAGTGTGTGTTTGTGTGTGTGCGTGTGTGTTGTATGCATCCTTGCATGCTTGTGCTGTGCTTATCTATGAATCTGACCATCTTTCTTCATGTAACTTTGTCGGTATAATAATGGCACTCTAATTGTTAGTTGTACTTCGACCCGTTCCAACAACAACTGGAAACTTTTAGACTGATGCTCTTAAAAGTTTTTTTTTAAAAGCTGCAACTTTTATGAGTATTTTAAGATTTAATTTCCAACCTGATTGTAAACCAAACGTGCACAAACATTCTGTATTTGAAGGAACAGTAATATCTGAGCATCTTAAGTGAATGAATGGCTGTCTGTGTGAATGACATCATAACCTGACATCTTGACCCACTATCATGGTAAGAGACAGGAAGGCTGAGCTCAGTGGCTTTACTGAAGGATATATTGTCTGTATGTATATGGTCTGTAGAGGTGCTGTGTCTCATTGGAAGCAGGCATTTTCTCACAAATGAAAGTTGATTCTATCTTTTCACAGTCAAGTTTCCAGCGAGGGGTTTTTGGCGCTTAGCCAGAACTGTGGTCAATTACCAGTGAAATCACTGTAGCGGTAACACATCTAGACAGGACGAAAGGGAGAGAAAGAGGGAAAAAAGGCACCAGAGGCATGTATGTGGTTGTTTTCTTTTTTCAAAGCCAAACATTTAACTTGAGTCACATAAATTAATATGCAATTGCCACAAAAGCAAGTAAAGCTAATCAAACTTACTGCACCCACTGAAGACAGTGCACAGCAGAGCTTTGTGCTCAGTAACCACATTGCTTAAACACACTGTGTGCCGGCCAATGTTTCCATAAAATACTGTGAATGTTGTCACTAAGGCTCGACAAGAATATTATGTTTTTGTTTGCAACAATGAATTCTCTCCTTTTCCGTTATGCTGCATCACATAAAGGTTAGTACTGACAAAGAAACTTTGTTGATGTTCAGGAGAAGAAATGAATAAATCTTTGATCTAACATGTTCTGTAAATAAGATAAAAGTAAGGAGTGTAGGAAAGGAAATCTCCATTCTAAATATTTGGTTTGATTTTGGAATTTGTTGGAAGCAAGTTTTGGCCTGATGCCACAGTGAGGGAGACGCTGACCTTGTAGCTGGAGTCTGCGGAGAAAGATTTGATGCTGGCTGTGGTGTGGGATGTTTTGGCAGACACACAAGAAGGAGGCAGCATTTTAATCTGCTGTTTGTGGAATCCTGGGACTTTGAGTAAGGCCATCTCATATAGAAGCCTAGTCTACGTGAAGTGGAAACAGTGGGTGCCATTTGCATCAAGAAACTACCATTTTACATAAATACACTTGAAAATCAAGCCAACATTAGTTTCAGCCCTAATAGAACATCATCCTTGCTGCACATCTATTGTGCATATCACATATGTCAACTCATGTGTGAAGATGTTAAATGTGGCCACTCCATGCAGGGGTGATCAAGCTGTCCCAAAGAAGTCCCACTATGAATTTTATTTGATGTAGAAAGTGAAAAGTGCACTGAAAGTTACAATTATAAATCAGTAACTGACAAACTCACAAAAAGAGCTATTCCTAAGGGTCCTCCATAAAACAAAATGTATGTTTCATTAAGGCAAAAGTTCCAGTCTCCCAGATTCTGACTACATGAATAATGTAGAGTAGTGTAAAGAGTAATGCCGTGTGAGGTGCACTGGTAATAATGAAGTAGAAACCAAGTCCATTATTTTCTTAATGAGTAAACCTCAAGGGCCTGGTAGCAATTGTATCATGACCACTTCCTAAAGGAAAGGAGGTTGTGTTTGCATCAACATTAACATTTTTTTCGTCAGCGTAGTATAATGTTTCGCTGTTTTATCACTGAATTAGCGACTTCTGTGGCAAGAAGTTTTACAGATTCTGCCACAGTATAGCTATCTGCCTTATAGTCACCTATCTGACATGTACCTGCACCTTAACATTACTTGAGTTAATGGTAATTAAAGCTGCATTTACAGTTTTTAGCCACTAGAGGCCAGAAGATCTCCAGTCCTTATGTAATGTCAAGTTATACAGTGGCTAACATGGGGCAGCATTGGCATTAAAGGAACTATTCTGCCCCCTGATGAATGTAAGTCCAATATTCACTTTCCTTTCAGGTCTGTCTTGGTTTCGACCAATTCCCGAGAAAAACACGTGGCTCTTAAGCTGCTTGTCTTCACCACCGTACATCCGCCTTCACCGTACATTTGTTTGTATGTCATTTCAGCGCAGTCTCGCAGCAGTTTGTGAAATAGTCAAAATCTTAATCTACAGAATGTGTGTACCGCACATAGACATGAGTTTCCCACGTTTTTCGTGACACACAGCTTGAGTTTTGACATGTTGATGCGTTGCATGCGTGCATGAGGCTCTAAGAAGAGCGGTACTCGATATCTTAAGTGTTTGAAGGGTGGTGTTTTTTTGTAGTGTTTCAAAAGCAAGTATGTGAGGAATTAATTAAACTTTGCCTTCGCCTCATCTAACTTAAGATGCAAGAGTTAGCATGTCTGGCTAACCAGTTAAAGGCAATGGGCATGTTATTAGCTGTCAGCATTATTTTGTGGGGTCACAGATTCCATTTAAAAAATACTTGTTCAGGACCAGCACGTGTGTTGTTTCACTAAGTAAAATGTTTACAAGTCACTTCTAAAAAATGAATCTGTTTTATGATGTAACAACACAAGGTTTGGTTGGGTTAAGGCACAGAAACTATTTGGTTAGGATTAGGGAAAGATCAGAGTTTGCGTTAAAGTAAGTGATTCGTTGAGATCACTAAGTCATCATTGGTTTGGGTTCTGTTGGTGATCGTGGTTACAAGAAACCAAAGTGCCAGTAGGAAACAGGAAACAGCAGTCTCTCAATTTAGAGACCAAAGTTTGCTAACACCTTGAACCCAACCTTTTGCCTATGCAGACTTTTTGGTGTAAATGTGAATGTGAATCTATGTTGTTTTGGTGAAACAACGGATGCTGTTGCCTTTCTTGGGAGGACAGTCTCTTTGCTGAAGAAGACTGTCTGCTGCTGCTAATACTGTGATGAGAGCAGTGAGACTGAACCAAGCTGTAAATTTGCATAAAATAAATCACTTGAGTTAAATGATCATTTTTGATACCTACCATAACTCATGCTACCCTAAGCATCTGTCTGTGTCCAGATCCTAAAATTAAAAGTGAGTCCTGTCTGTTGGCATTCATTGAGACTAAATATGTTGGTCGCAACATAAGACATCTTATCAAGTGATTAAAGAGATTTATAGTTTGAATTAATTACTTACAAAAGTACCCGTTCATAAATGAAGAGTGGTTTCAGTTCACAGCATTTATATTTATAAGATGCTGAAGATTTTGTATTGCAGTTAGTTAATGTGACACTGGCCAAAAACAATTAATGCTTTACCTCTGAATAAATCCTCATCACGTTTTTTCTTTTATAACAAACTTAACACTTGCTAACTACATGCAGATGTCTTGACTGTGTCATGTAGTTGTGTGTCGTAGCTGGTGGTACACATCCTTTATTACGCGGCCCATAGCCCTCCTTTGAATCCCTAGAAGACCTTTAGTTGGCTCAGAGGGTACGCAGCTTGTTAAGCAGTGCCCAGTTGGCTGTTGTGCATCAGGGACATCTGGTTTTAGATACCCTGTGCCTCCCAGAGTATTTTTTTTGGCGTGGGGTAATTGCGATATGGGGTGCCAAAATGTTTGAAAGTACAGTATATTGTAAAGCATGAAGTATCTTTCCAGAGAAAACCATTGTAATGGAAGCCCAGAATGAACCAATGGAAAAACACTACATTCTGTGGCGACTCTGTTCTCATATTTGTTAAATAGCTACTGACCCCATAACACCAGTGAGATGCAGTGATAAGGTAGTGTCTATGAACTCACATGCACCAAAACTTCTTGTCAATATAGACTTAATGCAGACAATGAAGCTAGGATGTTTCCATAAATCCTGAACCATATTACGCTGTATCATCTTATGAAAGAAGTGCATCATGCATGTCTGATATGAAGATGTCTCCACGCCAGGGGTTTGCACAACGCATGACTGCCCTATGTCAGTGGCTCTGTGGTGGAGCTCCTGCAGCTTGGTGTTGGGCCAACAGCAGCAGCGGACTGATGTGGGTCGCACCGGCAGCCACTGGCCTGAGGTTTATTTATCTGGGCATGGAAGCCGGTACACAGGAAACCCAGCAAGACTCCAAACTTGCACTAGAAGCTGCTGATATTACTGGGAATATTAAATTGCTCTGCCGCATTAGGAGCTTGAAATGGAAACTGGATCACCTCCATTCTCATGCTTTCACCCTGACACTTTTCCCTGTCCCAGTCTTAGCTTTTGCTCATTTCTTGGTCAGACTTCAGCCTATCCGTGATTACGTCTTGGGGAATTTATTTTCACTACTAAAAAGTAATCCTAGCGTTAAATCAGCTACCAGAACTGCTAACATGTACGTGCTCCAGTTGAACAATGATGGAGAGACGTCAAAGTGATGCAGCCCACTGCCCTTCATTTGTCAAATGATTTATGCTGCACCACACTGCCAAGAGTTACCTACTGATTTGTATTTATTTTTCATACACCTTTCTGTTCCCAACAATCTATTTT
Source organism: Chelmon rostratus (assembly GCF_017976325.1). Classification (NCBI taxonomy): domain Eukaryota; kingdom Metazoa; phylum Chordata; class Actinopteri; order Chaetodontiformes; family Chaetodontidae; genus Chelmon; species Chelmon rostratus. Next base: position 28,447,295 of record NC_055658.1, on the reverse strand, counting down.
CAGTCACCCCTTTAATGTTTCTAGATAAACAGAAACTTTGGGAGGATGTTTGGGGTTAGGATCAAACACCAGCTGAACATGTGAACCATTCATTTGACAGGAAATGAGCAATGTGGAGAATGTGTCAATATTTACATGAAGAGTCTGCATGGCAGAGATCTCCATTTATTTTAATGGAGTTTTTCATGGAAAAGAACAAGTGGTCTATAGTTGTGCCAATCAAGGTGTGATAAACTCCTGGTCCCCCGACAGATGTGAAAAGTGAATGACTTATTCACTCTGGCTGTCACACCACTCACATAATGCCCTGTGGTAAAGTTGTAGTGGTGATGGTTTTGACGCTGCCTGCAGTCGTCAAACCCTCAGTTTCAATCGCAGGTTTACAGATACTTGCAGAGGACCAGTGGGAGTAGATATTTGGTTTTGTGTTTGTTTAAACAATCTATTAACACTCCCCAGATATTTAGTATCTAAGGAATGCAGACAACTTCACATATCTGTTAAAGGACCATTTTGTCTCAAGGAAAACAGCTGCTCAGAATGTAACCTCCCCTCTGCATTTCAAAGTACAAACAGCTGCACAGCCAAACAAATAAATCCTGTCTGCTGTATAACAAACAAAAAGATGAGTTGAGTAGCAGATGTGCTGTGTATTACGACAGGATTTTTTTATTCCAAACTTAGACTAAAAGGTGATCATTTTCTACAAGATAGAAAGAACTACTGATGGAATAATACAAGATTTAACCACTATTGTAGTGCCAAATTGCAACCTCAGTACTCAGTAGTGAAAAGTCCTTTCAGCCTATATTGTGTCATATTTCTGTAGTCACAAAAACTGTCCTTTATCTGGAGGTGGAGCACCTGATGCTTGATTTCCAAGGTAAAGTGCAGGTGAGGCCCATCAGGTCTAACATGCTATTGTAGTGATACAGTAAGTCCCACAACTCTCTCAGAAAACTGTGCAACATTAGTTATTTGTGTAATATTATCAACTGTGTGTTCAGACTCCACACGAAGCGAATAAGAGGCAGCACAATTACTTAACATGTCAGTATAAAGATTGGGATTAGAGGCAGCTTCACCTGGGTGGCACAAATTGATGCAAAGAACTGAGTTAAAAATGTTTCAGCTTAAAATATTAGCACTTATGCAAGTCATTATCAATCTGCCTCATAAAGGTACGGAGATGAGAGGAAAAAATAGAGAATACTGAAAAGGACCGGAATTTCTAGTGAGTTCTCTGCTCAGTCAGAGGTTAGACTAAGTAAATACACACAGGCACAAACTACACTACGCTACACTAGAAAAGAACTAGTCCGTAGGATGGGTTGATGTCCAGAACCCAAAATATTTATAGCTGTTCCAAACGGCCACAGTCGAAGGCAGGACGAAAAGCAGGGCATCACAGAGACGATGATGCAAAGATGGTTCAAAGATGGAGATATCGTTACAGTCAGACAGCCTCTCCTGGAAGAGATTCCTTGTGTTTTATTTGTTTGTACAGAATAGTTTTGTAATGAATTATAAAAGAGAGCATTCTTTAAGGGACCGCCAAGCAAAATCCCACTTGGGACCGTCTTTAGAACCAAACCACAAACTGCTCTACAACAACAAGCTTTTGTATGACACAGCTCCAAACCAACACATTGACATTGAAATAGCAATCAACTAAAAAGAAATATATGATTTCTTAAAGCATAACTTAGAATCACAAGTAAACTCTGACTTCACACATCCCTAACCTCATGAAAATACTGACAAACATTCCTCCTTTTTTTTTGCATACTTCATCTATAAAAATGTTGGTGTGGTGCAAAGATTTTGTCTCCATCTAGCTGACAGTGGCAAACTTTGAAAGTTATTGTTTTCCATGGGTGGCCAAGAAAAGTAAGCAGCTCCTGTGAGGCGTGTTTGAAAGACTCAGCTGTAGTTTTCCTAATAGCATACTGGTGCATATTGTTACGTCTGGGACGTTTTGGGACGCACAGTCCTTGACATCGACCAGACAGTTATGTAATGTGGGCAACTTGGACTTTTTGGTTGATGTTGGCATGCAGATGAGTATCATTGGGATAAAAGTGAAAACAGATGCTATAATCACAATTAATAGGGTTTCTGAATAACATAGCAACAGTATCAGGTCGACAGCAATAATATTAAGACACTCAAAATGTTTTCTCTGCATAACAGTTTGTAGTCAGGTGTAAATCTCAATATTCTGTTTATTGATAAATATTTTATGTAATATTCTAACGTGCACAATCACATAATTTTGTTCAGATATATACTAGTCAGTTTAATAACTGCCAGTTGAAAGCAATGAAAAGTCATAAAGCTTCACTTGTGCTTCACATCATTACAAGGGAACACTGTACAAATGTCTTGAATTTGTCCTCAGCTGTCATTCATTGTGGGTTAATTTGAATTTTACATGTTTTCCAGCTTTGTTGAGCATTCCTCCACCTTGCTGTTTACATTTAACCGAATTTCCTCTTGCAGGGACTCGTTTAACTTGACGTGACCCCACAGCCTCACAGATGGGGAGTGAGCTGTGAGTGGGGTCATTTAGCGTGAGGGCGAGGGATTGAATGAGCCCGAGAGTGTGTGAACAAGAGCCACAGGGATGTAAGAAGTGGGGAAAGCTGTGGTGGTGAAAAGCAGAGGCATTTGTGCCTCTCAGCTCAGCTGTGCAGCTCAAACTGTGAGAAAACACTTTATTTTTGAGCAATAATTTTCAGCTACAAAACAAACCTCTGCATCTCATTAAGCATAAAGTCTGCTTAACTTTCCTCCGACGTTCCTTACTTTATGCATTTTTGTGGCTCTGAAATGTAGTAGCATCCAATCTAAGTCGGTACATTTTGAAAGTCAGAGTATCAGTGAACTGTAAAGCTCACCATGATCCTTGACAGCACAGTGGCTGAAACGTCAGTGGAATAATACCAATCAACAGATACACCTGTGATTGGTCTGGCAACTGTTGAAACTGAGAGCAGGAGATTAAGTAGAAGATAGATGGGCGGAGAGATTGATCAAGAGGAAGTCAGAGTGGTAGACGGCTACATTTTTCCCCCCTCTCGTCTGGCAGAAGGAAAACCTCATCACCTCCATGTCCTCACACAGAGTCCTCCTCTTTTCATGGAAATTTAAAAGCCAAATGAGGCTGTCACCATTAATTAGCCATAATGGGTAACTTGGTGACATACAAAATCTGAGAAATACCTTCCCTGCCTGGTATTTTAATTGAAAACAGACATGCAGCGCTCTGTTGTACCACCTGGTAAGCTGTCTAAAGATGTGAGAGAAATTTAAGTACCCAGTTGAGAAAGCAGGTTTGCTTTGATCAAGTCCCACAGCAGCTTTTTCTTCTTACCTTTTTACTACTTGTCAGGTTATGCTTCACCAACTATTCACTGCAAAATCAAAACAAAACTCCTTCTTGAGTCTCTTTACCAGTCTTAGAATCGCAGTTGCAAGATATTAGATACTGCAGTTTTTTTGTAATTTTGTCATATGGAAGGAAATTTCTTCTCCCTCACCACTGAGACGTTAACCACGTATTTTACATATTTGACTCAGGCTTCTTATATGATGTAATGACGAATGCCGGATTGGTGCCTGTCAGAGAGTAAAACGCTGGTCATGTTGATGCTATTGTATGTTGCTTAACCAACACTCCTCTCGTCTGCAAATGTCTGATAGCGGGATGTCAGTCAAATGTGGCAGACATCACAGCTGCTTTGCAACACTAATACAATTTTGTTTCCTTAAGAGCGAAGTCTGTGTTTAGACTGATGCAAGGGAGAAGCAGACTTGAGACAGGGTAGGGATTACTTTAAGGATGCGTAAGGACAGTTTGCAACTGTTTGTGACACTTAGACCAGATGCTGAGATCTAGTCAATGCCAATGTTTCTTTCAGTGTAGGCGTCCATAAAACTGCTAACACGTGGGACTGAAAACAAGATGTTCTGTATAGGTTATCCTGTACTAAAGCTATAGTCCTCTCTGCCATTAATAAGCACTGACCTTCAGCTTATTAATGGCAGAAATTCAACGCTCTCCTCTAGCCGATGCTGATGAAAATTGTCTTTTATTTTTCAAGGATTCCACGACTGCTTCAATATCGACACAAAGAGACACAGGATCATCAAAGGCCCTAAACAAGCCCAGTTTGGATACACTGTTCAGCAACACGTGGCTGCTGGAGGAGAAAAGTGGTAAGGGACTTATATGATTTACACACTGCTGCTATCCAAATTTATTCTGGCTTGTTCGTGTTTCGCACCAGTAAAGTACTACAGTGATCTGATGTCACATTCTGCTGATCAGTGTCTGTATTAACATGGCAAACATTGTGTCCTTTTTAAATCAATGTTGTTGTTGAATCATTTTGAACATCAGTCATGGTCAGCAAGCTCACCACTCACTGTGGATCAAATAAGTAAAACGTTCATTTCTGTCTTATTTGCAAACTATCATGCACCTTCAAGTTCTAATTTCCAATACCACAATAACCACTTGAATAACAGTTTCACTTATTATACATATTTTATGGCATATAATATGAGTATCTCTTATTGTGATGTGTATTTTTAGGTTATGTAAAACTTCCAGAATTTACCTTATTGATCTGTGGGTAAGATGAATAGGTCTAGTACAACTGTAAAACACACAGCGCTGACAGACTGACTGACTTGGCAGTGAGACATTTTTTCCCCGGAAAGATAGTGATCTACTGTACCTCTCCTCTGGTGTGCAAAGTTTCCTCCCATTAATCTGTGCTTGCAAAACAAACTGTAGTTCTGAGCTGGATACCTCACATTCATCATATTACCTCATAGCCCAAACTGACTCCTGATGCACACTATTATTAGGCCAACTGGCACCGTGTGGTGGCCAAAATTAGTTTCTGGCATCCCCAAACCATGTGGTTGCAAGCACCATGCAGAGTTCTAGTTGTGCTTCTGTGCGCGTGTGTGCGTGTGTGTGTAAATCATTAGTTCTGTTTATTTCTATTCTAATTATATGTCTATTTTTTCTCTGACATCAATCACTTCCAGACCAGCCTCACCAGGAAAATGATAGCATTGGTCGTATGTTTAAATGCAACAACCTTTGTTTACAATTTCCTGATGAGCGACCTCTTGCAGCTGTCTTCATTTGATAAGGTAGATAGTTTGGTTTACGATGCACGTGACATCGACTCCTGGCCGTGCTTCACATCCCATCTCCTTCCAACAATCGACCTGTTTTATGCACGAAAGTTGCATTAAAATGCAGCCCCCTCATTAATTTCAATGGGACCACTGCACAGATGCTGTCTGGCAAAAAAGTCGAACCTGGATCAACTTTCACAACAACACAGTGCAGCATCATCAGGAAAAGTGCTGCATTGGCCATTCAAGCATACAGTGAATGCTGCTGGTGCTTTGTAACGTGAACAGTGTATTTTTACTGTTTGCCTCATGGAGAAATGTACTGTACGGACTCATCTATGCTAACTCTCCAGAGCACTAAAATGCTTCCTCACAATATCTCATAAACTGCATCACAAATACATGGACTGACTCTGATTGTGGAAGCACAAGTGTATAACATAAATGCTGTTAATTGTATGTAAGCTAATAATTTTTGCAACAACACTGTAGAACTGTACAACTAGTTTATTGCTAATTGAGAATTTATCGGTCACTATGTCCTTCAGAGAACAGCCCAATGGTATAATTTAAATTGTCCCACTAAGTGCTGCTCTGCAAACATAATGGGACCATTTAAATGCAGTAAATACCATATGGGCTTATTGTCCCATGCTGATTGTTTTTACAGTTCCTCTTGGCAAGTTATCCATCCTCTGTCACCCTTGGGCAGCCTTAGGCCTACGGTGCTATATGTGTCTGTGAAAAGAGAGCGAGTATTGTATAATATAAAGAAGCTTTAGAATATTGCACTTGGCAACGATATCACTATATTCTGCTGGCTGACAAAATCACGGATCAGTGTCTAGGCAAAAAAAGCTCAAATGCAATTTAGAGCCCTCCACTGCGTGTGTGTGATACCATTCAATCTGGTTCACACCACCTTATAGGGTTAAGACTTGGTTTTAGGGTTAAGGTTAGAATCAGGCACAGGTTCAGGTCAGGCTAAATATTAGGCTTGTGATGGTTACAGGATGCCTGGTGATTTTCTTTTTTTTTTTTCTTCTATTGTCAGTAAATCCCATGAAAAGAAAAACCAACAATGAATTAATCCCACTAATGGTGTTTGTGTAGCCAAAGTCTGACATGGCTTATTGCTCTGAGCCAAACACCTCCATAGTTGTCCAAAAGCGATTAAAAACACATCAGTGAGCCATGCGGTTTCATTGGGTGATATGTTCCTTCTTTATAATAAAAATGGGCACTGTAGTTAATGAGTGAGCCGATCCAAGATAAACAGTCCTGCGGCCATAAATATTCAACAACACACACCAAATATTAACAAAAAAAGTGTATGTTCATGACCTGTTTTTAAAGATTTAAGTCTTCAGTGGAAACCACACATGGGGTTGGGAAATCAGAAAGCTCATTGTTGGCTTTGGCTTTTTCAAGGGTTTATTTGACAATAATAATGTTGGCAAGCAAAAATCGAGAATATCCCCGGCCCTATCCTTTAAGGTTTTAGTTTAAAGGGAGTGCAAATGTGTGTTCTTAGTGAACACAAAGGGACAGTGACACACTTGGAGAGTGAAGTGACAAACTAGCGAAAGTTGCCAGCTCACAGAAGTCTTCCTTTGCCACAGGACGCACATGTCAGCAGCGCTGTCTATTTCCCTGTAAAATCTAACCTCTTTACCATTCTGAGCCACTGTGAGTCAGCCATGTCTACCAGAATGGAAAAGGTCTGATGAGGCTGATTTGTGTGGAATAAAGGTCACCAGAGACACCGCCTCGGCTGAGGTAAATGTCTGAGAACGAGGTGAAAACATTCTCAGTGGAAGAATAGTGCAGCACAGGCTGCAAACAGCGTCCAGCCAAATGGAGCTATTGGGATCAGGATTTTGGCGTCTTTATTTTGTGCTCATAGATCTTGTATAGAAGTGCTTTTATTCATAAGCAATGAAGTAGTCATAGTGTGGAAGAGGAGTAATGTTGTGGAAAGTCTTCTACTTGATGCAAAAAAGGAAAACATTTATTTAATGTCTCCTGTTTTTATATACTTCAACAATGTTATAAGCATGGTTTAAGTATTGTGGCTACTCAGTATACTGTTTATACTGTCCACAGTGCCGAGTATCACATTTGATTCACACCTCGGTTATGACTCGTCGGTCTCCCCGGCAGACAAGTTAGTCATCCAGTGGAGTTTAGTTTTAAAAAGACTGTTTAGTCAGTGCAGCAGTGTGCGTAGGTGTGGGTATGTGAACACAGCTGCATGCACAAGCAGGACTGTCTGTATATTTGTGTGTGTGTGTGTGTGTGTGTGTGTGTGTGTGTGTGTGTGTGTGTGTGTGTGTGTGATACACAGTCTGACAGTTCTCAGCTGGACTGAAGAATGCTGCTGAATCTGAGGGAGATGTGAAAACATGGTATTATTGAGTGTGAAAGGATCATTAAAATGATTAACAATAATGTTCTTCAGTCTTCAGTTGCGATAACACCTGAATTGTTTCATCCACATCCACCAAAGACAGTGCTGTCAGGATATTTGTGTTATTTTCACCGGTGGTATTGTAGCTTAGCTAAAGGATGTGAGAACCCCTTGATTTGGAAAAACACTCCATAACATAAAAATACTCCAATTAATTAACAGAGATTATTTAAACATGGTAACTATTATCATCACAATGCATTTAAGTATCAAAAGTACTGTTATGCAGAATGCACTTTTTACAGTGTGATTTAAAATGTGATGATGCATTGGATCTTATTGTGACTGCTTTATACTGTATACTGTTTGGTAGAGTGAGTTGTATGATTGTAATTCGTTCATATGTTATGGCTGACAAATACATTTGTGGAGTAAAAAGTACAGGAATTCACTTTGAAGTAGAAGTATAAAGTAGTACAACGGAAAAACTCAAAATTGTCCTAAACTGCAATATTTAAGTGCTTCATTTAGTTGTTTTCCATCACTGGTACCAGCTCAGTGGCTCTTTCTTGAGTCTTAAGAGCAATGAACACCACATGTCTTTAACTGTGTCAACTAAAAGGTTTCTCCTTAAACGGTTTGTTGATGAGCGAATGATCTCTGCAGATTAGGACAGAATCTGCTTTTTTTATTTCAAGCAACTGAAAAGGCATCTTGGAAGTTTCAGGCAGCAGTTCTGCAGCAGAGCACGTGCCCACCGAGTGTCAGCGCTTCAGGGGGTCATATCTGCTGATTCTGTGTTCATCGGATGGCCTGTGAGACCGTTTATATTCACTGTATTTACAAATGTGACTTCACACTTAGATTAGTCAGATAGAAATCTTTTTTGAGTGATACGCTCATACAATAAATTGCAGTGGACAGTCAATGCCGTCCCTGGCCGTTTATGCCTTTTAACATTCTAACATCCACTTTCCCCTCAAGTGGTTTCACCTCAACTTAGCATTCAGGAGACTTCAAATTGTTACAATTACTGATGTTGCATGTGAGCATCTGTATTAGACTGCAGCGCTGTCAACTTTTCCAGACTGTGATTCCTGAAAACCCTCAGCTCTGTGTTTGGATAGGAACAGGATCACAGCTGGAAAGTGACTCTGTAAGAAAAGCTTTTTATGACCCGAAGCTGAAGTAAGGCAGGCATGCAGCTAAATTCAGAAGGCTTTCTTTCAGCACCAAATTAAGAAAGTAGTGTTTGTTGATTCAAGGCTGCTTGGAAGTTATTCACAAGAGCTTTCATATATTGGACCTATTAACAGTATATGTAAAATAAGACTTATCTGAGAAAGTCTTTCATAAAATTTTTTTTCTGGGGCATGTTGTGCAAACAACAGTATTTTGGCAAAGAAAAACTGTAAGTGAGAAGGAAAAAAAAATACTATTTTCACCATTTTTGACTTCAGACACATCCAGATGTTGAGACATCTTTGTCAGGTCTGATGACAGCTTCTGTCCACGACTGCTGATGGAGCTCCTAAGTTGAGGAAAGGTCACCATGTCACGAATGTGTCACTTCCTCACGTGTCTACTGAGCATTATGTTGCTCTAAACACTCTTCCAGAGCACCCACCCTTTGGGGAGCATAGAAGAGGCCACATCACCTCCAATTTGCAGGGAGCTTGGGTCTTTAAACCGGATGGTATACGCTGCCTGCATACTTGAGCCATGCACCACAGAAGCCTCCCACTTTCTATTTCCACTGTTTATTTTTCTGCAGTTGTACCAGGTCTCCTCAATGGAGACCTGACCTTTACTCCTTAGCTCAGTTACGAGTTGCACACCACAAAGAACTACAGGGAGTCTGTGAAGTCTTTCACCACCGACCCTAAATAGTGTTCCCTTTATTTAGCCTGTTTGAAAAGCTGCAAAGAAAAGTGTTTTTATGCCTCCTGAGCTAGGCGGGAAAACAGAAATTGATCTATTCATTTTAGACACAACACTCACAGTCGTGTGATTGTAATGGCTGTTATCGGCTTAAAGTATTTTCCACAGTTTTACTCAGAAGTTAGATACCTTTTGTAGAGCTGAAAACACAAAATGCAAAATTAGACTCTGCAGAAGAGCTAGCAGGTCTGTGAAGTGGTATCACACACTGCAGTACTTTGAGTTAAAAGGTAATGTCTGCATGCTACCAAGCTCACAATGACAATGTCAACAGGCTGATTTTTAATCTGTAACGTTTACTGTGTTCAAATGTTTAGCATGATAGCATGCTAACACTAGCTATTTAATCATTAATCACCAGGTTCAACTGTGTCTAATGGGAATGCCTTTAGTTTTCCCAGGTATAAGTACAATGAGAGAAATGTTGACCTGATTAAGTTAAGGGATTACTAAAGTTATTGTCAGGCCGATACTGGAGTGAGGACTCAGATGCAGAGATTGCAAGTTCCACAGGTTTATTTCACACGGTTCAGAGATCTCTTCACAGAGTGAAATCAGAGAGGCTATGAAACTTATTCTAGAACTATATTAACAAGATATATCATAAAAGCAATAAAGTAACAAAAATCGCTCCACACGGAGGACAAGAAAATAAGGACGATGAAGTATGATATAAAGAATAAAAAACGCTCCCGAAGGAGGAAGAAACAAACAACTAAGACAGACCTATGAACTACACTAACAAAATAACAGAAACAAAAGATCACTCCTGAAAACACACAGAGGAAAACTAACACTATGCTAGATAACAAATGAAACAAAGGATACTACTACAAAAACAGAAAATCGGCTAGAACTATTGATAACAATATAACAAAACTAGACTATAGAAATTTCAACAAAAAACACTCACGAAGAGGATCAATAAACATGAAGGCAATGATACTGTGGCTGTGGCAATGCAAGGACAAGGTAAGCACGGGTGAATCGACCATAGGACAAAGACACACTGGCACAAGACAAGGGAGATGCCGACAATTAAACACGTGGAGGGTAATCAGGAACAGGTGGAGACAATAGGTGATAGGGGCGGACACACAGGTGACACATGAGGAAGGGCAAGTGCTCTGAAACGAGAGGAGAGTTAGACCTTCAAAATAAAACAGGAAACAACAGACAACCTCACCACGGTGTGACAGTTATGATGGTTCATCCTGAGAGTGGCACAAACGTTTGTACCGAATTTTGGGACGATGCATCTGATCGTTGTTGAGTGAAATGTCAACCCCATGGTGATGCTAGAAGAAAAGTCAGGAAGGGAAATCACCAAAGTCGTTATGATAAATCCTCTGGAAACCATAAATATCTGTACAAAAATGTATGGCAATCCATACATATGTTGAGATACGGGATATACATTTTTAAGGGTATGAGAAATACAAGGTCAAAAGGACGTTGCAGTTCATGGTCAGCATCTGAATCCCTAAGCTATGAGGGCATCCTGTACATGTTGTGATAAGTGAAACCTTTGATTTGCTGATGGCGATTGAGGAAAAGTCAGGGGATAATCAAAATCAGCAGGATTCACCCTGTTGAGACCACGAATGTCTGTATAAATTTCATCCAATACAGTCTAATAGTTGTTGAGATATTTCAGTCTGGGGCACCCAGTGCTGGACCAACCAACCAGCATTTCCTTTCCGAGAGCCACACCACTAGCATGGCTAAAATTGTATCTTGAATGAAATAAATACAGTTCAGCGTTCGAGCTGAAAAAGGCCTTTTCGGGACACTGAATTAAAGCAACTAGCATGTGCTTACAAGTTTCTCATAAGTCATCTGCTCACTCTGTCACAGTCTGGTCAATTCTCTCAAGTGAAGTAGACACGCTAAATGAATGCCTTTGGAAAATGATTATGTGACCATTACAATTCCTCCGATTTATGAGGCGGCATTAGCAAGAGAACACATATCCTGTTAATGCAGACAAATGGAATGTGATGAGCAAGCGTGACATTGGAGTAGCACACTCATGTTTGGGGCAGGGATGTGGTTTCACAGCGTATACATCTCTTCCTTCCAAATATGAAAAACATTACCACATTAATGACAGCCTGGGCTTGGGGATGGCGCTTCCTCAAACCCCAAAATCCTGTATTCCCTGGTAACCATGGTAGAAAATGTCCACGCATTCATTTTGGGTCAAGTTATTTCTTTCAGTGCTGTAACCATTCCTGCAGTGATGATGCACCGAGGCTAGCATTCGATCCTAATGAGCTCTGGAACATGATTGTTTGAACAGCTTCTGGTGAAATTCAGGAGGTCCCGAGGCAGGCGTCCAACTCAAAGGCAACAATGGTCCCTTTTCATCAAGGTAGCTGTAGCCTGACCTGAACGTGTGCTCCAGTGTCTCCTCTTGCCAAGGGATAGCAATAACTGAAGTAATAATCCTGTTATTAATAGCTATGAAAATATGAGCACTGTTGGAGCCACTGTGGTGAAAATGACTTACAGAGTCTGTGAGACGTTAAATGCTGGCTTCAGGAGCAACAACACTGAAGCTTACTTCCATATGAGTTGGTCTTTGATGTGCAGCGATGGACTGTTTGACCAACATTTCCCCTTGTCCTCAGCTGCTGCTGTTAAATGTCAAATCATAATTGGTGCTAAATTTTCTGTGCATGCGCCCATAATATACCACGAATCACACTTAGAGCTGCCCTAGAAGAAAGTCGCTAATAAAGAAGAAATGCCACATGACAACATAAAATATACTCAAGAAAACTGAAAAGGTCACTTGACCTTCGAAATAAACAAACAATCTCACCACAAGGTCCACTCCTGTTCTGAAGCTTTACTGTATCACACTGCAAGGCCACAGTCAGGCTGGTGGGGCATTATAAACAGCAGCTTTCCACAGGTTTAACAAATACAAGCACAATTGATACCAAAAAAAGGAAAAGGAAAGAAGCACATAAATTTCCATTTTGTGGAACACTTAAGGTACTTGTCTTTTTTATATTGTTTTTATATGTTTCATATACAGCAGTGGACTTAATGCATGAAATTCTTATGATACATTGGAAAGTGTCTGAAGTTAAGTTATATAAGTTAAATAATAAAAAAGGCAAAGGATGGAGCAATGACAAACCTTATACCCGCTGTGCTTCTCAGGCTTTGCTCATGAGACTTATGTGCAGAAAGAAACAAAACATTTTTTGTACCAGATGTGACTGGTCTGGAGAAAAAAAATGAGCCCTGCCTTCTGACTGTCAACCCTCATCTGTATTCGTATGCCCTAATAAATTAAATGGTGATTGTAAGTGTGGCGATGAATATAGGCTTTGTATTTAGCTTCAGATTTATAAATTCTATCAATTGCAAAATGCTACAGAAGTGTTGTTACAATCTCCAGGATACCTTTGATTTCCACTGAAATCATGGATATCATGTTATGTCAGGCAGTTATAAGGGAGTTTCCAAGTACACGCCTTTCCTACTAAAGGGGGTTTTGAAACTCTGGGGATCACGAGCCTGACCTAGAAATTCTTATGTTGAAGATCAGTCTTCTTTAATTGGTAGACTTTGACCCAGAAGTCCATGCGGGAGGTTGGCCATGGTCTGCTTCTGCTATAAAGTGGTGTCGAGTGTCTTTCCTCAGGGGCACCAGTGAACTGGGAGCTGCTCCTTTGCCCGCTGCTTTCCCCGTGATTTTCACTTGGACTGCACAGTTGTTTAAATTCCTAGTTGGTCTGCTGTATTTATTGAAGCTCTTCCAAGAATGTGATTGGTTTAGGATACAACTCGCCAATGAATGCTTGAATTAGGCGAGCTTTGGTAAAATTTGGAGAAAAAAAGTCAAAACAAAAACCAACAGGATTTTTAAAATGAAAACATACTGGAGAGACTGTTTCAATTTGGGATGCCATGCTTCAATTATGGATTTAGGATTCCTAGTGAACAAGTCCAATTAAAAAAAAGATTATGAAAGAATTATAAGGAAAAGTTTACTCTTGCTGATATTTCTTCAATTCACTATTTTAGGTCTTTAAGATTAAACAATACAGCTGCAGATAATCCACTGTTTTTTTGCTGCACTGTTGTTCTCTCTCTATCTTTTTTATTTGTTTATTTGTTTTTTTGACTGCTGATGATGCAACAATGCAGGTTTAATACTGTATATATAAAAGTTGCACTATTTGTACTGGAGATGAAAATTCACCATGGAGAGATGGAGCTGAGGACAGTCTGTCTTTGTCATATTATCTATTAAAACATGTCAAAACCTGAGTTGAACCTTGTGACATCACGTGATCAACAGAAACGGATCACAAGATTTATCATGAAATCCTGAGGAACTTTCATGAGCTTTATAAATGTTGACTAAAACAGCCGTTTTGTTTCCCTTTAAGAACACAAAGAGTTCTTATCTCTGACATACATTTGAATTATAGCTCCCCTTTAAGGCCTTTATGCCCTCCATCAGTCCTGAAGTAAACACACTAGACGATTTTATATTCTCCATCACATCAAGTCATCTAAAACCTTTTAGTGACATTTATGAGACCACACTGACCCCGGGCAGGAAGCCCACTGTGAAGTCAAGTGCAGGACTGACTCCTTACAAACACTACGTCATGTGAGCGGAATGTCCAGCACTCCGCACTTTGGGGAAATGGAAATCCCATGGTGCTCTGTGATGATAAAATCCATCTGATTTAATTTAATGAACCGGACAGCCCTCATGAAATTAAATAGTTATTTCCCAATGAGAGCATCATGTAGCCGTGATTGGTGGGACCTTCGAGTTTAGATAACTAATCCCAATCCTTCCACTACTACTGTAATGGTATGCTTCAGTGTGGTAGTAAATCCAGCTGTCCAGCAGTAAACACTTTGCACCAACAATTGACATTCACATACAACTATCCTACATTATCAGTGATTTACATTCATTGACCTGTGTCAGTACAGACTGAGTTACATTTATTCGCATTAGAGCAGTAAAGAGTAAGGATGTGGAAGTAGGGATAGTGAATGGGCGTATAAACATTTGCTTTCAACACTTTCTATCTCATACTTAATTATTAAGCGTCGACAAATTTGCAAATGCTTAATTATTTTCATGGGAATGTTCAGTTGAGATGTGGCTGTATTTTGAGGATATGACTCGCAGGAGATGGCTGGTGGTTGTACCATCCAGCCACTGGGTTTTACTGTGCGGAACTGTTTATGAAAGTGAAGTCCATGACATGATTAAACATGCTTAGCTAACCTCCCTGGACAAATAAAGGTTTAAAGTCTTCTAGGTGAATCCATGTGTTTTGTGTGGGTCACTGATGTTAACAGTCACACTCATATTGCCTCAAAGGATTAGACACCAGATAAAGACTGATGCCCAGTCCACACATACACAGGTATTTTACAAAACGCAGCTGTTTACATGCGTTTAGCCTTTTGTTCACACACAAATAAAGTTTCAGGACACTGAAAACAGAGCTTTTGGAAAACTCCTTCAGAAACCCTCTATAGTGTTGACAGTAGAGAGGGAAAAGTTTTTGGCTTGTGACAACACTGTGCACCATTATCTCCTTTGTTCTTTGTGTTGCTGGCAGCCTACCAATAGTAGCTGTTTTTTTCAGGTTTCTGATTGGCCAACATAGCTTTTTTTTAGACAGTGCTTCTGTGGATGGGATTTGAGAATGAAGGAGGAAATACTGTTTTAAAAAATGCCTGCCTACGTGTGGACTAAATAAATACAACAAAATTGTCCTCTGTCTTGCTCTACCATGACCAGCAAACTGTTCACAGACAATAAATAACAACAGAAACCTTGTGTAAAGCACACTTAAATACTGATGTACATTTTAAGTGATTTTAACTTTTGGATTTGTGGTTTTTGCAGGTTATTAGTTGGTGCCCCGTATGAAATGAATGGCCCTTACCAGACGGGGGATGTTTATAAGTGTTCACTAAGCAGACGAACCAATGGCAATGGTTGCTCCAAGCTCAACTTAGGTATAGTATCACAAAACACCACTCAATTTTTACCAGAGAATCACAAGATACACTACGCACAGCGACAGTGGCATGAATGTACAACATCTGGATGAATGTGTATGCATGTGTTGTATAGGTGTTTATATGTCTGCGTGCTTTCTGCATGTGTGTCAGTAAACATCATGGTGGCATGTGCGAGACAGGAGTGTGGGTACCATACCAATCATTCCACATTCTACTGTTTTTTCAAATGGTTTATATACATTTCCACATGTGTGTTATACCGCACATCACGCCGCATGCTCCTTCATACGGGTTGCACATGTGTTGTGCTGGTTAGGGAGGCACATGAGATTTTGTCAAGTGAACGTTTAAATCTGAGGATGTAGACGCTGTTTTGGCTGCCCAGACAGCAATAACAAACCAAAGTTCCAGATGGTGGAACTTCTGTTTGGTTTCTTGAAGGATAGTGCGCATATTTATGTATATATACTGTATGAGTCTGTGCATCCAAGATTCTCTGAGTGAGATTCATTTTCCCTCAAGGAAGGATATCTCTGACCAACGTATCAGAGCGAAAGGACAAGATGAGGCTGGGTATGACGCTCACATCTAACCCTAAAGACAACAGCTTTGTGGTGAGGATGAGTTTGAAATTCATTGGATTAATCTTCTTGAGATATCACATGCAGAAATGGTCTGTTGCAGCAGAACTTTTGGAGTAAGTAGGAACACATTTAATAAAAAAGCAATGGTCAAAATGGAAAAAAAGGACAATCCCACAAGATTGTCTTTTGATTACACGGTTGCCATACTGCAGCGCTCTCTGTGCAAGTCCTCTGAGAGCATGAATCAAACTTTTTGTAATATGCTGAGGTCGTTAATGTTGCTTGTATAAATGCTTTCTTTTATGTTTCAGGCCTGTGGGCCGCTATGGTCCTACGAGTGTGGCAGCTCTTACTACAGCACTGGCATATGCTCCAGAGTCAATGCGAGCTTCAAGTTCTCCAGAACAATTGCGCCTGCCTTTCAGAGTAAGCCCTCAAGACAAACATTCGTGGACAGTTCTTAGTCAGAGCAGGGGATTATTTCCTCATTTATGAACATCTGTTTTCTCCATGATTAGCTCTCATCTTTAAATGTTTTTCAGGATGTGAGACCTATATGGACATTGTGATCGTTCTGGATGGCTCAAACTCCATCTACCCCTGGTATGAAGTGCAGGCTTTTCTCATCAACATTCTTCAGAAGTTCTATATTGGACCAGGTCAAATACAGGTGTGTAAGAAAGGAAGGACTACCAAAAGAAGCTAAGAAATATTGTTGTTGTTGTTGTTTTTTTTTTACTCAGAAAATTATCTTTCTGCTTGATTGTACCTGTGATATGTTCATGAAGGTTTGGTTTTTGTATGCTACTATGCTGGGAGAATTTTACATTTAATTATTACTGTAGTTAACTGTAAAAAGATGGAACTTGCCTGATTTGTGGTGCATCATTGGCATTGTGTTTCTACAGGTTGGAGTGGTTCAGTATGGTGAGAAGGTGGTCCACGAATTCAAACTCAGCGACTACAAATCTGTTGAGGAAGTGGTGAAAAGAGCGCGCAGTATCAACCAGCGGGGTGGAGAGGAGACCAACACAGCTCTTGGCATCAACGTAGCACGGTACAGTATCTCCATTTGTACAAGTGAGCAGCACAAATGCATTATTTATTTTACCGGACATATCAAACATGTTCTCACAGCTCACAAGCTTTCAAACAAGGAGGTCGGCGCGGTGCCAAGAAGGTGATGATAGTGATAACTGATGGAGAGTCTCATGACAGCGCGGATCTCCAGCAAGCCATCGAGGACAGTGAGAAGGACGGCATCACCCGTTACGCCATTGCTGTGAGTCTGCTAGACCTGTTATTCGCCTGGGTTAGATGGCTTACACTTTATGAGTGTTAACTTTCTTTTTCTGATAAACCCATTTCCAGTGGAGCATGACAACACCATAAATATCAATAAGGTGACCCAGTAGAGTTGAGCCTCTCAGGAGCTGAGTTAAGAATGGAGTGAAGTCATTTGGAGCACTTTGAGAGCTCTAAACGGCTCAGTGGAAGTGCAGTTAAAAAGGTGTGAATGATCTCCTCCAAACAGCATGGTTCTTTGGTGTGTGCCGCTGTTGGTATAGTTAGTGGCATGCTTGATTACATGCAGTGGCTGAGATGATCATAGACATCTGAGCAAAAACTCTGAAGTCATTTGATTGAAGAGCAGCTGGAATGGGTGACAAATCCTCTCAAAGAGTGCTAATCTTCACCTGTTTAAGATTAATTAAATTGGTCGACACTCATGTAGTTCATTCATGCAGTAACAGATTGTTTGATCCTGTCTTCACAGGTCCTCGGCTACTACAATCGTCGAGGAATCAACCCTGAGGCCTTCCTCAATGAAATCAAGTACATCGCCAGCGACCCGGATGACAAACACTTCTTTAACGTGACAGATGAGTCAGCACTGAAGGACATTGTGGATGCACTTGGGGAACGCATCTTCAGTTTAGAAGGTTTTGCAAAGACTTCTTTTGAACTACTTTACGCTGCTTTCATTTGGCAGACACATCTGTCCAAAGCAATTCATGCATTCAAATGTTGAAAATCGTCCAACTTACATACACAAGACTTAGATAATCCCTTAGATAAAGTAAAAAATGTTTAGTTAGTTATTTATCCAGCTTTTCAAATGTGATTTTCTCTTTTTCTCTTTTTGCTATCATCTAAATTGAATAATTCCAGTTTTGCACTGTTAGTTGGATAAATTAAGCAATTTGAATATGTCATCTCAGCCTATTGGAAATTGTGACGGCAAAGTTTGAAGCAAAAATAATTCCCTGATATTTGATAGTAAATGATTAATAGGATTAAGAGTAATCAACCATAAAAGTAATCATCTATTGCAGCAGAAATACTCTAATACTGTTTAAATCAGTCCCTGAAATAACTTAAATCTCTTATATGCCAAACGTCCACATGGAAACTCCAGTACTATGACTCTTCGTACCTAGGTTTGATTGTGGCAGCTTTAATTTCTTTCCTGCTGCAGTGGTTCAAATCTGAAAAAGACTGACTTGTTTACGCAGGAACCAGTAAGAATGGGACAGCGTTTGGCCTCCAGATGTCTCAGGCTGGATTTTCCTCGCACAACGTCGAGGTGAGTCTGACTTCTGCTACCACGTCGACTCCTCTGTCAGCATGTACAACACACACTGTCTCAATTTCTGGCGCATCATAACTCCTCCCCACAGCCTGCCATTTATCACTTTCCAGTCCCCCCTGAGGTGCCGGCTGTGTGGCCCCAGAGGTTTAGGTCATCCTGATTTAGGAGCCCCTGACAAAAGAGACAGGGCTTTTTCCACTCCAACCATGCAGTGATGGGTAATAAGACACCATTTGCTCCCCAGGGAAACATTAGTGAGAAGCTGAGACAAGATTGAGACAGTTCTGCTGCACAATGGGTTGTTTTTCCTTTTCTTTCCTCAAAGTTTTTGATTGTATCTGAGAGCAGATAGTTGCAGGTGTGCTGGCTTTGATGGTGACACAGCTGGAAGTGGGAGATAAGATTCACGTTCTCTCTCTACTGTACCTGCTGGTCATACCGATTAATTGATTTTCATTCCTCTTTCTGGCTTTGTCCAGACGTTTGCTGATGCAACTGCTTTGATTTTCCAGTTCCCCTTCACAGTGTGATTTGTCATGGGGGAAATAAATATATCCCATTTATACTGAAAAATAAATATATAGCAGAATCTGCAGCTGGGTGGCAGCAATGGCTGGAAACTCTGTCCACAAGGCTGGATTCCAGAGATGCTCGACAACACCAACCTGAGTGTTGAGAGTAGGATAGCTTCTTGGAAAGAATGTCGGGGCTTTAAAGCAGAAAAACAGTCCTGATAGCCCAGATGGTTTTGCTGAATGTGGTATGTGCCATCCCTGAAGGCTGCTTATGTCATATTCTATACAGACGTTTCATGCATCTGTGTACAAAGCAATTTCTCCATCCGCAGTTTGTTTGGTCAACTGTCACGAAACGATGCTGAAAAATATTCTCAAGGCTCCCTATTTGTCAGCTTGTGCAGCTTATAGCTCACTTGCAAAATGGATTTCTGTTAACCATCATGCAGAATATATAGCACTTTTTTTGAGCTGGTATAAAGTGTATATATCCTCTATCCACTTTTGTACATTTATGTAAAACCACAATTCTGGCCTCCTCCGGGACAATATAGAGTCGACATCCTAACCAAAGCAAAGTTCATGTCCGTACATGCAACTGCAGTAGAAATAGGTCACTGCCTTGTAAGGTTGAACTGTTTTGGGGTTTCATTCCTTTACCATGGAGACCATTTTGACCAAAACAGATAACCACATTGGCATAACGCTGCTGTCAGGGAGTGACGTAGTGCAAGCGTGGTGAGCACACAATTCCATCTTTCAGGAAGGAATCGCAAGCCTTCCAGCATAGGCTCAAACGCTGGAAAATGTGTTGTCTGCATATTGCGTACGGCCAGAAAAAAAAACCTGAGCTCATTAAGCATAGGAAACCTATAATTACAGTGTCAGTGATACAAAGTATGGTGAACCATAGAAGATAGAAAGTCCTTCCTCTATCCCTCCTCGTGTCTAAAGCTAATTGCACTTTCTGGCTTGTTTCCTTTGTTGAATGGCAGGTTAAAGATACACACTAATCAGGATTCAGCAATGGTTCTTTCTTTGCACACTGTGATTTGCGATTGTGTTAAAATGTTCTTCTATAGCTTTGTGACTATTGATGAAGTAGCTCTTAATTTGTTAATTCAATCTTAAAGAGAAGAAGTCTTAAATACAGTTAAATATGGTTCCCATCCTCTCCGCTTTCATGTATTATTTGGTGGTTTTAATCATTATTAAGGCAAAAGAACATTAAACATTAGCATGAACATAATATAAACTTTGCATGCAGCTTGAACTTCATTCTGCGAGGAATATGAAATGAAAAGTTCACTGCCTGTGGTCTGTCTGCTGAGACCAGCATCATGACGGTGATATTTGACATTTCTTCTTTGTATAAACAAGCAAAATTAGTTAGAGCAAGTAATTTGGCGTTTTCACTCATTTTGTTAAGCTGAGATAGATTCAGAGGCTGCGGGTGCCAGCCCTCTGTAATAGCCAAGCACAGTTAAAATAGCAAGAAAGTCAATGATCGCTCAAAGTTAAAAAGCAAAACTGTCAAAAAGCTCTCAGTCACTTTTTCAGTTTGATTCTTCTGGAGATTACGGCCATCTTTCTTCAGTGCTGCTGTAAAATGGGAGCATTTCACCATACTGTTGAATGTGTTTATTAATTACAATCAGATTTCAGTGTGTTTAAGCAGCGCACACACACAGCTACAAACGTTTTAAGAAGGTAAACAGTAGGATTAAATATTTTCCAAAGATATTTTAATATGTTTAAATGCTTTCTCGTTATTATATTTGTGCCTTGGAATATGTTAATCAATATGGACAATCATAGAAAAGCCAAAAGAATAAACAACTAAATGGCCCCTGGATGAGGAACTTGTACAATATCTGTGTGGGTTTGAAGATCATTTTATAGGTTGGGGAAGACTGCTTGTTTGTTACATGGGGAAAAGAATTCACAATGTCATTTTTTGCACAGGTTAGTGCTGGTGCACTGCTTCCTCATACTGAAATGTGTTGGTACGCTAAAGAAGAAAGTCAGATCTGCTCAGTGTGTGACAGAAAATCAGTATCATTTTGTTTTATACTGCCCAATTTCATGATCTTTGTAAGATCATGATCAGGAGAATTCAGATCTTTTCTTTCACTCACCTGAAGATGGACCACTGAATTCTACATACCTCAGTGCGATCTTGTTGTTGCAAGATCCGAATGAAAGTGATCAGTTGTATTGTGGGAGAGCAAAAGAAGAATACATTTAATTCGATTTTCCTCGTATGCTTTTGAAGCAATCCAGTAAATGTAGTGAGAATGTTTCGTATTTATCACTGTTACCACGAGTACATTTCACCACAAGTGTTAAGCCATCATTAATCTGGCTGCAACTAACATGAGCCAAACACACAGACTCGGCTCCAAAACGGTGGTCACATTTTGTTACGTTCCATGAGTGTAACTATGCAGTAATTACCATGTTGTGTGCATGTGCAGCACAGGCAGTACAACCAGATCATTTTCTATTACTCTGCTGTTTAATGAGTAAGAACTAACTACGCTGCACCTCCCCTACAGGACGGCATTCTGGTGGGGGCTGTCGGGGCCTACGACTGGAACGGAGCGGTGCTGAAGGAAACACGACAGGGGAAGGTGGTCCCTCCCAAGTCTTCCTACACACAGGAGTTCCCAGAAGAGCTCAAAAACCATGGTGCCTACTTAGGTAAGTAACACCTGAAGAACTGGAGTACAGAAAAATCGGAACTAGACTGTGATAGACATGTTTATGATGGGAAAAGTAATGTAGAGAAACTACAATGATGTTATTTTAATAATGAAGGCTACGCTTGAACACAGTTTATTGCATTTGCTCCCATGGCCACCAGGCTTTAATTTGAGTTTACACCCTCTTGTCCTATTAGAAGTTCTGTGGTTTAACACCAGCTATCCTAGCTGCAACACATCTCTATAAACTGTACCCATTGCTCCAGTGCTTCCCATCACATCCAACCCAATCTCACTCCACCACCACAGACCTCTGCTTTTACCATCAGTGGTTTGTCTCTGAGCTTATCCACCAGGCTGCCAATGGAAGCCATGCTAGACTCAATAGTAATATGAGGTGGAAGCATAATTTTGGACAGGCAGGGAGAAAGTTAAAGCCGGGAAAAGAGGGTATGAAGATGAAGGTGGAAAAGTATACGAGGAGTAAGTGGAATTTTTAGTGGGGAAAAGTGAAATAGAAGAAATAGAAGTAGAAATTTGAGAAACCTGAGAAATCAGAACACCCAGTTCTGCGTAACTGAATGCAGCTCACTGGGTTTCTCACACCTCCTCAAATTGCAACTTCTACAATTTTCCCTTGAGTCATGCAGATCACTGCTGTGAATTTCAACCTAGAGGTCAAACAGTTGAACAAAACGAAGTGCCTGCGGTTGTTATTACGGTTTGATCACCAAGCAATAATTTACTTAATTTACAGATCCATAGACGAAGAAGAAGTATGAGTTGATGGCCAATCTCTAAATTTACTAGTTTCAGAGGGTTGTTGTCTGTGAGTACAAGCAGAATTCATGCATGTGTTTGTTTTACTAGGTTACACTGTGACGTCTGTGGTGTCAGCCAGAAACGGTCGTCTTCTCGTAGCAGGAGCTCCACGATTTAACCACACCGGCAAAGTCATCATCTTCACTCTGAAGAACTCGGGCAACCTCACTATCCTGCACGCCCTGAAAGGCCAGCAGGTACTGTAGTGTGCAGGACTTGAAAAGAAGTCCATCAGCTGTGGGCCAGTTACACATTGATGCAGTCCTCATATCTGCTTTGGCTGAACGCCGCAGTCCAAAAAGGAATGTCATTAAACATTGTTAGAAATCATTGCTTGTACAGCCAGTGATGAAGAGAAGCAAACTTATTAATGAGTCTTTAAAGCTCACTTGTGTAGATCTTTGTGTGATAATACAGTAACATCTTACAAATTCGTTTTCGTAGCAAAATTAGAAATGGTGGTGTAGTCTACAGCTCATTAGCAACACACATTGCTGTTTGCCACAGTGCTGTTTTTGATGCTACCACAGGGGGCACCAAAGTGCAGTGGCCTGAAATCGACAAGTAAATCCTGTAGCTCATTTACATTTGCTCAGCCACAGGTTTAACTTTTCTGAACTTTAACACATAAATTTGCATCATTGATTAAGAGCAGGCTGTCTTGTCACTACAGACCTTTCAGGAAAGAGAGACCTGAAGAATACAAAATAGAGGACGCTATTGTAGCTTTTTAGCTGTGTTACACCAACCACTTTTATTCAACCTCCTCTGTCTGTCAGAGAATAAACTGCTTCACAAAACGGGCGCAGTTTGTAGAAAATCCTGAAAACAAAACTTTGGAGGGAAGTGAACGCCCCAGTTCGAAGAAAATAGACAGAGGCTCGGAGAATAGCTATTGTGACCGTCACTAGCATCTTCCCAGCTGCGTGTTAGCAGTTAGCGTGACAGCTACAGTTGTTTTACCGACTAGCTTCTAGGACCACAAACACACAGACGAATTTGTGCCACTTCCTGCTGTGATCTTTATGCTAAAAATTGTTGGCTAGGTACTTAAGTTACATGTTGGACAGAAGAACATCCTCAAGGGGCATCTTTTTATGATAATGAAAAAAAAAACAGGATAACAACTGGTGGTGTCGGGCCCTACTTTGGCCAGATGTGGGGATAGAACTCCTCTTTCTCTCTGTTTTTGACATTTTGCTACCCAGTATATCCCATATATTTGAGTCTGGAAACCATTAGGATTATTCCAATTCAACATATAAAATAAGACAAAATGGGTGGAAAACTATTATGAAATGCAGTAAGGGCTTTCATTTTGAAATTTAATCTCAATAAAATGACTGCGCTCCACTACTGCAGTCCAGATGACATAAACATAACATACTGCGCTGATGGCGCAAGTTGACACAAGCACAAATTCACTATGCGAAGGCTTCTCATGTTTGATTTAGTGCTATAAATTCTTATTGTTTTTGTTGTAGGATTTTAATTGAGTGTACATCAGATCATCTGCTGGGGTTTAATCCCACTGTCTGAATCACATTAATTTAAAAATAGTCATCACTTTAAGGGGATGTGGCACTATGTGTTAATGACCACTACATTCATAACTGGCAACTCTTCACAGGCTGCAGGCCTGAAGTGATCCTGCAGCAGCTTACATTGTACCTTGTCAGCAACAGCTCATCCAGAACAGCAGATGTTTTTTTGCAGCAAACTTTCTTGATCTCACGATTCTTTTTTTTTTATAGGCAGATGTTTCTAATCTGAAAACCAATAGATGATGTTCCGTCCATTCCAGTGACTGATCCTTTCTCCCTAAAGCTCTCACAGTCTGTGCATTTACAACAGCGACTGTGACCACTTGCTTTGACACAACACAGGCCCCCATTTGCTTACAATATTCAAGTTTATTAGCCATTCCGGATCATCAGTAAATCAGCAAACCCAAACAACATGCAGTTCAACAAACAGTGGAGAAGAGGTCAAGAGCTTAAGGACATAAATGGATGTTTCTTTTAAGGGTTCAAACTGATGACAAAACTCTTATTTTTTATTGACATTCATATATGCATCTCTTTCAGATTGGCTCCTACTACGGTAGTGAGATTGCACCTGTGGATATTGATGGAGACGGTATTACTGACAACCTTTTGGTGGCAGCACCCATGTTCTTCAGTGGAGGCTTGGAGAAGGGAAAGGTCTACATCTACAGAGTGACAGAGCTGGTGGGTATAAACTCTAAAAACAAACAGAGAGGTAGGACACAAACAGGGATTAATCAGTTTTGGATCAAGCAACCCACGGCACAGAATTGGGTCAACACCTGTTCAAACTCCAGACATTCCCACTAATTTCTAACACGCCTCACCAGAAGTGTCCGGTGACACACGCCAAACCAGACTCGGTTACATTCCAGCTCTGACATGCTGCAGGCAGACGTTTGACACATAGCCTCGTCCAGATTGAATGTGGAGATCAAATGAGAGAATTTTGCCATGCCAGTGTGCAGACTTTATTAGATGTGTAGACTTAACTCAAGAGGAAAGTATTCTGCCCCCTTCTAAACCCATTTCCAGCAAACCATTTGGAGGCGAGAACTTTCTTTAATAGAAGGAAATTTACCAGAGTTCCAGGTCTGTCTTGCTCATTGGAATAATAAATGTCTTCAGCTGTTTTGAATCCATTGCACAGGCATAGAGGAGGTATTTAAATATCTGGTGTGGCCCAAACCACATCACAGGTGGAAGGCCAAGTTTAATAGTCAAAAAGAAAACACAAACAGAGAAAAATCACTCTTTAAAAGTGTCTGTCATCATCGGGACAGCACTGCCACATGTTCAGGGCAATTAATAATCATGATGTGGTTGATTCAGGTGTTACTGTAGATGCTTCACATTAATATTGTTCTGGAAAACTATTTAAGGTTGGACAACCTGGTTCAAAAATGTGTCACTGTGGTCACGGTAAGTATTCCACATCCACAGTATGATTCTGCAGACTTTACCCAAAAAAGGTGGACAAATGCATTTTCATTGGGGCTGCGCAGATATGGATTTTTAGCCATGCTGGCTTTAGCAGAGGCAATGCTGGTCAGTCGGTCCAGACTAAAATATCTCAGCAAAAAAAAAGGAGTGTTTTTTATGTCTGTGTGCGAGGCAGCACCTCACTAGAATAATGATCATTTTCTCTCTGCTTTTGTTTACTGAAGAATCTCTGCAGTTATTTTATGGATTGCCATAGGATTTTGTATGTTTTGCATGTAAAAGAAGCTATAATCAATCACTTTATATCAACGTGATTCTTGTATGTCAAACGTGTTGCTCATAATGACAAACCCACAGAGAATTTTCACCAAAGTCTGCAGTTCCCCTCAGCTCTATGGATCACATAGTGTCTTTTAGCTCACTGTTGCACAACTTAATTGTTTTGTTTGTCGCAGCAGCTGCTGTCTTCATTGAAAAGGTTCCAAAAACCCACTGAACACTACAGTACCTGCTCAGCACCAGCAGACATACACAGTTAGCATCTAGCTGGTGATTGCAATGCAAATTTCATTGACATGTCATGCTCAATGACAATAAAGAAATCTGAATCTTGAATACAGTGGAGCATTTATCAGCAAAACAGCCAAATGTCACCCTCTGCAGTTGGTAGAGAACAAAACAGAGCAAAAATGAGAGTGACTATTAGACTGCTGCTCTCTATCAGCTGTTTAACGGTAACTACTTCTTAACAAGTTCACCACATTAAATGATGTCAATGTCAAGATTCACATCTTGCTTCCTCTGCCCCCAAGTGGCCAAAAAATTTGATTGATTTGCTGCAGGTTTGCAAGTATGCTAACATTAGCATTTAGCTCAACGCACTGATGAGCCTACAGCCTCACACCAGCATGGCTGTAGACTCTTGACGTGTTTACTGTATCAACAATAGATATATTTCGTGTTTCTTATTCATTTTAACACTATATCAGAAAGATGTCTGGCCTTACCAGAGATGTATCGGTGATATAGCTGGATTGTGCTCAGAACAAATTCTGAAAATTATAATAAGAACAGGATAAGTATAGATAATCAATAACAAGCTGATACTGAGCTGCCTTTGCAACCAAAATCTCTGACTAAAGTTAGAGATTATAACTATGAGCCCAAAGTCTGGCAGCTTGTCAAATATATAATTCTAACACACAGAGAGGAGAGGTTGCACTTTTAACTCACTCCTGGGCCACTGCAGAGTGGCTGTGATCCTCTATGGCCTCCTTACAAACCATATGTTTCAGATTTAAACAGCCCTAAATATATTTTCCCCCATTTCTCCATCAATCTCCCCACTTTGTCACACATGCACACATCAGGTAGCCGAGGAGTAAAAGGTGTCTTCCTAAATCAACTCCCTTCGCATTTGTTCAACTGAAAAAACAAGTGATCTCATGTTCCGTCTGCCGACCCTAAATTATATTATGAGCTGGGATGCCAAGTGGAGCAATGATATGCATGACTAGTGATGGACTTAAGTATTTGGGTCCATTTTGCCATTATGCTTCTTTTGAAAAATTTTCCAGCCGGGTAGTGGCTTTCAAAGACATGGATATTTTCCAACTGGCTTTACACTCGCTAAGAATAGAACTTCAAATAAATATACTAAAGCTACAGAGCATTCTTTAGTTCTTTTATGACTGAGAGGTAAAATTCCCCACTTTTTTGTTGCCAGATGTTTAAGATACTTGAGTTCAAAAAAGAAGAATTAAAGGATTATGTGGAACACACAGAAGCCGATCCAAACTTTATCTTATGTTTGATTAGGGGAAATATGAAAGATCTTGTTTGTTTCTGCTCCCTGAAAAATAAATTGCATGATTAGTTGACTAAACAATAACAAACCCAGCTGGGTGGAGAGCAACAATCTCTTCCTTGGTCTTGTTATGAGATGTCTGAGTAAATGGATGACAGATCATTTGAAGGACAGATCAGCCCTTTGACTGGAAAACTGGAAGGCATGCGTTTGTTCACTGGACAGGACATCCAGTAGGCATATGCTTCTGTGTCCAATAAAGCTTTTTATCCTGCACTGCTTTCTGCTTTCATAGCATTCTGTCTCTGTAACATTAACCCCTTAATGGACAATTCAGTATTTTTGGCATAAGATGTTGTGAGTTATTTGCTGGCATTAGCATCAGGCACCATTGTCGATCTGGCAGAAGTAAATCTAAGATCTGGAACATGGGGGTCTTAACAGAATTTGGTATCTACGTCAACAAAAGTAAGTTCTTTGTTTGGGCTGCAAATTTCTGGAGTGATTAAATTTACAATGTGGTTGACTTTTGGCCAAAACAGTGGCCTATGCTTAAAATATAATATATATTATACAATAGATAAATATTAAATATTACGCTGTCAAGATAGCCGACACAAATACTACAACTATACGCTACAACAGAGACTAATGACACCAAAGAGATATGAGCCTCAGCCTAATCTGAGCCCTATTTGTGAGGGCCAAACAAAGGTGAACTTTACACGTTATGACCCAAATGCACCTGACTGGAGCGTGAAGTGATGAACTGAACAAAATGAGCAGTTTTGTCTAAATGTCTAAATACAACACAGGAACTGTTTTGGTGCTGAAGGTGCAGTTTTACTGATCATGTTTCCTATTTTTATGTATTTTTTATAGGTCTGTCTATTTGAGCACTGCTGTGAGTACAAAGCCATGATGACATATTGGTATATAACAATAAAACCCAGAAACTAAAATACTAACTTGTAGTTCTCATGATGCAACATTTAATCCCTGGCTGCATATACTTTTTTTTTTTATCCACAAATCTGCGAGGGGATCTTGAAGAAAGCCTGAAACGTTGTGTGCAACACTTCTTTTCTACTCTCAGGTTTGCTTCCTAGTGATCAGTACCTCAAACAACCCATGGTGTTCGTTACATCTCGGCTAAATGCAACATTTAGTCCAGTCGTACTTAGACGTAGTGATGTCTGGGAGGAGAATCGAGCTTTGGAAACACATGAAAGGTTTTGGTCATCTTGTGTTGTGGCTTGTTTTCTGTTCATATTTTTATAGCAGCAAGACTAAGATGCTTTATATAACTTGTATCAAGTATGTTTAATATATATGCCCCAAATGATAATAAATTATGAAAAAAAAATAAGACAACACAAACATTAGCATCATTATGTTTTCCTTCATCCCTCAGAATCGTTTCGTCCTTGAAGGGGCTTTGGAAATCCATAATGGTGGCCAGAACGCTCGCTTTGGCTCGTCGCTGGCTCCTGTCCCTGATCTCAACGGTGATGGCTTCAATGACTTGGTGGTGGGAGCTCCACTGGAGGATGACCACAAAGGAGCCGTTTATGTTTTCTTTAGCCAGCACAACAGAATACTACGCAAATACAAACAGGTAGGAGCTATGCTTCAAGCACGGTTAAAATATGGTGTCAGTTTGTATGTTTTTGCCTACCGAGTGTAATCAGAACAAAAAAGAAATCAAAACAAAATGTTTTTCATTTGATTTACCACCTTCCAGGTAGCTATTGGTTTATATCCTTATCAGTACATGAAAAAAAATCGTCTTGCAGAGACTTGAAATGTGCTAGTAAGTGTCATTCTACACTTGAAACAGTTCAGTACCCACATTTTTGAGGCGTTTATTTCTTCTTAACTACTTAATCAAGGTCAGTCTGTCAGCAAGGGCAAACAAAACCGGACAAGGAGTGAGAGGACAGCAAAAACAGGCCACAGATAGTCATGAGCAGACAGACAAGTGACCAGAACAAAGGACAGGCACACCAAGGCAAAGAGGCTGGCATATATACTGAATGACTAATGAGCGAATTAGGGGCAGGTGTGCAGATGATGAAACATACTGAGAAGCTACTGTCAGGCACGAGAAACTGACAGAATGTGCAGATTTAGTTCATCCGAGGTTGACTGGTGTGACAGTGCTGATTTAAACAGAAGCAGGTAGTTGCAGTGAACAATTGAAATCAATGGTATGCTTCAGAGAAAAGTACAGTAAATACAGTATTTGTAGTAAATGGGCTAAAACATGCAAAAACCAAAGACTACAGAAATCCTTGAAAAGGCACAAAACCTTTTGGTTGAAATAATGTCATATGTAGCACCTCAAAAATGATATTTTTGGCTCTTTGGCAATGATAAGTGAGATGAGCTCACAGTACCACAAAGAGAATAGCAGCATGACTTAAGAAATGCTATTTTCTAGTGATAAAAGAAACTTTTTTTTATTCTTGAGTAAACTCTTTCAAACGTACGGCTTCTACTTACTAGCATGGCTTTAGAGTCACATAAATTGCACATGACTGCTCTATTAATAACTTTAATCATTTAGTTGTAAGCTGCGGTTGCCGTCATTATGACTCAGATTTCTGTTTCTCAGAGGATAGCAGCAGCAGATTTGGCTCCTGGTCTGCAGTACTTTGGCCGCAGTATCCATGGCACAATGGACATGAACAATGATGGCTCAGTGGACTTGGCAGTGGGTTCTCTTGGTGCTGCTGTTCTCCTTTGGTTAGTATTTCGCCCACTAAATAATACTGTTGTCGAAAAATATAAAAGACAGTTATTTCCTTTGGCTTCATCTGGAACACCTTTGCGCCCTCACAGGTCGAGGAGCGTTGTCCGGATATATACGACCGTCAGGTTTGAGCCCAGTAAGATCAACATTTTTGTGAAGGACTGTCAGAGAGGTGGCAAAGACGTGACCTGTATGTCAGCCATTGTATGTTTCAACATCACTGCCAGGACAGCCATTCCTCCCACACAGGAAATTGGTAAGCCAGTAAAAATAATCCACTGCTGTGGAAGCATCTCAGTGAAGTTTCCTAGTTCCTCTCCTTGTCTTTGCCTGATGTATGGCATCTTCCCAAGGTTAATAAAACCCCATTTCATCAATTAGTAAAGTAAATCTTTCACTTATTAAACTTTCTATCAAATCTATAGATAACAGAAGGAAATAAAAAGTTTTTCTTAAAATAACACTAAATCATATTTGAAAGACAAAAAGGTGCGCATGCTGCCAGCTGTATTGTCAAACCCCTGGATATTCTCAAACCTTTAACAGATCATTTTTACTGATACGCTTGAGCAGAGGAATTTTTATTTTGGATCCGGAGTTGCAGTATAGTTCAGCTGTTTGGACTGCGGGACACGACAGGATGAAACACGGCCGATTTCAAGCGAGGAAAGGCATTCAGCCGTCTGAATGTATATCCTCTTTGTCCTGGCTCCAGTAGATTTTTCAGCATGCGGCCTCCCGTAAAAACTGTGATGGCTCCTTCCATTCAGAGTGGCGCCGAAGTAAAATGTTTCTTTACCAGCAGTAAGAGATTCTGATCTCACTGCTGTTTCTCAGCCAAAGCTAATGCTGGTACATCTGAACCAAACTATCAGATGTTCCTTTTAGTGTGTGAACGCTGGTCTTTGTTTTATTTGACTTAAAAAAGAGATTTTGTTTCAGTCTTTGGTGGACAGCTCATAGACAACTGCAGATGGGTGTTGTGTCACCAATTGCAGCCCACCTGCATATAAGCGCAGGGTTTTCTCTGCTCATAATTTGTTTTGAGAGACGTGATTGTGGGATCCAGTTTCACTGTGGATCGGGGGGAGGAAGCGGAGGTGCGGGGGAGCGTGTTCTGAGTTAACCTCTTCACCCTCCAACATCTTTATCAAATATATCAGATGTGCCAAAACAGAGAAGAGGAAGAGCAGAGGAGGGGCTTATCTTGTCTTCCGTGGTTGCATACAGTGGAACACGTTCGTTTAATTTCCCTCTCCTTGTCGTGTCTGGCTGGTAATGCCTCGCAGATGTGCTGGTGTTTGTGATCTCGCTGTGGTCTTTTGCAAGAAATGCAACTTTTTTCTTTGTGCTATCCCAGTCAAGTTAGTCTCATTTACGTAAATATCTATTTATAGTATTCGAGAAGCAAAGACTCAACTACTTTTTAGATGTACTTTGTAGGCGTTTGAGGTAATACACTATATAGGTGTCTGTAGATTTCAGTTTTGCTCATAAAAAGTGAAAAGCGGAGAAAAAGCTTCCAATTTAGTATCCATTATCTGCCCAGATCTATTTGCGTAAGGCATTGCAGATTTCTCCCGCTCTCTAATTCTCTCGTTGACCCCGAACACAACGCATGCACGAGTTCAGCCTTAGTAGATTTTTCCTCATGCCATGAAAACACAGAGCAATAAATGGAAAGCCTCTTAAACAATGTGGCTTGGAAATGACTCAGTACTGAAGACAGAGGGTTTGGATTCTTGTATATGTTGGTCACACATTCATCATATGTGCAGAGCTAATATTGGATTGCGCCACAGTGATGTCATTTACCATAGCCGGTTGCCACCATTTGCCAATAAGTCTGCACCAACCGAGTGGTCTGCACCAAGCACAATTTCACATCAAAGTATAATTTCTTAACTCTTCTTTTGACCCACCAGGAATTAAATATAACGTCTCCATTGCGGAGAGACGTTTCAATCCTCGGGCCATTATGGACAACCTGAACAAGCTGCAGCCTCAAAATCTGACGCTCCTTCCTGGAGAGGAGATCTGCGAACACATCTACTTCCACGTCATGGTGAGGTCCAGGATGAGGGTTGCGGTAGTCACATACAGGGGCAGTTACTTGCAGTGTTTCATTTATTTTGTTTGCTTGTTTGTTAATATTTGCCTTTAAATGAGTTATTCATCCCATCATTGAATCAATGAGATGGCTGAAAGATGTATTGAAAGCAGGACTCTGAAAACTTGAAGTATCACGTGGTGCTTAAAATGTTGTTTCAGCTGCTTTTCTGCTTTGGCAAGAATTTAATAATGATTTCATTATTTTTTTTGTTTAATAAAAAGAGCAGAGTTCTAACATTAACATAACACAATTTCAGCAAAACATACTCAGCTACCTCAATCTTAAAATACTCTATCATTATTGATTATCGGTCTCCCACATTGG
Organism: Chelmon rostratus; assembly: GCF_017976325.1. Classification (NCBI taxonomy): domain Eukaryota; kingdom Metazoa; phylum Chordata; class Actinopteri; order Chaetodontiformes; family Chaetodontidae; genus Chelmon; species Chelmon rostratus. The sequence goes on along the minus strand of NC_055658.1, from coordinate 28,414,552 downwards.
TCAGAACCGACACACGCTGCACATTAAAATGAGATTCTAATCTTATATTTTGAGCGTTTCTGCAGCTTGTACGTTTGTGTAAACCTTTTTAAAGCAAAAAATATTTGGGTGCCATAGATAAAGTGCCATGATAGGGTGAATCCACATGCTAATTGTTGAACATAATGTCTTATATTAGGAGACCACAGACTATGCAAGGCCCATAGTGTTTGCTGTACAAGTGGGGCTACAGGATCCAGACCTCGGGCCAGTTCTGGATGACAGCTGGCCTACTGTTGTGAGGACAGAGGTGAGGTCCATAAGTGATCATCTGATTCCATCCACGTGCATGTGGAAAGGAAAGGACGTGTAGTTTCTTTGAGTTACAAAAGCTCGTCTCTTTGTCTAGCTGCCCTTTTGGAACGGCTGCGACGAGGATGACCGCTGCATACCCAACCTGGCACTGCAGAGTATGACTGACCTGATGACTCGAAAGTAAGTGCACACGTTCATCACAACACACACTGTAGCACATGCAGAAGCACACACAGACATGCTGCATCAACACACCGAAGTTTAAAATGAAGATGATCCTCTGCTGCTCTGTTATGTCCTTATGATTTCACTTTTCCTTCCCTCTCTGCCTCCCAGTCAGTTCTGTGCACAGCCTGTGCAGTCTCGTGGTGCTTTCTGCCGCCATCTAAGTGAAGGAGGGACAGTGGGATCTCTGCGGGTTATAGAGGGAAACAGGAGGAGGATGGTGGTGGATGTCCGATTGGAGAACAAAGGAGAGAACGCCTACAATGCTCGCCTAAACATCACCTACACTTCCAATCTACGCTTCTCTAGCCTCATCGTCAAGGTGCATTATCATCTCCCAAACTCATGTGGTTTGTGATGAGAACTGTATAAAATGATTCTTATATTTAACCAGAAGATGAGAGTCCTGCCGCATTTAAGCCATGGTACTCATAGCTTAAATCTAAACTGTTATTATTTTTGATCCAGGACAACTCTGATATCAAAATAGAATGTTACATGGAGGATAAACTGAGGAATGAGAAGATCTGCAATGTCAGCGCTCCGTTCATGAGGGCCAAAACTCAGGTGAGATATCACACGTGAATCAATTCAATTTTAAAACAAAACCTTTAAAAACACACTAACATACTTTAAAATGCCAAAAATGTGACCGTCACTGTGGAGTTGTGACTTTGTTGATTATTTGCCATTAGATAATCTACTAACAAAACATTTAAATTTAATTAAGTTTATGTTTCACTGTTGTATTCATTTGAAAACAATGAAATCAGAATGATGGATTGGCAGATTTGCGAGTTTTGCACTAATTCTGGTGCATTTTTCTATATTCAATCTGACTTTTTGTTCCTGGGTGTAGAAGCCCATATGTTCCAGGTCAATACAGATCATTTCTGTATTTATATGACTGAATGGAAAGCAGGTTTAAAAGTTGATCATTCCAACCATAAAAAAAAAAAAAAATCATATTGGAGTTTTTCATACTGATTCCCATATATGATAAAAATCAGTTTAGATGCTTGCACTTCTGACCGAAATAAAAATCTGGACACATGTGTGCAGACTGTCAGAGCAATCGCACAAGCCCACATCGTGCCGCAACTCCAGGGCTGAAAAACATTGACGTGGGCCATATTAGACCACAGGGGCCCAAAACACATGCAGCGGGCTTTAGACGACCATGACAGACCACACTGGTTATTGTAAGACCCACAAGGCAACCAGAGGAGCCCAGTTTAGTTCTGGTTTGTGAGATCCCTCTCCCTATAGCCTGACATCAAAGTCTACAGCGTCGACGCTAAAACGTGCCTGTATTTAACTTTCTAGCAAACATAAGTATGAAGCATCTGGAACGTAACATCTTTATCCTAATTTATATCCGTCAAGTTTTTAGCTGTGACTCAACATTATTTACAGTTCTATGCATAATGGATGGCCCCTACACAGCACATAATGATGGTGGTACACAACAACACAACACCTTAAAATGTAAATTACGTTCAGTCAAAGCTTTCATCAGCCACAGAAATGAAGAAGGCTGCACATTCACATTTTGCTAATCACTACACACACCTATTATGATTAATTAGAGATTGTATGCAATCAGTGATGAGCAATCAGGCACTATATGTGGTCTGGAAAGAGCTTCCAGATCGTGTACAGACTGTAAAAGACTGAGCTCTTGGTAAAGTGTCATGTTTTCTCCAGCGTGACACAGTTCAGTGCCTCCTTGATCCAACCTCCAAAATGTAGGGGTTGCAACGTGCTTCCATTTCAGTACAAAAACCAGCAAAGCAGTGGAAGCCAAGACCTTTAGCAGTGTGCCAGAGAGAGTAAACTGGTCGAGCGCTGGTATTTATGTCTGATGAGTTATTTGAATGACATTCTTCCACACTGGGAATGTGTTGTGTGCCGTTTTTTATTCTAGGTTTTTTCTCTGTGTAAAAGTCAAGGGTCACTTACTAGCTTTCAACCGTATCCTGCGGCCTTTTTTAGCGAATGAAACTTGCTCAGGTGTCGTCCCGTGACCAAACTTTGATCCCTTGATATTTGACCATAAAGTCTATATGATAACTAGTTAGAAAGTTCCTAAGTTACTTGGGTCACATCATATTTTATGTGTTCTCATGGTCAAGAAGCTCCACATTTTTCATATGTTTAACATTCTGTCACTGGCACAGAAACATATTGGTGTAACTGAAAACCTACAGTATGGAGTTTGCAGAATTTCTGGGACACAAGCCATAACATATGTGAGGCCTGTTGCCGTCACTCACACAGTTGTCTGAAAGTGACTTTGCATGTTTTGAAAGCAATTTTTTAAACGTTAAAGTCTCTTACTCAGACATAAAAATCAGTCAGGCAATGCCTTCTTCCCCTGTACACTATAAAACTTTAAATTATCATCCCATTTGCTTGTCATTACGTTATTATGAAGATACATCTTAGCAACAGGGTAAATAGAACAGAAGAACCCTCTTCCTCAGCCATTAGGAGCCTTTTCTCTTTGCTTCAGCCAGGTGAGACTGAGTGAAAGATGCTTTTTACTCATCTGTTGCTGATTCTCACATAGAATTCTGCTGTTTCCAAGCCTTTCCACTGGCTTGTAATGTCAGCGATATTTATGAGACTCTGAGCTCTCCAGTGTTTTTAACAGCAGGGCATCGGGTTTTATTTTTAAGAGGGTGATGTTTGAATTACCTTTGATAGGGATGACACTGGTGATACATCGCTCAGTGAAATTAAAAGCTGTTAAACAGCGGGCAGATTATACATAAGCCATCTTTTCCATTGATGTCGGAACAGTATTCTTTTATACGTTTCTCAACAGATACAAAGTCTGCTGACAAATACTGAAGGGATGAAGTAATGAAGGTGATTGTAAGAGTTTGTGAAATGCCCTGACCACGTCATTATCACAAACAGTAGTCATCTCCTGGGCAACGTAAAAATCACTGCCTTTCTCTGCAGCGCTGCCCAACAACTGAACCAAGAGGACTCCGGTCACCGTTTAAAATTCACTGAGTGATTCATACCCAGTCATTCAGCCTGAACAGCGTCCAGAGCCACAACGTTGATCTGCTCTGGTCGAGAGCCTTTTCAAAATGTGGCACAGAGTTAAACAAGGCTGATTGAACACTGGTGCTGCAGCCAAGCCTTCCCAAACCACTGTTTAGCCGAAGGAAAGTCGGAACCCAAGGGCAACCTTTTTAAAATAGCCTTTTTTGCCTTTTCCGGTTGCTTTTGACCTGTGTAAAACTAGCATGTAGTGCAAACTTTACTACTGCTGCAACAAAGTGAGGTCGAAAAATTATACCCTGTGTACACGCTGGTGGTGACAGATGTGTTTTTGTGTCTCATGGGTGTACGCAGGGACAAGGAGCATTTGTTATTGCAATCAATGCTTTGATAATTGACAGTGAATGTGCCCGATAGCATCGACCCAGAGGAGGAAGGGGACCTCCATGCTCTGTCTGAATTTCCATGTTCAGCTATGCTGGCACATGAAAGTCCTCTAGCCACGGACGGTCCTGTCTTCCAAACCCATACCACTTGTGTGCGTGTGTATGTGTGTGTCTGTGCATTCTTGTGTGTGTGTGTTTTCATTCAACGTTGTTTTAAATAACCGTCACATAGATTCGTCCAATTATCCTGAAAACGGGCTCGACAAAAAGGAACAAGGCTTTCTTTTCTAGGGCAGTCATAACGAAGGACAGGGGTCATTTTACATAAGTAGGGCAAGATGATATGAGGACGGGTAATCACGTTGTATGTATGTACTGTATCTGTGGTCTGTCAAGGATGAGTCAGTCTACATGGGAGAGGGAAGCTACAGTAAACCTTGTTATTCATTCCTCTCTGGTCAGATGGCATCAGTCAGGATTTCATTACAGCATAGAGGACTGTAAACAATGCTCGGCTCGGCTCAGTTTGATCTCTCCAATCAATCTTCCTCTCCTCTCCTCTTCTCTCCAGACTTGGGTTGTCCCTCTGTTTTTGTGTAGGACTCCTCTACAGTTTTCTAATTTCTCACACACCCGTTCTGTTCTGTTCCTCTGTCTCGTTCCTTCTCTTTTCTGCCACCGTGATTTTATTTTGCCTTGAATCTGACTCGAACGAGTAGTTTTGTGTGTGTGTGTGTGTGTGTGTGTGTGTGTGTGTGTGTGTGTCGTCATGTTGATTTTTATTTATGGTATTGTCGTCAACTGAGGGGAAATTCCCTGGCTCTCTTTAAGTAGTATCAACTGTGCAGCCTGCTGCCTGGGGTCAAAGCCTGGGACTTACAGCAGGTTATTGCAGGCTTCACTTCTTAATCCTTAATGCAGGGTCTTTACTCTTGGGCAGGATATATAAATACAGTAGCATATATATCTTTTGATACACTGGTAAAACACTGGAGGAACGCTGGTAAAAAAAAAAATGCCAGAAGATTATGCAATAAACGAGTGACTTATTCTTCTAAACTTTATTTTTCTCCTCTGTGTAGGTAACATTTCGTCTGGAGTTTGAGTTCAGTCGCACTGTCTTCCTGGAGCACGTCAGGGTTATTCTGGAGGCCAGGAGGTGTGAACATGAATTTAAGATTTACATTTTAAAATCTAAACACATCTAAAAATATTTCCTTTTTCCATTGAGAGATGTCTGTCCATAACTATCCTTTGTGTCGTAACTGATGCTAACATCCCAACAATAACAACCATGCATTACTTGTTCCAAACAAACCAGCTCAAGCTAAGACAGAAAGCTGCAGCTGCAACTAGCTACCTGGCGTGTCTCACTGTGCACTGACAGACGTTGAATGTTTTTGTCTCATTATCTCAACAGCGATGGCGAGGAAAAGAGCACTGCTGATAATTTCAATGATATCTACTACTCACTGAAATACGAAGCAGACCTTCTCTTCACAAGGTTTGTCAGTTTCTCAATGTCTTATCAATTACCAAACGACGCATGCTGCAGTGATTTTGGAAACAATTAACTTAGAAGTGCAAGTGACCAGAACAAAGTGATTTCATGGCATCTGGAAAATGCTGAATAATACCAGTGCGGGGAAAATAAGTTGCAGATACTGTTGTTCGGAATTTTGTTATCACATATTCAACATCACAACACATGCTTTAAAGCCCAGATCAATGGAAGATAATTGCCTCTCATGTACTGTTTGTTCATGTTTATTCTTTACTTCAAAAGGGATTCAAATCCCACTCGGTATGAGATCAAATCAGAGCTGTCTCTGGAGGAGCCTGGAGTCATCGGTCCTCCTTTCAACTTCACATTCCAGGTGAGAGCCCAGAGCATCATCATCATTACTTTTAATTTACCGTAAAGGAGAATGCTGGTCGGAAGTAATTTGCTAAATTTGCTCCTTGCCGTCTCTCAGATCCAGAACCTTGGCTACTTTCCAGTGAAGGATCTGCAGCTGAATATTGAAATCCCAGAAATGACAAAAAATGGGAACCAGCTCCTTCAGATATCTGACTTCTATATTGACCAGGTCAGTCTCTGTGTTTTAAAGTGAGAATATGTAACTTTTGAAAGAAGGATAGTACATTCAGAAAGGATATAAGACGCTCCCGCTCAGTTAAATACACTCAGGGTCTTTGCTGCTACAGCATGGTAACAGTAGCTCATGGTGGCTAATGGAAGCAGACTTGGAATATAATCCACATTAGAGTTACTTTACTTTTAATTGAGATTGTTTTGCAAACTGCCCAAAGGTCAAGAATGAACTGTTAAGCTTCACCGACCGTTAGCTAAACCCTGTGTCTCTGAGTTAGTACCAGAGGAGCTTTCTGTCCTTGTGCAGCGCATAATGTAGGTTAAAATGATAATGAAACAATGGCTTCCTGATTTCAGACAAAGGTAAACAGAAGCAGGCTTCTTTTTTCTAGCTGGTTGAGTTTGCTGGCTGAAATGACAAGTCTTACTAGCTCTTGTGAGCTAGCTAAAGTTAGCTACTTAAGCTAATGCTAGCTCAGTGAATTAGTAAATGTCTGGTCGACAAATGTTATCAGAGGTAGCTAGCTAACTAATAAGCTAATGTTTGTTCAGTGAATTAGAAAATGTCTGGTCAACAAATGTTATCAGAGGTAGCAGGCTAACTAATATGCTAATGTTAGCTCAGTGAATGAGAAAACGTCTGGTCGACAAATGTTGTCAGAAGTAGCTAGCTAACTAATAAGCTAATGATAGCTCAGTGAATTAGAAAACGTCTGGTCAACAAATGTTATCAGAGGTAGCTAGCTAACTAATAAGCTAATGTTAGCTCAGTGAATAAGAAAACATCTGTACAACAAATGTTATCAGAGGTAGCTAGCTAACTAATAAGCTAATGTTAGCTTCATGAGTCAATTGAAAAGGCACCTCCATCTGATTTTTTTATTTAATGTTTTCAGATGACTCATTTTCAAACAAGAACCCTAAAACGGGTCTTAAATATGCACTTGATGGCTGCATACAAAATATCATGCAAAAAGGCTAAAACTGCATGTCTCTGGCAAAGGTTTATCATCCAGAACACATGGAAATAAACACTCTGCATTGTTCCTGTATTGCAGTATAAAGCTAGTCTGAGTATTTTCATCAAGATTAGGAAATCCCTTTAGCGTTGACCATGACCTGGATGATTGAGTCTTCATTGACATCTATGATAAGGAAAATTTAAGCTTAAACTGTAACGTTGCTTGGCTGCTTGGCTTACCTGGGCAAACAAGACAGGAAAGACAGATGATTTATTGTTTGTATTTTCACATAGAGGGCTTGTATGTCTGTTAGCTGCAGACATGAGGTTGTACCATACTAACAAGTATTTAACGGGTATTTTTCCTTGACTATGTCGCTCCTCAGAGAGATGGTACGCGCTGTTTACCGCCTCAGCATGTGGCGCAGAGCAGGTCGTCACCTGAAGACCTTTCACGGTTTTTCCGCTTGGTAAAGTACAAACCAGCCAAATTCATTCCCAAATAGAGTTTTTATTTTCAACTTTGTCTTTGGTAACTCTTTTTCCTTAAGGCCGATGTCTGGTTTCTTCACACAGAATCAATCCAACACCCTGACTCTGCCAATCCAGTGCACTGTCAATGTGGCCTCCTACAGAGAAATTGCAGTTAGAATCACAGGAGCGCTACGGATAGATACCTTACACGCAGTGAGTATAAAACCCCAAACATGCAAGCATAAAGTTGGAGATCTCCAGCTTTATAATAGCGTCATTGTTCATCTCGCTGTTATTCCGCTTTGAGTCTGTAGCAATGACAGTTTTCTAGTCTTTCAGCTGTGTGGTGTGTTTGTGAAAACTGGCAGCGTGTTTTGATTTTCTCTCCAGCTGAAGTTTAAAATCTTGGAACTGGTCACCAGCGCATCAGTGGAGCTCCCCTCCTCCAGTCCCATGTTTTCACATGAAGAGAGGCCTGTCAGACATGTGAGTCAACAACAACTAGTGCTATAAACTGCCTCTGTCCTGGATTTGACCTCATTCACATCTGGGCTCATAACAGCATCCTCATTTGATCAGACCCAGCCTCCCTCTGATTTTTTTATCCTCTCCATGTGTGAATGTAGTGTTTTGTGCTTTAGGAGATCAGAACAGTGTTTAAAACTTATTTGAATGAGCTGTAAGAATTAAAATAATGTATTTCCGTACGGCTAAACAGGAGATATTTTACTGCAGTGACTGCTTTATAAAAAGATATCATTGGGCTCTGCTACAGTTAAGCAGTGTAGGAACCAGACAGTAAAGGTTGGTATCGGAGCACACGTGCTGTGTGGTGCTGAGGGACCGAAAGGACCCGTGGCACAACATGTACAAGTCTGGACTCATACACTAATCTTTGCTGCCATCTATTGGTCAGCACAAACAGGCGTGCAGTACCTCTTTATTAAGCTTTTATGAGCTTTTACTGATTTCTTTTCAATGATGTAGGCTCTAAGTGTATCATTGGTGTAAAAAGGATTTTGTGGTAATCATGAGTCTTTTTTAGAACATATATGTTAAGAAAGCATAAATACATAATCACTCACAATAAAATGATAATCTTTCTAAATATACCATGTTTGGCCTGTGAGTGTCCATGTGCTGAATATAACTGCAGTAGCAAATGTCTCGATTGATAATCCAGTATAATCATCACTATCTCTGTGCAGAGTGCATCATTGCTGCCTATGGGTGTCACAGCTGCTTCATCTTTTGTGTTTGCTGTCATTATTGACTGTCGTACATTTACATTAGCATACTGTACTGTATGTACATTATATTTTCATTTTTGCACAATGAGGACAAATAAACTATCTTTCTGTACAATAGATGACTGAGTTTAGTGTGCAGGTAAAAAGATTTTCTAATCTAATAATTCAAATATCTGATTTTGTCCACAGATAATATTGGAGATCAGGAAGGAGGGAGATTACAGAGTCCCTACCTGGATAATCATTGGAAGCACACTGGGAGGACTCTTATTGTTAGCCCTGCTCAGTCTTGCTCTATGGAAGGTAAGTCACAATTACTCAATAATCAAATAAAATATATTGAATTATTAGAGGTAATTACATTAAGACCTTCTGTATATCCTTGTTAAGACTGCCTAATTTTTTCTTATTTTCAATAATTGCATATTGTGCTATTACCTAACTTCACTCTCCTGAAGTTATTTGTCCTCATGGGACCAATTTTAGCCTCAATAGTCACAGCAGGACTCATGTGTGGAATTATGCTGCCACCCACTGGTAGAGAATAAAATAACATCCAATCAGACAGTCATATTATGAACTAGTAGTAGTAGTATAACTTTATTTTGATCACGTAAACAACAATAAAAATAAAATAAAAGCACACATGTATACATGCATACATACATAGCTATACATACATATTACCTATATAAATAATAATAATCATAAGGAATCATAAGGAAATAAGTGCACATTAAAAAATAAAAATAAAAAAAAACAACCCACGAAACAGTAACATCTCATAAGCAACGTAGTTTACATGAGCGAAAGGGAGTAGGAAGAAGTATAAACTTATCTAATCCTACCCCTATATGGTAGGATTAGGTACCCCTATCTGGCAGACTATCACAGCATGTCAGTATCATAAGGTATAATATGACACATTTTGTAAGTGTTAGTCAAAGTGGTTATTACATATGAATATATATTACATAGAAATAAAGCATATACTTGGTATTGCAGTTTTTTTTCTTTTCTTCTCCTCCCTTAACTTAATGTATGTGGTTTAACAGTATCATCACATTTATAGTTTTTTTCTGGTTTCTTTTCTGTGAGCTGTTTGTTTGATGGGTCTACACCTTGTTTGTACATGTAAACCCTGGTTTCGTTTTTACCCTGGTGAACTGTCTGCTCAGGTCACACAAAAACAAAAATGAAGTAAAAAATCTCTGCAGTACCTCTCGTCTGATTCCTCTCTGTGTCCCACCGCTCGCCCTCCCAGCTCGGCTTCTTCCGGAGGCAGAAGCGGAGAGACGAGGACGAGCAGGAGGCGAACGGGAAAGTGGCCGAAGAACGGTAACGCAGGCTGAGGGCCCCCAGCAGACACCTTTTCCACAGGGGACCCGACACTCAGGGACCAACCCACCTCCCCCTGCTCCCCAACACCACAGTGGCACCGCATAGACCGCTCCGCATGACCGCTGAAGCAAGGCTCGTTCAGTGCACTGGATCTGTCCCACGCCACCACCCCTGACCCCCAAGAGTTAGCACTGTCACACTCACTTAGCATTCCTGCACTGTTGCGACATTAGGGCCTTCTTTGTCTATGTATTCCGCTGCCCGCCGTGTCGCGAGTTCACAGATCTTTGAGCTCTCGTTTTCTCGGCTTCAGGCTGGAGCTCTGGTGCTTTTTCTGGCCATTTGAAAAGAAGAATAGAGCGGCCTCTGATCAATCTGTTCTAAGAATTTCAGGCCACAATTTGCCCTCGAGGCAAGCGTTAGCCAATCACTCTATTGTCTCTTCCTGATGTATATTTATTTAACTCTTATCGTAAATTTTGAAATACATGAAAAACCTCAAGGGTGACTTGCCACCCAAAAGCTACCGCAAATGTAAAGTTACTATACTGTATATTGAATTCGATGTTTAAAAGATTTTATCTGCAACATGTTCAGCTCACTCGCATAATAATTTATGAAGACACGAAACTGAACTAAAGTCGCCAGAGAACAAAGAAGATTCACGATGTTTCACTTACAGACTTTTCTTAATCTTTTACTACAGAGAAGAATCTTCTAAACCTTCATCCTCTTTTAAGAGTTCACTCCTTTTCCTCTTAATATTTTCATCCTGGAAAACATGCAGGATGATCTTTAAACATTTGATGCACTTTTACTTTGTACAAAATTAACTTGAATTTTGTAAATAGTCAAGTACCTTTTTATACCCTTTCAAGTATTCGAATGGTTTCCAGTATTTTCCACATGGTTTGTGGCATTACTTTGTAACTTAAGCAACAAGGCAAATGAAGCAAGTCGGCTTTGTGTTGCTGAACTTGTCATGAGACGTTGCATGCCTTTTAACATGCACTGCATCAGAGCAAAAGGATGTGCATAAAATACTGCGGGCAACATGGATTTCAGCAGAGTGATCCTCAAGAAGAACTGTATCTGAATGATCATCAGATGCCACAAAGAGTCCAGTAAATGCACACTGCTTACAGCAGGTCAGCACCCTCCTGGTGTTACCAACGAATGTCAGTTTGTCCTGTTTGAGGTGTGAAGAGCTGTTAATACGTCTACAAATAAAACATTGTATATGTCTATGAGTGTCTCTTTAATGAACACCTTCACTGAAGAACAAGAGTGTTGTTTGTTTAAACCTTATCAATTCCTTTAAAACAGAGGCAGAGATGAGGAGTGTTGGTACGGGTTTCTAGTCAGTACCGACTCTGTTTCCTTTCCAGGAAGCCAACGGGCTGCCATCTTTGTTTTGATTCGGAAACAGAGGTCCAATTTGAGAAAATGGTTTAAAAAACTGTTGGTGGTGGATTTGTTTTTTCATCCTGTTGGTTGGAGGAGTCTCGGGGGGCTCCTCCAACCAACAGGATGAAAAAGTGTTTTTTAAGTTGATTTTCAAGCATCGCTGGTTAATTATCTTCCAGAGAAACCAGTGGTTAATGTGATAAAACATGAGAGCCACACTGGGCATAGCTGGGAACCGTGAAATTAGTGTTAACTTTAATTAAACTCACCCTGTCGCTCCCCTAAGTCCTCACCTAACCTAGTGCCAAAAATACAACCTCTCTTAAATAAAATCTGGCTGCAAATGTTCGACTTTCTTCCCGGGATATCGGTCGATGCTGCTCTTTACCACATGTGGCATCGATTTTCTTATCTCTGCCACAAATTGAATAAGTGCACTATTTCACAAAGTGTCTAACTATTCTTTTAATAGTCTGTTTTGATGGGTACTCCAACATTTCTGTACATCACAAGAGATATTAACACTGCACTGGCATTGGAGCCTACATTTTCCATAACATCAGCAACCAGGTTGTGTCTCTGCTTGGTGTTTTCTCAGGTCTTTGAAGCTCCAGTTTGTAACGCAGGGCTGTTTTCTCAGAAAGTTCATCCAGAGCCACAGGAGATGTCCTGTTTTTCAGACTGATGCTGCTGCACAGGTTGATTAAACTGACCTTTATGAGTGAAATCTGTAGCGTGCCTCTTTAATAAGAGAACGTTCAAGAATATTACCCTCTGTACCCACAAGTTCATCTTATATCTCTGGAACTGCAGCACGGCAATAGAGAGCTCATCAAACTGTTTGATTAGACTAATTATCCACTCTTTAATTACTGTATATTCAAAGTGGATGACAAATGCGATTTTGAGGGCACACCATGGATTTACAGGTGCATGCATCCTGTCCTTATGTTCAGCATCACAAAGAACAATTTGCCTTCACACACAGACGTGACTGTGCAGCCACAATCTGGCTTTTTAAAACCGACAGGGTTTGTTTGGGCTGCAGTGCTGTCCAGTGACATCTGAAAATCCGAGCTGAAGGCAGACTCATTGTAAGGGGTTGCTGGTGTTCTCTGAGTGTTTGCTGTGCTTTAGGGAAGCTGTCATTTGCATGGAGGCAAACAGGTTTAATTCAGTCAGCTGACACATGCTAAGCATCCGCCACTGACAATGCTACAGTAAACACATACTGATCCTGGAGGGGGAAATAAATAGCCTACAACTGTTGCAGCTGCAAATGTAATAAGATTCAGCGAGGAAAAGATGAGCGACAAATCCAAGCATGCAAAACACAGTCAGAGAGGTTATGTTATATAACATCCTGGAGAACATGTTTTAGCAAATACACTCCAAGAATTTTAAAGAAGAAATGTTACTTATACAATCTGCATGATTACTAGCTGCACTAAAAGGTGGATCAGACATGCAGTATGTGCTGTCATCAAAGTTGTATGAATTTTAAACTGAAAATAATTGTTGTATCAAAGTCAAACCTGATTGCTGTCATAGAAAGCACACGTCTCATTTGTCTGCTCAGTGACGACTGCTGAACCAAATGAAGCTACTGGATTTAATCAAAGGAGCTGCTCAGGATCCAAGCCTGCTGTGCGCTGATTGATAAAGCTCGTCTGCATGATTACTCGCTCATTAGCGGGAACAATTTGTTGAAATGCAGCGACGAAAATGCAAAATTCTTGACAGCAAGCCTTTCTAAGCTGATTTCCGCGGGGGTTGGTTGTACAGTATGTGCATATATGACTGACGTCATATGTGAGAACACTCTCTAAAGCCTTCAACTGCTGAGACGACACCTGTAATCTGCCTGTTTAAACTGTCCTACATGTTAACACCTCACAGCTGAAGTCAGTATTTTCAAAAATACGGCACACCATTGAGTCTATGTGCAGGAGTGCATCAGACATGTTGTTAATTATAACATTTGATATCATTAGAGCAACTTAAAGGTGCAGCCAATGTTTTAAAACTGGCAGTATCCCTACATAACAACTAAATCTTTGATATTAAGCTGTGTAATTTGGTCAGACCTTCATTTACTCTGTGATTTTTATGAAAAATAAATGCATATGCATATTTGTGAATATATAACTCACTGTTGTGGTCAAAAAATGCAATTGGACCTTTAAGCCAGCAGAACACTGAATTTTAAATGGTGAACCATAATGATTTGTGCAGCCACTTGTATCTCAGTATGTGTTGAGTTGTCAAAGCAATTTATCTTTATTGAAATAATATGTACAAAGAAACATTTAATGTTGAGTATTTTCTAATTTCTATCCTAGAAGAAAACTAATTAATTTTGGGTTTTCTAAATAAAATTGACTTGACTGAAGAGACCAACGCAGGCCAACAGTACGAACTGATGATCGTTCACACAGATTCTCAGCACTTGTTGCTTCATTTCTGTTGTTTGGACACTTTGTGATCATCATCCCTGCAATAGGCCGCACAAACCAAAGAGGCCTCAGGGCACAAGGAGGAGAGAAGAGAGACAGAAACAAACACTCATTAACACACAAACCTGGCAGCAGCCAAAGCCGGTGGCAGGCAGCTGCCCAGACTCCCTCATCTTGGGGGTCTCGTGCATTGTGTTTGAGGGGGATCTGCACCGCTGCCGGATTCCAAGTGACAGCTGCAATCTCTGCGGCCATTATTAACCTTTCCCCTGGGCTACCTGAGACAGCCCGTCATTTGTTTGGCTGAATCTGAAATCAGCATCGAACATGAAGAAAACCAATCTGGAGCTGCAGTTTATGTCCAACGCTGCAACACAGAATTTATGATCTGAATCACCTCTGCGCTGCTCAGACTAAACAACGCATGCATGAAAGAGAAAGGGTTTATTTTTCGTGGTCGAAAGCCAAAAGAAAGAATCTGCCTTTAGAGTTGCACCTGCTCTATTTGACTGCATGAAAAATTGTCCACCTTTAATGATGTGAGCAGCCTTCAATGTAAAAACAGTGCACATGAGAAAATACAATAAATATTCTTATTTTTTAAAAAACAAAACAAAACACAGAACACCTTAGACCATTTATGGATGACATGTTTATGTACACCACTCAGAATACAGGCTGAACTTTACATTCCTCTACTAACAGAAGTAACCTCATAGTCAATATGTGACATCAGGGAATCATCAATAAATAAAAAATAAAATCAACCACTTACCATTTACAGATTTACAGACAGGCTGTACAGTGTGTACATAGTTAGAAAACATGGCAACCTTGAAATTATTTTCTTTTTTTATCTCCATCCCGATGATAAGTCCTTTTACATTATCCAGTCACACTGCCTGCTGGGAGTCCTCTCTCTTAAACGCCGCCCTGTCCCCTCAATGTCTCCATCTCACTGTCAAGTAAAGGCAAAAATATCCCAAAAGGAATCTCACGAAGAGACAGAGGAGGGAGAAGCGTCGGCTTGTTCATCGGTGGAATCAACAAGCGACCTCGTGGCAGTTTGGGGAATTAAATGAAAGTCACATACACTTGTCACACATTGTCGAAATCATGATGACACACACATGATAAAGTGCACCTTAACAGTATTTCGTTAAAAATGTTCAGACACGGGACTCTAGCAAAAGCATTACGCACGAGAAATACCATCCACAGGTGGACAACCAGAGCGACAAAAAGCAGCTGCATGGGACCTGTTCTTATGTCTCCCAATCTCAACCGGTGTATGGGCTCATTTTGGAGTTCGACGTGCCCTTCCGATCTATGATGGACAGCGTGCACTCTCCGTCGTCCATAATCCGGAGAGGCACGACGCCCTGGGTTTCTCCGTGCGTAAAAGAGCGCGTCGGACAGTCCCTCTTGGAGGACGGAGTGGAGACCTTCCAGAACAGAGCGCTGAGCATCTTCCTGATCTCCGGCCTCATCAGGCAGTAAAGCACCGGGTTCAAGCAGCTGTTCGCGTGCGCCAAGCACACGGTGACTGGGAACACGTACGTGTGCACCATGTAATAGGATTTATCCCAGTTGACGGCGTTAAATTTGACTAAGACGCCCCAGAAGGTGATGGCGTGATTTGGCATCCAGCAGCAGAAGAAAGACAAGACCACTATAGCGACAGATTTGGTGACTCGAGATCTTCGTTTCGGGATGCTGCTGTCCATGCTCTTCCGTCTTAAGAAGCGCAGCAGCATCAGATAGTTACCAGAGACTATGAGCATGGGGATGATGAAGGCTATCAGTATTTTCTGGATGTGGTAGAGGGCGAGCCAGTCGTGCCCTTCAGGAAACTTGAGGAGGCAGAGTTTTTCTCCCGCCACCACGGTCACGGTGGAGAAGACGGCTGTCGGCGCGGTGGCCACCGTCGCCGCCACCCACAGCACCGCGCACACCCACTTCACGCAGCACGACCTCCTGCAAGCTCTTTTCTTCAGGGCCGAGGCGACGGACAGGTAGCGGGTCACGCTCATGGCGGTGAGGAAGAACACGCTGGCGTACATGTTCATCACGGTGACCGACAGGACGATTTTGCACATAGCGTCTCCGAACGGCCAGCTGAAGTCCAGCGCGGTGTCCACGGCCCAGAAGGGCAGCGTGAGCACGAACTGGAAGTCCGTCACTGCCAGGTTAATGATGAAAAAATTGATGGTGGACTTCTTCCGACCTTGCCTTAACCTCATGAGGAAAAAGACCAGCAGGTTGCCCACCAAACCCACTGCGCAAACTACAGAGTACACCACGGAGATGAGTATCCTCAGGACCAGGGCGCCGTCCGCGCTGATGTCGATGTCTTCCACACTGAATTTATCATCGTCAGAGCAACTTCGATTCACTGCTCCGCTCTGGTTAAATATTTCATCCATCGTTGAAGTGAACGACCTGTAGGCGACTCACGCCAGGCTACTACTGCGCGCACAGACTACACGTAAACGCAACACAGACGCGCCATGCGAAAGTGTCCCCCTTTCTGCCTCCATACAGTGCATCGGAGTCAGCTTTTATACAGGTGTGACGCTCCTCTGCTGGGCCACGATTGGTCGAATGAGACGTGACAGAAGAGTGAAGCAGCCTCCACGAATTTGTGGAATCACCGGACCCGTGACAGATTGCGCCTCGCACACGGATCGTGCGTAAACGCGCGGAGTGTTTTCTGAAAACAACTTTTCATCGAGAAGATTTAAGCTAAGCACAGGAATTAAAACAGCGGAGTGAGAAAAAGTGAAAAGGCTCAGAATTAAAACGATTCAAAGTTGAATTATTTCAAAGATGTTTACAAGTTAAGACCAAGACAGAGACAGTAAGGCACGTTTCCAGGTTTTATTCAACAGTAAAATAAAATTAAACTCACCCTCCATCTCTGTAAACATCCTCACCAACATCCTTACCATTTAACAGGAGTAGTCAAGCTTATCAGAACTGATGCACAGCGTTTGAAACGCACGCTGTGTCCCCACATCAGTGGTCCTCAGACCGCACAGTCCCCCGTTCTTCCGCTAGAGGGGGCGCTAAGCTCAGGCAGTGATGTGACACCGCCTTTAGAATCAGATGTGGGTGAAGCCAGTTTGATGAAGAGAACAAAGAAAGATGTAGTTTTAATGAAAAGAAGAAGTAAAAAACCCACTCCTGATACACACCTGAAGCCTTTGCCTGCTTCACTGTATTTTCAATCTGTTTTCTTTTATCTCTATTTCATCATGTTCATTCAGTGGGTTTTATTTATCCTCTTATGCATTATCTTAACTCTATTTTCGTTCTTTTTAAATCTTATTTTTACTATTATTATCGAGTGGGTTTAATTCTCTGTCTTATTTTCCGTTCATTTTCCATCCCTGTTTCTCTGTTCAGTCTTTTGTATATGAAGTATGTGATTTCTGTGTTGTAAAGCACTTTGAGCTGCATTTCATTTATGAACAGTGCAACACAAATAAACTTTCTTGTTATTATAATGAAGACTGATCAAGTGAACCACTGATGTAGAGGTTAGTGACCATATGAATTAAACCCACATAGACTTTATTCAGCGCGTTTCAGTTTGATGGACAGAATGAAAACCTCTTCATGAGATGTTACCTAACAGCATCTTCTGTTTAATTATTGTGTTCACATGGCTGCATGCAGGTCCAGGGTTTCCAAAGGGTTTCCGGACCACCAGGCTCACTGAGCTGCTCGCAGCTACAGCTTCCTTCACCACTACATGGAGCTTCCTCTGATGCAGACTGGTCCGGTTCTTCTTTGCGCACACGGCCAGCTAAGATTGTACAGACTGCCCCCCGATCTGTAATCACTTCTCTGACTGCTAGTGAATGCAGCAATACCGAACCCGGTCCTCATGTGACCCACTGCAAACCGAAGGACCTCAGTTTCGGGAGCTGCTGCCAGTTGGACTGAGGCTCTGTATCCAATTTCTTGGAGTAGCATTCCCCTTTAAGCCTCCAGTCCCACTGCAAGATAGCCCATTGTCTTAAGTCCACCCATCTGTGGGGGTGGCTCTCCGAAAGTTTGCAGAAGAAATTTTTCAGCTGTCACTGACTGGCTGCGGGTCGGAGACTGATGGAGGACAGAGGGGACAGTTAGTCGTGACTTTGCACCGACTTACAGACAAGTGAAAAAGATCGAGAATGGAACAAAAACGCCCCGTGGAGGCAGACGATGTTCAGGCCTGAATTGGAGAAGTTTGCAGGGACTGTCACACTTTGAGTGCAGGGTCGCCACAAAGCGAAAGGCGCATTCAGCCCAGATGGAAATCAATTGAATTGACAAGCGACGCGGTGTTAAAAAGGCATTAAATGCTTCTCAAAAACCGGCTGCCGTCCTGACAAAATGACCCGTTTGGACTGCGGGCTTCACGCCTTCGGACGAGGAGTCTCAGCCAGTCACCTCCTCATCGCACTGCTGATGGTCCTGGAAAACTGCAAAGCGCTGGGATTGTCACATGGAGCAGGTTAGTGGACACTGAAGGCAGAAACATTCATGCATTCATGGCATGGCCACGTCATCCGGTATTGTGGCTGCTCTTGTTGTGCACATTTGTTTCAGAGCGCGTCTAATTCAGCGCAGTAACACGCAGAGTCAGGCCAGCAGTCCTCGCCGCGCAGCGGAGGCCAGCTGTGGCTTGTGTTTACAAAGTTCTGGCCTGACTGTAGCAATTAAGCCCAAGGCTTTGCAGCTGAGTGTGGTAGCTGGAGAGACCTTCTTTCCACTGAATCATCAGAGGTGGCACATCATACTTTGCAGCAGACCCTGACCTCTGACCTCACCGGTCAGGAACCAGAGCCTCTCTTTGGAAAGATACAGGATGCCTTGTCTTGTTTCTCATAAGCGAGCTGGTTTCCACTCAACTCTGCCGTGTTTGAGTGTAAAAAACTGTCAGGCCCGGTGGATATCATCACATCAGAGAATCAATCCTCTCTCGTCTTGTAGGGATCACCACGCTGCCTCCACCCGGAGCACCTCCATCCCCTCGGTCCTCCCTGTAGTTCATGGTTTGAGCGTTAAAATCAGAGCGGTCTCCTGCGATTCCAGATGCAATCAGAACGAGGAGTTTGGATGCACCCTGTCTCATCCTGTATAAATCAGCTGTGAGCCCTTGAGAGAAAACTAAGTGCTGTCAGGCAACACAGACCAGGATGTGTCACTGCGGGGGGACACCTCCCCGGCAGGAATGATTCAGGTGATAAATGTTGGCTCAGGAGTCCTGAACGTTTATCTGAGAACCCAAAATAGAACAGCACTGGGACGAGGCTTCCTCTTTTTCTTCTCACTTAGTACGGAAGTACATAATTGCATCCTAATGACAGTTTAATTAGGTTTGATTTAGGTTTGCATCAATAGGAAACTAATGAAACTGATAAAAGACCCCTGATGCTCATAGACCCCGCACTGAGAACTACCTCCCCAGCCTGGCTGCTAATGCAACTACACTTTCTTCACAGCGTCATATTGTTGCAAGCATGATGGTTTCTGGCCACCATGGATAGTTATAAACCATTTTAAATTGAGTTTCACATTCCTTTTCTTTCCCCATGGGGAATAATTGCTGGTAGACCTTCAGGAGAGGGCGCAGCTGCTTGATTAAAAGCGGTAATGAAGTCTCTTGACTTTAAAATGACTGTCCTCTGTGTGCTTTGTTAATTAAGATGATACATGGAATTATTACGCTTAGAGAAAATCCTTCATGTGTTCTGAAATACCTCCCACGAACAGAATCATTGCACATAGAACTAGAAAGCATTTATCAATGCTGCGTAGCCTACACACACAAAAGGTTTCAAACAACTAAAACTGATTGTGACCACTTGCTGATCCTTGCTGACATCTACTCGCTGAAAGCAGCACAAAGACAATGTATTTAATGTTTGACCTCATTAACTTCATTGATTTTTGTAAATGCAGCAACATGTTTCAAACAAGTTAGAATAGGAGTAACAAAAGACTGGGAAAGATGTGGAACGCTCCAAAAACACCTGTTTGGAACATTCCACAGGTAAACAGGTTGATTGGTAACAGGTGATGGAAAGGCTCAGTCGATCACAAGCGAGGATGGAGCGACGTTCACCACTTTGTGAACACATGATTGGATAAGGGATGTTACTACATAAGCTCTGGAACACTTGGTTAGAAAATGATTGCTTTTTCTGAAGTTTTTATTAACGTTTGACAAAGCATCCCAAATGTTTTGCAATCAGGGTCTTATTTACTTAATTCGTAAATGTTCAGAAAGCCTGAATCTGATTTTCATCAAAATACACATAATGAAAGACAGTTGTGCTGATTGATTGATGGCAGTGTTGGTTTCTGCAGTAAATCAAGTTGTTTCCAGGATTGTTCTGCTCAGTTGAAGGTTGAATTGTGCAAAACTGAATGTGATTCAGACTCACGACCGCGGACTTATTGGCATGTATTTAGTTCTCGCCGTGGCCTCAACTGTATGTGGAATCTGTTTTCCCTGAGCTGCAGCCGATATACTGAAAGCATTCAGGAACAAAAGTGAATACACGTTTCGCGGCCTTACAAGAGGTAAAAAAAAAAATCTAAAACGTGTGTTTTCCTGGCTCCTCGTTCAATGAGGCATTCCAAGCCGCCGCCTGCCAAACACTTCTTCCTCAGGTCTGACTGCACTGATGTATTCTTGGAAATATTTGTGCAGATAACGGTGTGCCGTGCTGAATAGACACAGACCTTGTCTTGCCTTTCCACGAAGCTGCATGAAATCACTTTCTCCATTCAGCTCATTTCTCTCAAAAGATATTTAGCTCACAGTGGAATTCTGAAGGTTTAGGTGGGCGGAATAACTTTGTGTCGTCTGCTTTTGCTGCTGTCTTGAAATCATGATGTGACTCATTCTTATCACATTAGAAGGTAAACTGATGATGTGACACCTCCCTCATGAAAACATCTGAAAATCCACATAGAAAACAGATGACAGAATGACAGATTCAACACGATGGAGATGTTTTCAAAATGCAAAAGTCTTCATGATAGATGGAGTGAAATCTCGCTGCCTCGGCTGTGACACCAGCCTTTCTTCTTTTCGGGCATTTGGGTTCATACGTAGCATCAGCGTGGTGCAGCTCCAGGATGTGGCTTGAATGCAGTTCTTGTTATCCTTTCAACACATCTGACATGTTTTAAATTCCAGTTTCGTACGTCGATTCTTTGCCACTTCATTTACAAGCCACACTTTTCCTGTTTGTGGATGTACTGAAAGTGCATACTAAACACAAACATTGATTATTCAGTGTGATGAAGTAGATTAAAAAGGAATGCAATGTTGACTTAATCTCCCCTGAGCAGCAAACTGGAGCTGTACAGATATTAATATTGATCCCATCAGCAGGCCGCAGCGAGGCTGCTTGTATAGAAAGAGGAGCAGACTGCTGCTAATCCCAATTCTTAAGGCACAGTTTCTCTCTCACACTTCCTCTCATGCTGCTGACTCAGCTGTTCCCAGTCGCAGGAAATAAAGGAGTAATTTTTTTCATCAGAGGAATGATGAATATCAAACCTGCTGCACACGAGAGTCAAAAAGTAAAAGGATGTAACTGGCGCTGCATACACTGCAGCTGTATCCAAACATAAAAATGACAAATTAGACGCCCAGATGTGTTCGTTTAGAGCATCTGCGGTTTTATTTACAGCTTTGCCGCCACATAATTATTTAATTACCCTCCCCTTTCCCATGATTTATTAACCCGCCTTCTCTCGCATCTTCTCTTCCCACCACGGCTCTGACAGAGAGATTTCTGCAGGATCTGCCTCAGTATGAAGTGGTTCGCCCCACAAGAGTGGATGCCAGAGGTCACTTCCTGTCCAACTTCCTGTCTCACCACGCTCGCCGCGTGCAGCGCCGGGAAGCCTCAGACGGACCAGCGGACTCCGATCGAGTCTTCTACCAGTTGCGGCACGGCGGCCACAGTTTGCACTTTAACCTCACCCTCAACCCACACCTGCTGGCTCCGGGCTTCCTGACGGAGAGACGGTACGGCGGCCTGGATGGGGCCCAGATCCATCCGCCTGGATCCTCCCAGTGCCATTTCTTGGGTGAGGTGTGGGCTGAGACCGCTGTTAAAGGAAGTGCAGCCATAAGCACCTGTGACGGACTGGTGAGTAACACTTAAAAGCTTCAAGCCCAGTTGAAGTCATGTTAAATGGGGTGTCCGCTGCAGCAGTGGGCTGTATTCAGAGATGAAGTGAGTCTAATATCAGAGCTGTGCAAATGGATGTTCACACCTCAGACTTATCTGACAGCTTAGGGGTCATTTAGACAGCGTGCTTTACTCCAGCCGGAGGAGCCACACAGTCACACAATTTGTTGAAACCGCAACATTTCCCCCCTAAACATCATGTTTGCAAGCAGTGGAGCATGTACTGTACATACACACACATGCAAAACCACCTTTAGGCTTGGCAGTAGACGTTTATCGCACTTCCATGTTTAGGCCTCGAATGCTCACTTGGACTCAAGGATGAGCTCATTATAATGGTGGTCAAAGGTCACTGTGACTTCACAGCGCCCGGTTTTGGCCATAACTCAAGATTTCATGCCAATTATGACAAAATTTCACACAAATGTCTGTAGAATGATGAAGTGATGACCTTTTATATCCAAAACGTGAAAGGTCAGCTTCACTGTGACGTCATAATGTTCTGTAAAAACACTTTTCTGGCCGTTATTCAACACCATAACTCAGGAACAGAAGGGGAGATTGTGACCATATTTCACATTTGGTCAGACGCTTACTTGGTGACACTAATCTTGGGCTTCCACCTTGAAATTGTGCTGATTGTAGAGATCTTCCGTGCTGCCGGGTTGAAGATGTGTGTGAAGCATCCACGCTCTTTGCAGCAACATCCATATTGGAGGCATTGTAGTCCACCACAGGCTGATTGGTTCTGCTGATATTGAGCTTCAGGTGATTGTTGTTGCACCATGTGATGAAGCTCTCTATTAGCCCTCTGTGCTGCTCTGTAGCAATAGTCTCTTATGTGGAGACAGCATGTTTCTCACTGGAAATGATTCCCTGAAATCATACATGTTCATATTATAACTTCCATTACACCAAAAAATACACTTAATGATTTTTTTTAATTCCACTAGAGTCTTCACTGTATATTTTATATAACTCCGGACAGACGTGGATGGTTGAGGCATACAACTGCAAGGTGTTATTTCTAGCTCTATAAATGTACTCACCGTTTTACCGTTGAGAACAAAGCAACACCCCCCTCGGTGCATTTGTAAGATCACAGCAGGTATATAACTGCACGCCACAGTCTGCTCAGTCGTATTCAAAGACTCAAAATGGAAAGAATCTTTAAACCGCTGAAGGATATGTTCCCATCATCAGAGATTTTCCAGGCTAGTATTGAATCTCTGACACAGTATCACAATGCTGCAGTAATATTGCACCACATTTTTATTTAATCTATCTATCTATTGAAGGCAAAATACCTAAAAATACTAAAAATAAAAGAGGGAGAGAAAGATGTTTGGCCACCTCGGAGATGGTGGTTGATGTTGAGTTGAGGAGCTCTATGGAGGAGCTCTCAACCTCTGCCACCTTGCGGTCGCCATCATTGTTATTCCTCCTCCTTGGATCCAGCGCACAGCTTGACAACTCCAGTCAACATTCATGGCGCTGATTAGCCAGTCGTTACTCCCCCACAGCGCTCAGTGAATCAACCCTTATCTGCACAGAAGTGAACAAGACCGATGTTATTAACTCACACTTAGAGTGCACCCGAGGATGCTCCTTTGTGGAACGGAAAAACATCGTCACGTATGCACAACCAGGATTGTTCCAGGTATAGTTCCAGTGAGACACCGGAAACAGGACTTTGGCTGATGCTGCCACAAGAACATTGTGAACTTCCCGCAGATTTTTAGCCTCAAATCCATCCAGCAAAAGATCAGAGTGGTCACTTTCATATTGAAGCGCCCATCTTAAAATGATGAAGGTGAATTGGATGGGTGTCTTGTTGATGATTCTCTGATGGAAACAGGTACAGGGATGCACCCGTTCAGCAGCACAGCACACCACCTTTGACACCATCCATGGATTTGTGTTGTTTAAGGCTTATGTTAATCCTTCACACTCCACATCATAAGAGGCCTGCCGACCCACGGCCAGGACAGTGGCAGTTATTTCCTCATTCTTCATCCATTTCAGCTTTGGCGATCCGTTGCCCACTGTCATGTTTTTCATCTAAGCTGACGGGAGTGACACCTGGCACAGTCTCCTGCCGCTGAATCCCTGATGCGTCACGGTTTTACATTTGCAACAGACTCGTGTTCCTCCTGGTAGCTCACGGGTGTCTGGCCTTGGTTTCTGAACTCCTCACAAATCATTTCCACCAACAGTCCCTGCTTCTGAGAGGCTGGAATGCCCACATCATGTGCAGATTTCGAGTCTTATCGATCACACGTCTTATCAGCTGTAATGTTTAGCTGAATAGTGAATGAATATCTTGACCCTTATGCTGCAGCTGCATGAATCAGTGGAGAAGCTGGCTGTTATCGGGAGCCTGTATGCTTAAAGGTGCCTTGTGGGGTTTTCTTGTAAACAAACAGTTCTGTTAAGATTCAGCATTATTCAAATAAACTCATAGTGTGTATCCTTGAGGTCTAATGATACATTTCCTTCCTCATAAAACACTCACAAAAGAGTTTTTTTTGGTAATTTAAACCCAGAACTGTTTATAGCCATGTGTACTTGCTCGCCGTCTTTTTTCCTGCCTTTTCTGCTGCATTCGGCACATTACTGCCACCTGTGGATCAATGGAATAGCATGAAACCACCGACAGAACAGTGTATCTTGTCACCTGTGTGCATGTGTGTCCTTGTGCATGAGACAAAGAAGTCATAAAGAAAGCAGCGCTAACAGAGGGAGAACCTTTTAATCAACAAAAATAAACTTTAAAGGCATTTCATTTAACAATTAGTCGCTAATCCTTTGCAGATATTCGCTTTCTGAATTCTACATCTCGCACGCACATCAGCAGACACATGGTATCCACATTGATGGTGCGCTGCCAGGCCTGCACAGCGGCCAGCTTCAGGCCTTGCTTGCTTTGGAGCTTTTTGCCTGAAGTCTGGTCTAGAGCGAGAAAAACACAAGATCAGCTGGACTGAGGTGACGTGGCCAGTTACGACCATCCGTCCTTCTGGCCCTACAAGACACACTATGGATGTTACTGAAACATTTTTAAAGTCCTTCTGACATTAAATTGCATGTTCTCTTTCTGTTACAGCATAAATGTTGAAAAACAATAAGAAACTAAAAGATTAAGAAATCAAATCATCCAACCCAGATTAATTTTCCTGCTAAAATCTCGTTTAATATAAAAACCTTCCTGTAGCTCGTCGAAACGAGCCACCAAACAAACATTCACCAGGGAAAACTGCACGAGTCAGTTTGTTGGCTCGATGGCGAGTTATCGCCATCGCAGGACGTCAAACAGCATCAAACGGCCTGTTTGTATTCTGGTGTTGTCCTCAGTCTTCAGTACCTTCAGCCTGCCAGCTGCTGTCAGTAAAACACACCTGACATCCTCCTCCCCCCTTTTCTGCGTTTTACTGATAAAAGCTTTAGAAAACAAATTTTAAAAGCGCTACTTGTGGCTGCAAGACGGGATGACTAAATACGTGTTCAGTTAAAAGCTGGAGAGCCTCCACTTTATCCTCGTCACTGTTCTTTCATTCACTTCATTGCTGCAGACCAGGGCCAAACTTATGAAAAATATGCTACTGTCAAAGTGCTCAGAGACTGCACTTTAGAACATTTGCCAGTATTCCTGAAGATTATGCAAATCTTTTTTGGCAAACCTGAGATGATGAATGTTTCTCTAGACTGTGATTAATCGCATTTTTACTACACTTGTGTCTTTGTGATGGAGGAGTAATGAATACCAACGACAGCTGAAGAGAGAGAGGCCTGCAGATTCTTCTCGTAGTGTTTGTGGTTTCTTGATGGATGATTTTATGTTCTGCTGTTGGAGGCATTTTTGAAAGAGTGACATGTCCCAGATTCGCTGTTTGAACAATATTTCTTTGACTGTCACTTCTGTCTGCGCCACTTATGTACGGAGCTGAGGAAATGCAGCTTTCTGTTCGGAGGAGCTGGCTGTTGAACGAGCAGGTGAGCCTCATATAGTGGCCAGTGTGTGTGCATTAATGTTCTAAAGCATGAGTGCTTCTTTTGATGTCATGAGTTTAAAAAAGTGTCACTGAGGCTCTTTGTTGTATTAGGACAAGATGTACATACGCTGTATATATGTATATGTAAGTGCGTGTTTCAGGCGTTAGACCTGCCCAGTATAACATGCAAATGAAATGTCCCACAAATATGATTATTGCATGTCGCGGGGCTGTGGCAGGATGTGAATAAACCATAGTGCACAGTGTGCTGCTGCAGGGCCAATCAATATTTTGTGGAAGCTATAATTGAAAAATGAATCAACCCCTCAGATGTTTTCATGGCCACACAAGAAATATATTTTTCATCTGGCATAGAATTTAATTTTTAAATAAAATAAGTAGTTGGTTGTTGTTAAAATCCTCCTTTTACGTTGTCTTGGATTGTCGGGTAAAACGTCTAGCTGGAATTTGTTCCATTGCTCTAATGTTAAATAATGTAGATTATTGTGTTTAATGGAATATATAGTTGTTATGAGTCAGACTGTTTCTACTATTTCTTTTCCAGGCCAAGAAATTGTTTGGCACATGAACGTTTGAACAAAATTGTTGCCGTTGATTGAACGCGAGCCGGACGCTGTCAGTGAGAAGTTTTACTCGGACAGCAGGATCCACAATATCTGACAACTGTGTCAACAGAGCAACTCCGTCCAGTGGCATTGTGCCACCGCAGACCAGAATCCAACAGACCAGAATCCAGTAGACCGATTTCAACGAGTCTCAGAGAGCAGACTAACTGCTTCAGATGTCCTGAATTCCTCAAAAGGCTCGGAGCAGCAGAGCTCGTGTCTGAAAAGGAATAAAAGCTCTGAGGTGGTGGAGGTAGTAACGATGCACATGTATGAACATGAAGTTGTTGCCTTTGGAACAAAAGACCAAAAGGAGAAAATCTCAGAGATAACAAGGCTCATCAGCCTTCCCAGGACCTGCAGCTGCAGTTATTTAAGGTCCGGTGTGTAATATTTCAGGGGATCTCTTGGTAGAATATGGCAGTAATGGAATGTGAAATTCATAGTTATGTTTTCATTAGTGCATAATCACCTGAAAATAAGAATTGTTCGTCTCGGTCAGGAAGTGATGAATGTGTCATAAATTCTGGGGAATATTGGAAGAAGAAAAAATGGAGGATTTGCCCGCTAACTAATCATGGAGTGACTCGTCACCTGCGCTGGAGTGGACGTTTTTGGACCCTGGAGCATCACTTCTCATCACACCAGAGGAGGTGTTGTGGAAATCACCGGGCGGTTTGTCAAATAGAGCTGTTCCCAGAGAGCAAAGAGAGTCCATTTCAGCCTCAGGCTTAATTAACGCTCCGAGGAGACGTTTCGCTCTTTGAAGTCCATCCTGGCCACTCAGGTGTGAGAGTGGGATGAATTTTTATCGGTGCAGGCAAGTAATTAGAGATCAAACCTGATAACTGTGAGGTCAAATGAAGGATGCCCTTGAACCATCAATCAACCATCCATGCTTTGAATGCAGAAAGTGGATGCAGCATCACCCCCTGAAGAGGACTTTGATCCTCGAGACCTTTACAAAAGACACTTTCTACAGCTGTAGCCTTGCACGTAATGTGCTGTGGAGGAACACAGTTAAGTCAGAGATGTTGTGTTGTTAAACGGCAACAAAGACGCAATAAGTGGCCCCTTGTTCTCATTGTGAGGAGCTTCCTAGCACAGGCGGCAAAGTGAGGAAGGTGGAGGTCAAAGTGATGAAACATTTATTGTTTAGAGAAGTTTGAATGCTCACCAGCACGCAGTATCATTTATTGTATATCTACTACAATCACCTGAAAATCACGAGGTCACAATCTCTGCAAGAGATGAAGTGAAAGAAAAACAAACACAACCATATATGAGGCGATAACAGAACAGCCACCTGCAAACGCAATATGCTCAGAACCACGAGTGACCAGGCAGTACACTGTTAATGACAGTACGCAACTACACTGACATTCAGTGGCGGCTGGTGGTGAAATATGGTGGGTGGGCTATCAAATGCGTAATACTGATAAAATAGTGAACATAGCTGCAAAAGCAACATCACCTATGATACACACAGTTCCATCAATTACAGGTACACTATACTTTTTATTGCTCTACATCAACTCTTTCACTTTCTCTCTCTCTCTCTCTCTCTCTCTCTCTCTCTCTCACACACACACACACACACACACACACACACACACACACACATATACGCACTACAAGACGTGTTTCAACTGCACCGACTGCCCACAGATAGTTTGCTGCAGCTGTTTTATTACAGCTGTTTGGTGACATGTAGAGTCAAACATGCCTTCAGTACAACAGATAACCTCAGCAAAAACAACGTGTCACAGTCCTTCAACAGGTCTACATGGGCCTACCTTATTTGAAAAGAAGCTCACATCGACGGGCTTTCTGGGACGCAAACAAGTTAATCACCATGTCTGGTAATTTTTGGATGAAGTCCCTCTCGACAGAGAGCATGGCAAGTGCATTCAATCTGTCCTGCCCCATCGTACTTCAGAGAAACGCTTTAATCCTCTGCAGCGTACTGAAACACCTCTCTGACTCTGCCGATGTCATCAGAGTTGTGATGGCTATTTCTGTTAATTTTTGAGTGCTCTAAAGGTTGTTCTCCGTCAGCATCCTCAAAAGTGACAAAGCCGACTTTAACCCCTGAGCTCCGCGTTACTGTACATCACAATCAGCTCACCTTTCAGTTTCTCTTCACATCGTTTGTGATCCCAGTCTCTTAACTTCCAGCTTTTCCTCCAAAGACATTGAGGAAAATGGACAAGAAAGCAAATAATCCACCTCGTTCATGCCAACGCCTGCCATAGCTGAACTTTTTCTCCCTCCTTCCCAACTCTGGCACAGAAAGCAGTAGCAATGCGTTAACTCGCCGCTATTGGTCAAAAGTCAGCGGCCTGCGGGCTGACTGAAGTTAGCCCAGATGATCAGTAAATCACGGGGGCGTGACATGACACCTGTCAATCACTTACAAGAACGAAAGGAATGAAAGCGGACTGTACCTGCTGGGGCTGTAAAAAATAAGCCCATTTAGAGATATTCTTTGTTTTTCTTTTGACTGATTGGTGCTGTTGCTACCTTTGGTTTCACCTGAACTCAAAACAATCTGTTCTAAATTATTTAAAAAAAATATTTTCTCATTTTCTGTGTGCTAACTTGGGAGGGCTTAGCCCTGTTAGCCCATTTATACCAGCCGTCCCTGCTGACATTATAAAGCAAAGCTGCCTCATTTTCACAAGTTACAGCATGTTCAAGCATCGACATCTAGTATTGTCTTTCCATTTCAAGTGTCCTCAGCAGTAAAGAAAAGTGTCATGTTATTATCATTGTACAGTACAAATCTGTGGTCATGCATCAGAGATTTAAAGTCTGAAATCCTCAAACAGGCACATGCACGCATATGTAATGGTGTATAAAAGCAGTCTTCATTTTATTCTTTATGGCATCAACGTGTCAACCAAAGCTTGTGCAGTTTGTACATCCAGAACACATGGGCAGTAAAATTGAAGTTACGTAACACTCAGTAAATCAGTGTGCCTCCCATTTTTACTGGAAGGATTGTTCGTATGTATAAAAATGCTTTTGTCTTGTGAGTTTTCTCCGAAACAAAGTTTTTGTGTAACACTAACACGATCATGCTAAAGTGTAATGTGACGAGCCGGATGAAAGAATGAGCGTCAGACTAAAGGTTTTATTGTGGTGTCGCGTTCCTGAAGTTTTTTTTTTTGTTGTTGAATCTTTTGTTTAGAAGCAAACCGGATTGTATTTACTCCTGCTTATAAATATGTGTATTTCCTCCTTGGGAGAGGTGGGATACCACACTCTTGCAAGGTTTGGGCCAGGCCAAAATTACAATGACAAAAGAACTCTGTGCAGAGTCGCTGGTGAAATAAACGCTGGAGAGGTTTGGGGTTTGGGTTGGTGTCTGTGACGCAGAGACAAGTTGACATTTACAGAGATTCAGAGCGCACACAAACAAACAGACTGCGAGGAAAAGATTTACAGAGCAGAGGGGCACATAATGGAAAGCAGTCTAAATACTTTAAACTCATTACAGCAGCCAGTATTCCCTGGTGCAGTGTTGTTATAACAGCGGTGAATGTCATGTTTGCATTTTCCCTGTGTATTCATGCTAAACGCTAATCTCTAATGAAAGCTGAGTAAGTGGACATCAGATATTGTTAAAGCGTGCACACTTACAGATACCATATGCACAAAGGAAATGGAATAGAAAGACTGGAGATGTTGCCGCTTTGAGCTGCTCTGCTGCATTATTACACAGAGGCTCAGTCCTCATGGGTCGGACCACGCCCGTCTCCTTCATGTTGATCTCAGCTGCACTCCTGTGATGTTTCACGACGGCGTCTTGCACAGTCGTGCCGCCGTCGTGTCCACAGGCAGACAGAGATTCATGTTCTTCTTCTGACACGTCCTTCATTAAGGTTTAGCCGTGCTGTGCGTTCCATGTGTCAAACGAGGGAGCGTCAGTACTAGCGTGGCCTAAAGGTTGACCAGGTGAGGATGGTTGGACATATTAAATGAATGTGGCACAGACTCACTTCTCTCATGTCATCCATCCTTCCTTAGCGCCGCACACAGCGATTTTGCATCGCGGCTGGTGTGATGCCGGTGAGCGCTGATGTTCACACAGTCATGGGGTCATTTTCTAAGACCCCAAATGAAAACTATTAAAAACATCAAATGATGGGAAAACATATGCTCGAGATGTCACAAGGGGATTGGAAGTCAACTTTGTAAAAAGAATTTGACTGGAAGGTCAAAACAAGATTCTTTAGGACACCCTTAAAAACTTTTGTCTCCAAAACCAATACCAGCAATAAATGCTGGAGGAACTGTGGTATGGTTGGTGACCACACTCATATATTTTGGGTCTGCCCAAAAATACAGACATTTTGGAAAAACATCAAAGAAGAACTGAAGAAGATTTTGAAAATGGACTTCCCCCTGGACCCACTTATATTTTTATTGGATGTATTTCCTTACCACCTTTTCACTATCAAACAATGTTACATAATGCATGTTTTGTTGATGATTGCAAGAAAAATGATTACTATCAATTGGATGAAAGCAAGCCCTCCCATGATTTCACAATGGCTACAAAAAGTAAGGCATGTCTCCATGATGGAGTCTACGACTGCTCAGTTACAGTTAAAAATGCCTACTTTTTTACGGTGATGGGCACCAGTCATTGACTATCTTGGTTAGGACACCTATACCAATATTTTTGTTTTTTGTCATTTATTTTATTTTTATTTTTTTGTACCATTTTTGTATTGAAATAACTAATTGTGTGCTCTTCTTGTATTGTTATTTTTATATGACAAATGAAGCCAAATCTCAAGATGAATTTTGTTTTCATGATGTTAATTGCCTGTTTTTTTGCATTGAGGCAATAAAGTTCAAAAAAAAAAAAAAAAAAAACATCAAATGAAATGGTTTGAGTCTGAACAATGTCAGTGTCCAGCCTGGTTTACATTTAAAGGCTCCATGGTTCAGCTGCACACTGTACGTCCGCAGAGGTCTGTCCTTCAACACACAGCCTGTCACGCGACGTGCAGCAGCTGACAACGAATGGTTGACGCCGCTCTTGCTTTGTGGCTGTTTCTGTACGAGATGGGAGTAAAACCCGTCTGCTTGACTTTCTCCATGTGGTACTGTTCATATTCTGTAGCCGTGGCCCTCCTGTCTGAGCCTCAGTGGGGCCCTGTGGCTCTGTGACAGCTGAGGGAGGTAATGGGAGCAGAAGGTGGACATGAATTAAATATAGGGCAAGGATAGTCTACAGAAAAAGGAGAGGGCTACTGGAATTTGGTTTTGGCCCTGGGCCAACATGGTTTCGAGTGCAGTAACTTATGTTACATCTGATCTTTCCTGTGTCTCAGTAGCGCCCTGGCTGTCTACAGCAAACTGAAAACTTCAGGCTGTTTCAACTATTTCTCTGGAAACTCACTGGGTTTTATTTTTTTGCTGAGGACAAGCAGAGCTGCACCGTGTTTGTTATTTACAAGCAGCTTCTGTAGACAAAATACATCTAAGACTATATATTGCATCAAAAATGTAAAGATGGAAAAATGTGTGCTTTTTATATTTTTTGTATTGAAATTATATATTTTACATTAATAAATGCTTCTCCAAGGACCACAGATTACGAACAGCAGGAGGCTAAGGCAGCTACAGAACAGTAAAGACCGCTGCCTGTCTTACTAACGTGTGATTAGCAATTAGTGATTACTAGATTAGCCTGCACTGCTATAATTAGAAAGAGTGTAAATCTACTTCACCAAAAACAGCCAAATATGGCCAAATACAACGTCCTACCTTCATACAAGCCGGAGCTTCACTACCCCCCACTAACAGGAACTCAACACAACCTGCAGCTGCTTCACAGTACAAAACACTTGAAGCACTGTGAGGCACCTGCAGGATGTGATGAGTTTGTATAACAGCGTGATCACATTAAACACTGTTAATATGAAACTCGTCAGCCAAAACCCAAAAATATGAGAGAAGCAGCAAATTCTCACATTTAACCCCTTGACGCCTGAATTTATTTAGAATTATATTAAAAAATTAATTCTTGTGTTTTTTGCTTTCAAATTGATGCTAAACTAAGAGGAGTTTGTTAATTTTTCTGTAGCACGTACAATAGATATACATTTAGGTATGATGCAAATTAGCAACAACAGGCGTTAATGCTTAAATGCATTAAGAATACTTTTTTTTCCCAAATTCATTAATGTGCATCCTCATTTATTTCATAAAAACAGCCACAAAATTGGCTTACAACCATTACATTGTAACAACAACACTTTGACCGGTCCGACGAGAAACCGGTGCTTGCAAAAGGTTTCCAGGTGTGTGTTGAATATGCACAAACCGGCATCAGAGGAATGCATGCGCGATTCGGCTGCAATGTGGATTAAAGCGGTATGATGTGAATTCCCAACAATCGGCATTAAGGGGTTAAGAATCTGGAGCCACTAAACGTTTGGTATGATTTTTAACAACCTATTAAGAATAGTTTAGTGGTTCATTATTTAGTGGTTGCTTCATTCAGCTATTTAATTAATCAGCTGTTTGTTGCAGCTTTACAGTAAAAGATATGTGACACCTAATGCACATCTATGGCGGCAGAAGATCAAATGCTCAAAGTACATTATTTTGCTTCAAAGTGCTTTTGAAATAGTTGGCGATAACTGACTGGCCACCCTTCTTTTCTTCAGACAGGACTGTTCAAGCTGTACGACGAAGAGTTTTTTATCCAACCCCTGGAGAAGACGAGCGATGAGACGTCAGCGCCGCAAGCTCACGCCATCTACAAACGCCACGTGTCCCCTCCCGCCTGGAGTCCGGTCGTACAGCCCGTCTCAGAGAAACAAGCTCTCAACGGCACCTGTGGAGTTAAGGGTAAATCACTGCTCACACACACACACACACACACACACATCACATGTAAAGCGGCACTTGAAAATCATGACTTAAAACTTCTTGTTATCAGTTCTTTGAAACTGTGTAATAAGATGCAGTCAGATAGCACGTGCGGATCATTCAGCATAAGTAGCCAACATCATGCCAAGTCTTATCCACTAATTACACATAAGACACTGAGCGCAGACTGGGGAGGATGACTGGTCAAATATTTTGTCTCTCTCATGAGCCTGTCTGCAGCTAATAATCTGCAGAGGTCGGAAGAATAAAAACTTTGAGGTGAAGAAGCTCATAAATTAGCTGCTTAAAATTCTGAGGGTGTTTAATTGACCCTGAAAGAAAATTGAACATCCTAGAAAGATCAAAAAAGATGGGCTTTGAGCTTGTGAATAAATTATCAGGAATTTGCACATAAAAAAAAAAAAAAGCTCTTCCTGACATCAGTGCAGTGGTGTGCCAGGACCAATCAGGCTCAGCCATGTGTGGGCTGCTGAGGAGAATGAAATGGATTTGATGCAGTAACACGTTTCAAACAAGTTGGGACAGGAGCAACTAAAGACTGGGAAAGTTGTGGAACGCTCTAAAAACACCTGTTTGGATCATTCCCCAGGTAAACAGGTTGATTGGTAACAGGTGATTGTATCATGATTGGGTATGAAAGGGGCATCCTGGAAAGGCTCAGTCGCTCACAAGCGAGGATGGAGGGAGGTTCACCACTTTGTGAACACATGATTGGATAAAGGAGATTAATACATGGACTCAGGAACAAAAAGAAATGGACAATCAACACTGTCTAGAAGAAAAACAGACAGTGTGCCCCAAATTGTATTTATTTTACAGGTTAGGGGTGGCCGAGCAGAAGAGTGCGTCATATAGATAAAATCACACATATGTAATTGTATATGGGAAGGTCAGTTCTATAAGATCTATGAGATAAACTGCAGTAAATGAGCAAATGGGACAAAAATACCCTGAAAAAATTTATCCAATTTCACCCTGAGATCAATTAAATATTTCTGGATCGGAAGTCTTATCATTTAATTAGGGAATATTGTACTGAAATCCATTATTGCCCACAGTGGTTGGTAAAATTGCTTGGACCGGCCTGATATAACCAGTCTCCCCCTCTTTCACAGCAAAGCACTTTACCCAATAACATGAAATCATCATTGTCGTTGTTAATAGAAAAGAATAACAGACAATTAAGAATGTATGGCATCAATTAGCGCATTCACCAGCAGGTAGACGGGGGCCATTAAAGCTACAGACGGGCGTTCGTGTTTTGATGTTTAGGTGAAAATGCAGATTATTCCATGAGGCAGTGACGAAGGCTGTCATTTCTGAGTGTGTTATTCCCTCAAAAAACAACACCGGTGATCCATTGTGTTACTCAAAGTGGGTAAACATCGAGGTTGCCTACCTTATCACTTAAATTCATTCCTATTTATCATTTGTTATTCAAGCACCTACTGTATCAGCCTGATATTTGATAAGGAGAGGAAGAAGAGGCTCCGTGCGGGTTGAGGCCTCGAGCCAAGAAAAACGGGTGTATACACTGGAGAGAGTGTGAAAAGTGAAAAGTCATCCCTCGTGTGCTTTGCTTGACACACTCTGCCTCGGTAAGAAAGTTTTAAACGTCTATTTCCATCTCCCGTCTCCAGATTCCCATCAAAGTTTTGCAGACATGGAGAGACAGCGGGAGCGATGGGAGCACCGCCAGCAGAGGAGACGGAGGAGGATTCATCAGCGCTCAGTCAGCAAAGAAAAGTGGGTGGAAACGCTGGTGGTGGCTGACCCGAAGATGGTGGAGTATCATGGGAGCAAAGCTGTGGAGAGCTACATCCTGGCTGTCATGAACATTGTAAGCATTTGACATTTACCGTAGCGTGAACAGAACATCTGAATCCACCGTGTTTGAACCACAGTTCAAACCATTTGTTGGATATTTTGACGCTTTGGAAGAAGAAAAAAAAACACTTTCTTGCTGAGTTGAATGAGAAGACTGATACAGCTCTCATGTCTGAATGCTACATATGAATGCTGAGCTTAGCTTAGCTTAGCATAAAGCCTGAGAGCAGGAGGAAGCAGCTACAGGAAGCCTGGCTCTGTCCACAGTTAAAGAAAAATGCCTCTAAAACTTCTGCACACAGACCAAAATGCAAAAACAAATGTTTCTCCTTGTTCTCCGTCTTTATGCTAAGCTAAGCTAACTCCTGGTTGTATCTTCATATTCAGCATGGTATCGACCTTCTGGTGTGGAATTCCGTTAAAGTTGCACCCCTGTAGTTTAGCGGATGAACAAAAGGCCTGTCTCTGTACGGTGGCCAAGAGAGCTCAATGCAAGTCACCAGCAAATGACGAAAACATCTTCATCACTTTGTCAATACGTATATAAAAAACTGCAAATAAATAAAACACAAGCCAAATTAGAAATGCATAAACACAGTGGAAATGAGATCAAATGCAACAGTTTTTGGGT
This sequence comes from Chelmon rostratus, assembly GCF_017976325.1. Lineage (NCBI taxonomy): Eukaryota > Metazoa > Chordata > Actinopteri > Chaetodontiformes > Chaetodontidae > Chelmon > Chelmon rostratus. The sequence goes on along the minus strand of NC_055658.1, from coordinate 28,378,447 downwards.
GAACGCTAAAAACTGACGCACATGTCTGAATGCATGATTTGCTAAAGTGTGATAAAAATTAGCAAATGATGTTGCTTTTCATGTGATGAAACCTGAGCCGGCTCCAGTCACTGAAATTCATCGTGGATCGACTCTACGCTTCACTGATCATTCATGTTCAGCGTTCTCACTGTTGTCCATCTTATATAAAAATAATCCTGCAATAACCTGTAAAAATCTGCTATTAGAAGAGAAGCAGTATGTTTGAGCATCATCCCACATGTTTTGAAGGTTTCTGCTGCTTGAGACCAGATTCTATCTCACTTCTTCCATCCTGGCGTAAGGTAACACACGGATGAATTCAGCTTTTCTCCTCGATCTTTTCCCCCCTCGCCGTTCACAATTAATGTTCCCTCTACCTCCGAGTGAGGGGTTAAGTAAACTGACTCCCTGTCTGTTATTGACTAGCACATAAGAGCTTTTATTCCCAAAATACACTGATGGCTGCTCTGACCGCAGCTACTGAAAGTGCTACCAGAGGACAGAAAATCAGGAAAGGGAATTCACTGACAGAGAAGCCCGCGGATTAACCGACTTAACAGACAATAATACACAGAGGAAGCGGCCATTATTCCCCACATCCTCTCATGGTTCTTTTTTGGAGTCCTCTCCACTCCGGCTTTGAACTTTAAGGCCCCAAACGATTCAGTTTCGTGAAAACAATCTTGCACAGCATCACGGGAAACAACCTCTTACCCGTGTCCAAACAATAAGTAATGGCATCATCTTCCTCAGCCGCCAGCTGCTCCATTGTCTCATCACAGACGCTGTCTTGAAGTCTTCAGCCTCACGAGAGGTTCATGTTTTTACATTCTGCCGCACTGTTTGAACCCAGTGGTTTGATTCACGGCCAGGGAAGTGGAGTGGAGTGGAAGCTTTCTTTTACACGATGATCTTATGGCTAATTATTGTATTTTCTTTGGAATAGTTATTATAACTACATGTCAGCAGCAGACAAACAGATACATAAAGAAATACAGATACACACAGACAGAAAGAAAGATGCAGCAGAGATCTAAAAAGCGCCACTTACCCTGTAAATGAACAGCATGTGTGGGCATGAGAGGAAACTAAAATCAGCAGCACATTGTTGCGGGGAAAAAAACAAAATCTTTAAATAGCTGCAGCTTTATTTTTACTCGTTGAAGTTGAAACAGACAGACTGAGTGTCTACTGTTGCCGATAAGCTTTTAAAAACTGTTGCAAAGTTGGTTCAGCAGCAAGATGTGCGCCGCAAACATCTGAGAATGAGCCCGTGAGAGGCCGCAAACAGCGTTTCCGTGAATTCGGTCCTTTGTGTGTGTCGAAGCCGCTCAGCCTCGGTTACACAAGTCGTACAGAAGCTTTAGTGTGTCCACGTTTGGGCCGACAGCGGGGAAAATGAAACCCGTGTTACACGAGTGTTGCTTCTAAAACTCTAGTAACTGAACTGTCATCAGACTCGAGTGGTTATTTATCGGTGCAGTTATTCTTAGCGCAGAATCAGGTTCCCTCTCTCTGGCTCTTTGGCATCGATCTGCTGCAGCTACGGTGTGTTTGAGTTCATCAAGCTGTCGCTGATGAAGTCTTACAGCCTGTGTTGAAATGTCGATGGAGAGCTGGAGCCTCATGACCTGTGAAGCACCTGCAATGAATGAAGGGATTGCGTGAATTATAGTGTAGAATGGTGCTATTTAAAATAAATCTAGTGTTTTGCACACTCGTTGCCGGAGATGAGCCTGTCACATTGGAAAGTGTCTGACTCCGGCCCCTCAGTGACATCAGACAGGTGTGCAGGGTGGAGATTCAGATGGCGTCCAACAAGCTGACATGCGTTTTTTTTTTTTTTGAGGATCACTGACGCCTTTACGGTCTTCCCTTTTCAAGCATCTTTATGTTTGTAGTAGATGCATTTATGGTCATTTATCTGTGCAGTTTTTTGTTCCAGCTTCATCTATGTCTTTAATTTCAGCTTCCCTTTTCTTGACTTTGTTAAACACATCAGTTTTAGTCAAAGGTTTGTGTTTTCTCTGTCCATAAGATAGATAGATAGATACTTTATTCATCTCCAAAGAGAACTTTGCATAAAGCCTAAACTGTCAACAGCTGAAAAAAACAATTTCTGCCTTGTTTTTAGGAATAAAATGTTATATAAATTAGGCTGTGAATGATGTCAACAAAGCAAAACCTTTTAGAGCACACATGCGAATGAAAGCGTAACGGTGCCAGTGCTGCAGAAGTGGAGTACAAGAACAAACTCATCCATTATTTTAAAATTTCCTACATTTTTAGACAGACTGCACGATAGATATCACCGTTAAACTTCCCTGTTTGATTATTACATGAAGACAGTTATTTTGTAGTTTGATGTTTAAATATGCAAATGAGACGTTATCTGTTAAGTATGTGCTGATTTGCATAAATGTTCAGAAAATCAGAACTAAAATAAACAATTATATTTGTATTTTTGTCTCCCCGTTCATCTGAAAGGCGACATGTTATGGAAGCAAAATAGCCACAAAATTGACAATGATGCAGTTCCTCAAATGACCACTTGAGGCCGGCTCCCCATAGACCTCCATATTAAGAAGCCCAACTTCACAGCAGAAATTATATTAAGGCTTAAAGTTATGCATAATTCTGGGCATGGCTGCTTTAAGCCGCTTGGTTTCAGCAACCAGGCTTTAGCTCCACCGGCGCTCCACCTCCTCTGCCAAGATGGCGACAGCCAGCGTCGCTGTCACTGAGCTTCGCGGTGCCTCTTCAGAAACCCGTGGGTGACGTTGTGGAGACTTCCACCATGTTTCATACAGTCTTTGCTCCGGAGTCAAAGCCAATTATGTTTTTTCTAGGGTGACCGACATTCACGTGACAGAAATACAGTGTTTCATGTTATTATCTGTGGCAGTGGGTGATGAAGCTCACAGGCTCACAAGCTTTTCCCAGAGAATTTAATGAGACCTTTATTATAACAGATCAACAGTGCAGGTCCGGTGTTGCACCGTGTGGAAGCCTCTGCTGAGCCAGTTTCAGCTCACAGATCTTTTCACCTCTGACCTTTGTTTCACGGTTCTCGCTTCTCGTTTCGCCGTGCGCTGACCTTGATCCTTTGCTGCTCTCTGGTAATCGACCCCATAGTGCTTCCTGTCCGTCCTGTCCTTTATAAAGCAAAAAAGAAATATCCAAACAGAGAAGACGACACTCTGAAAGAAGAGATGAGAGAGAAGGAGAAAAGAAGAGTTTCTGTAAAGGAAACTGTTTCATTCTTTGTTTCTGTTCACATTTATGCATGCTGTTCGGCCTTGAAATGGAAATAAGTCCCAAAGTTAGACGGTGGAGCGATGGCGCTGACTTATCACTTACATTCACGTTCTTCTTTGTAGATGTATTTTTTGATCTGCGGCAGCGGTGGTTTCTCTTGCATCTCTGTCGTGGTTACACCATGTTAAAGTGCTGGTTATGTGGGGGGACGCTATATTTTGAAATACCAACATTTTCCCATTAGGATTATTTTTATCCACCCAGTGTCATCGTAGGTCGTAATCATGTGACGTCCAAACATCTAATGGATTTTTTTTCTTTTTCCAGGTGGCTGGTCTGTTCCGAGATGCCAGCATTGGAAACGCCATCAACATTGTGGTCGTTCGACTCATCCTACTGGAGCAGGATGAGGTAAAAACGTGTTTATGTTGATGAAATGTGTTTAGTTGGAGAACCTGTCCGGTAACTTTATATTAAAGTACACACATCCACCATTAACTAGTTTCTAATTTGCATGCATATTGGCTCTTTGTCAGTCTTTATAAAGCACTTATGAATGCCTTATTCTGGGTTTAGGGCATTAGGGGTCATGCAAAATGATAAATATATATTAAACATTATTCTTTTACACTAATATATATTATATATGTACGGTATTGCTGTGTAGCCCTTTATGATACCTGATCCACGAGCGGCTTATCCATTAGCGGAAATGGCAGTTCATTTATTTTGTGACACATACATGGTGAACTGAAACTATGCATTTGAAGAGTGACACCAACTTGTTTTAATCCAGTATTTCAGTATTTCATTATCAGTTTTTGTCACTTTCGATATTTAATAATCTAAACACAAGATAGGATAAGCAAAATCCAGTGAATTGTGTTCCCCACAGGGGTTAATTGGTGTCATTTTAGGGTTAATGGTGCTAATTAACACATCGTAAATACATTTATGCTTTGTACATAAAACAATTGCGAATGTGGAACTTCTTCTGAAAGTAAAACAAACCTGAATGTCACCATATTAGTGTGACAGGCAGGTATTTTAAGGCTGACAACCTTCACACATAGAGCTGCTGTTAATCCCATTCATAATGACTCAGATTCAGACTCAGGTTATTGCAGTTCAAGATCATTTCTGCTTCTGTGTTGTTGGCAGCAGTCAACACAGATTATTATTTATAAGTTATAAGAGGTGAACAGAGCAAGTCAGCTAAAACTAATATAAGTGTAACAAATGAGTAAACTGAGAATGTGACAAATCAGGATGAGGAAGGATAAGCTCATGTGCATGACTGGCTATTCTGGTGACCATGCGTACAAGCTGAAAAGCATATACAAAGAAATATGTCCTGGAACATGTCCAGCTGACAGGGCTGATGTGAGAGGGGCAGCGTGGCCAAAGGTTGACGCATGCAGCACAGTGACAAAGTGATTACCTCACTTTCGTCTGAATGACTGTTATTAGGACCCTCTAAAAGGCTGCGCCGAATGCAGCGAGCAGAGATGCCACAGTTTCGCCAATCCTAGAGCAGTCATCTTCTCTTCCCATCAAATACAACCTGTATTTTTCTTCAGTGACGTGCGTTAGCTGCTAATTTCGACTTGTTCCTTCTCTTCCCTCCGTCTCGATGTGGCGTGTGGAGAACAGGATGACTTAAAGATTACACACCACGCCGACAACAGCTTGAACAGCTTCTGCAAGTGGCAAAAGAAACTCAACATGAAAGGAGATGAACACCCGCTGCACCATGACGTGTCAGTTCTGCTCACCAGGTAAACAACAGCTCACCGTGTATTGATTAAGACTTCCAGGAGAGAAAGCTCACTTCGTTTTTATTGACTGACCCATTTGGATGGTTGCAGATGGACTAATCAACACTGCACTCACCTGTATCACAAATGTTCTTCGTGCTTTGAGATCTGACCGTCGAACACTATCCAGCAAGTTATTGCCCAGAATGCAAACCTTTCAGTGAAAATCTCCTGTTATTGCTGAAGTTGGAGCATATTTATGAAGTGAAAGGAAATATCTGATGGTCCAGTTGTGACTATTTTCACTTCCGAAGCTCCACGACCCCAAACTCAAACTGTGCAACCAGGAAGTGGACACAAACCTGGTTTAAGTCGGTTTAACATAATGGAGCAGATCTTTACAGTAATACTGAAACTTTATATGCACTCATGAATGAATTTGTTTGTTCTTTTATGTCTGTTTTTGTTTAGTTTAGCGTTTATTGAGGTAAACCCCCCTGAGGCTAACACATTATTCCCATTATTTGCATGAGAGAAAGTGGCTTCATTTTGTGAGTGAATGAGGAACAAACACATTTACAGGACGAGGTTGTTGGTACAGCAGAAACCTAAATCTTGGACTGAATGGAGATATTTTTGATGCTTTGGCTCTGTAAATGAGGGTTCGTGTGTTCACATCAAGTCAAACTGAAGTTATACAACTTCTTACCTGCAGGAAGACATCTTCTCTGTTTCACAAGAATAGAGTGGAGGTGGAAAAATGTTCCTTTCAGAGTGTTGTATGTCTCCATCACTTCACTGTTGTCCTTGATAGTCATCAGCCACAGATAGTATCTTCTACACGATGTCCGTACAGGAGGCAGTGCACCTGCAGTTGTAGTGCAGTTGGAAACAGGTTCACTCAAAGTGCAGCAGTGCAAAGTGAGTTGTTGGTATTTGTGACAATAGACAAGGCAAATTCAACACTTGGAGCAAACGCAAAGCAATGACAGAATAATGCTCAGAATATAAATGAACTATTTAATCACACAATCTCCAACGAGCGGATTAATTTAAATCGACATTAAAAAATAAATATTGCATTTGTTTGCAAATCTGCAATCTGGTCCTGACGGTATCTGTTATCCACCGCTGCTCTATGCCGTGTGAAAAGCTTTTCCTTCAGCTCATTAAATCTCTGCAGCCTTCTGAAGTCAGCAGGACAGATATGCTGATAAACCCGCAACCTCTGATTAGAGATGTGCTGCAGCAGAGCGCAGTGCCGTTCTGCACGTTTGCCCATTGTATTTACCTACATTATAGGCTGCTGCAGCACGCACGCATACATATACCTGTACATATACATGCATATTTATAAAATGCATATATGAAAGTACAATTCATTAAAATATGTCTTTAAGGTATAAGACAGCACATATGAAATGATAATTTTTTTATGTTTGTGAAAGATATGCTGGTATAACATTTACTGTACATATATGAAATTTTTCCCAGCGTCAGCAGGGTTGCTGCTCTGCAAGTTAATTACATTGCAAATGGAGTGTGACAGTTTGTTTTCCTAAAGCCTGAAAGTATGGACTCTATGCATTTTCAGAACTTTACTTCTCTGGAGCATGCAGTCGGTGGTTTGATTTAAATACAGAATACAGGAATTTAATACATGTATAAAAAGCGAACAATGGCTGAATGATCAGTGAGACAGTTTGTGGCAGATGTGATGTTTTTTGAAGCAGACCCCTTTTTCCTTTCCCGCCGCCTATTCTTTCACCTCCCACCGCTTTTATCTGTTCTTCATCACCTCATAATTCAGATGTGTAATTCCTTGTTGCCCTCCGTGTCAGCCGACATCTGACCGGCTCTCTTCCGTCACTTGTCACAGGAAGGACATCTGTGCAGCCATCAACATGCCTTGTGAGACTCTGGGTCTGTCGCACGTGGCGGGGATGTGTCAGCCGCATCGCAGTTGCAGCATCAATGAGGACACGGGCCTCCCATTGGCCTTCACTGTGGCTCATGAGCTGGGACACAAGTAAGGGATCACAACACACACACACACACACACACACGACTGTATAGCATTCTGAATTATGTTCACAAATAATCAGCAGAAAAAAAAAGCACTTGAACTTGAACACTTGAGTTTTCTGTCGTTATTTCAACATCACCATTGAACTCAGATTAATTAACCTAAATGCAGTTGACTGTCTCACACAGCACATACGAGGTTTACAATCCGTGCGTCTTTCAGGCTGACTTCAACGTCGCCAGCAGACTTCATCAACTTAACAAAGCTAGCTGATTACCCCGACACTCGGTTGCACATTATTTTATCATATTTCAGCTTCTTAATTACCTCTTTTGAAATGCGTGAGGATCTATTTTTCCTCAAGTGACCTCACAATAAACGTGGCAATAAAAGGAAATAAATGGCGATTAAACAAAGAAAACCACACAAGCTTTCTCAGAAAGAAACAAGCATGATGTTGACGCTTCATGAAAAGTTGACCAAGAGATCATTAAAGGTACATGAACATAATCTTAATGTCACGTTAACCTTCTTCGTGCTCAAATCCACCAGAGAGCGTATAGCGCTTTTTTTTCCAATAAAAAAATTAAAATCACACTTTCTGTGCAAACCCCCTTTTTTAAAAAAAATCACCAGAAAGACACATTTAAGAACTGAATTTATCAGTTGAAACTCTAATTTCTTCAAGTTTCTCTCTTTAAAAGTTAAATAAAGATGACAAAGAAGAGGAATTGTGGGTTTTTCATGTTCACTTATTTTCCACCGGCCATTAGTAGAAATGCTTCCACAAAGTCGGCTGCTGCATTCTCGCTGCCGTCGTTCTTGTTGCTGAGCTTCCTGCCTTGAAAAGACACGAGCATCCATTAAGCCGCCGCAGCCTTTTTAAGAGGCAGAGATGAGTCAGAACAAACGCAACATGCAGTTAACAGATGTACAAAAATGTCAAGGACAGCTTGTTTTACCTTTGTTTCCTTAATCACTGCTGCGCACACGTTGCTTTGTTGCACTGATTTTGTGGCTGCACCCACAGAAAAATGGCTGAAATGTTTAATGTTTAAGCATTTACCAGTGCAGCCACAGGCAGACACATGTATTTTTTGTTGCAAATTGTTGCTTTGCCTTGATGTATGCTTCCATTTTGTGCCCACTCACTTTAATTTGACTTGTGTGGGATGTGCTTTTATGTCACAGCTTTGGGATTCAGCATGATGGCAACGGTAATGACTGTGAACCCATTGGGAAACGACCTTTCGTCATGTCTCCACAGCTCCTGTACGGCACCTCCCTGCCCAGGTGGTCACGCTGCAGTCGCCAGTATATCACCCGCTTCCTCGAGTGAGTGCCAGAAATGACGTGTGACTGAGTGTGTGTGTGTTTTAAAGTCGGGGTGCTGTGAACAACAGTGAACATACTGTACCGTACCTCTGCTGCACTGCTGTGTTGCTCCTCTGCAGTGTTTTTGCCTACATTGATCTTTGTTGGACAGATGACAACACTTATTTTGTCCAAACTGGCCATTCAAAGAGCAGCAGATACAGTTTTTAATTCTTATGTTTTGGTGCAATGATAGCAAAGAACAACTGATTAAAGAAATTCCTAATTTTGGTAATAATTTTATTGAAGGTTTGTCCATTTAAAAGGAGCTTAAGGACTCTAAATGCCCGCTTTTTCTCAAGCTGACACTACAGCTAGATAAAAATACATGCTTGTACATTATACATGCTATATCTGTGTATAGTACAGTGTGTGTCAGTCAACCGTACAGTCAGCTGCTCCTGTCAAAGACTGGCGCTGGCTTCAACAGGACATGTGTTGAGTGTCTGAAATAGTTCACTATAGTTGCCCCAGTTTCTCCGCTCCAAGCATCTGGAATTCATTCAGTGGGTGTTCAGATTCTTGACAGCGCTGTAGCTTCTTGAGTCCTCTGTGGAACAAAAGGGCCGCGGGGTGATATTTACACTCGTGGGAGTTTGTTCCACAAAGGCTACTGCTTTGTGTGTTTGTGTCTGCGTGTCCGAGCCGTCGTAATTAAAACGAAGCCAGGCAGAGCAGCCCCAGTCCGTAAGAAAGCACCGCTTTTCCACGCATTTTTAGATGAAAGTTTAACAGTGGCCTGCCTGTGTTGTGTAAGACTGTGTGCTGGTGTTGAACTCCTGCAGGACAGTCAGTCAGCAGAAATGTCTAAACTACTGGATGCACTGCCGTGACATTTTGTACAGATGGTGGGGCCCAGAGGATGAACCATAATGACTTTCGTGATCCACTGATTTTCATCTAGAGCCACCAGCAGGTCAAAACTTTCACTTAATACAGTGCAGTATCTTAACATCTACTAGAATTGGAAGGGCAGGACATTTTAAACAGACATTAATGATCCCTGGATGATGAATTGTAAAGATTTTGGTCATTCTCTTGACTTCTACTCTAACCTGGATTTTCATATTTATGGTTTCAAGTGAAATGTGTCTACCACTATTGGATGAATTTCCATTAAATTGGGACAGTTACTGCTGTTCTCTGCGGATGATCCTCTGAGATTCATCCAGCGGCATGTCTGAATTGTACTTTTCTCCAGTACTTTATTTCCATACCTGCAAAACAGTCCCATCAGCCTCAGCTGCTGTTCGCTGCTAATTCGCAGATGTTGCATGCAAGCATTATGCATGCTAAGTATTAGCATGTTAGCATTTTCATTGTGAACATCCTCACAAAGCAGCTAGTGTGGCTGTAGACTCTCAGTCTTACTTCCTGAAGTAGGAGCAGTGTTGGGAAGCAAGTTTAAGTAAACTTCTCTGCAGCGTGATTGCGCCGTGGCTGTTTTCTGAAGCAGACAGCTTTTCAGCAGCTCAGGTCTTTTATTGATAAAGCAGCGCAGTAGCATCGACGCAAGCTGCATTTTCAAACGCAGCGGAGCCTCCTGCTGGTGTCTGAAATTAAACTGCTCTGCTCGTCAGGATGTGACGCGTGCACATGATCCAGAACAAATCATCCTGCATTACGATAAAGATGGATTCGGAAAGGTCTAAATGGAAACAGAAATTGACCGTTGAAAGGAAAAGAGATCAAGAAAACATGACGCCTTCCTCCCACCACCTCCCCGCTGGCGTGTCCCTGTTCACGTCTTATCTCTCACTGCCCTGTCTTTTGACCTCCACATCCAGCCGGCCAATCCAAAACCACTAAATCTGCATTGATCATTTTCTTCACACGAGACTTGACTATTGATATTTATCTTCTCATCTCCTTCTTCTAAATGCCAGCTGGTTTATCTCGTTCACTGGCTGCGGGACAAGGCTTCTATTGTAAACGGCTTCAGTTGTCCTCTTCGGCCTGTGCAGCTTCAGAGGTTTGCTCCGTAGGTGTTATTTTACGTGGAATGTGGAAGGTCACCCTGAGCTGAGTGGTTTAGATATTATCACAAAGACGGGCTGCTCAAAAACAGAGCCACCCTTTAATGTGATTTAAATTCCTGAAAGGCTATAGCAACAAAGTGGAGGATCCTCGGTAGTTGAAACAAACAGTTAAACCCCGGAGATATCTCACACACTGCATCGCATATATGATCCCAGCTCATGTATTGATTGGAAATTAATTTTGGGGTGAATGGATTCGGAAAGCAGTTCATTAATTGGCATAAACATTTCCAGGAAAGCCGGCTTCCACAAAGACTGCAGTCGAACCTAATTTACCCTCTGAGCTGCCTTTCAGTCCGGAAGCACTCATGGAGAACATTTTAATTACTGCTGTTCAATAGTCAGTGTGAGGTCATCTCAAATTAATGATTTTGTTGTGCTAAATAATCGGCCTTCGCATCTTTAAATGTGATGTGTTCATCTTTTTAATCTTTATGTTAATCATGGGGATAAAACAATGATGTGTGTCACTCAAAAAAAGTGAAAATGTAGTATTTTATGTAGCGGCTTGGACTCAGTTCAGCATTTGAAAACATATTAATCATACAGCGTTCGCTGGAGTCATATTTTTCGATTAACAATGGATGAAATGACTATGTAACGTGATGTAATGTGAAACAGTTCACTTGCAGTGACAAACCAACAGAAAATCATCATGCAGCACAGACGATGAGGGAAAACATCCTGTGCAGTTATTTACATCTCATCAGCAGCAGTTTGGACTGAACAAAGCAAATAAGATGCAGCTTGGACGTCGTCCCTCGCGAGTGTGCTCACACTTGGCTTTGACAGTGCAGCCTGATAGCAGTTTGGCCATTTAAGGTCACGAATGCAGTCTTATCACAAAGTTCCCATTTATTTAATGACCACACAGCTCATCATTATTAGCCCTCGTTATGGAGATTTGGGTGCAGGCTAATATTCCTGTGACAGCCCCAAAGAGTCAGATGATTCATGTTCACATCAAAGATGACAATGAACCCAGCTGGAAAAATATTCTAAATTATACTTTTTGAAGGATGTACTAAGTACACTTTGTGCTGTTTTTGTCACCTTCAGGTATGCTTGAATACCACTTGAGTGTTACCTGAGTATCGTGAATAGTACGATTAATTGGCACAGCTTTTTTTCTTGAAGTGTACTGAAGTACACCAGTGAAAATCAGGATTCATGAGCATTAGTGCAGTTGTATTATAGCATCACTGTGTTGGAAGTATACCTAAATAAACTTAAAATGAAGTACACTTTAATTAAAAGTGCTAATACTGTATAACGTTTATAAAGGTCTTAAACATGCGTATTCTATTCATAGGTGCACTTTACCATTAAAAGTTTATTTGTAATTCATATCACTTTTACACTAAAGTACTTTCAAATACCACCTTAAGTGATGCAGAATTAGTGTATTCGTGTTTAATACATGTAAGCAGAACTTGTACACTTTAAAAAGTTAAGCACAAAAATTATACGACTTTTCTGTACATCAGTTATATTTCTAATAAACTAAAGTGTACGACTTTTTTACGACCTGGGCAGTTATTCCACATTGTGAGGGATTTAATGCCTTTAGGTTCATGTTTTAAAGTGTAATTTGGTATTTATTGATTTATTGATTAACAGCTTGTAGATATGTATGTTTGAGGTTTGCGTGCTGTGAAGACCTGATTATCTTCCACCTTGTCATCTCTACTGTGACGAGGCTAGGGAGCAGGGCCCGAAATGCAGACAAACAGACGTGGGAAAGGTGGCTAGGTGAAAGTTTATTTAGGCAGCGGTAAGGGGGGAAGCGTAGGTTGAGGTGGTGTCTCCAGACACAGGGAAGGCAGGGGAGGCAAGCAAGCAGGCGGCGAGGAAGGTAGGCCGTGTGGCACAGCGGTGGCTCGAGCTGACTGGTACAGGTGCTGGGTGGCTTGAGGGTAACAAGTTGGATCCTGAATATAGAAAACACAGGTAAGTACAAGAAATCACTAGCAAGGCACTAGCATACAATCTACCACAAGCCGTGACAATCTGGCAGCGAGAACACCGGCGGGCCCGCCTTAAATTAGCTCCTGATGAAGATCAGACACAGGTGTGTGCAGCCAGCTCCTCCTCCACCCCGCAAGCCACACCGAGACTGTCAGAGAGTCTGTGGCACCTAACTTTGCGCTGCTTTCACAATTATTACAGCATTTAGTTAAATTGGCTGTGGTAATGAAAAGCTATAATGAGACAATTAACTTATAATTTAGCCGTGGCCTTTTCCATCCTCTGTAAGTTGCTCTCCAAAGCGAATGTCATGACCAGTTTCAGACTTCATCCGTCCTCGTTTCTCTCAGTGCAACTGTGCTCATCATGTCATCTAATACTAATATAAGTAATGACTGAGATGTAGAAAGTTAGTCAGTATGCAACTATAGGTGTGGACTAAATGTTCCTGTTTGTGCTGGTAATAGCTTAGAATCTAAAAATATATCCAAGGTGTGTTCATAAGTCACAGAGAACATTACAGCTACATATGTAGGGGATGGTTAAGCGATCAGTGACGGGTCAGAAATTAAACTTGCCATGTCAATTTACGTTTTAATTTTGTGAGCGCGTCCTTCCGCCTGACGTGTCCGTGCTGCTTTCTCTTGGGGAAGAAAATGAAATAGCTTTTAATCAAATTCCTTTTGAATGAGAGACTTCATTGAGCCTGCAGGTTTTAATTAGACGCATACTCTTAATGTTTTTTTGACTGAACTTGCTGAAGTTGTCAACGAACACTGGAGGAATGTCACTGCCATTTACATTACGGAGTGGAAAATTAATTACAGTGCATCCTAACAAAGCAGAATCAAAGCAGCGGGCTATAATGTTGAAGCAACCCTTTCACTTAGAAATTCATTTTACATACGGCTCATTTGCATTCACGATTACGCTGCGGTGGCTGCCTGGATGATGTTCGCAGTCAGTTTGTTTTTCTGCACCGTGCTGTGTCACAGGGAGGCGGTCGAGGTGGATGGCGGGTGCAGGACTGTGACACCGGAATCCAGAGTGTGGTCACGTTTAGGCAACATAAGCACTTTGGTTAAAGTTCGGTTAAGATCGTGATTGCTGCTGATTTTTTCTGTATTAAAACAGACCCTGATTTTTCCCGAACGTCAACCAAGTGCTGCCAGTGTCTAAGCATAAATATAGAACAGTTACATAACGCTGCCGTCGCTATAATTGGATAGCGCGTTGCAAGATTGCAGAGTACATTAGATAGAAAATATAATTCAGTCGGCATCACTTTTCCTTCAGAACGAATTTGCTGTTGCTGATTACTTGCATGTAAACATAAGTAAGAGGAGACGGAGCTCTCAGGAAGATATAAATCTCATCAGTAAAAAAAAAAGGTTTTTAGCCACGATAGCGGCTGAATATTTCTCCATAACTATTGAATGGGTTGGCGTTAAAGTTTTGAGCATATTCAGGATCCCCAGAGGATGAATCGTTGCAACTTTAGGGCCGCTTGAGCTTCACGTTGGCTGTTTTGTGGAATATCTCGACAAATATTTGACACGTTTTCCTTGAAATTTGGTTCAGACCTGATCAGACCCTTCAGGATGAATTGTAATAACTTGCCCAAATGTTCGCTGCCGGTTTCGTTGACTTTGCGACCACAACCTGTCTGTGTTCAGCTCATTTATATGTGACTATGCAGAGAAAATAAACCATAATGCAGTGAGCTTGATTACATAATATACACAATATACTCCACCTGAGAAAAAACTTACTATTCTCAAAGTAGTACTCATAAAATTGTGACATTATAATTTTTGCCCTGTATGTCACATATATAAATCTAATCAGTAAAACTGCAGCGTCCGTCAGTGACAAGGCCTCAAGACGTTACCCACACGGGCTCCCTTGAAGCTCATCACTTTTGCTGTATTGTTGTCTTTTCTCTTTTGATTTTTGCACATTTTGTGCTCATGATTAATTCTAGGGATGTCTGACAGAAGGATTACTGCACTAATCTGGATTCTTGACATTACTCTTGTTTATTTTGGCGTTAAGAGGTCATTGCTTGCGTGCTGGTCCGCTGCAGTTCCCAGAGATCATTTTGTAGTCAAGCAGTGAAGCAACATGGTCAGCGGTTCTCAGATTGTCTGTTGATTCCTGTTTATTTATTTTAAGTAAATTTTGCTGCCACCTACGAGTGCATTACATATGATATTTTCTGGGAAAGTCCTGCCCATCTGTAACTGTTTATGACTAACTGCAGAAACAGAGAAAAACATATTTATACTGATAAAAATCTACTCTTTTTTAACCATCCACCCCCTCCTCCATCCCCTCACAGTCGCGGTTGGGGCTGGTGCCTTGATGATGCCCCGGTGAAGGAGAAGCTGTCTCTGCAGTCGGTGCTCCCTGGGGTTTTGTACAGCGCTGCCCATCAGTGTCGGCTTCAGTACGGATCTGGGTCCCTGCTCTGTGACGACATGGATGTAAGACGCTCTGTAACAGCATACACATACCAATAAATCCGTACACAGCTGTGTGCGGTTGTAAAGAACGTGAGTCTCTTCTTTCCTCAACTGTCCTCAGCTCTCTTCTCCACGGTTCATTGGATTTGACCTGAATACTCCTTCTACTCCTGCCTCCTGTCACAACATGTTTCTTTGTTTCCCCACAACCTCCTCCACTGTTCCCTGATCCCATTGTGTCTTCTGTGCAGCGTGCAGGAGCAAACTTTTCCATTCAATTATCGCACCACATTGTCAGAAATAGAAAAGCTTCCTTTTAAGACTCTGCATTATTGATGCACGACACTTGCAATATTCACCGCATGCAGCCCGAGTAACCTTCACCACAGAAGTAGGGCAGCAGGGATGCAACCTTAGAGACAAAACTCAAGGCAGAAAAGCTCCCAAAGCACTCTCCTCCCTGCACCTCCTGCTGCTGCTTTTCAAGCTTATTGCTACGATCAAGCAGTAACAACTGAAAGTGACATTTTTATCAGCTCTAATCTTTGCTCTTCTGGACTGTGCTGGCAGTAAGACAAGCGATTTTACAGTAGAGATAAAAGGGTGCCCTCCTTCTTCTCCAGGGGAAATGACATCCTCACAAAAACCAGCATGTTGGTCACAATTCAGTCATTTCACATAATAAGAAAATTAAACCATTTTGATGAGCTGCAACAAGTGTTTGAAGATCCTGATCTGCAGCCTAGCCCCTACTGTTAACTGCAGCAAAGGTTAAATGTGTCTTTATAGATGGTTTCTTCAATCTGTGGTGTCCACAACATGCACCATATGGATTATTTAATTACGAGTACTTTGAGTTTAATTTTTTCTGATACACTAAATGATTAAGTGTTGACAGGAACTATTTTCTGCATAATGGTTTCTTTTTGTACTTAAAATTTAGCTGATAAGCATACTTTTACTCTAGTAATGCATACATACATACATATACATCTTCCACTCACTTTATTGTGCGGCGATTGTCCAAAAGGCTTTAAATCCAGACTGGGACCAGTCAATGTCATGGAGTTGACATTAGTGCACTCTGTGCTAATCTGCCATTAGCAATTCATAAGAATGTAAATTCATATCCCACTTTAACAGTCTGACCTTTCAAATGTTAAATCTTTGAGAGAAAGTCTGAGTAATGAGCTCATTGTAACTTATCCTATTTCTATTAACTCAGACAGACTGGATGTGGAGTAGAACCGTAACACTGTGTCTTAGACCACATCCAGACTGACAGCAGCATTGTGTTAAAAGACATGTTGCTTTGGATGCATGTATACAGTCACCTGTAAAATAAATGATTAAAATGCCATTGAAGAAGCCCAGTTTGAGCCGTATATCAATTAATTTAATGATTATTACAGGATAATGGTAAGTGCTAACATGGAGCCTTTGCTTGATAAATAATCAAAATAACAAGACATACGGCTTATTATAACACATTTTGTTCAGCAGAGGGATAATGCAGTTGATAGACAGTATCGTATTTGCTTTAGTCTGTTTTTCTGTCTTGTTTTTCCAACTCAGTTATAAAAAGCACCTCTCAGCCGCTACCTGTTGGATCTGTAACATTACTGAATAAAGATTACAGATTGCTTCATGACTTCAGAAAGTGAAATATGATGTTTTAGCAACACGGTCAGTAAATGAAGCAGAACTCTGCTTTTTCCAGTGATCCTGGTTGTGCTTGAAAAGGACGAGTCCTTACGACAATATGTTATAATGGCGGTGATAACAGGGCGCATTTTCTCCTGCAGAAGGACATTCATGTTGTTGTACTCGGCTGCATGAAGAGTGACATAAATTGTCTCGAAGAAGAAACCAAGAGAGATTTTGCCAAGATTTTGGCTGGGAGCAGATATACAGTCCATCAGACCACAGCGGCGAGAGTGGCAAAAGATTCGACAGGCGGAGACCACACACACGTTCATTTTCCAAGCATAGCGTCCCAGCATGCACAGGTTTTACGAGCAGCCCCCGGGATAGAAAAAAACAGTGGGATACTCACAGCACCTTCAGTCTGCGGCTTTAAAAATCCACAAAAACCAGTCAAGTCTCGTGGTGTCTTACGTTGAAAATGCTGGCTGGCTGTTAGTTTAAAGGTACCTTGTAGAGTTTTCATGTAAACGAACATGCAGTAGCTACGTTAGCGTGCTCACCAAACTGTGTGGTGCATCATGGTGGTTCGTCCTTGAGGCCTAATTGACATACTGAAAGCATTTTCTTCCTCATAAACGGCTGTTTGCTGCTTGATATCAGTGTTTCTCCTTAAAAGCGTGGTGGAAAAGTGGAAAGCCGCTCGAAGGCAAAAGAAATCAACTCTAAAAGCACGTTTCCTGCAGGAACTCTGCCTCGTTCTTTACTATTTCCAACTCTGAGTCCGCAGAAGAAGAAGAAGAAGCTTTGGCTACTATGATCTTTTGTGTAACCCCAGAAATAATACTTGAGCTGAAATGACTATAAACATGTGTCCCTTTAGTCAGGCAGCACACGCTTGTATACTGTTCAATGTCAATAACTCCAGTTGTGAACGACCTTCCATCCAAGTGCTGCTGTGACGCCAGCTCTCACAAAGGGCTTTAAGTGTGAAGTTACATAGACGAGAGCTTTGTACAGGCACAGCCGTCAGAATGAACTGCAGAGAGAGACTCAATGGCACATCCCATAGTTTTGTGTCCTTGGTTAGAGGGATTACGTAAACCGCTCAATGCTCTGTCGGTTTGGGGACTTGGGAAAGTTTCCCTATTGATTTGTGTGTTTTTGCGTGACACACAGCGTGAGGAGGATGTCGGGGAAAGTCCAGATGAGTCTCATGAGAGGGGTGGCTCAGACTGATGTTCAGAAGCAGCAGTCTCCTCTGTGCCGTGTGAACGGCCACCGAAGCCTTTCCGCTTCTTTCGCAAGTTTATCTCGACATTGAGAGTCAACACTGGACGTGTGTTTCCACGTGTTATCATATTATATGGAAAATAAGTTAAACATTGCTCACAGTTCGTTGCTGTCTGAAAGTTCAAACGCTGAAATTGTTTGCAATTCAAAAAATCATTCTAATCTACAGAATGGTGATTTTCGCAGAAATGCAGAATTTACCTCCATCACAAATGTCACAAACAAGATTGGGCCGAGACTGTCGGACCACTCAGCCAGGAAACTCCTTTACAAGCTCAACATTTGACCTTTATGTGTTATCAGTCGTTACCCCTGTGGGAAATAAACATCTCCTTATTGGTCTTTTGATTTGTTATTGCTGCAAATACAGCCAGACTGATGTCTGTAAAAGTTCCTTTTACTTCCTCAGTGAGATATAAAATGTTAATTAGTGAGCCGTAGAGGTTCTGGTAAGCTTTTTGTTTTCACTCTCTCGCAGAGCCAGGCCAGCTGTTTCCTCATGTTTCCACACCAAGATAATTGGCTTCTGGCTGGAGCTTCATATTTATTGTATAAATCGTATTAATCTTCACATTTAACTCTCAGCCAGAAAATGTTGAACTTCTGATTTTAAGTGCAGATCTTACAAGGAAATATCCGACAGCCAACACTGTTGTTCTATAGTGCACAGAAATAATGACTGCTGGATAGCAGTCCTCGCTCCATCCTCGCTTGTGAACGACTGAGCCTTTCCAGGACGCTCCTTTCATACCCAATCATGATGCTATCACCTGTTACCAACCAACCTGTTTACCTGTGGAATGATCCAAACAGGTGTTTTTGGAGCGTTCCACATCTTTCCCAGTCTTTTGCTGCTCCTGTCACAACATGTTTGAAACGTGTTGCTGCATCAAATTCAGAATAAGCAGATATTTACAACAATCAATGATGAGCTCAAACATTAAATATATCATCTTTGTGCTGTTTTCAGTTGATTGTAGCAAATTATCCCGTTGTGTGTTATTAATGTTTCACAAAGCGATTTATTTGGAATCTGGGTTGTGTAACATTCATGCAGTGATGGTTTTCTGGGAGGTGGGAATGTGAACAATGAATGTGAACAATCCTTGCTGCTGCCTGTAATTCTTATCTGATCTGCAGTATCTGATGAGGTGACGCGTCTTATCACGCAAACACTCGGCTTTGTGAGTGCTTCACCCATTAATATTAATGACATCCTTTTCTACTTGAACTCCAGCGTAACTGTTGAATTCAGGAAATAAACCCGTGGAGAAAAAGCCTGTTTTGACAGATTAGACAAATACAGCCTGTACGGAGTGGATCCATAAACTGTGTTTGCTGTAAGATAAGTGATAGAAGAGCACTAAACAGTGGTATTTTTATTTTTAAAGCAAAATGCAAAAACAAGCTCTGTATACCTGCTGTCAGTTTAATCTCAGGTGAAATGCAGAGCTTCAGCCTCTCTGCTGTCTATTCGAGTGGGAACACTTCTGCTTGTACACTTAGAAAACCTTGAGCCGTGAAAACAAATGCATGTTGTGGAAATAAGACATAAATCTTGCTCTGCTTTCCCAGAATGTATGCAGCACTCTGTGGTGCACCGTGGGAACAACCTGCCACTCAAAGCTGGACGGGGCCGTGGACGGGACCAGCTGTGGAGAGGACAAGGTGAGTTATATTACATGAGCATGACAGGTATGATTTAGTCCTTGAGTGTTTGATTGCAAAAGGGAAAGAGAGTCCTGGGAGTTTTTTCATTTAGCAGTATTGATCTTTGCAAGTCACCATATGGACAGACATACACGGACAGTATTTTTGGTTAAGAAGGTTCTAAACTGAGTTAAATGACCCAGAAGCATCTCAGCAGCAGCCATGAAAAGAGCTGGACGCATTCCCTAAATGCTAAGGAAAGGTGCTTCAGTGCTTCCTTTCTTATCTTTATCTAAGTGTAGCAGACACTGGAGCATCCTGTAAGATAAGATAAGATAAAATAAGATAAACTTTATTTATCCCCAGCCGGGGAAATTTGGGCATTACAGCAGCATGTGAAAGCAGTGGGAAGAAAGAAAGCAGCAGAGGTAGAGAACATACAAAAAAAACAAAACAAAACTATATATGTGTACATATTATACAAGCAAAATGAAATTTGACTATATAAAAGAAAAATAAAAAATAAAAAATAATTAAAAAAATATGTATATACGTAAAATGTGTGTATTGCACCAGTAGCTGTGGAAAAAAACACTGTAAGGTGCCTTAAATGAATAGCAATAAATAGTGTTACTACTATTGCACAGAAGAATAAAATATACAAAACAGTAAATGATATGTAGCATTGCACAAAATGTAACAGGAAATATGTAATATTGCACAAAATGTATGGATATGAGCGTAGTTTGTCAAACAGCATCAACACAGTGTTATGTTATGTGATGCTGAAGTTGAATAATCTGATGGAATGAAGGACCTGCAGTAGCGTTCCTTCTTAAGTCCTTGAGAATCCTCACTCACATCCTTCCTTGACCTCATGACATTTTCCATTCAGGTCCAGGAAAAGCGTTTACAGCAAGACATAAGACGTAATTGTTTTGAGTAATCGGCCGCACCCCGACACACTTTTATTACCCGCAGATGTGTTACTTTCAGGCTGATGTGTGACCATGCTGCTCAGTTCAAAAGAGTGAAGGAAGGAAATGGTTCAATCAACACCCTGTAATAGCGTAATCGGTAAAAGTGGTAATGATGGGAGCATTAGGATGGTGTACGGAAACCTACACCATCACACACGGGTGCAGGATTCATGCCACATTGCACCAGTTGCTTCTGTGCTACTGTAACACCTTAAACCACCAGCGTTTAAGCTAAAAGATATAATCTGCAGGAGCCCTCTGTTACTGTTCAGAAGCAAACAGCGCTGTCCACCGTTTTCATAGCTTCCTCTTTAATGCGTGCCACTTATGCTCTGACACCTGCTCGCCACCTGTTTATAAAGTCCAGACCTCACCTGTGTGCTGTTACTGGCTGGGGTCTGCATACAACTTCCCAAAGGTTGCAGCCCGGAAATGTCCCGACCACAGCAAAATAGGAAGAAAACATGCAGAGAGTCTGAATACAGCGGCACACACTTCCAGTAGCAAGTGATGATTGAAAGGGAGACGTTTGTATGAGTCTATACATGTTTTTTAGCACAAAGAACAAACACACATGCAGCGATAGTGAAGTGAATCAGAATCCACAGACTGCAAACTGTTCTGTTGGTATTTCACATAATATGCTACATGCAAACCTTTAAGTGGTTTTGAGCCACAAGAAAGAACAAGAAGACAAATCTTACAGTGCTCATTTATTCAATGATGTGAGCTTTGCTGTTTTTCCTCAGTGGTGCTTCAGAGGGGAGTGTGTGGCAGTTGGATATCAGCCCCAGAGCGTGAACGGCGGCTGGGCGTCGTGGAGCCAGTGGTCGGCCTGCTCGAGGACGTGTGGCGCCGGAGTCCAGAGTGCCCATAGAGAGTGTGACAACCCAGTGTGAGCTTTGCCTCTCAGCCGTACTTCAAAATGCTGACAAGTTGTCTTATTTCCAGCCAATTTTAATCCTTAATCTGGGAAGAATACGTCTTAATTATGAGCTGATAAAATGAGCCAAGTACACACAGAAGATCACTGACCCTGAATATGAAATTTACCATATCTGACCTTGTTAACAGTTATTAATTAAAATGTACGTAGACATATTTGAGTGAAAAAGACTTTGAGCTCAGCCTTGGCAACAAAATCTTTTCAAATGTTTCAGCTGGAGTATAATATGGAAAGCAATTGCATTTAGAGATTTTTACCACAGAAAGATTCAGTAGTGTTACAGTAGTTTGGGAATGATTAGCATATTAGATTAGATTAGATTATTAGATTAGATTATATTAGATTAGATTAGAAGATTTTATTGTCCCGGACAGATGGGAGGAATTCCGGTCAAATATTATCCATGTTTATGGACCTTATTTTCCCATGTTTTTGTGTCCAAGGGACTAATGGAGACAAAACTTTAGAAACTGGTCCAGCATTGAGCTGCCTTATCCCTCCGGGCCTTTGCGCACTAACAATGTATGTAAACTAAAAGTGTTTTGCTACCAACCGGCTCAGATTGTTGTTCTCAGAGTCTCACAACATTATGGAAATGATAACCACAGAGAAATTTTTGTTAAAGAGTAAAATCCTTCTTGTTTAACCAGAAACAGCTGTTACATCGCTGCCACCAAAGCACCAGACTCCATTTACAAAAACAGTCATTTTATCATCGAAAAACACTTCAAACTCAGTGAGAAACAAAAAAAAAACTCACCAAAAGCATCTCGGTTCGTCTTTCCGCTGTCCCAGCAATCATCATGAACAGACAAGTCAGTAAGTGGCCTTGACGTGACTTCTTCTATCCCACAGTCCTCAGTACAGAGGGAAGTATTGTCTGGGAGAGCGACGGAGGTACAAGACCTGTAACATCGCACCGTGTCCTCGTGACCTGCCCACCTTCAGAGACATGCAGTGCAGTCACTTCAACACCATGCCCTACAAAGGCACGTTCTACAGGTGGGAAGCTGTCATCAACAGAGGTGAGCAGGGTGCACTGATTCAGGCTGCATTCGTGCAGCTTAAAAAAGATCCTCCTTTGGTTTCACTGTTCATAACACAATGCGAATCTGCTCTCTGGGGGCTTCCTCTTTCAGTCAGCCCTTGCGAGCTGCACTGCCGTCCACTGAATGAACACTTTTCTGAAAAGATGCGGGATGCTGTCACCGACGGGACGGCGTGCTACCAAGGCAACAAAAGCAGAGATATGTGCATCAATGGCATCTGCAAGGTATCAGAACTTTTCTTACTTTTCCTCCCGTTTATAAATAATCGATATGTTTTGTCGTCTCCTCTTCAGTTCTTGCTTCCTCTTTCAAAACTGGATCGATTATTCCATCCGCGTGTTTCTGTTTCATTGCATTGCTGCTTTGTTAGTCATGCCGTGCGTTTCGCGCTACCTCACTTTGTTTTCTCTGCAGGTGAGTCTTGTACTGTTGACATTCTGCATGAAAATGAGCTTGTTGATAGAGCACCACGGTGGCTGTTATCTCTCTGCTCTTGCCTATCACCGGGGCCAAAATGCCAGTCACTGATACAGACGCTGTTCGGGTGCTGAGTGGACAGCAATCTCAGACTCTGCGCTCTGGTTTCATGACATTTTGTGACATTTTTGTCATTTTGCCCCTTCGAAGCCTCAGCTGGTGTTTTGAAGGGTCGCTTTAACATTAAAGGCCAAATCAGAACTGTTTGTTTTTCTTTCTTGTTTGACTCACATGTAATCGACTATAAACTTTTTCTGTTTCTCAGTTGATCTTAAAATGTAGGCAAGTCTTATTCCTAGCAATTATTTTGACAGATATTGGTGTGGAAAGTAACTTATTACATTTACTCAATTATTTAACTGTGCATTTTGAGTTACTTGTATTTTACTTAAGTATTCCTATTTTCGGCTACTTTCTACTTCTACTCCAGTCAGTTACTTTGTAGATTCATATTAATAATACAGAATATAATTACAAATAAACATGATATATTATTAAAGGTTAAGATAAGATAAAACTTTATTGATCCTCAGGGGCAAATTCACAAGCTACCCTGCAGTTTAACTGAAATTAGCCTCATCTATACACATAAATGCATCAATAATCCTAATCCAATAATATGAAATCAATTATTCTGCACAGTGAGTACTTTAACTTTTGGTTCATTAAGAATATTTTGATGCTCATTAACTGAAGTAAAACTTTGAATGCAGGACTTCTACTTCTAACACTGTTGTTACTTGACTTGAGTAAAAGATGTGAGTACTTCTTCCACCGCTGCCTTTTGTTGATTTGGATTACTTTAACTGCACCAGCTGGGAGCCGTGGTGCGGTTTTTTGGTGGAACAACAGCGATGAAGCAGCAGAGGAGAATATGAAGGTTTGCGGGGGTTTTCACTTGCATCACCTGCATTATCTGAATAAGTGAAAGACACCTGAGGCATGTTGTGGTGGAGTCGGGCTCTGTGCTGTGCACGTACTGTATGCATGAACAGATCCCGTTCAAAGGCTGATCGAGTCTTTATGTGGATGATCGGTTTGGCTTGAGGAAGGAAATGATAACCGCTGTGTCTTGTGGAATTTATTGTGTTGCGTGTGTGTTTCAGGCCGTAGGCTGTGATTATGTGATCGAGTCCGGCGCCGTGGAGGACCGCTGTGGGGTTTGTCAGGGGAACGGCTCCACCTGCACAACTGTGAGGAAAACGTTCGAGGAGAGTGAAGGACTTGGTATGTTTCTCATAAACATTGATGTGAATGTAAAATGTTTATCTGTATATCAGGATGCCTTGAGCTTCATTTCTAGAAAACCTAATGTCCCCCAGGCTACGTAGACATCGGACTGATCCCAGAGGGAGCCTGGGACATCCGTATTGAGGAGATGGCCGAAGCCGGGAATTTCTTGGCGCTGCGAAGTGACAACCCCAGCGAGTATTTCCTGAACGGCGGCTGGACGATCCAGTGGAACGGAGAGTACAAGGCAGCCGGGACGGTGTTCACCTATGAGAGGACAGGACACCTGGAGAACCTGACGTCTCCTGGGCCCACCACAGAACCACTGTGGATTCAGGTAGGATGAACAACTGAACGCATGAGCGTATATTGCCCCTTTTGTGATGGTAATCAATTCAGAAGCTGCCTGTAGACGCAAGTCAAGGTTAATTTCTCTCAACATATGACAGCGCATGCGGTGGCCACGCAGAGCGGAGAACGAAACCT
This sequence comes from Chelmon rostratus, assembly GCF_017976325.1. Lineage (NCBI taxonomy): Eukaryota > Metazoa > Chordata > Actinopteri > Chaetodontiformes > Chaetodontidae > Chelmon > Chelmon rostratus. The sequence goes on along the minus strand of NC_055658.1, from coordinate 28,353,784 downwards.
TGGGCATTTTGATTGTAAAATGTGCTGCTCAATGGAGGAAATTACATGTATTCAAAATACAAATTGTGAGTGTTTCTTTTTTTGCATGCCTTGATTAATTAAGCACACAACAAGATCAGATGAACTTTTTCAGGAATGCAGGAACTTCATCAGGATGTTTATTTGCATTAGAGGGAGAAACAAAACTTTATTTCTTCGGAAAGCACATCATCACCACTTTGGAGACTCTGTGTTTCGACCTCTGCATGTTCCACCTTCACAACAACCTTTCAAGAATCACATCACCTTGTGTGTGTGTATAGGAACGTGCTGTTTCACATGAAGCCGTCCCTTCTTAACCCTTTCTTCATGGTTGTGGGAGGTGTGCAGTCGTACTCTGCCAGGAAGAGCAGGTAGTTTTCTGCATGTATTCCAGACTTTGTTAGACATTGTCTTGTGTGTTCCAGCTTCTCTTTCAGGAGACCAATCCAGGAGTGCGGTACGAGTACACAATCAGTCGAAACGTCTCAGAGGACAACGACGCCCCCGCGTCAGTTTTCTTTTGGAAATATGGCTCATGGACTGAGTGCAGCGTCACCTGTGGCACAGGTAAGAGAAACGACTTCAGGCTTTGCTATAGATGGGTCGCTACTAATGTGGACGACGAGAAGACGAAACGTGTGTTTGCTGTTTTGGTGGAAAGTGTTTGACATCGTGCTGACACTAAACATGTGAGGACGAGCTGTGGTCTCGGTGCCACATCCTGCCAGGAAGTGAAGTGTGGAAAAGAGATTTCATAATAATATAATAAGCTGTTAAATAAGCTGTTAAACTTTCTCCGACTAGAAAGGTCAAACCTCGACTGTTCTAAATCTAAATCAGTAGGATGACGCTTGAAAGGCAGAATTATTAAGCAGCATTTTTCTTTTTTTTTAATACATTTCTACAGTACAGACAAAAAGCAACTTTTATATTGAAGACGTTTTAAGAGAAGACGTGAATTACAGCTGACCTGAACAACAGCAGGTGGCTTTTTCACCTGTTTTTGTGTGATCAGCTTTATATGCAACTGCAGCATCGCACAAACCCACACATTCACGATTCATTCATATGTAGGTTTGAATAACGCGGAAAGAAAAAAGGAACACCTTCAGACATCCACTCACATTCAAGCCCTCTTGTCTGTTCTAAAAAATTCTCCTTCACGTTCGCCAGAATAAAACTTTTCAACATGAAGGAAAACGAATAGTTCTTCAGAGTGGTTTTTCAAATAAATGAGCAATAAAATGAGTGATCAGTATGAACATGATTTAAACAGCTGCACGTTTTATCAGGTGTCTACACAAAAGCCTGCCCTGTGCAGCACATGCAGCACAATGTTCAGCCCTCAGATGTTTGTGACCACAGGTTGTTATATACACAAAGAAGCAGAGGTTTTATAATGGAGCTGCTCATGCAAAGTACAGAACAAACAGTCCTGAGCAGAAAGAAGGATGCATCAGTAATTAAGAATTAGCTTCACAAGTCAACACTGGACAGACATTGTTTACACTATCCACAAATCGGCACTGAGCTATTTATCAAGTTGACAGTCCTCCAGGAGTCCCTCAGTGTGTGCTTTGTTCTCTCTCATTTGGATTATGGTCACTTTTGACCTGGGTGACGGACCTTGAAGATTAGTCAGCGGCTGCACAGCGCGCATGAAAGGAAAACACTGAAACTGTTGCTCTGTCCTTCGGGACCAGTGCAGGATTTGAAAGCACGTCCCACGTGGCCGAACATTTATTCCGTCTTCATTTAATCAGGTAAATCCCATTGAGATCAATATCTCATTTTCAAGAGAGAACAACAAGCTTGAAACAAACAATATAAGATGTAGAATATTAATTTGTGAATGATTAAAATCAAGACATATTTGGCCCCATTCCAAGTAAAAACTGCTCCACTCTGTCCTTCAAAATAGAAAATATCAAGACTGATGCCTCAGATTACTCCAAAAACATACTGAGAACATACTACAGTACATATAAACCACTTGTATAAAAACCATGATGTGGTTCTCAGGTAAGTTTAATTTTTTGTTGATCATGTTTTGTTGATCAGGCATGTGATGGTCACCGTGCAGGTCCTCCAGTTTACCGCTGAATAGGCAATGTTTCCACACCCTGAAATAGTTTGGAGTCTTGATTTCATCGGCCTCTTGGTATTTGGTTTCATTTGATTGTTCCTTTTCTTTCTTATTGTTGCCTAATTGTTTTCTGATACAGTCGCTGTGTGCTGTGTGCAGCTCTGTTTGCAGGGTTTATGGTCCTCGTCGTCCTCGCCTCTTCATCCTCCATCTTCAGCACGCTCTTCCTCCATTTCTTTGCTTCCACATTAGCACTGCAAACGGTTTTGTTCTGTCCTCCTCTGTGTTCACTCAGAAGTCAAAATGCAATTCTGTCTGACCACCAAGGCTCAAGCGTCTTGTGTATGTTGGTGGGAACTGCTGGGCTGTCTTGCCTTTGTGGACTTCAAAAACTTTAAAATGTGTTCTGAGCCTTGGAGCCTGCAGAGTTGGCTGCCGGTTCGGAGGTGAAGCGCATTACTTTAAATGCCCTGAGAGCAACATTTGTAGTTTTCACAGCAGGGTTGTTTGTCAAAAGGGAACAATGCAGCATTGGCAGCGTGAGAAGCCTCAAATAGACCTGCCTTTTTGTCCATACTGCTCTGAGTACTGCGTGTTTGAGGAGTTCTGCTCGAGCAAAATACATATTTTAACCTTTATTATGCATCTTTGCTGATACAAACTCATTCCATAAAGGGCCGTGTGGCTGCAGGTTTTTGTTCCAACCAAGGAGGAGCACACCAGGCCAACCAATCAACATCAAGGGATCACTTAGTTATCAGCTGAAGACTGAGATCAGCTGATTAATTGATCCAGCCAGGTGTGCTCCTCCTTGGTTGGAAAGAAAACCTATATGGAATGAGTTTGACATGCCTGCAATAGAGGAAATAGCTTGGCCCCGCTCCTCCTGAGGTGATGTGAGATTCTTATTTCCCTATAAGAGGAAAATACCAGAAACAGGATTTTACCCACATTCAAAATGCATTACATAAAAGATGTCTGCCAGTGTCTTTGTCTCCCTTGTTTCTTTTTTTTCATTGTCTCCGTCTGGCTTTCAATCTAACATATCTGGCTGGTCCTGTAAGAGCTGTCTTTGAAGGTGCAAATTATCTGCCAGAGAAGCACTGAGGCCCTCAGCAGGCCCTGAGCAGAGGGCACGGAGAGACAGGCGTCTCCTGCTCTGATCGGGTGGAAATAACCTCAGGAGGGCCAAAGTAATGATGGCGAGAGGTATCACAGGAGGAGATAAATCTGTCAGAGCCTTAGGGGACCAGCCCTTTTATGTACTGCTTTATGTAATGCTGCCTGAAAGCTGGATGTTTGACACTTCTCAATGGGGTTGATACAGAAATGTATTTCTGACCCGCTGGTCTCATTGTAATCGGGAGTTTTGACACTTTGCTGAGGCAGAAAGGAGGGAAATTGATTTGTGATGTTGTGCTTGTGTTGCATACGTAGTATGTTGAAATGGTTGTGTGTGATGGTGGATCCTGGTTTTATAGCACATAGATATGCTGTGCTGTATTTAGTAATGTTATAGTAGTGGTCTACCAGATGCCCTCCAGGCACAAGTCTGTTATTATTATTATTATTATTATTATTATTAAGATGCAGCTAGGAGCCATGTTTGTGTGTGTGTGTGTATGTGTGTGTGTGTGCTGAGTCACAACAGCTTGTCCCTCTCCTCTCGCTGGTATCCCAGGTGTTCAGAGGCAGATTGTTCACTGTGTGGAAAAGACAACTGGGATAGTGGAGGAGCACCTCTGCGACCCCGTAACCCGACCTGACGATAACCAAACCAGCTGTAACAAGGATCCGTGTCCAGCCATGTGAGTTAACCTCCCAGACATCATTCACGAAATGACAGCAGCAGCGTTCACAGACACACGCTCAGAGATAAAGACACGTTACAGCTGCTGGAGTCACAGGTTCAGTGTTGTTGGGCAGCAGAAAAATGCCTTTGATATGTGAAAAGAAGCTTTATTTCCAATAATCTTTGCAGTCTGCAAACTGAATAAGTGTCCATGTTATGGCTGTTTTTCTCTCCCAACTTGTACTTCACGTGAACAGTTTACAAATTCACCTGTCTGCAAATGTCAGATACATTATTCCACCTGTAAATGCAAAGCCAGGTGCCATTCTGCTCCTTTTATCATATCTCAAGACAGCCGACAGCCAATACGGTGCTAAAGTTACATTTTCAAAAGTGGTTTATCATTGAAGATGATGGTAATTTTACATCTGCACTTAAACTACTTAAAGAAGCATATCATTTCTAATATTATTCCTGCTGTCTGTAACAACTAAATTGCCCTGGCTTGGGATCAATGAAGTTTTATCTTATCTTATCTTACCTTATCTTATCATATCTTATCTTAAAGAGCTGCTGAAACATTGCTCTCAAAACTGTTTTCCGCCCTGAATCATGTCTTGCAGGTGCCATTTTCTCACCTGCTGTTGATTAAGCATTACTGGTAGCATTTTGTGTGGAACTCTAAGAAGGAGCTCTCGAGGACAAGTGGGGCATTTTGGAGAATAAAACTTGTTTTCTGCCCTAAAAATCCTCAGTTACACCATCACTCCTTGATTTTCAAAGTCTCCTACAAGTGAAGACAAAATTCTGGTTATTTTGAAAGCAACGCCTTGATATCAGACGTCGCATGAGACATCTGAAATGAAGACATCAGGTGAAAGGACAAGATTTGTGTTGCTTTGCATGATGTAGGGCATCAGTCTTGACCACTGCCAACAAAATGGTTTTAAGGACAACTTATCTTTATGTACACGGCTTCTCATTCCACTTATCTGTTCCTCTGTGACGCTTAAGAATTCAAAATATTGATCATTCTTATTTTCGTTGTTGCAGTTCAAGCTCTGGCTTCCTCCCACAGTAGAGTGCAGGTTAGGTTTAGCTGACTGAACTGCCCATTTATGTGAATGTGAGCGTGTATGGTTGGTTGTCTTTATGTGTCAGCCCTGTGATGAACTGCCGCCCTGTCCCGGCCTGTAGCCCACGGCTCAAGCCACTACGACCCTGCATAGGTTAAGCGGTTATAGATGATGGATGGATGGATGGATGGATTTTGCAGGACAGCACTCACAGGAACTCTGAGGAAACGCTGCATGGACACATTGCTTTGTGCATGTTGCAAGAGAACAGCAGCAGCAATGTGTTTCCATTGGAGGATCAAATGCATTCCTGCTGTTGGAAGGATATAAGGATATGATCCATCTCTGGGTGGCTTTTTTGAGCTTTGAAAAACAGAAACATCACAGTTTTAGTGCAACAAATCTTGAGACATTGTTACTGACCAGGAAGCTATTAAGACCCTGAAGAGACAATATAGATATTGTGTGCTGGGGGATGATAAAATCCTATTCTCTGAATCTTTGTAGTCATCATCTAAATATGTATGTTTGAGTCTGCACAGCAGTAAAATATTGTCATTTTCCATCTCAAGTGGAGCATTGAATTGGAAACATTTGCATCTTTTGTACCTGTGTGCAGATGGTGGGTCGGAGACTGGCAGAAATGCTCAGTGAGCTGCGGGAGCTCGGGCCAGATGAGAAGGACGGTGCTCTGCATCCAGGCAGTAAGTGTTGAGGAGCAGAAAGCCCTGCAGCCCGGCGAATGTGAACACATACCAAGACCTGAGTCGCTAACCTCCTGCAACACACACATCCCCTGCCCCGCTGACTGGACCACCGGCAGCTGGTCGAAGGTTAGTCTCCGCTGGAATGTGATGTGCAAATTGTTCTTCATGGCAGAAGAAATTCTTGCAACTACTGTCACATTTTCTGAAAAGAGCTCCCCGTGACAGATGGCGTAAAATAATGAAGCAATCATGCAGAAAGTCATTCATGCTCTTTCTTCTAGTTCTTATTTCTTCACTTTGGCAGCATGTGTCACAAGATTTTTTCACATCTCAAGTTTTTTCAGGAGACAAAGGCAGGAGATTGGCTTTTTTGAAGTGGGTTTGTAAGAGGTACTTGCCCACAGTCGGTGTATTACCTACAGTAGATGACGGTTGGCATGGCAGTTTAGAGAGGCAGACCGGGAGTGCCACCACAGAGGCTATCAATGTACTGCTGGGGGTGGGGACAGCAGCAAAATGTGTTCTAGCCACCCAAAATCAATATCAATTTAAGTGTACGATACTTAGTACGTTTTATATTCTATTTATATTTTGAGTATTGTCATGGCTGTCAGACAACCCTTTCTGATGGTGAACTGAAGCAGTTCTATCACTTTCTTCAAAGACACCAGACTCCTTTGATAAAAGCAGAAATTTTATCTCTTTTTGTGAGTTGCTGGTCGACCACGGCCTTGATCGCTTACTTTGTTAGTGCTGTTGTGTGAAACACTGTACCTGCTTACCATCAGCTCCTGAGCGCTTTCATGTTGCATGCTAGCGCGCTGATGTTTCTGTCCTGGTGCCTTTGGTTGTGACTCTGAGGAGACTCATGGCCCGGGCGACGATCAGGCTCTTTAATTCACAGCTGTTAGGCCTTAGATTGACATGCACAAGGCGCCTGGACAACCAGCCTGACGATTGCATTTTGCTAACTTTTTAATAATAATAGTTATACCCTCAGCGTTAAAGGAAATTCTTAAAGTATGTTTTACCTGCTCATGATCTGATGTCTGTTCTTCTATGCAGTGTTCTCTGACTTGTGGAAGTGGGGTACGTCGCCGTAACGTAACCTGTTCGAGAAACACAGGTGTTGACTGTGACCCCCAGAAGAAGCCCCTTGGTATCACTACCTGCTACATCCAGGACTGCCCACAAGTCGTGGATAACTTCGGCATCGACTGGTCTGGAAGTGGCTGGTCGAGCAAAGAAGTGCTCAATGAAATAAACTCCATACCTGAAGTCAAACCGCCTCCCAAGTACAGCACCACCAGGGCCCAGCCGAGAAATCACAATAACCTCAATAACGTCGTCGAGGGAGATTTCCACTACCACAATAACATCGAAGATATCGGTCGCCCTGCGGAAAACAGCGTTCAAGTCGATGATTTTTACTACGACTACAACTTCATCAACTTCCATGAAGACCTGTCGGATGATTTTGAGAGCGACGGACAAGATTCAGGGGACAGTCACAGATTCAGCGCTGCAGAGGAGGTGAAGCCGACCCACAGCGGGAGAGAAAACGCACACATGGAAACTACGACAGCTCCAGCAGCCATTTCTACGAATTCAAAGGTAACTGCCGACACAAATCTGGACAGCGTGGAGGAGAATGGAAATGCAGCAACGAACGACTCTAAGCAGACCAGTTCTGAAAATATGGATGACTTTCTCTCTGAGGATTATCTTCTGCCTGTGTCTACCACTCGCTCACCAAAGATGTCTACAACTCAGCACTCACAAACACCGAAAGAGACACATGACCATCTGTGGTGGCCTGAAACCATTAGCACAGTGCCTAGTCTGGCCTTCAGCACAAAGCAGCCTACACAGGATGTGAAACATGGGGAGGAGGCTGAAAATAGCTACGAGACTTTCACTGAGGAGGACAATCTCACTGAGAATGTCTCTGTGACTCCGAAACATCCTGATCCTGGATATCAAACCACTATTAATGCTGTTGTCGCGACAACAGCGAGTGCTCAGGAGACGCAGGAACATGGGGATTATGATTATAGTTACGATGGGAAAACAACAGTAGTTTTGGATATCTCTGCAAACAAAGAAGATGTAGAGAGTCCAGAACACACGCCAGAAACTATAATTCAGGTTCAGACTGAAGTCCAGCTGGACGAGAGTGCTTCAGAAATACCTCAAACGAACGATTCGTCACCGTTATTCCCACCTGCCTTCACATTGGAGGATTTGGATCAGACTGATTTTGATACAGTTTATGCCACTAGTCACTATTCATGGGATACTGACCTCGACCTCAGTACAACCTTACTTCCTGCCTCTGAGAAATCCACTACTCTTCCTGTTCCCTTCCTTCTAATCTCAGGTAACCAAGAGGCCTCTGATGACTCCGCATCATTAACTGGAACAGAAATCGTACCTCCTACGAACCCGGGAGGAGCCACGCAGCCTCCTCCCGCTACAGTGAAACAGATCCCGACAGAGCCCGCCTTCACTGAAAGAACTGGAACGGATTCCACATCCCGAGCTCCATCGTTCGACTCAGCTGAGTTTGACTACAATGAAATAGTCGTTCCCATGGCGAGGAGCAGCAGTAACAGCGATCCTGGCTCTTCGTACCAGCTTCCAGCGAAGACAGCAGCCACTCCTCATAGCACAACACCAGCGCAGCATGTGGAACCACCGACACCTGCTGCACCCACTTTGCCAACCCATCCACCCATTCTGTGGCCGCCTCCAGTACCAACATTTGTCCAAACATCAGCCTCCACACAAGCCACCACTGCTGCCTACTGGGTCACCGGCAACTGGAGCACTGTGAGTCTGCATCAGCCCACATATTCTGGTGTTGTTCCTCTATTGTCGGCCCAAGCACAAGTGTGTCTTATTATTTATGGTTTTGTCTGCTTGTACTGTCCAGCTTTGGTCCCTGCATGTATTTAACTGATTTCTTTGCCATTTGACCGAAAGAATGTCAACTTACGTACATAGAGCATTTTTATGGCACAGATTTAAGCAATTTGCATGACCAAAATGTTCACAAAATCTCAGACTTGCACATGATTCCTCATGCATGCTGAAGCTATTTGTGCATCCAGTCCTCAAATTACAAATTGTTAGTAGTGTTCTCATGTGATACTACATCTGTGGGCAGTGCTCCACCAGCTGTGGTCTGGGTGCCATCTGGAGGACTTTAGCTTGCAGCACCGGCACAGACTCTGACTGTGATCCGGCAAAGAGACCCGCGCCAGCCCAGCGATGTTACCTGCGGCCCTGCTCCACATGGAAGGTTGAGGAATGGAGCAAGGTGAGACTACCTGTTATATTATGCTACCATAATGAATTTAGGATATGGTCACTGACTTAATATTGAATTTAGATTTTTACCCTGTCAAAAAGTTGGATTTTGTGTGTATATACACTGCAAAAGGTATTTTTTTAAATCCTCTCATTATATGTTTTTTGTATTTATTTGCTAGCGATGCAGCTGTAGGGATGGTAGCGTCGGTCAGTCCACCGCTTTGGTCCAGACTGAAATATCTCAACACTTATGAAATGGATTGCTGTTAAATTTGGCACCGACATTCATCCACAGAGGATAAATACTCATGACTTTGTTGTTCCCCTGACTTTATCCAGCGCCACCATGAGGTTGATACATGCACTCCAGTGCAATGTCTTGACAACTATTGGATATATTGCCATTAAAATGTGGTTTCCCTCAGGATGAACTAACGTTGATGATCCTTTAACTTTTACTCTAGCGCCACCATGAGGTCAACATTTCACTTTAGACACTTTCGATCACATACCTGCAAAAATAATGACATCAGCCTCAACTCTACTCTATTTTTAAGATAAAACTTTATTGATCCCACACCAGGGAAATTAAGTTAGTGTTAATGAGTAATTTTCAGCATGTTATTTAGGTTAGGGTTAGGATGGGCCGCTGTGTTTACTGTACATACAGCCTTATAGAGGCTCTAGAGTAGCTGAAGACACTTGGTAAATATTCAAATAAACACTGGTGAGATATTTGTAAAAAGCTGAAAATTATGCCCCCCTAAATAAGATTAAGATACATTGTCCTGGATTAGTTAGGTGGTCAGGTAGATGAGCATGAAAGTTGTCCTGAAAGGATTTTCTTCTTAGAAATATTACTCCATGAAGGTTTTAGGTTATCCAGATGCAGTAGCTGAAAGTGCCGTTTGTTCTTGAAGACATTTCGCTAGATGAGTGATGAGGCCCATTAAAACCACACACAGCAAAACCAGTTGCCTTAGAATCACCACTACTGGTTAAAAATAGCAGCTCGTGCTGTTTGAATAACATTCATGCCGTGTCTTCTCCCAGTGCTCTAAGAATTGCGAAGGCGGCGTTAAATCACGAGAGGTCCAGTGTTTTGACATGCGGGATCAAAGGCCCCTGCGACCTTTCCACTGCCGGGCCATGTCCTCCAGGCCTCAGACCCAAACGCCCTGTAACCTTCAGTCATGTCTCGACTGGTACACCTCCTCCTGGGGTCAGGTGAGTAAAAAGCAAAGTAATGAGAGAGTTTAGAAAAAATGCACTGGTGTTTTCTCTGGGTTCTGAGTAGGACAGGGAGGAAATATGGCATTGAAGTGTGTACCTGGCTACATGCTGCACGCAAAAACCCCAATTTTTAGATCAATTTTCGCTGTTTGTTCATTTGTGTCTCTTCATGAACCAATGCAGTATCAAATTAAATGGTGGCAAGAGTGATGCATTTAAACACTGCACACATTTTTCAGAGCAAACCATCCCGTGTATTGTGTAATTTTAATAGACTTATATTTGCATTTATTCCTGTTTTCCTGGTAGTTATTGTTACTGTTCATTTCAGTGCAGAATGAAAATCAGAATGATTCCAGAAGAATGAAAGTAACTTGGTCTTTTTTTTTAATTAAATATTATTGTTTGGTTTTGTGTTGCTCTTCTGGATGTATTCCTCCAAGTAGGTGGGAGGTTATGGTACTGAATTGTGAGCAATTTATCAGCATTGCATTCACAACTGATTGTGCATTCCTTTGACTGGGTACAGAATAAATAACACCAGCATCTGAGTACGCAGGGTTTCCTCCACTGTACAACTGTCATAGATTTCATGTGTCTGTCATTGTGTGTGTGTGTGTGTGTGTGTGCCTTTCAGTGCTCAGAGGTTTGTGGAGGAGGTCAGCAGCAGCGTATGGTCACCTGTCCAGAGGAGGATCGATGCGACAGGGACCTTCAACCCAGCAACATCCAGTCGTGTAATACTCAGCCTTGTGCTCAGTGGCTTACTGGATCTTGGGGCGAGGTACACTGCATGTGTGCGCGCACACACACACACACACACACACACACACACAGACAGTTCAACAGTTGAAAACAACAGAGAACAATCCAGCATGATCTATTATTCAAAAAACAATTTCATGCAGACTGCAATTTTATTTAAACTTGATGTGGAATTATGAGCAGAGGAACAAACGATCCTTATTACATTTTATATAACGTGCACGCGAATGAATAAATAACTCTTAATATCCATCCCAATAGTCATTCTCTATATCTCCTCTTAATTTGTTCGGGGTGACAGCATTAATACGATCTATATGAAGAATCAATGCACTTAAATCTAAAACCTGAAAGAAAAATTGAAAAGAAATCCTGTAATGTGGTTCATGACACGCTGTACAGAATGTGCCATCAGTTTAACCAGGGGAGACCAGCATGATAATCAACTAATGAATTACTTTATTTTAGTAATTACTTTTCTCTAACACAGGGTAGTTTGGTGTAAACGCCAGTACTGGCTCAGAAACTTTACATTGTATGGTAGAGAGTGAAGGAGCAGGTGTGGTTGTGCAGGTGAGATAATGGCTGTGAAGATAAGCCGTGACCTCTCAGGTCCTGGTGACTGAATGTGGGTACGGAGCTAAAGGAGGAGGAGGAGCATCGCAGCAGGTGCACTGAAGGATAATGACACAGCATCATGATGAGCTTAATACTGCAGCTTATGTACTTTCCATTTGAATGGGGAAGCTGATGAAGAAGAGGGAGACGTACAGAGCCTGGTCAAAGGATGACTCTTAGGGAACGGGTATGTGTGACAGGCCATTCAGCCTCACATGTTGTGTCAGTGCGACACCTTCATTATTTGCCTTTTGTGTCTAGAATCAGCATTGACTTCTCTCATTGATTGGCCGAAGAATTAATCTGAGACACCGTTTTGACCTCTGTGACGTGGAGCGAGCGGCAGCAGTATTTTTAAAATGCACAATCGATAGCATGTTACTGAACTGCGGGCCTTTCGGTCTCCCTACATCCAAATGGTCACGCTTGATCCATGTGGTTCATACAGAGTCAAACAGCTGCAAACAGCAGCATAATAACCTGACCCACACTGAGGATTATGATTGTCATTTCCTCCTGTCGTCTCTTACACATGACTCCTGTCCACAAAGACGGATCTTAATAGAATCTTTTAATCCCTGAACCACATCAGCAGTGGCTTTCATCTGCACACAGTCAATCCAAAAAACATGTGCGCAGCATCATTTATATTATGATTATCACTGAACACGTGCAAACACAAGCACAGTGTAATGCTTACACAGGAGGTTGCTGTCAGACTGTCTTCTTGCTGCTTGAGATCTGTCAAAATATGTATGAATATTGAGAAAAATATCCAGTGCTGCCAGACGACACAACGTATCCCAGTCGGGAGTCTCGAATCTGTGGACAATTGTCAAAAAAGTCGTCCTATATTTAATTTCTATTAAGGAATTTAGCTCCTCAGATCCTCCTTATGTTCGCTGAGGTTCCCAAAACTTAAGTGCAACAGGTTCAGGCCTTCTGCCTCCTGCCTCAACAACTATTGGATGGATATATTGCCTCTTGCTTCCCCGCACAGCTTAATAAACTGACATGACATTTTGTTTTGGCCATCAGTTGTTGGTCACTGCATGATGTTCCCTGTCAGACTCAATCATAATAACTGGAGAAGAGAAGAGATAAGAAGGGTCCGACAACACATGATAAGAAAGCTCCAAAATAAATGATCACATGAGACACCACTGCATAAAAGGCGTTTTTGCAGCAAAAGGTCCCAGTTACCCATTAAAATGTTTTTTTCTGTGCAAAACAACAAAACATCTTTCAAACGTCTCCGCAGTGTTCGGCTTCCTGCGGCGGCGGAGTGCAGCGTCGCCTCATCAAATGCGTCAACACAAAGGCTGAGACAGATGAAGAAGTGGATCAAGCTCAATGTGACCACGAGCTGCAGCCGGAGAGCACCCAGAAGTGTAACTCACAGGAGTGCGAGAGCACCCCCTCTGGTGAGTAACTCAAAAACAAGCCATCACTATTGCTGGCGGGCAGTTTTCTTCAGTTTCACGTCATTTTGAGTGGATTGAACTGTTATGATTATATAGGATTACTCAGATAATCCTCCTTTCTTCTTTTAAGCATATAACTAATAGACTGAAGTAATAACTGTGCATTTTTTTATTAATGTGATTATCATGGCTGCAGAGAGCGCTTGAGGACAGTGTGCCTCTCGCTGTGGGTTCAGTTCAAAGCATTCCTGTTGTGGAGCTGCAGAGATCTGGATTTTGCAGCTGGCAGCATCAGCTCTCTTTGAGCTGGCTGGCCAACATGCACCGTCCACGCTGCCAGAAGAACAGTTTAACTTGACTCAAAACACATTCCAACATCACCTTGCAGTCACGTGTTCTGAAGTGCCAGTGGATTTACTGTGAGAAGCTTTGATTGCAGGGCAGAATCAACTTTTGGTTGACGTAAACGGCGACACAGTGGCTCCTTTGTTGGCACTGTTGCCTCGCAGGGAGAAAAAGTTTGTTCTCATAGTGTTTGCTCCAGTTTCATCCCAGAATCCTCAACCATGCAGGTCAGGTGAATTGCAGCCTCTGGACTGTTTGGAGGAGTGATCGACTTCAGCAGGTGTAGAAAATGGTTGAATGGACATATACGTTTGGTTAAATTGAAGGAAATATATGCTTGAGATTCAGTGTTGGCTCATAAATTGTGTCTGGTTTTGTCAAAAATGGTCAAAAATCAGATAAAATAGCACAAAAAAAGTCAGAGAATAATTAGCCTGCTGTGTACATAAATACAGAAATAACATGCATTACAGCAGTATTAGATAGAAATGTACATTTTCTATCTAAAACAGTTTTTAATAAAAAAAACATAATGATGGGAAAACGAAAACAGTTCTAAATGTTCAAATGAAAATAAGAAAACAAATTATAGCCTCTAACAAATTATTATCTGTTTTTACTTTCTGTTTATATTAAATAAACACGGTTCTTTGAGATACTGGAAATAAAGTGTGACTTTAATTAATTTCCTGACCTTTAAAAGCACATTTAGTCCTGATTGGATGCTTCAGCTATACATCTTTCACTTCAGCTTGGCTTCATTGGTCACTGCCTTAAGCAACTCAAGCATTTCCTCATTTCATTTGTAAACAGACCTTCAAATGGAAAATACAGCCCCAGAAAAACAGGCCCAAAGGTCATTTTAGAAGATTATGCACATACCTATACCTTAGATTTACCAGTCACCTTGGGGTTTTAAAGTGTGGGATTGAAAGCAGTCAACACGATAGTTTATGCTGATCAAGGTTTTGGTCCAGGTTGTGACCTGATTTTATTTCTCTACTGTGCTTTGAACAGCAGAGTAGAAATGTCTGCAGAAATCCCTCAACTGAACCTGTGCAACCCTTCTCATTCAATTTACAGTCATGAAGTGTTGACTTGGGGAATTGATGTCATACAGGCATGACCAGTGTCACGCATTACCGACAGACACACAGTAAATGGACCGTGGCACAACTCAAAGCTCTTAACAGCACAAGCCAGCATTCATACACTGCTGGCAGAGGCCGCCATGCAAGGCGCCGCCTGCTCATCGGGAGTGATAATCACTTACACACACAGCCGCCCCAAAGGGACAGTAAGGATATCAACAATATGAACTCAAGAAGGAGCCAATAAGTTGCTAAAGAACAATATATTTTGGATGGTCAACCAACATGCTTAAAGAATATTTGGAAAATGTTCTGTGTGCAATTAACAAGTGAACACATAACAAATAAATTTTGACCTACTAAGCCAAAAAGGCTGCACACTGTTATCCTGTTTGTTAGCATGCTAACAGTACAGTATATTCTCTATGCCTTCATACATGACATGCATCAGCTATCCTTAGGTGTCCTCACCCCTACATCCTGCAAAACCACATCCATCCTGGTGAAGCTTTTAGGGAATCCACATGGTAAACATTATACCTGCAATATTGGCATGTTATCACTGTCATTGTGAGCATGTTAGCATGCTGACGTTAGCATTGAGCTGTGTTTTTCACTTCAGCCTCACAGAGCTGCTAGCATGGCCGTAGCTTTGTTTGTGGACCGCTGTGGTATATTTTGACTCCACATGCAGGCGTCTGTTGTATAATGGGCCGGCTGTGTCGTCAACATGATGATGATGATGACATGTGGTGTCAAACCTCCTGCATGTGGATGCGTTTAAAAGGGGATAAACTGTGGGTGGTTCGTCCATAGTTTGTTTATACGTGGTGAGGAAGGACTCTGCCCGGAACGTCTGCGCTTTGACTTTATTGCACCTTAGTCATAGAGTGCAGCTCTTTCATTTCATACTTTATTATTGCCAAACCCCAGGAAGCCTCGGAGATGATGTTTGGATCTTACTTCCTCTTGTCAGATCCATCGAATCCACTGACGTGAGTTACGGGTTTGAGGAGAGAGGATGGACCCAGATGTCAAGTGACTGCTTTGAGCACAGGGCATCTGAAAATGCACTTAACACTTAACACACAAGAGAAAATGGCCTTAAAGTTATAAGTTAAGGGTAAATTTGACCTTTGGCTGATGCTGGCTGCTGTCAGGGCGGGTGTCGGCTGCACAGTGACTGTTTATGCATGTCAAAGAAAGTTGACTCAAATGTCAAACTAGAGCAGGCATGTCAAAGTGATTCCATAAAGGGCCGTGTGGCTGCAGGTTTTCGTTCCAACCAAGGAGGAGCACACCTGGCTGAAATCAATTAATCAGTTGATCTCAGTCTTCAGCTGATAATTAAGTGATCCCTTGTTGTTGATTGGTTGGCCTGGTGTGCTTCTCCTTGGTTGGAACAAAAACCTGCAGCCCTTTATGGATGAGTTTGACATGCCTGAACTAGAGGAATTACGAAGGCCGTCAACATGAATTTGGGTTGTGCTCCTTGAGAACTCTAACAAAAGGTATCCCAAAAAAAAAAAAAAAAAATACACAGAGGTGCTGGTACAAAATGAGGCCTCAATTTCTGATTGATTTTCTTAAAAAGAATAAAAAAATAAAACATGTAGTCACAAAGGAGAAGTGGTAAACAAAGAGAAATTGCCTTGAATGCTTTCTATTCATTTCAGAGGTATCCAATATTAAGCTTTTTACCAGCTTTTTTGACCGTATGAAGCCCTTTGCCGTACTCGGCCGTCAACGGCAGCATTGATACCAGCGGGAATCCAGCAGCTCTTCCTCCGATGACGCCACATCACAAGACCAGTGGAAAGGCTGACTGCAGTGGCCTCAAAGGTCCTCTTTGTTCACCAGGCACGCAGAAGATGAGCTGCAACTTTTTTTTCTTCAAACTTTGATAGCGCAGAAGAAGGCATTTGCAATCAAGGCATTCAGAGCAGGGAAATTATCGTCCGCCGGTCTTCTTCTGCTTGAAACACACGCGTGGCCTGACATTTCCATCTTCTGCTTTTTGTGGGGCTTTTTTTGTTTGATTCTGTACAACTGAATACCAATACTTTTCCCCCTCGGCAGATTGAAGTTTATATCTGGCTTTTGATGCGTGTCTAGAAAAGACCTTTTTCAGCATAAATTGGTCCTCACAGTTTACTGTTCAACAAAGCAACATGGAGCATTTTTAGCTTCATCTAGATACAAAAATACAAAATACAAATGCAAAAATATTGATCACTTCTGCAGCTCCTTTTTATACCTGTGCCCACTTTAATTAAACAAACATCATTTGTACTTTTTCGCTCAGCTTTCTCAACAGCTCAGTGGCATTTCTGTTTTATATCTGTTAAGAAATCACAGTGTTCCTCAGAGGGCAGCATGTTAGAGTGTGAACGCCAGCTTTGCTGACATTTTGAAGGCACGGGGGTCTGAAAGTGTAAATATCTGAGCTGTGTGATACCGCGGCAGCAAACGGCTGGCAGAGTTAGCACTGTGTGACCCTCCATCTCATTTAACGATTTGTGCTTCGTTCAGCGAGGCAGTCCGATGGTTGCAAGTGTCATTTTTTCCTCCCTGCGGTCGCAGAACGCCAGTGAAGCTTTCGGTCATAACACATGCAGACAGTAGCTGGTGTGATCAGCCTTACAAACAGAGCGCACGTCAAATTCATGTTTTCATGAGGGAGACATTACACTCCACATGCATAACACGTCCAAAATGTACTGCCAAATACAGAGAATCTCTCTCTCTCTCTCTCTCTCCCCACACACATGCTTACATATGTCTACACACGCATATATATATATACACACACACACACAACCCTGTTTCCAGAAAAACTGGGTCACTGTAAAATGTAAAATTTGATCATTTTCATATTTAAAAGACAACATATCAAATGTTGGAACTGAGAAATTTCATTGCTTTTGAAAATTATATCCTCCTTTACAATTGGATGCCAGCAACATGTTTCTAAAAAGTTGCTTCTTAAACAACACTCTGTCAGCGTTTGGGAACTGAGGAGAGCGGTTGCTGTCATTTTGACTCCTCAGACCGCCGCCGAAATGAAATCCCCTTTTTCTTTTTTTTGCAATTATACATTGAGAAACTTTATTCTTAAATTGTGAACCCCTCTCCAGCTTTACTTCAGACAGACTCAGCCTCTCTGAGATGCTCTTTTCACACCCAGTCGTGTTACTCACCTGTTGCCTGTTAACTTAATT
This sequence comes from Chelmon rostratus, assembly GCF_017976325.1. Lineage (NCBI taxonomy): Eukaryota > Metazoa > Chordata > Actinopteri > Chaetodontiformes > Chaetodontidae > Chelmon > Chelmon rostratus. Next base: position 28,336,090 of record NC_055658.1, on the reverse strand, counting down.
ACTGGTGAGATGCTCCACCAGGTGTTTTCTTTAAGCAGTTCACAGCTCCTCCAGTCTTCTGTTGCGTCTGTCACAACTGTTTTGAAACGTGTTGCTCGCATCAAATTCGAACTGAGAATATAATTTAACAATTTCTCAGTTCCAACATTTGATGTTGACTTTGTGCTATTTTCCATTAAATATGGTTTGCAAATCATCACATTCTGTTTCTATTTAGGTTTTACAGTGTCCCAACGTTTCTGGAAACAGGGTTGTGATACGCACGCACACACACCTTGCCTTGTGGCTTTGTGTGTCAGGTGGAACAAGGAACTGAGTGTTATGCCCGACTGTGACTTTTGCCTTATTCGTACTCTGATTACATAAATGCATGCATTCGATTGATTGCCTGTTTCTTCCTATATGCATCAGCACTCCTGTCAAACGCTGCTGTACAGTCTGACTCCACATCACAGCTTGAAGGCAGATATTAATTCAGGGCCATTCTGATGCTGCATTAAGCCAAGACAGCGCGACTGTAACTGTTTGCATATCAGAAACATCTCTTTAGAGTTATTGGAGATCAGCAGTCATCAGTGTGAAGTGATGGAGCAGAAAGTCAGTTTATCCATCGCGTAGAGAATATACTTAAATATGATCCAAACATTTTCTTAATAGACAACCATAAATGTCAGTAATCGAACTCTAAATCAATCGTACTACAAACTCAAAGGTCTTTCAACATGGACAATGATCAGGAAGGCTGTTCAGATCTGACTTTGGCAACATTTCATCTGACATTAACAAAAGCCTGACCATGTCCTGTTGTGATGTATTGACCAACACAATACAGCAGTCTATAGGATGTCCAAAAATAGAACTGCTCTTTACTGTATATTCATGCTTTTCTCAGAGCCTGTGAATTGAAAGCTTCTTAGCGGTTTGCACTGTCACCCCACAGCTAGAAGGTCCTCTCCTGTGGGTGCTCCAGCTTCCCACGCTGTCACAAACATGTACGTTAGGTTAATTTTAGTGTCAGTGCCCTTGACCAAGCCACTGTCTTAATAATAATCTTAATTCATACAGCACTCTGTCACAAAGCGCTTCACTCAAACCAACAACTCCAAATCAAGCAATTTCCAATAGAGTAGCAAGAAAATAAAACCAGCAACAAGTAAAATCAGGAAAAGCTCTCTCATAAAAGTATGTGTCAAGAAGAAATTTGAGAAAGGTCACTGATTCTTCTCACTTAATTTCCTCGGGCAGTTTGGGGGAACAGATTAAAGACCTCTGCTCGAGGATCGCGGGCTCTCAAGAGGTTTTTACAGAGCATGAAGGGAGGCCATGAAGAGCCTTTAAAGTTAATTCTAAATCCTGAAAATCAATTTGAAAACATACTGGGAGCCAGTGCGAGGAGGCTAAAGCTGATGTGGTCACCTCTCTTGGATCTCGTTAAAAGCCTGGCAGCTGAGTTCTGTACAATCTGGAGCCAATTAATAGATTTTTGGTGGAGGCAGGTGAGGATGCTGTTGGATTAGTCGCGGCGTGAGGAGATGAAGTCTTTAAAAATGCTCTCCGTGTCTTTGAAAGATCCCCGGGCGCTGCACGGTGGCCCCACACTGCTCCCATTACTTAGGATGGGTTAAATGCTGAGAACTAATTTCTTTTACTTTATTTAAATATCGTCCTGCTGGAGGTGGCCGCACACAGAAGCCGCTTCTTTTCAGCGTGAAACGAATGCGGCGACACGAGCCGTGTGTGAGAGCACGTGTGCAGCTGTGTGAGCCCCGGACACATTTCCATTTTTGTGCGCCTGACAATAAATGTGGGCTGCGGGTCGTTAGAATCCCACCAGGAGGACAAGGTTGGTTAGCGGTAGGAGGATAATATGAAGATGATGGAGTTCATCCTTCACGTGGGCTCCGCACGAGCTTCTGAATCATGGGATGCGTTTATCAGGAAAAAAAGCAATGTGGCACATTTCATTATACAGGAAGTCACATTTCCTGCTCCTCAGCGTATGTGAGCGCAGCCTCGAGACAATTTCACCTTCAGTCTCAGTGTTTATTTGTTCTGATTGGTCGGTGGCACTAATCTCACCTGTGCATCTCAAGCCTTTCGGTGAAGTTAGGTTTAATTTTTCTCCACCTGCTGTCTGAAGTAGCTTCAAATAAACCACAATTCACCAATCCAAAAAAAAAAAAACACACTACTGCTTCCAGTTGTTATGTGTGGTGTGCTTTCCCAGGAAAAAAATCTTTTTCACAGCGCACACAAAATGTGGAAACTGGTATTTGGATATTAGTTACATTGTGCACACTTTATGTCTTGCTTTATAAAACATGTGATTGGTTGTTTTCTTCCTAAAGCTGAAATCCTGATTTCAACTATGAGACACCACATAAAGCACCCCACCTTAACTTAGATAAAAATATAGATAGATAGATAGATAGATAGATAGATAGATAGATAGATAGATAGATAGATAGATAGATAGATAGATAGATAGATAGATAGATAGATAGATATACTTTATTTATCCCAAGTTGGGAAATTGCAGTGCAGCAGCAGCATTACACACAGTGAAATAAGTGAAAATAAGACTATAAAGAACAAACTATACATAATAAAAATATAAAAATAGCGAGCAGTAAAAAGATTATATACATAACAAAATAATAAAATAGCCAAATAGTAAACAGTAGTAAAAAGTATTGCACAAAAGGAATATCAAATGCAAATGAATATCAAAATAAGAATATCAAAAGCAAATGGCAGTGAAAATAAAGTGTACCGTGACTGTAAGAACAAACTATATATAATAAAATATTGAAATAGCAGCAGTAAAAAATTATATACATAATAATAAAATATCAAAAGCAAACAGTCGTGGTAAGAAGTATTGTATTATTATTATTATCTTCAGCTGTTATTGTACAGTGTAACAGTGTAACAGTGTAATATAATTCTGCTCAGTTTCTCATGAGAGAATGTTGTATTTTTCACATTATAAAATGTCATTGCATCGAAGCGATGCAAAATTCAAAGTGCTATAGCTCTAAAGGAAATGCAGTTGTAGTGTATAAGAGGCTCTTATACATGCTGCTTCTGAACAGTCGTGTGCTGCCTTAACGTAACGTCTAACACACAGTCTGTGGTCTGCATTCAGCCTGCATGTTGCCTGGGAAAAGCAGAAGTGAGAATGGAGGGAGGTCAAGTGGACGGGTGACCTGCATTCAGTCTGAACGTCAGTGCTCATCCACAGATTCCCACAGCACTGAGTTACCGACAGAAGCCACATTGTGTGGTTGTTGTGTGTGTTTGAAGGTCTGCAGCATTCTGATGGAAAGTGCTTAAAACTGTCTGTTGTGTGCTGCATATGCGCTGAACACATAGAAGCACTCAGTCCACGTGGACTTACAGAAATACTGCTGCAGCCGTGAAACATTTGTCAGCCGTTAACATCACTTCTTACATTTCAAAGAGAGAACTTGAACTGTAAGAGTTCATTTAAAGGCAGTTTTGTGTTCCAGAGCTCTCCTACACAAAGAAAAGCAGCAATTCAGAACTCATAACTCTAACAGCAACATGCCAGTGAATTAAAGAAAGGTTCAAAAGTCAGGAAAGTGAGTCTAGGTTAAGTCCATCTGCAGATTACCAGTGGAGGGCCATATTTTCTGTAATGATGCACCATTCACTTACAGAGGAGGTTAGGATAAGCTCTTATCCAGCGAATATGACACTTCATAGGCAGTGATAGAGCAGCAGCATTTCCACCGCCTCCACTGGACTTTAGAGATTCAGGCCTGACATTTTAAAGCAGCTGTAATCGATATTTGTATCATAACACCAGTGTGGAAAGAGTGTGAAAGGTGTTTCTTATGAGGATGGAACAACAGAGAATTATCAAATCTGTCAAGTTTCAGCTCTTTGTTTGGCTGTCTGGCATCAACTTTACAGTTTTGGATCACTGTCACTGCCCTCATAGTGTCGTTTCCGGCCACTTTTCAGTTACATTCATCAGGTGGCCAGAAACACGATTCCAAATGAATGATCATGTTGATCTGTAACTGCTTAATTTATCAGAAAAACAGCTGTTTGCCAGTGTTTTGCTCACAGTGTGTTTCTGCAGAAAACTCAAGTAACTAGAACACATATTTATATTCATCAGTATGTGGCAGAGAACAAGTTTCTTATTTACCTTTCAGTTTTGCTGTTGTTGTGCAGCAACAATATGTTCCTCTACGGATCTTGTCATGTGTTTATTTACCTTCAGATTAAGAGAGACGTGTCATATAAAAGTCATGCTCGATAGTTTTGTAGACTGGTCTGTCTTCAGGTCCTGGTAGGCAGGAGTTTGCATTAGTGCAACTGGGTGCACCTGGCCAGTCCATCCAGAGTGCATTTAGTATCAGCTGGCCATCTTTCTTTTCTCTCACTCCATCGCTGCCTCTCCCCCTGACGCCACATGTTCTCTGTGGTTTCTCTTTATTTTACATTTCTGTGAATAAAACTAATGGTCTGTTCTTCCCAGCACAAACATGTGCATCTCCTCCAGGTTCTGTTTTCTCAAAGAGTGGAAGAAAAGCATAATCCTGCGGAAGTCCCACGTCCCACTGCTCCCCTTTGTTGTTTACTGTGCTATATGGGGCATGCTGGTAAGTGGGTCAAAGATAGCAAATGGGGGTGTATAGAAGATGAAGAGCACACAGGAAATGCTGTGTGTTGAGTTGCAGCTGTGACCTTTGTACCCCGCTGATGTCATGGAGTTTCTCTGATGTGGGTGACATTGGAAATCCTGCACCCTGGAGTTTTTGAGAATTGCTTGATACAAGAGCAGAGGGCTCAGTGGTGCAGCATGTGTAGACCTTTTGAATGCCGCAGCCATGGTTGGATTCAAAGTGCTTCCTTACACCTCCAAAATCCAAGTGCTCATGCAGGTCTAACCCGTTTTGGTTCAACTCCATCCTCCTTCAGTCCCTCATCTTCCTCACTGGATTGGATGCATTAAACTTGGTTTGGACATTTGTCGTCCACAGAATGCGATCTCAGGTAGTTTTGAGGACAGATAGACTTTGTCTCTCCACCTTTCCACTTGTCGAAGACTTTAGTTCCTGAGAAGATCATTTCATTAGATTTTTATTAAATGTGCAGTGCATAATCTCGGTCCTAACAGGACGAATCCCAGTGATTTAGATGACGCTCTTGCATTTCCTCTACCACCACCCTCTCCTCCACCACTCAAAGCACTTTACAGCACCAGCCTGCATTCACCCATTCACATGGTAGCTAGGCCACCTGCTCATCTCACACTCACACACACACAGCATCGGGAGCACGTTGGAGTTCAGTATCTTGCCCAAGGACACTTTGACTTCTGATTGAACCACCGACCCTCCCTTAAGTGGACGAGCGCTCTACCTCCTGAGCCACAATCGCCCCGCAAATTCATGAAATGTAATTGAACTGACTTTTGTTGTGTGCCGATTTATGTGCTCCAGAGCCAGCCTCTGAGGTGTTCTACTGTATTAAAGTGCGAGAGGGTTGACGTGGAACAAATGTAGTGCCAGGACTTGTTGTTTCCCTCATCTTAAAGGCACATTTGAACAAGATAAAGTGTTTTGTTGATTTAGAGTCATAGCAGGGCAGCAACAGAAAGCTGAAATGAACATTATGTTATGATCCGTGCTTTGCACGCCTGTTTATTGTTGAAGAATCTGCTTTTGTGTTGTCATAGGCTGTTTCTGTCACACAAGGTTCATGTTATGTTTCTTCTTTTGCTTCACTTCCTGTGTTTTCCCACCTTTGTGATTGTCTGATTTGTTTCACCTGTGTGTCATTAGTTGTCCCCTCTTGCGTATTTAAGTCTGCGTCTTCCCCTCAGTCTTTGTCATTGCCCTATTCCAATAATGAGTGTTTTCCTTTGTGTTGTCTTTGTTTATGTCCAGGCCACGTTCATGTAAGTGTTCTTCAGTGTTGTCTGTGATTCCTTGCCGTGCCATGTATCTTGTGAGTGTTTTTTCTGGTGCTGTCTTTGTTCATGTCCATGTAACTGTTCTCTTGTCCAGCGTCTTCCAGTGTCTATGTTTGTTGTCTATGTTTGTTTACCATGTCATGCCCCATGTAAGTGTTTTCTAGCTTTGTCTTTGTCCATCAGCCGTGCCACGTTCTTTGTAGTGTTTCCCTGTGATGTCTTCCTTCCCTGTCTTATGCCCAGTGAGTGTTCATTATAGTTCCCTGTGTTTTGGATTTTGGTTTCCTTTAGTTTAATAAATTTGTTAAATCGATCCAGCGCCCCCTCGTGTCAGCATTTGGGTTCAACCCTTGTTTCCCTGAGACCCTACATTTCATGACACATTAAAGCTAAAGAAAGTCTTTACTTTAAATTTCATGAATATACCTGTTACACTTTTCTTTTTAGTGTCCCTTCTCAAACAGTCACCAGTTTGCCTTCAGCATCAGCCATCTGCTGTCTGCAGTCACACGCAGCTTTATGACTCCTGATTTACATACAAAAGCTTTCACGTCATCTAATCTGATAATCATAATGTCACACTTCGTATGCGGACTGTGAAGACCCCGATGAGCAAAGATTCAACTTGAGCTCTGAGCGGAGAATTTGCAGGTCTCAGAGAAATAAATGACGAGCCATCGTTGGCACTGCAGGTTGCAATTTGCTGGAGGTTTATAGCTGACCTATAATACTAAAGCTGTCTGTTAAAGCCATCAGCCGTTGCCTCCGCTCCCCCAGAAATATTGAAATTAATCACCTTAACCGAGATTCCAGCAGGAAACTGTGGGTTGTTTTTTTTGCAGTTACTCCAGAGCAGTGCTTGTGGGGAAGGAACGGACAGGTGGTAAAACTGCCTTAATTCCTGAAAGAGCTCCTTCCCACTTAGCTGCTCTTAAATGAAATGACAGTGTGCTAAGTGTAAGAGCAGTGTCAGGCTCTGAAACACAGAGTGTCTGATGAAGGGTAATAAATCAGTAACAGCCCACACTGAAATCACCGTCTGACCTGGTTTTCCAGTTTCATTCTCCTGCTGTAACTGCTGTGATTTAAAACACCAGGCAGCAGGTATCAAAACGTTTGCTCTGGTCGATGGAACGCACAAATGCCTTTGTGTCGCCTTCTAACGTTTCACGAGTCGTCTTCTGTCCTCATCCATTCGCTGCGCATTTGTGCCAAAGTATCTGTTCTTGTTATTGATCATCTGCCTCTGAGCAGACGTGTTCCTGAAAGCCCAGCAACTGAAGAATAGAACAGGATGGGAACTCTATACTTTCTGTATGCCAGGTGTGTTCTATAGAGAGACACAAGAGTTGGAATTTAGTGCTGATTGCAGTTTAAAGGATAGTTTTTGGCTTCTAAGAGATCCCTTTGGGGGGGGGGGTGGATCTACAGTCCTTGTTCTGTGCACGAAAGCTAATATGAGGTTTCTGCAGTCGGAGTTAGACAACTTGGAGTCAGATATCTTCCAAAGTTTGTCTTTTTAGCAGTGACGGAGTGTGAGAGGAAACAAAAAGGGAATTTCACGTTGAGCTGCAGTGGAGGGACAATAACACAGTAACACAAATGAAAGGAAGTCGGGATACACCAATCCTGCTTTGTCTCGCAAAACAAAGCACTCCTGCTCAGGTAAATGTACTGTAGCGGATGCCTTTGTCAGAACTGGAGCCAACGCAGCCTGCTTCTGTCCTTCTTAATGGTTTTAATGTGGCTCCAGCATGAAAAGCTTCCTTTTTACCTGATGGCATCAACACATGATATTCACAGCATTTCTATCTAATGCTTAATACACCTATGGTGATCGTTTTGCCACCAAGGCAACAAAGTGAACTTAAATTCCCATCTGTAAACTGTCATTCATCGGGGCAGCCAGTGATCAGATTTTCACTGAGCAGCCACAGCAAAGTACAGCAAATACACGTCATAAGCCTTCCAGGAGCCAATCTCGTCTCCCACTCCAGGAAAAGCGTTCACGGTAGCAGGATCGCATGTACTCGTAGCTGCTGCTTTCATCGATTTTTCCGTGTCACAAATCTCATGTTTTCAAGGCGAGTGCGGAACACGCTCACAGTGCTGCTCATCCTCACAACTGTGTCCGGTTTCTTGCAATTTGTGGCTTCTGTGCAGCAACATCCAAATCTGAGGACGTTGTTGTCCGCCACGAGCTCGTCAGTTTGGTGATACTGAAGTTCAGGCGGTTGTTGCTGCACCATCTGATGAAGCTCTCCGTCCTCTGTACTCCGCAGTAAAAATAGTCTCTAAGTGAAGACGGCATGTTGGAGTCATGCATATCAATACAGTGATAACTTCCATTTCACCAAAACATACACTTAATACCATTTATTAAATTCTTCACTGCATATATTATATGAGTCTGGACAGACCTGGATGTAAACTTGACTGGTTGGTGGGGGCAGACAAGCTATATATATATACATAAACTATATTTTGCAGCACTAATCAGCAAATTAAAGAAAAATCCAGTGCAACAAGTCATAACTTTTAATCAGTGTGTTGGCTGATTTGATCTTTTGGGAGTTTTTTTTCCCCTCTGAGCAGTCTCAAGGTGTCTGGTTTTATCTTCAGCAAGTCTCTGAACATTACCTGTGTTGAACCAAGGACAAAAGAGCAGCATGTGAGGCCTGACTCACCTGTGTCGCTGTTCAACTGAAGGGCATGTGCTCTGATGTTAAGCGGCTTACAGCCCTCACATAGTGCCTTTCATTCATACTCTAATGATGTAACAGAGTGGAGTCTATCTAACTTCTCCGTGTCACCTCCCCCCCTCCCCTCTCTCTCACCCACACAGGAGCAGCTTGTGTTCGTGATCGGCTAACGTTTCGCTTCTGTCAGACTCTCCGCTGGCTCGGCCGCTGCCAGTTGCCCAATGTGCGAGCGCAGTGCTGCAAAACCTGCAGCCAGCGTTCCCGCTCCAGCAGTGCGTCTCGCCGCTGAAGTGCGGCACTCACAGGCCTCATCAGCAGGAACACCACTGACTGATGAAGCATGAATCATTATTTAAAGTCAACAATCTGAGCCCTTTTCTGATTTCTTCGCCACTACTGACTAATTCTGACTGAATTAGTCCCACTCCAAAACTCTGCAGGTTTGTGCTGGTGAAGTTCTTTATAGGGCTGAAATGAATTGGAAGTGTAATTAAGGATAGCCTCTCCCTCTCAGCATAACAATGAGAATGTAAATATTTGTTTGCACTTTTTATTATGCAGTTTGACCAGGATGACATTTTAAGAATCAGGATTTCTTTGTAACAGACACGGCGCTACAAAAGGGGTCTCTTGTCAGTGTATCCAGCTTAGTAATGCATTATTACACATGTAGATAAACCACTCATTAACCTCCATGGTTGGTACAATGCTTTCATGTTATTGACAGCAGCAAAGTAAGTAAGCAAGTCACAATGTGTTTTTATATATGTTATGAAGCAAGGAATAAGTGGTGCATAAATGCTTCATGTGGCATTTAGAAATAATTGAGCGTTAGCTAAGACCCCCAGATTTACTGTTGATGTGCTCAGTAATTTAAACCTTTCATTTCATTTTAGACAGAAGTAGACAAAGGCTAGCAGCAGTATACAGTACAGTATAGTTTGAAAAAATGTAAGATCTAACCATATTTTTCATTCAGTAGTTTGAATGCTTAGCTTACACGCAAGCAGTTAAGATTCAAGCGAAACTTGGGTATTTTTCTACCTGGACCCTATTTTCCCATGTTTTTGTGTCCATGTGACTAATTGGGACAGCAGTTTTTTTTATAAATTCTCCGGTTTTGAGTGCGAGCACTGTCATGTCATCCTGGGCTGTTGTGCGCTGTAATTCTTCGTCCATTAAAAGTTTGTTTTTGCCACTGACAGGCTCAGGTTGCTGGATTAAGTGTCTGGCAAATGTTTTCTGTACAATTTGCTTGATCTTACTTGTTGTGCCTAACCAAGTCTCGCGAGAGTTGAGTTGTTGCAGGAAGACATCGGTGTAAAACATGAGTGACGAGAGGAGTGTAGACTGTGTAGCTTGGTGTTGTCTAAAATATTTTCAGCGTCACGGCTGAATATTTAGCTGACTTTCACAATACAAGAAAGCACCAAGTCACACCGAACGCTGGTTAGACAACAGACTGGATCAAGCGAAACGTTAAGTTTTATCTGTAAGGTGTTTTCCATAACGTTGTCAGACACATATGACAACCATCTGAGCCTGACAGGAGCAAAACCAAACACTTTTTAATGGATGTACATTGATGGCGTGCAACTGCCCGAAGGGATTACATGGCAGCCTTAATATCGGCTGACACGCTCTCACTCAATAGTGGACCAATTTCAACAATTGTTGTCCCCATTAGTCACTTACACGTAAAAACATGGAAATTCAAACTGAGAAATACCCAAGTTTCCCTTTAATATTTATATTCTCCAACACTATGTTTTTACTTTCAATGCTAAAAGAGAACAGCCTTTACAGACGTTGACAAACCGTTGTGTTTGTAGTCAGCTAGCGATATGCTAACTCTTGGCCTTGGACGTAATGCTGGGTTCCTATAGATAGCTGTCATTAGCCAGACATGCTAACGTCTGCAGCAGAGAGCACACTGTGTAATTCATTCCCCACAGCTCGTTATTGTGTTTTTGGTGTTGCAACGGGTATAAAGACACCACCTTACAAACCTTCTACAATCCAGAGTGTCGTTATAATCTCAGCCCCACACACAGGGCTTCAACATACAGAGCAATCCAATCCAGCGCCTAGTTACAGTTGCTATGCTATGATTGGCCAGTGGCTGTTTAGAGGCGGGCTTTGGCAAACGGTTCACCACACACATTTTTAAAAGTCACAGCGTAAAATGTAAATGTGAAAAGTGGAGTTGCAGGAAATATTGGTGCTAGAGGCCACACAGGCTCCAAACATTTCGGGTCAGGTATTGGCAGGCCCAGTGCCTTATCTACTTGAACAGTGGATAATTTGATGTGAATTTGATTGAAATGAGTCAAATTCAGCGTTGCAGGATGCAGTGTGTTTTTTTTTAAACTCTGGAGGTGATTATTAGAATAACATCAGTGTCATATCATGTTAGGTGTAGTATGTTGTATTAGAGAATTAGGTAGATGTTGTACTTTATAGTTCTTCTTGTTTTGGAGGACCTGAACTCCTCTTCACTATTTCTGCTTGTTCTTGCTCTCGGAATTGTTGTTAGCACTGACACATAAGAGTCTTTTCAGCAGGAATTGAAAAGCAGCTCAGACTTATCAGTACAGTCCGTTCCAGGCAGCTGCAGCGCCATCATATCCTTCTGTATTTCTTTCTGCAGTTTCCTGTTTAATTTTAAGAAAACAGAATCTCTGTTGAAAAGCTCTTTTGTTTGATACTGAACAAAACTAAATTCAATAAGGAGAAAAAGAGGGAAAAGAAATCAATGTCATGCTTTTGTCGACCGTCCTGTGAATAGGGCTGCGGAGGCGGCGTTGTAGCTTTTACCAGTCGTTTCCTCGCAGGAGGAGTGGCGTGTTCACGTGCCTCTGCAGTTGTGGTTATGTAAAGAAAAGGCATTGGTTGAAGGTAATTTAATCTCACATGTTGCAAACCGTTAACTAATGCACATGCCTTCCTCAGACAACTGTATGCACGAGCAACACAGGAACCGAGCCACAGCTGGAGTGTAGCTACATATCACACAGAGGTCTTAAGTGATCAGTGTCGTTCCCTGACCTACGTTATATGTACATGTGAAAGACTATTGTTTGGCCGGAAAAGGTGTTGTGTTTTGTTTTGTTTTTTTACTTTAATGTGTGTTTAGAGTGAAAGTCTCTTTGAAGTTTTCAGCTGGATGCTGAGAACAAGCAATTAAAGCAACGTTCAGATGCTACCTTGTTGGGTTTGATATCTCAAAATTATAGCCATACACCTTTGGAATTGTCCTTCGGGTTGAACGAATCATAGGATAAACTGAGGAGGACGGCTCCACGGTGGTCTGGCCAATCAAAATAAGAATCTAAATGCATTTCTCCAACAATGGGTCCTTGATAGCAGTCAGAAGGCGAAAGCAGGCTTCTCATTTGCAATCGGTGTCCATTGATTTTCCAAATGAAACGGCCATGGTCACTGGCAGATTTGATTTGAGTAATAAGTGGTTCAAACTCTGTGACCACTTCACTTTTTGATGTTTCCGCCGACCCTGAAAGTAGGCCTTTAATATGCATTTAATAGCTACAAACTAGCCCTGTTTGTGCCATCACAACTCCACTCGCTACTTTTTGATCCAGTCACATAGCGCTCTATAAAGTCAAAACTTCATCTGTTTTCCAGCAGTTGTTCTTATCTTCGGTATCTCAAAAGAAATGTTGTGATCCCACACGTCTACTGTCTGTCCAGAAAGATAAATGTGTGTTCAGAAGCATAACTAACACTTAAATCCAATATTTCCACACACTGAGCCTACCAGGAGACTGCTGCAGACTTAATGTGTGATTCAGCAGAGAGGAGGGATAAAGAGGAGCAGAGCAGGCTGTGGAAATACTGGGTTTTAACATTGGTTTTGCCCTGGACTAACATTTTTTCATTACAGGCAAAATGTAGAACAGCAACACCACGGAAATACCTTTGAAGGTGCTGCTGGATAACAGGTCCAAAAAAACATTACATTGTTTTTCCCCTCAAGGTTGAGCGGGGGATGTTAGGCGATGGAGTAGTGTCTGGAGTGTTTGAGGTCATGCATGCAGAAAAGTTGGGATGCTGTGTAAAACATACATAGAATAAAGAATGGGATAATTTGCTAATCCTTTTTGACACATACTCAATTAACAGCACAAAGATTCTATGTTAAGTTTGAGCTCATCAGCTTTATTGATTTTTGTAAATATCTGCTTATTCTGAATTTGATGCAGCAACAAGTTTCAAACAAGTTGGAACACGAGCAACAAAAGACTGGGAAAGATGTGGAAGGCTCCAAAAACACCTGTTTAAACATTCCACAGGTGAACAGGTTGGTTGGAAACAGGTGATAGTATCATGATTGGGTATTGAAGGAGCATCCTGGAAAGACTCAGTTGTTCACAAGCGAGGATGGAGCGAGGTTCAACACTTTGTGAACACATGTTTGGATAAAGGAGATTAGAACATGGGCTCAGAAACATTTCATGAAACCATTGTGAGTAAAACCGTTCCAGCTGTTTTGGAATCGGGGTTGTAGATAATACCTTGCTACCTCCACACCACAATCATGTGCTAAAGCTTAGGTGCCAGGCACCAGGTCTCACCATGTAGGTCCTTCAGTATGTTTCACTTTTACAAAACAGGTGTGATGCATGAGGAACAGATGAAGGTTTGGCAAATGTATTGCTGTTAAATCTTCCCAGATCCAATGAGGAGCAGGACAGAACCACTAACCTTTGACACAGTAGCCACTGAGGCCGGCTCACAAACATTCAGTGCGTGAGCCCCAATGAGAAGAGCTACTTAACGTACCTTCTAAAGCACAACTAATGTAGTTCGGTAGCTAACGTCATGCCCTTTTGACTGTAGTAGCAATGCTAATGTGCTGTTGTAGGCAGTGAGGGAAGTCAGGCATGCTGATGTTAGCTGCCTACCTTGGAGCAGACATGCTTTATTAAGCCTTTTTTACAGCAGAGATCGTGGTAGGAAAAGCACAGCTGGACACAGATGTTGTTATTAGTTCCACCCGTAGGAAACGATATCTATCTGCTGTAAAAATGTCTTTCTATTCCTTACACTTTTGCTCGCTTTTTTTGTTTTTGAAGGCAAAGAAAATGAACAACTAACCAGATTTAGAGACAATTTAGAAGAGTCCAAAACTTGACATACCCAGTGCTAAACTGATTGGACAGTCAGCAGAGGGGAGTAACGAAGGGTCAATCACATTTCTAATTGATACGTTCGCTTTCCATTTCTAAACTTATTTCCACACTGAAATACAGTTGATGTTTGACCGCAGGGATTAAGCCTTTAACTGTAACTGAAATCAGATTTTTTTTCTTCTTTTTCTCAATCTAGTTTGTTGAGCTTATTTTTTTTCTGTACTTTTTCTGTTTTTAAAGATTCATATTGGTACATTTTGTATTTGTATTGATTCAAGCACAACATCAGGACTCTAGCCAAGTGGCTAATATGATGCTTACCTGCCCGCAGTCTCCATGTACAGCATTATACAGTCTTCATTCTTAACAAACCCCACTGTAAACTTGAATCAGCTGTTAATATGCAACACAACAAGTTTATTTTGTGGAGAAAATGTTATTCATTTATTAATCATTGATGTGTTACTATGTATGGTTATTTATATACTGTGCTTTATACTACAAAATAAAGCTTGCGTAAAAAGTCTCTTACACGTCTCTTATGTCAAGTCAAACTAATGTGTTTGGGTGGAAGGTCGACAAAGGGTGGACTGAGCATTTAATGGTTTTAAAGTCTGATCCCGTTAAAAGACTAACATGCCAAACCATGTCATATAGTGTCAGTTACAAACAGTACAACATCAGTGCTTCACAGTGTCTTCAGTCACATTCATGTGTTCAACTCCTCATCACGGCTGGTGTTTTGAAGCTTCTTCCATGAAAAATCAGTAATCGATGGGCGGCAGCGTCACCATCTGAGTGAACTCCTCATAGTTGACGGTGCCGTTTGACTTGACGTTTGCCTCCGTGAAGAGCTCATCCACTAGACAAAGCAGACAGTGAAACAGCTTTATCAGTGACCTCGACAAGAAGAGCTGCCCGAAAGCTCATTTTTCTCCCACGATTATTCAGGACGCCGAGGTTACAGAGTCCCTCCTGCTCTTTGCCTGTGGGAGTTTCTGACTTTCTGACAACGACTCCTTCAAAGTGGAGCGCTGGTGACAACCACAACCCCTGTGCTGAGCCAGGCTGAGCGTACTCCTGGAGTTATCGTTAGCAAAACTGAAACGATTCACCTTATTATTGGGGATTTCGACTCAATTTCACAGCTCATAAATGTTTCTAATGTGGTGAATTCAACAATTTGTTAGCATGAACAACATAAAAAGAAAATAGCAGACAGCCAAATCTTACTATAAATCTGTGTAAGGTAGCATCAGTGTTATTGCTGCTGTTATTCTGAGATGTTTAACACAGGGGTGGAATGTTAACTCACATACTGCACTGCAGTACAGTGCTCAGGCACTTGTACGTCAGTGCTTGCATATTATACTTGTACTCCACAACGTTTCAGAGGGAAATATTATACTTTTAATCCACTACATTTATTTAATAATTACTTGGAAAATGAAGATTTTACACAAAAAATCTGTTTAATTTATACAGTGTGATGCAGTGTTGTAGATTAAACAATTAAAGTAGTATGGAAGCAAATCTGTGCCATCGGAGTATGAATTTGAATTTTTAGCACTGAATTTTTTTGCTTTGAATTTCTGGCACTGATTTTTTTTTTTTTTTTTTGCATCGAAATCAGACTATGAATTTTAAAAGTCATAGAATTTCAAGCATTGAATCTTATTTGCCTCTGATTTTTTTCCAATGTCTAAAACAATTCAGTGTAAAAAAAAAATCAATGTCTCAAAAAATCCAGTGTAAAAAAATTCAGTGTCGAAAATTCAGTGTCAAAAATTCAGAGTCAACATCCGGGTAACAAAACAGAAGCAATCGATCCCTGAATCAAATCGTTCAACAACCAGCCAATCACGTTACGCTCCACCTGTGACCTGTGATCTGTGACCCCGAAACAGAGAGGGGTGAAGCTCACCCAGCTATGGCAACAGCAGGCAGAAACGATGCCCTTTGGTGAGTGTATTTACTCATTATTTACCATTTTTGTTCAAAAAATTCAGTGACAGATATTACCGGACTCGTTACACATTAAAAGAAGTTCTTGAGCAGTATCTGCACAGAACGTATTATGAGGTGGTGTCCGTTAAAACGGTTAGCAATTAGCTAACGGTATGTTTGCATGGGTTACTGCTAGTAATTTCAGTACATTTAACAGTTGCTTTACCCAAAACAGTTTTAAAAATAGTACAAATGGGCAGCAAATAATGTAGCTGTCGTCAAACTCATTGCTTATAATTATTTCGCTGTTCAAACCCTCTTTGTGCCGCTGGCTTGTAGATCCTTATTTTTTGTATTTGTGATGACAGTGCCGTGATTAGTGATCATAATGAAGGCTTAGTTTGCGCTTTCCTTACATTAACAAAAGAATGATATGTCCTAAAAGTAAAAAGTTGTGCCAATTTAGCAGCTATGTACAGTTCAAGTGTCCTTCATTCCATCAGCTTGTCACACCGTGGTGAAGTTTGTCTCGTCTTTGGGTTTTCTGTCTTGTCATTTCCTGTTTTATTTTGAAGGTCTAACTCTCCTCTCGTTTCAGAACACTTGCCCTTCCTCATTTGTCACCTGTGTGTCCGCCCTGATCACCTGTTGTCTCCACCTCATTCGTCATTAACCTCCATGTGTTAAATAGTCTGCGTCTCCCTTGTCTTGTGCCAGTGTGTCTTTGTCCGTAGGTCGACTCACCCGAGCCTCTCTTTGTCCCTCGTCCACGGCCACAGCGTTACTGTTCTTGTAAGCCTTGTTCCTCTTCGTGAGTGTTTTTTGTTTGTAAATTTAATAATCTAGTTTTTATTTTCTTGATCTTGTTTGTAGCTTAGCCGAATTGTAGTTCCTTGTTGAGAGTGACTTCTTGTTTGTTAACCTTTGTGATTTAGTGACTAGTTCCTCCGTATTTTAGGAGTGTATTTTGTTTTGTTAGATTTTCTAGTGAGGTTCTTTCATTTGTTGAGTTTATCTTTTTCATAGCCTTCTGTGTTCTTCATCCTTCAGGAGCGTTTTTGGTTTATCAAGTTTTGTAGCCTCTGTTGTTTGTTTCTGATCCTCCTTTCGGAGCATTTTTTGTTACGTTTGTTAAGTTTTATAGCCAATTGTTTTGCACTCGGCAAAGAAGTCCCTAGGTTGCTTGTAAAAAAAAAAAAAAAAAAAAAATCTGTGTTGTTTGAAATCTCTGCGTCTAAGTCCCGGCCTGACACAGCTGGCAGATTATTCAACTCCTGCACCACTTAACATAAGACTATGTTGATGTTTGACAATTAAGCTCATATCCATACTTTTCGTGCAATATTACATATTTCCTTTTACATTTTGTGCAATATTGCATAGCATTTACTGTTTTGTTTATTCTTCTGTGCAATAGTCTGGCGATAAATAAAATTTTATCTTATTTCAAGTATTACTAAAGTGCTACTCAAGGACTACTTGAATACACTTAGAAGTATACTTGACGGTGACAAAAATGGTACAGCGTGCTTGGTACATTCTTCACAAAGTATAATTTAAGCAGAATGTTTTCTCACCTTTGTTAAAGTCAAACCAGCAGCAGCTACAGTTAGTGGCTGTGCAGCTACAAAGCATTATTGTCTGCTCTTGTATCATAGTGCATAGCATCACGATCTGCTTCAGTAGTTCAGGAATCCAACAACTTGATGGAAGTCTCCCCACTGGGACGCAGCCGAGCTTCAATTATATATAAACTGCTTTACGTGCACAGCAGCAATCCAGAGGCAGCACACTCACAGCGCTGTGGATTCAATCTTTATGTTGCTTTGAAGACTGCGACTATGAATGACTGATCTGGGGCTTTCAAAAACAAAAAATGTCACCAGATATTAGCGCCCCTGCAGGAGTCCTTCCATCAAACTCTCCGCTTCAGAAATGTTGGAAAATCCATTTTTGGTGCTTTGGCTCTGCTGTCATCACTTCACATGAAACAAAACGTCCATGTTGACAGAATCCGCTGCGTCCTGAAGTGGAGAATGCCGGACAGAACTGAGAGCGAACTAAAAAAAGACTGACTGCTGTTTGTGAACTACCTGACATTCTCCTCTCAGTTCATGCTTCAGCCTTTACACACACAGGGTCACATTTTCAAGGAATTCAGACGTGTGTGGCTGCAGCTTTCCACCACAGTTTCACACTGCTGTTGTGAGGTGTGGAGGGCAAGAGTGGTGAGGTCAGAGCCGGCAGACGCAGGTTGGGCTAGATGCCATTCCTTCGACTGAAATGTGCTGATTTACGTCCAACATCAGTCAAAGTGTTATCTAATATTAACAGGCTGACTCACAGCCACCTCAAGTCCCCAACAGCTCCTCTTTACCACTGGCAGTTTGGCATTCGCTGCAGTCGTAAAGCATTCGGAGAGAGATGAGTTATTCATTGTATTGCCTCCCCTTGCACACACTGGACTTTGAATGAAAGTGTAAAAGGTATTTTGGCCGGTTCACATCCATGTTGGATGAACAATATAGTACTTTTTTATTTAGGTGAATGTATAAAAAGTGTTAATAACTTTAAATTTAAGTTGAAGTTCAGCACTTAAACTTCATATTATAGAGCAATGGATAATAAACTAGCTTTCTATCAACACAGCAACGTAGCGGCTTCCTCCTGTTTGCTGCTCGAGTTTACATTTTCTGTTTCAGCTGGAGGTTGAACAGTCAGCATCTATTTTACCTTCTTTGTTGGTCAGTTTCTCTCCCAACATGGTGAGCTTGGTCCGGAGCTCAGAGGCCTGGATGTAGCCTTTCTTCTGTTTGTCCGTCATCCTCAAGGCCTCCAGGATTTCTGTCTTGGGGTCTTCCTGCTGCATCTGTCTGTGCATCATCATCAGGAATGTGGAGAAGTCCAGCTCACCTGTCTTTTCTAAACACGGATGAAGCACAATTGTTTGTTCTGTTATAGTGTGAAATAATCAAGATAAAGTGTGCATGAGCTTTTAAGTTTCATTACATTTAGCATGTGCAGTAAAATTGGTTCTGAGCACAGTATCCCTTCCTTATTGCTCTTCCTAAGGCTTCTCCCTTTTTTTCCATATCTATTTCAGTGGTCTCAGGACAGAGATGTATGTTGTGCAAACATACATGCATTGCAAATTTGTAATTTTGAGCTAAATGAAACACTTCAACTCAAGACTTCACAATAACATAATAATGTGTGCAGAAAAAAATGCTACACATTTCCCAAAAAACCTGCTCACCATCAGCACCACCCGTAATAACCACACACACAGACAGTTAAACACAGTTTAAACTCCAGCACCTCTGCTGCATGAAGAGCTCCCACCTCTGTAATGTGTAGAAAACCACAACAGGGTGTCACTTTCCTGTTTTGGCCACTATCAGCACCCTGAACACGTTTGCACAACCTTGACTGGCCGACGAACAAATCCGAATAGCTTTACCGATTTTGTGAACTTGCAGATGTCGTTCAGTCTCGCCGAACGTGGGGCTTGTACCCAGGCAGCGCATAACTGTGATCAGGTCTTTGGCGTCAATCTTGCCCTTGTGCTTCTTGTCATACAAGGAGAAGCACTCCTTGAACTCTGCAAGGAAAATGGAAAAAGTATTGGACTTCATCAACAGAGTTTATTTCATTGTATTATTTAGTGTTTTTTCACCATGCATATGTTACTAAACATACATAATAATAGTTGGAAAACATGCAGTGCTGTAAAATACTCTTACCACTGATTTGAACTGGTGTGAAGAATTTAGCCTGCAAGGCGACAGTTTGGTGTCATTTAAGCTCAGAGACATTGCTGTTACATTAGAAAACACCTGAAAAAGGATTAGAAAAGAAACAGAAAGAACGCCTTGCTCTTACCATGTCTGCAGTTGCTTTGTTTCTTTCCAGGAAGGAGAGAGTTCGGTCGCCCACGTCACCTGTCTCTCCACCGCTGTTTAAAGTCCACCACCTGTAAGCCTTGACGTAATTTAATATGTGTTGCTGTGGAAACACAGATACCAGATCCACAGTGCTGCTTTGTCCTTTCTCTTTCCACCCCTCCAATAAAAGGAGGGGACCAATTATTGTCAGTCAATCGCCATGTGATACTAAAAGTGTCGTATAATAGGAGGAAGTTGTTTGTCACCAAATAAATAATAAGATTTTAAACAATTTTAACTGTGTGTGTTGTCTCAAACTAAACAGTGTTATGCTCCCTCTAAAGGGAGCTGATTTAAAGCACATTCTGGTTCAAATTAGGTAATTTAGGAGAAAAATTTGAGTAATAACCAGCAAGTGCGTCAATTTTACCATTTTAATTCAGATAAACATACATAATCTAACGCGTGAGGAACTAGAAACTAAACCATTTTTCTACAAGCAACAAAGTGATCTGAAGCAAAGGAACAATACTGTACAGACACAAAACATTTACATTAAGAGCAATAAAAAAAAGCAGAGATGTCCACAAAAAAACAGCTTTTCTATCCTCAAAGTCATCCGCGCCTGTTTCCATCACCTTTTCAATGTAAAAGCATCTGCACAAGACACGTCGTTTCATTGTGGACACTGTAACACTGTATGAAAAAATAACAAAATGTACAATAATGATGCAATAAAGAACCGCAGTGTGTCCATCAGTGTGTCCATCAATGAGGCTGCTCTACAATGACCACATACGGAAATATAATGCTCACAGGTCTGACGTTTAAATGAACGATGATATCAAGTGTGTCAAAGTGTGAAACCTCAATAACCTGAGAGTGTTTTAAACAGTTGGTTTAGTTTTCCGTTTTTAAATCCTGCCTCAGAACATGTGTTTACAGATGTGCCTTTCTGACTGACCAGAAGAGCCTGTCGTTGGCGTCATGGCTCCGTCATGATACTCTTCTGTCTCTTTTTATGCTCTTTTGGCTTTATACTGCTGTTTAATTACTTTTTTTTTTTTGCAGAACACATATTGATTGGCTTTATTTTTGTTGCATCTGAATTGTTGTATTTACTTTTTATAATGGCACCCTGTACCTTCACGTTGTGCATCCTGCTTGACAAGTGCTATTTAACTTCAATTATTATTATTATGTCAAATACCAGTTTATTTAGACAATCAGGCAGGAATAACTACCATCTTCTTTTCTTTCTTGGAAGCCAGACATGAGCAGCTGCACCTCGCAGTCAATTTATTGAACACTTTTTTTGTTCGAAGCTAATAAAGATAAACATCACAACATTCAGTCTCTTGATTAGGTTCTTTTGTGAGCTTAAGCAAGATAAGAATCGTTTATATCATTTTTCAGTGAACGCACCACACATATAATCACCTGGAGTTTGTTCCTAAAAGCTCAACTTTGTCATTTGCCATCTGTGCTAACATGAGGGATTGTAAAAGCAAAATGTGCTAAAAAATTTAAACATCTTAAATATCAAATTAAAAAACATGTGCCTCAATCCTCAAGTCAGACGAATAGAGCAACATTTCACCAAACATCACTATTTTAACTACTGTTAACGTCTGTGTGTATCAGGATAGAAACAGACTGAGGAGACAAATCCTCTTTGGTTAAATATGGCTGAGGTTAGCGGACCCTTGTGTTTAACAGTGAGGTAGGTGCACATCAGCAAGCGTCATCGATCGTCATCAGTGCAGCCGCGATCTCCGTCACAGGAAATCTGAAGAAAACAAATGCAGCAGTCGGTTCGTGAGGCGTTCACAAACACTCTTTCTTCAAACACAGCGGCACACAGACCTGGACACATGCAAATCAGCGGCTCTTCTTCACATGCAAGGTGTAGTAGGACCACGGCTCTGGCACATAAATGAGTCCGGGGTACTTGTTGCGTAGCACGGCGTCGTTCCACAGGTAGACCACCCACACCGCCACCAGGAGCGCGGTAACACTGAAACTATAGAACAGGAACAGGCCGTTGCTGTCTGGGCTGAGGCCTTTACGCTGTTGATGTCTCGTCAAGACAACCATGGCGAGGAAGGTGAGGAGGAAGAGTTCAGTGATTTGTCCCTCGGTGACCAAGTACCTTGAAGAAATGAAAGAAAAAGCAAGAGAGAGAAACACTAACCGTTAAGGAGTGACACAATACAGCTGAAAAATATTTTTCCAGGACACTTAGACATCAGTTTTACAATGAAAGTCGAAATCATCACAAAGTACAAAACACCTCTTGTGTCACGGACAGGGAAGGCATCTCTAAAATGTGCGTTTATTAAAGACCTGTTGTCAGGCCTCACTGTTCCTTCAGTGTTTCTTGACATTAAGGCAACTGAAAAGCCAAGGATGTCTACAAACTTTTTTTCCCTGCACGAAACATTCCAGTTATGTATTCACGGAGAACATACACGCAGAGGCTTTTCAAAGATGCGAGAAGGCGACTGACCAATAGTAGAGGGAGTTGGGTCCCAGCAACAGCCAACCAGAGACGGGAATCTTCTTCTGTTCTTTAACCTTGGTGAAGCAGCCGGTGAAGTAGATGAACAGAATTATGAAGAAAGGAATATACCTAGAATTAAATTAGAGTTAGATTCAATATTTCTTTCTAAAGGAATGATGGAAAATTTAGCAAAGAGGAACAGCATGCGTTTTATCTGCCTAATTTCACATAAACGGTTAAGACCCTCGACAAAGATCCTTACAAAGCTCCTGTGTGCTCAGCACAAGGCCGAGCCAAAACCAATGAATAATTCATAAATATTGTACCAAGGCTGTAGAAAACGTCTGGCAGGTATAAGTTCAAATCATATCAGAGCACCTGAAACTCACTCAACAGTTAAACCACTGTTCAAACTCAGGCAACCATAGACACAGAGCTTTTATACCAAACTCTTTCTTACCAGTTGCGTTCTAAAACAAAATAAACCAACCTGAGCTGATTAATTATTCGCCAAAAATGTGGGGGAAAAAAAACGATTTTGGAGCAAAAATGATGAAAACATGGCAAACAAATGACATTTGTGGACGTCATCTTCGGCTCTGCTAAGTTGGGGCATGGGTGTTTTTTTTTTCAGGATTTTCAGAATCACCTTTGTTGGCCAAGTATATCTGCAGGTACAAGGACTTCTCTCTCTCTGAGTGCTAAAGATGCACACACACAAATACTGGTCAAATACAGTCACAACAGTGACGGCACAGAAATGCCAAAGACATGTTCATATTCAACCAGGGACCTTTGTTGCGTGCCGTTCTCCATCTCTCTCCCCTTGTTTCCTGCCACCTCTCCACTGTCGCTAACCAATCATCAGGAAAAAATGCCTTTGTGGAAAGTGTGATTTTTAGAAAAGGTGAAATTCTGTCAATGCCGGACTGAAAACATAATGCTCAGGCTTTTTTCAGCCCACTGAGCCATAAAATTAGTGGCCTATTCAAGTAAAAGGAAAGCGAGGGAGAGATATACCTCTACTTCTCAATGCATGCAATGAAATCCCATTTCACCACATTTTTAAAATACTTTTTTTTTTTCAAAAGAGATCCAGTTATCAGACTAAATTTCCTGATTCCGCCTCTTTTCCTCCTCATATTGTTGGATTCATTTTCCAGCCAGCACACTTGGCTTCACACAGCCAGTTTAAACTGCCACCACAGACCTGTTCAGTCTCCTCATCCTAAAAACTGAGCTGTATCTAGATGGGAAAACAGCCACATATTCCAGCACACTGATAACTGGCTGCAGTTCTTACAGTCTCCGCTGTGTTTACATTCTCTGAATCTACACTTTTGCTCTTTTAATCTCTGTTAATCAGATTTATCCTTCAGATTCAAATACATACCACATTAAGTGTCCCAGCTGTTCATCATAATAATACAGCAGCTCAAAGGAGTCAATCTGTGAATGGAGGACAAAAAAGCTGAAAAGATAAAAAACTCAACACAAGATTAATGGTATGTACTGTATGTTATCCTGCACTGGAAGGAAAGTGCTTTGCTACTCCACCCTGTCTTATGCAACAGTGCCACCTACTGTTCTAGTATCATTGACACTTCGTACCAGTAGTTTAGTATGAGTCATATGCTAAAGTGGTGCATGACAGGTGGGAAATTGGAGGAAAACCCCTGAATAAATAAATGAGTGGAGAAACATAACAGATGCAGATGCTTTCATTATCTTATTTCATGAATTATGAATGTGATCATTTCAACATTTTACATTTAAATCAACATCCCGCCTGCTTGTAATTACCTGAAAAAAAGATGCCCTGCAAATAACTGTTGCTTTTCCACATGTATCAGAGCGTGTGAAATCTGAAAGCGTGAGTGCTCATACTGTAAGCCCTTGTGGAGCTCACCAACAAACCAGATGAGCGTCTATAGATGTGCTCTTTAAAACAAGCGAATACTTAAATAATTGCACAGTTGGATTGAATGTGCTCAACTTGGACAGCATCAAACAGAGACGTCTGCACTGACAGTACTATGTACTCTCTCAGACGGATGCGTATTATTTCTTGACTCGACACACACGAACTAAAAGACATGTGTGCTGCAAGTATACCAGTGATTCAGAGACCACTGAATGTAAGGACACTGAGGACCCTGACTTCTGAAACATCAGAAATCAGAAATATCTGATTCCACTTTTGGGTTAAGATCCAATGATACACAGCATGCTGTCTGCTAGACAAACCTGATTTCTTGATCTGGTACAATATAGTCATAACTCATAACTCTGAAAGCATCAGCAGTGTGGTGGCATGAAAAGCTTATTTCTTGTAGCTGTGCATCCTTGTATCAAAAACAATTAAATACAAAGTCTGACTAAAACTGTCCAGACACTAAAATAAGTCGAAATGACTCTGTTGTCACAGCAGGATAAAATTCAGATACAAGTACACAGCAAAAAAACAAACAAACTGTGTACTCTCTCATGTTCTTTATAGTCCTATTTCACAAATTTTCACTTTTTTAACAGTGTGTAATGCTTACAGTCATGTCACACTTCATTTTTTACACACTGCCATTTGCTGTAGATATTCTTTTTTGTGCAATACTTTTCATTACTACTGTTTACTATTTTGCTATTTTATTATTATGTATATAATTTTTTTACTGCTTGCTATTTTGATATTTTATTATGTATAGTTTGTTCTTTATAGTCTTTTTCACAATCTATCTATCTATCTATCTATCTATCTATCTATCTATCTATCTATCTATCTATCTATCTATCTATCATTGAGCTGTCACTCAAACCATAAACAACCAGCTTCTGCAACACATCCCTAAACAGGATTCTTACATAACATTCACTTTCATTTGACTTATAATACTGCAATCTTGTTCCTGAGATATGGACGACAGTTGGCGAGAAATCAAATTGTACATATAAATGTTGGCTTTTGAGTAATCAGGTTATTGCAGCACGTCTAAACATGTTTTATCATTCTGGCCTTGACTGGTTTCTGCTTTTGTGCACGTAAAGTGAATCACTAATGGTTTCTCCGCTGGCCAGGAAGCAGTAGAGAGATACAAATCAAGCTACTGCCTAAAATCTTCACATGAATCAAACACATAACAGCCACCTTTCATACTGCGAAGCCCCAGATATGCCGTACATCAGCCTATAATATCCTGTCGACAACCACATCATTGTCAAAAGCACGATGCTCCGCATTTAGTCCGTAAATCGGGATTACAAAAAAAGATGTGATGGCAGTGAAGAAAGAGAGAGAGAAATAAGCGACACTCTTACACAGCAGGATAAATTCTGCTGGATCGAACAAGTGTCACAAAACAGGACAAGAACAGCTCCTTTCTTTAAAGTCACTACACTGTCTCTGAGGAGCCGTGACAAGCAACACAAACAGATTTTGGTTGTATGAAATCACGACAGCAGATAATAAACACAATATATTGAAGAAAAAAATGTTTAAAAAAGGATCCAACAACTTTCTCAGGGTATTCCAGTACTCCCAGTATGCCCATCGTGGAATAAACCCTTCTCTACTGAAACAAAGTCGGTATTTACCAGTGAGGCAGGTTTGAGGTCTTTGATGATGGGGTTCTCTCTGACTGACAGGTGGAGCTGGTAGCCACTCAGGATGAGCCGGTGGTTGATGGAGTCCCCCACCAGGTGGATGCTGGCTCCCATGACAAAAGTGATGATGCAGAGGTAGACCGCTGAGCGAGGCAGCGCCCTGGGACTACGCTCGATCAGCTGAAAGGAGCAGCAACACACACATTCTGTGAATATTACGCAAACTGCATATTGAAGGAAATTCATCCGATTTTTAGGAATACAAATGTGCATGACACATTTTAGGTTCAGTAACACACATTCCTTAAGAAAAGCAGGTAACTTCCGTCATACCTGGAGCTATCACATGGGCAATCTGGGCACGTGCCGAGGGGCCCCTGAGCATGAAAGGGCCCTTCACGATCGGGCTCCACAGAAATATGACACAAAGTTTGAACCATTCTCTTGATTCTGATATTTATTTAGTCAGAATAGCAATCAGGTTGGTTGTGTTATTGCTGAGATGGCTGGACAAGTGGTGGTATAAAAACTGTGCCATTAATTTTTGCCTCACCCACTATAACTAGGTTGTATCGGTGAGGAGTGTACTGTAAAAATTTCCAAGCAGCACAGAATAGATGGTGTTAACCAAAGCAGAGTGGGGCTGCCAAAACAAAGAAAGGAAAATGAAGAGAAAGAAACAGCTGCTAATGAGAAACTTTTTCAAAAAAAGCTTAAAAAAAGTGAAGAAAAGTGGGATGGAACAATCCCATGCTCCCAATCGCATTCCAACTGAGGATGTTGAGCAAGCTAGTAGTAACAGTGTGTGTGTGGGAGGCATGAGGAGGGTTATTAACCACTCCTCTTAATGAATAGCTGCTGTTTGGCAGGACAGCCTTGAGATTTGTTGCAGCATCAAGACTCTGGCCAAAGTTTTTATCACCGCTTTACAACGAAGCCACTGATACAGAACAACACTCTGACAGAGAAGCCGGGGTTTTAAATACAAGTCAATGTTAAGAAAGTAAATAAATAGAAACTGATGATGTAACTCACAACATTGTCAGTTCCATCTGCATTTGTATGTTTCTTTTTTGTAGGCTACACTGTGAAAATGAATAAAATCCCTCAGTATCCTTTGTATTGTTGTATATATAGTGAGTTTATATCAGTCTAGGGACCAAATGGTCTCAAAGTGTCCCCAAAGGACCCGATCCCAGGAAGTCACTAACTAATTCAGAACAATAACCCTGCCCATATCTGCTTCCACTGTGTCATTTATTTTACTTTTAACTTGAATGTCAGCTTAAAAGTAAAGAAAAGAGCTTTTTTTGGAACTAGTTGAAAGAGTTTGAAAGGAGACGCTCAGAGATGCTGAAAAAGTTGAGCTATAATAAATTCACTTTTGCAAAACAAGGTGACATCTGCTGGTCACTGAGCAGAATTACACCTTTATTTTGAAAACGAGAGCACAGAGTCTTGTTTTCCACTGTTTTTCAGTCTGATTTTGCACTGCACATATTTAGATGTGTGCAGATATTGTGACTACTACTTCCAATCCTCAAGATGTGTTTGCTGCAGTCAAAGTGAGACAGCCCGAT
This sequence comes from Chelmon rostratus, assembly GCF_017976325.1. NCBI lineage: Eukaryota > Metazoa > Chordata > Actinopteri > Chaetodontiformes > Chaetodontidae > Chelmon > Chelmon rostratus. Next base: position 28,308,771 of record NC_055658.1, on the reverse strand, counting down.
TTACAGCATGCTTCTGTTGTATGAATCAGGTAATAATCCGTGGTGGAAATAGAAGTAGCAATACGGCAGGGTAAAAATACTGTTACAAGCAAAAGTGCTGCATTTAAAATCTGATTTAAAGTAGAAATATATAAGTATCAAAATATACTTATAGTACTAAAAGTAAAAGGTCAGAATGGGCAATTTCAGAATAATAAATATTGTATTACTGGATTCTAATAATTCAGGCATTAATGTGTGCTGTGTGGGAGGTGACGAGCTTCAGTGCCCAGGGGCCCCTGTGGAGACTCATCCAGCCTTGACTTCTGTTATTTCAGATATATTCTGCAGTTGTTGTCAGTGCTGTGATGTGCCAGACTGCAGACAGTCAGGAATCAAGCCCCAGGTCTTTGTGGTTGTGTGCAAGAACGTAATCAGTGTGCCTTGAAAATGTCACTCTTGGGCTACCTTATTACTTTGTGCCGATTGTCAATTTAGCTTTAGAAAAACCAGCAAAAGGAAAACACAAAAGTTTTACTGAAGGAAATTGGACATCTAATGTGAACTGAGGCTAAATCAGGCCTTTACTCAGCTTAACATTAAAAAGTTGGATAACTCAAAAAGCTGGGAATCAACCAGTTCACTTAACCCTGGGTTTCCGCACCCAGCCACATGATTCATTCACATGAAAGACAGGGTGGGGGGGAAATGAGCTCACTGCAGAATCGAAACTAAATATTCAGCAAAATAAAACATTTGTTTGCAATATCAACAGAAAACTACAACAAAATTGGAATTTGTGTGAATAATGGAGAATAAAACCATAATCAGATCCTAGAAACGCTAAGGAATTTGCGACTTTCAGCATAATTAATATGCAACAATACATATCATTCATAACTGTCATCTAAGGTTGTTTAGCTTCCTGCTGTGTGTGTGTGTGTGTGTGTGTGTGTGTGTGTGTGTGCATTGACATAATTTGTGTATTCCACATATCAATACCATTGTCACTAGTAGCAGTTTCGTCCATGTTGGGGTTAATCATGCCTGTCAGTTGATTGTTTCATATGTTGGCTGTTTACCAGTTCTGCTCTGGTGGTTGCCATGATGGGTCCTCTTTTAAAATGTATGCCATTTGGGGATGTACTGTGTAGACTTTGACAAAATATTTGTTTTAACAACAAGCAAGCTTTACTGTCTCATACTGAATATTCTTTGTATTATTCTCTTTCACCATCACCAAAGCACTTTGTTGTGTTAAGACTTACCTTGAGCATTAGGAATGGTGTTATCACATTGTAGGCCATGTGGAAATAGTCTCCAGCACTGGGCTTGTTCAGGGGAAACCACTCCAGAGGAAGGATGATCTAACAAATTATGATACCAAGAAACTATTTGGTGTTTATCGCTCCAGTCAATGGGGTGTAACCGCCCATTGTATCATACTTTGCACTATTTAAAACTGCATGAGGTATTGATGAAGTGAAACCTGCATTGAGCCTCCTTACCATGACAATAGGCCTTCCAAAGTCCAGTATCCAGTTCTGCAGAGTCAGAAAGAACCACAGGTCACAGTGGAAGTGCTGCCTTTTCATCTGTGCCACTTTTTCCTTCAAACCACCAGGAGTGCTGCTAACACACATTTACAGGGACTGTCAGTCATTGTAATAAAGCAACATTACAAAAGCAAAGGGCAGCACAGAGGTCAAGTGTTTCATTGATTTGTTGGGAATACTGCAGTAAACTAAGGGTTAGGATGGCATTTACTACTGCAGTACATTCAGCTTAAAACACATGGTTACCACTGCTCCTTTTTACATACCAGCTTTATTACTCCTTTAAATCAGTTAGGCTACATCCTTTGCATAGAAACTAACAAAGCACTTTGCTTGGAAATAGTCACATGTATTCAAATACGGTGTGTGCATATCTAATGAAAACAAAAAAACAAACTTAGTTAACAAGTTTAATGGTTAAATTACTCTAAGTTTGCCATTTTAACAACTGTGTGCTCTTGTTTTCTTCCTGCACACCATTAAATCACAGTCAGGTGATGATGATTTGTACCAGCAGCTGTTCAGAATTGTGCACTGTGTGCAGCTGTGCAATTTCCTGTCACACGCTGAACACAGTCACTATGGTTCAGCATATGTAGTGAGACACTGTGTACAGCTGAATACACTGTGCATCCTTCAGCCGTGCCTGTAAGTGTCGTGCAAAGGGTACACAGGCTGTTTGTTCAGACCAGGAAAACAGACACAGACTATTGGCAGAGGTGCCAACCTTCATGTCTGCCTGAAAGCCAGTCTCTTGACATTCAAATATCCAGACAGCATTTAAGGATGAAAATATGAGTCATGAAACTGTAAACCTCAGGTCCAAATCAGGGTTTTTTTTAGGTGGTCCTTATTTCTGCAGCCTTACTCTTTGGGCATTTGTCATATTAAAGGAAAGGACAGTATAGTTGCTGATGTGTCCAGATCCCTATGCCAGTGATTGTTGTTACTTTTTTTTTTTTTTTTTCATTTTTGATGTCTCTGTCTCACTCTTAAATTGCATCAAGGTACCAGTTGCTGAGATGGGATGTGACACCACAAGGTGGAGGAAAATATGTGTGCAGGTGCAGCCTTTGTATTTTCATCATACACTATAAATATGTATGCATTAATATATGCAATCTTTAGCAGGGCCTCTGACAGGGCGTGTGTGTATTGCATTGTTGATGTGTTGAGAGTGTGTGTGTTGTCTGGTGGTTCTTGGGTAGTCGGAGCTGGAGGGCATCAAGGAATTGGATGCAGCTGGCCATTGTCTCCAGTTTGTACCCCAGGGAGTCACCCCTGTTGTCTTTTTATTAAGCTGTTTGGTGATTTTTGATTCAGTACAATGACTTATTTGACAGCTAACTTCTAAACTTTTTTGAATAATGTGTAATTGCTCTTGTTATGTAATACTGTTAGCACCTATCATGGAAGAAATGCAGTTCAAAATGCTTTACAGCCAAGATATTACCTGCACCAAGTGCTGCAAAACATCAGACATAGGGAGAACATATACTTTGTACTACCCTAATGTAAAATATGATGTAGAATAAAACCCATGTGAGGGTTATAACAGTAAAAATAAGATTCAGATGCACAGTAGTCATACTAACCAATGTTAACAGTACCTTATATTAGTCTAATTCTTGTTTATGGTATCTCAGAATGTTCTGATTTAAAACCAACCAATCATTCTATGTGTTGTCAATATACTTTCCACAGTTTCACAATTGCTTCCAGGTAAATCCCAAAGGCCAACTACTGTCCTTACTCATTACTGACAGTGTGTTTAGCTTGCTACATAGCTGCATAGTCAGGCCAGAAGAAATGTCATTCATTCCCAAACCAGGAAGGAAATGCAGCTATTTACAGCAATCCATGGACCCACAACTCACCCTCCAACATACATGAGCACAACATTTCCAGATTTAACTGGCAAAATTATAAAAAGCAGTGAAATGCGAGTACTGAGTCCTTCTGCTGCTGGAGCACTGGTGGTTCAGTCATGTGATTAAAGGCCAGCTGTGCACAGACTGAAGAGAAGAGGAAGGTACGTCAACTAACGGTTTAACCACCAGCAGCATCGCATCTATTTATGTCACATGTTTCTACAATCAGTCACTGCTTATCAAGCACAGACGGCGACACAGCTTGACGACACAAACGTTGACATTAAGCTGCAAGTTGAGACACGTTACACCTGAATTCGCGCCACCGTCAGCGTCTCCGCGTCTGTTCGCTTTCTTTTGCGCGTTCAGTCATTAACTTTGCATGCAGTCGCGCCGCGTCCAACATTCGTTTCAGGACAAACGCGGACGAACAAGCAGCAGAGCACACAATGAATTTTAATTACTAACGAGCGGTTACAATGAAGTTAGTTTCTAAATTTCACTGTTTCTGTAGTTTCTCAACCGACACCACTTCCATTCACTGACAGCAACGCGGCGCTTGTGGTAACAGTAACTTTAGCTTACGTTAATGTTAAGTGTACACACCTATTTTGTGTTGTCGTGTGTAAATCGTTGCCTCGACGTTTTCGTGCACTCTGCATTTTCAGTTTCGTATTGGGTATTGTTCGTCCAGCTAACAGCAGTCTCTGATCGGAACAAACGACGGAAAATTAGCGGCATTAAACTACAGTAAACATCTCTCTGTCATAACTCATCTCCACTTCCTGGTTGCCGCCTTGTTCCCGCCTATCCGCCAAATCCACCAATCAAATTGCAGCAGAGGATTCAGAACCGACCAGTGCACCGTAAACCCTGAGCTGTGATTTGTAGGCCAATTCATAACTTCCAACCTGATTACAAAAAACCCCATCATTTCAAAACGTGCTACTTGCTACGTTTACATTTTACAACATATATATAATATTTTCACCCAAGTGAATGTACCAATAACAGTGATGGGTCGCGCCACTTTCACAGATGCAGCATGAGAAGCGGTCTAATGAGTCAAAACAGGTGAAAACACCTGTGTGAGTGGACAGTGGGTGTGTTGGGACTTTAGCATTCGCATTTCCGAACTGATTAATTTAAATTAGATTTTTTAAATGTTAGGTTTACTCATAAATTGCAATTAAACATTGAAAATCAACCATTATTCTAGTAACATACAGTTCCATATAATAACCATGGAGGCTGGGTTAGCCGTGATTTAACACAGGGCCCAATGAGTACCCCAGGAAGCCCTGGACACTGAACCTCATAGCCCCCACATTACATACAGCACACACTGATGCCTCAATCATTATAATCCAAAAATATTATATATATTATTCTGAAATGGGCCTTTCTGACCTTTTACTTTTAGTATATTTTAATGCTTATACATTTGTACTTTAAATAAGATTTTAAATGCAGCACTTTTACTTGTAACAATATTTTTACCCTGCGGTAATGCTACTTTTACTTCCACCACTAATTAGTACCTGATTCATACAACAGAATCATGCTGTAAATTGGGCTGTTTTATGAACTGTAACTGAACAATTAAAAAGAACAGAGGTCAATGAGATCCAAGAGGTTGAACAGTGTGTGCTGCTGAGTCTCTCTCACTTTGACTGCAGCAAACACATCTTGAGGATTGGAAGTAGTAGTTACAATATCTGCACACAACTAAATATGTGCAGTGCTTGCAAAATCAGACTGATAAACAGTAGAAAAGAAGACTTCATGCACTCGTTTTCAAAATAAAGGTGTAATTCTGCTCAGTGACCAGCAGATGTCAACCTTGTTTTGCAAAGTGAATTTATTATAGCTCAACTTTTTCAGCATCTCTGAGCGTCTCCTTTCAAACTCTTTCAACTAATTCTGAAAAAAGCTCTTTTCTTTACTTTTAAGTTGACATTCAAGTTAAAAGTAAAGAAAATGATACAGGGAGGGCTATTGTCCTGAATTAGTTAGTGACTTCCTGGGATTGGGTCCTTTGGGGACACTTTGAGACCATTTTGGTCCAGAGCCTGATATAAACTCACTTTATTACAGCTCAACTTCTCCTTTCAAACCTTTGCTTCTCCTTTCAAAGCTTCTCCTTTCAAGCTTCTCCTTTCAAACCTTTAAACTAATTTTGAGAAAAGCTCTGATTTGACATTCAAATTAAAAGTAAAGCAAATAATCCAGTAGACAAGCAGATATGGGGGCTATAGTCCCCTATATATCATCAGTTTCTATTTATTTACTTTCTTAACATTGCCTTGTATTTAAAACCCCGGCTTCTCTGTCAGAGTGATGTTTTGTATCAGTGGCTTCATTGTAAAGCGGTGAGACAAACTGTGGCCAGAGTCTTGATGCTGCAACAAATCTCAAGGCTGTCCTGCCAAACAGCAGCTATTCATTAAGAGGAGTGGTTAATAACCCTCCTCATGCCTCCCACACACACACTGTTACTACTAGCTACTCGACATCCTCCATCGGAATGCGATTGGGAGCTGCTCCACCCCCCTTTTCTTTACTTTCTTTAGCCTTTTTTTAAAAAGCTTCTCATTAGCAGAATATTTTTGAATACAGCTGCTTCTTTCTCTTCATTTTCCTTTCTTGTTTTTCTTTTGAAAGCCCTGCTGGGCTTTGATACAACCTAAAATACAACGGGTCAGTCAGAAAGTAATTGCACTGTTTTTATTCTCGACTTGGCTTAAGAAAAACTGATCTTGAATCTGCGCAATGTAAGCCACCTGCTCTCTGTGCCCACCCACCTTGACCATTAGCCAATCTCACCAATAAAACAATCAATCTGATTGATTATTCTGGTTGGATAATTATCAAGATCAAGAGAAATTACATACAGAAATTTGAGTTTTTTCTCTCATCATCGAAGGCCCTTTTTATCTTCAGGAGCACTGGGCACCTGCCCACATTGCCCATATGGTAGAGTAGGTACGGTTTAATGCCCTGAGGAGTTCAGGTATCTCAATTAACCCAGTACAATATAGAGGTGAATGGAAGTTTGTTTGTTGTCATAATGGTATTTGAAAACTTGACAACAACTTGTTCTTTGTGAAACAACCGGGCTTTTCACACCAGAGATTTTATCGTGTGGTAGTAGCACAGGTGTTACTAATGATACTAACATCGTATTCAAATGTCCATGCAAGCCATGACAGCATGATAATAAGCCAAAATGCACAACAGCAGGACCTTAAACCTGAAGCAGCTAAATGGCCTCCAGCCATCATTAATTGCATTATTAACACCTGTGTTTTCATCACTGTGACATCCTGCTCTCGCTTTCTCACAAGCATTTTGTCCAAATCAAAACAGCTGACTCCACATGCCTGTCTGCTAACCCTCGGCCGTGACCTTTTTATTTATTTCTTAGCATTAGATAAGCTTTATGAATGTGTTACATAGGAAACTAACAAACTAACAAACGTGTAATGATAGTAGATGTAACTGAAGAAATGCTTTTTTGATCTACAGTTTTGTAATTGGAGGATGCAATTAGTCCAGTGAGACTGTGCCTCCTGCTGTGGGGAATGCCGTTGATTCAGCCATCTGCTGTATGCATCTGAGTTAAAAGTGACCGTATGAAAGGATGTGCGGTCTCTGAGGAGCTGCCAGGAAACCGAAAAGCTGGTCTTTGTTTTAAACTCTCCGGCTCACGTGTGCAGAAACAGCTTTTAACTAATCTCATTATGTAGATGGTCTGCGTGAATTCATTATTCAACAGAGAGAGCGGACTCTAGATACCTGTTTTAAATTCTAGGATAACAGCTTCACATTTCTTCTTGTCTCTGTGTGGATTACACTTTAGCAGATGTTCGCTTGCCAAGAAGGACCTCTGCTTTTCATGCGTGATATTGCACATGTGCAGGAAACAATGTGAATCCCAGAGAGGCAGCGTGAAGCATCTGAATGTGTGCATGATGGCAGAATGCAAAAACTGGCACATGTAAGAAGTACAGCAGTATGTAGAGCATCAGACCCAACCCAGCATCTGTAGCAGCTGCAATTAAAGCAGCATCACCTCCGAAACTACAGTTTGACAAAGTTTGCTCGGTTGCCATCAGCAGCACCACCTCTGAGCGGAGGTCCATCTGAAGCTTCTCGTCCAACAGAAAATCCTCATACATTTCTGACCTTTCTTAACATCTGCTATTTGACCATAAATCTAATACTTTTCAAGATTTTCCAAGTTAATGAATTATAGTGGAAACCTAAAAATGTGTGTTTGAAGAAAGAATTTTTGCAGATGTTAGAGATTAAGGTCCCAAATCCATGAAAATTCATTAGCATGAACACGAAACTACATTGACTGTAGAGATCAGCAGTGGTCAGTGCCTGCAGTCATATTCAGATGAATTATAAATATCAATGTGACACACACGGAGGAGGTGAGGCATACATGTTCACACACTGCTAATCCGGATCATGTATGTAGCTCACAGTGGAACAATGAACGAAGTTTGCCCAAATTCTAACAGCATTTTGACTGGTGTGTGTATTTAACTAAACCAAACTCTCTGTCAGACTGATTAAAGCATGATGGAACGCTATCAGCGGCGTAATTATCCTGTGACTACACAACATCGTGGTCACGGGCTGATGGCACATATCATCTGACATGCGGCGCTCGTGCAACTCTGCAACATGCTGTTTAATCAGCTCTTTTCAGTTTGTCTGGAGCTGAATATAGAGCTCCATTTAATGAAAGCACTGTCGGTGGCAGCCTCTTTCCAAAGCAAACACATTAGAGGGCAAACAACATTTAAGTTGGTGTTTACCTTCAGGTACAGCTTGTTTTTGCAGATATCAGCTCATGCATGTGTAATGGGGGTTGAAGCTAATCTAAACACAGTTTGCCACCTGTTCAGGACGAGGTTCACTCTGAGTTTTCACAGGATGCATCAAATAAATGCACTTTTAGTCTGTGACGATAAGAGTCTAAAGTATATATTTGCATATGTGTACACAAGATCTCCTTTTGGGTCAATTATTATTAATTGAATTATTAATTGGATTGTTTTCATTAAAAATCTGAGTACTTCCACCACTGATTAGCACCTGATTCATACAACACAATTACGCTGTGTGTCAATCAGGCTGTTTTATAAACTGTTACCAAACAACTGTGGTCAAATGAGGTCAATGAGGTCCAAGAGGTGGCACAGTATGAGTTGCTGAGTCTCTCTCACTTTGACTGTGAAAAACACATTCGGGGGATAGGAAGTAAATAGTGGTCAAAATATCTACACACATCCAAAATATGTGCAATAATTAGAATGATAAACAGTAGAAAAGTCAATGCATTTATTTTTAAAATACAGTTGTAATTCCGCATCGTGACCAGCAGATGTCACCTTGTTCTGAATTGCCTGTGGCTCAACTTTTTCAGCATGTCTGTGCATCTCCTGCCAAACACTTTCAACTCATTTTGAAAGAAGTTGGAAGTAAGAAAATGATGCAATGGACAAGCAGATTTAGGGGGGTGTTGTCCTGGAATCGGGTCCTTTGAAACCATTTGGTCCAAAGACTGAAAGAAACCACAATGTATAAAACAATATGAAGGATTTTATTGAGTCATATATTTCACAGTATAGCCCACAAAAAAGGAACATAAAGGAACATGTGCAGATGGAATAGACATTTTTGTGAGCTACATCATCTTTGTTATAACTTTCCTGACGCTGACTTGTATTTTTAAAGCCAGGCTTCTCTGTCACATTGTTGTTCTGGATCAGTCTTCACTGTAAATCAGTGAAACTACTGTGGCCAGAGTCTTGATGCCGCAACAAATATCATCGCTGCCCTGCCAAACGGCAGCTATTCATTAAGAGGAGGAGTTAACACACGCGCGCACACGCACGCGCACACACATTATCATCATTCCCGCATACTGCCAGGTTCAGAGATGAACTGAGGGGTCTCTCTGCTCTCACTCCGCGCTCGGTTCAACATGGACTCGCTGAATTTTCTGCTTTTCCTTTCAGTCGCCGCCCTGTCAGTGAAAGGTAAGCTGTCAGCATGCACGACACGGGGGGGTTCAGCGCAGGAGGCAGCAGACCACCTGATTCTGCAGCTTTCTGCCTTACCTGCTCCGGATGGATGGATTTGCATTCCTAACTGGACATACCTGTTGTGCCAAACACCGACTTTTTGGCCACATTACAGTTATAATGCTATTTTTGAATCCTCTGTGACTTAAATAGTGTTTAAATATGAACTAACATAAAGAATAATAACGGAGGGAGTCACGGGCGTCGCACCCGTGGTAGATGGGGGGGTTGCGACACCCCCACTTTTACAACCAGATGATTTCATACCCCCCACTTTTTTCTGAGGTTATATATTGTACCGTCCCACTAGATCCAGGAAACGGACGGAGAGTTGGTCTCACCTACTTTTTATTGCAGGATAAACGGCTACTATCGGTCGAAACCACGCCGACACGGGCGTCGCACCCGTGGGGGATGGGGGGTTGCGACACCCCCACTTTTACAACCAGATGATTTCATACCCCCCACTTTTTCCTGAGTTTATATATTGTAGCATCCCACTGTATCCAGGTAACGGACGGAGAGTTGGTCTCATCTACTTTTTATTGCAGGATAAACGGTTACTGTCGGTCGCAGCCACGCCGAACAAACAATCATTAAACAAGCTTTTTCTCCAAAATATTTTCCTCATTCGCGCGCTTCCCTTCTCTCACATCCACACACACACACACACACCCACACACACACACACACACACACACACTTTCTCACTCTCGCCCCGCCCCCTCCTCCTCATCCAACCACACGCACGCATCCGTACCAGAGGCATTCACTGACGGTAGGAAACTGGAACACTAAACAGCAATAACATTGCGGGGTCGTTACGGGGCAGGTTTTCATTCTTCTTTTTTATTGTATTTCTGTCAAAAGTTTTTAGTTTGTGAAGCACTTTGTATTGCATTTTTAATTGTATTTAAGGTGCTTTATAAATAGAGATTGAGTTAGATGTTAGGGAGTTCTTTGACAGAAAATTAAACATAAATCCTGCTCTCAAACTACCATCAGTCAAAGTCAAAGTCAGCTTTATTGTCAATTCTGCAGTATGTACAGGACAAACAGAGAATCGAAATTGCGTTACTCTTCAACCTTATGTGACAGGACATATATTAAAAGAGATAAATAAAAAACTGTACAATCTAAGTAAAAAACTATGCAATCACCTCAGTGGTATTGTTTCATATGATTGACATCTTTTGGAATTGTTTCTGAAAGAGGTTTTGTTCTTCTTGGAATAAATGTTTAATTGAGGAAAAACACATTTTTGTTATTATTTTCAGCCATATATTACTTTTTTAATATAAAAATTTAAACATTAATGGATAATTGTTAATTTTCCAGATGATAGATTCAGAAAATTTTGCTCATGTGCCACAACCTAGAACACCCCCACATTTTAAATGGCTGTGATGCCCCTGGAGTTATTTTAGAGTGTCCAAACTCTTCTTTTCCACCTTTTCAGCACCGCCCTGTTAGACCTCATCTCTGTCAGCACATATTAAAATGCACAGAACTATATTAACATGCAGTCAAGCAGCCGACGTTTTTAACGAGGCAAGAGGATGGGTGTGTATTAAAGTTAATGACAAGATGTGCATTTCAATATGATGGAGCTGGTGCAGCCGTAAAAACACTTGGGTTTTATGCGTGTGTGTGCTCGTAATTAATGCAAATGCATTTTCTGTCGCTTTAAAGCTGTGTAACATGGAATATGCTTTACATATACAGTATGTGTATGTGTATTTGTCTGAACTTCTTGCAGCTTTTACTGATGAAATGTGAAGTTTCCCATGATTAGCTTCAAGTGGAGACTGTGTGTGTGCGTGTGTGTGTGATCGAGAGACTGACACAGACAGAGAGACTGCTTGAAAGCACAAGGAAAGTCACTGTAAGTTCATCAATTAGAGACTGAACAAAGGTTTCTGTATTAAAACCAGAGTAACACTGTCGTCTTTGTGGCTTTTACACTATGTTGCCACACATGGCTCCATTGCTGTGCATGAACTGTGCACTCTGCTGCTGCCTGTGCTCGCTCGACAAGGACAAAAATTGCTCATTTAGAAATTCTTTACATCATAAGGATCTTTAAACTGTGTTCAGAGTGTGAAACCTTCACGACATCCTGCGTCTCACCCCTTTTGCTCAGATCTGCTCTGAGTTTTGAAAATTTTGATTGAAGCCTTTAATTTGATGCTGATCACTGACTCTTGGGTCGGCACTTTGCAGGCCGAGGTAATTTAGGCTTCCCCAAGGGTGAAGCATGGCGAGAAGTCGTGTTAGCGTGTGCACATACATGCACATGTAAATGTCTGAGGTGCTTGAAGCGCTTGTCCATCTCTCTGACATTATTAAGGCTGTTCAGTTTGATTGAGAGGTAGAAAGGCGTTGCTTCTGCTTCTTATGGTTCCCAGGTCACTTTCGGCAACATGTTGCAAAATATCCAAAATATTCCTCATGTTGTCTGATGGCCAGTGATGTTGTGGTGTACAACAGAAACATCTGGACTAACACACATTTCCCTGTAGTGAAATTTGATTATGCTGGGATTGGGAGGGTGCAGATCCACAGGGGGGGGTTCGGTCAGGGACAAAGACAAGCTTTCAGCTCATCTCTCACATGGAGTGAGTGACGGATTTGTCTGTCAGCACTGAACTTTTGCTGATCATCTGTGAAGTTTCTCATGATTAGGTTCAATGGAGAGTTGCGGATGAAAATGAGAAAAAATCTGTGTTTGTGTTGTTTCCTTCACTAGGAGAAACAAGTAAAAGTGGCTCTGTGTGTGCCCGTGTGTGCATTTGTGTGTGACAGAGACATTGACACAGACGGATTGCTTGACTAAGATCATTATTCAGAGACTGAACAAAGGTTTCTGTATTAAAACCAGAGTAACACTGTCGTCTTTGTGCCTTTTACACTATGTTGCCACACATGCCTCCATTGCTGTGCATGAACTGTGCACTCTGCTGCTGCCTGTGCTCGCTCGACAAGGTCACACATCAAAATATTCTTTACATCATCAGGAACCATCCACCCATCCATCCATCCATCCATCCATTTTCTTCTGCTTATCCGGGGCCAGGTCATGGTGCAGCAGTCTAAGCAGGGAAGCCCAGACTTCCCTCTCCCTAGACACTTCCTCCAGCTCTTCCGGGGGGACCAATTCAGAGCAGATCTGAGCAAAAGTGATTTTTCTGAACACAGTTTAAAGATCATCAGGAATGATCTTTAAACTGTGTTCAAAGTGCGAAACCGTCACGACATCCTGTGTCTCATCACTTTTGCTCAGATCTGCTCTGAGTTTTGAATATTTTGATTGCAGCCTTTAATTTGATGGTAATTTCAGGCTTCCCTGAGGGTGAAGTATGGCGGGAAGTCTGGTTAGCGTGTGCACATGTAAATGTCTGAGGTGACTTTTAGCAACATGTTGCGACATATCCAAAATATTCCTCATGTTGTCTGATGGCCGGTAATGTTTTTAACAGAACACAAACATCTGGACTAACACACATTTCCCTGTAGTGAAATTTGATCATGCTGGGATTGGGAGGGTGCAGATCCACAGGGGGGCTTCCTTCACTGGGAAAAAGAACTAAAACTGACTGTAAGGTCACAGCAAATTTATTAGGAAGAGTGGTGTGTGTGTGTGTGTGTGTATGTGTGTGAGACAGAGACACTGACACACACAGACAGACTTGCAAACACCAGGAAAGTTCATAATTCAAAGATCTTGTGGCCCCCAGCTCACTTTCAGCAACATGCTGCAACACATCCTAAACATTCCTCATGTTGTCTAATGGCCTTTAATGCTGCGATGCACACCAGAAACACCTGGAAAATAATTCACACTGACATCATCTTGCTGATCCCTGTAGTGAAATCTGATCACACTGGGACGGGGTCGGGGGCAGATCCACAGGGGGTTCAGTCATGGACAAAAACAAGCTTTCAGCCAATGTTTCAGTAATTCTTTTTGAAAGAACTGGATGCAGCAGGGAGCAGAGGAATGGGGACATGCTTACAGTCAACAAGCTTTGTGCCAGATCATTGGGATAATGTGCTTCTCATAGGTGGTTTAGGATAATTGGGCAATGGCCATTAGCGAAGTGAATAAAGGCTGCCATAAATGCTGCGTAACTCACGGGGGAGACGAGAGTGTGTTAAAATGAGGGGCAGGTCCGACTTGAGATTGCAAAGTGAGATGAATCAAGTCCAGGTATTGTGTTTGGATGATTGCCTTATCTGGGCTGCGTGTGTTTCACCACCTGGACGTCGTTACAATATTCCACACCTAGAAGAGCTCGGCAGGCATTAAATGAAATGCAAAATGACTTTAAAGTGCGAGGGCCCCAGCAAGGAGTGTGAATCTCCGTGTGTAAGATGGAGCTGGAGTACCTGCAAGAAGAGCAACGAGGAGGAGGATGAGGGAAAAGAGGCACTATAGATGCGAAGAGGAGTGATAATGAGCCAAAAACTCGGAGATTGGAGCTAAGAGGAGAGGCTGACCTTGAGTGAGTGAGGACAACGTCGCCTCGGCTCAGTCTCGTCTTTTAAATGTAAAGTGGCGATGGACAAGTGTTTTGCTTTAATGCGTCACTGTGATTAAATGGTGATTGCACGATGTGTTGAATAATGACACCGGCAGTGTTTGGACTGGTTCCCTCCAAGCCCTGCTGTCACCAAGCCGTTTTGTCTGCCACCAGGTTGAGCCTCTGGGGAAAATGAAGGCTGACTGGCGGTCCAGTCTGTCTGGCACCATTTCTATCTGCTTTCATGTCTCCGTTCCAGACTAAATGAACGAACTCAGGCTTTTTCTCCTATTGTTCTCTCCTACTCTCGACGCCAACTCCTGCTGTCATTAACTTTACCTCTTTGGTGAACATCTTCATGGAAATCTGGAGACAAATGCATCATTTCCTGTGTTGTTGGCAGTTACTGGTATGTGCTTTGCAGATTGCACATTCACATTCATGCTCCCCAGAAGATAAAGCTTATGGTTTTGGTGATGCCGCTGTTTTTTTTTTTCCGCTAGTGCTACCATGAGACTGACTTTATGCATGGTGCAGATTCATGCATGTTAGCATGCTAACAGTCTGAGCTAAGATGGTAAACCTGGCCTGCTGGATAAACATCAGCATGTTAGCATTGTTCCTGTGATCATGTTAGCATGCTGATGTTAGCATTTAGCTCAAAACATGGCTAAGTCTACAGTAATCTCATGGAGCTGCTAGCATGGCTATACACTCTCGGTTTTAACATTTTGGCAACATCGTTCATTTTCTGCACCACATTGCACTTTTCCAGAGGTGAGCTTAATTGATCAATCAAGTTAAGGGCTGTCATACAAATATGTACGGGTATCCTCTTCTTTGGATTTTCTGTTGGTGACGTTATAGCATCGCTCTTTTTCTTTTCAGTCATGGTCATCACTGCTCATGCATTTATTCCAAACAAAGCTTATCATTTATACAAGACAGACATAGAACTGAACGCACTCTCAGACAGTCATTAAGTTCAGTTTATACTAGAAAAAAATGTCTTTTGCTGCAGGGCGTCTGTGTGAATGGGAGTTTGGCAGTGAAACCCTAACCCTGAGGTGATAATGAAGGTGTATTTACTGTCCAAGTTTCTCTGTCTTCTGTAGTTTCTCTTCAAGGGCCAAACATGGAAAGACTGTACAATGACTTGATGAAGGCTTACTACCCAATGGTGAGACCCGTCGTCAATGACTCGCAGACTCTCACCGTTCACTTCGGCTTAACCCTCATGCAGATCATGGATGTGGTGCGTATAATGGCTCACTCTCGTTAAGATGATGATCAGTTATCATCAATTAATCTGAAGATTGACACCTTCTTCTCACTTCACAGCTCAAATCAATTCTCATGTGTTAGAATATTCACTTTACTAACAGTCATTTTTTAATTGATGAATGGTTCTAGTTATTTTTCATACGTATTAAGACATTTTGGACCGTTCACATCAGGATTTGGATGTTTTTAAGTTCTTCTTCCATCACCGCAGCCATGAGAGGTGAAGCTACTGTGGACGCTTCAGCGTTCAGAGCAGCAGGATTCCTCCTTCATGAAACTTCAGCTGTGAAAACAATACACACATACACCAAAATTCCTGAATAATTGTTTTAATAAATATCATGTTTTTCTAACAGGATGAGAAGAACCAGGTTTTAACAACCAACATGTGGCTACAGCTGGTAAGGAAGGCAGCTCAACCTTATGGTTGCACTCACACACATACAGCGTTTCACTGCTAACTAGACAGCTGTGGACAGAGGCTTTATGTTTTCAGGTTGTACATCCCTCCGTTTCGTGCTTGCGAACACGATATACTGGGATGCCCTCAGGGGAATTTCTTTGAATTGGGCACAAACGTCCACTTGGGCCCAAAGAGGATCTGATTGGAATTTGAGGGTCAAAGGTCACTGTGACCACACACAGTCACATTCTCAGCCATGACTCAAGAATTGCTACACTAATTCTGACAAGATGTGTGTCTCACAGTGTGACATGATGAAGCTTTCATGTCCAAAAGGCCAAAGGTCAGCTTCACTGTGACGTCATAATGTTCTGCAAAAGCACTTTTCCGGCCGTTATTCAGCACCGTAACTCAGGAACAGAAAGCAGATCGTGACCATATTTCACATTTGGACAGATACTGAATTGGTGACACTAACCTTGTTGTTGTCTAGAAACTGTGCTGATTGTATTGATCTTCTGTGCTGCCGGGTCGAAGATGTGTGTGAAGCATCCACGTCTTACAATTTGTAGCTATTTTGCAGCAACAAGCATTGTAGTCCGCATTGGTTGTGCTGATATTGAGCTTCAGGTGATTGTTTTTGCACCCTGTGATGAAGCTCTCTATCAGTCCGCTGTAAAAAAAATAGTCTCTGAGTGAAGACAGCATGTTTCTCTCTGGAAATTATTCAGTGGAAAACCACCAAAAAATATTTATTTAATAAATTTATTTATTCAGTCTTATATGAGTCTTGCAGTCATGGATGCCAACTGCAACTTGATTGGTTGGCGGAGGCACATTCGTGAGGCGGTGAATTCAATCAATAAATCCATCTATTTTTTTTATCTACTTATTTTGTTTGTGGTTACAGGATGCTGGAGTCTATCTGAGCATGCACAGGTGCGACAGGTTACACCCTGGTGGTCTTTCAAGGGTTCTGTTTCGGACTGACTGATGTTTCTACACTTCCCATTAATGAAAGATTCAACAAACAAGTCTAACATGTGAATCAGGATGCTTTCGAGAAGCTGCTAGGTTGATTTTGTTACCTTTGGCAGAGCAGGTCTAGCTGTTTCCCCCTATTTCCAGTCTTTATCCTAAGCTAAGCTAACAGCTGCTGACTCTAGATTCATATTTACCATAAAGATATGAGAGTTGTTTTGATTAGCAAACAAGAAAGAAAGCAAGAAAATGAGTCAGCATTTTCCTCTAAATGTTGAACTGTACCTTTAACTTTAACCTGGTATTGGCTTTGTGCATCTAATCACAACTAAATGTATAAAGACTAATATATACAGAACGTCTGAGTTGAAATCATTGTTTTCCTGCCTTGCAGTCTTGTTTATCACGTTTGCTGGTACCCAGTCGTCTGCTTTTCATCTTCCACAGGAGCGATATGCCCCTTTCTCCTCCGCGCAGTCAGATGAAGTGCGTGAACGCAGATGTTTTATCGCAGCTTGTCCGTTGTGTGACACGAGTTCCCTGCTGCTGCACCGTCAGCAGGCTGCATCAAGGCTGCCTGGTCCGTTTTAAATCACCCTGTGGGATCACAGCAGCAGTCTCACTCAATCTCTCCCACCCCACACCCGGCAACGCCGACTCAAACGCAAGATAGCACAGGCAGCATCCCGGGTATCTGCCGTCGGTTGGCCTCGATCGAGCGTTTGTTTGCTTCGTCTGCTCGTTTGGACTCCAGGGAAGAAAGTTTAAATGTCCTAAAGACGCGTTCATTTCCAAAAGTCACTTTGAGACACTGAAGATGCTGCTGTGAGATTACGCATTCAATCATTTTTTGCCTGAGAGTAGTAATTATAAGATTGTGAACTGCCTCGGGATAGACTTGGAATGAACGAATGATAAATGCAGAGTTGTATGACATATTGCACACTGACATGAATAATTGAGTGGCTTCAGTTTTGGTTTTAGGCACCATGTTCGTGCTTTGTTAAGGACAGCTGAGTGGCTGTCTGCAATGACAAACTACTGTGTAGTATTTTAGTTTTACCCATTATACTTTTTTTTTCTTTTTTCACCATGGTGCCCTCTCCTGAGGCTGTCAGTGAGTTTCATTAAAAGTGCCTTAATGGAATAGTTAGACATTTGGGGAAATGCGCTTTCACGCCAAGAGTTAGACAAGAAGCTTGGTGCCACTCTCATATTTAAAAAATAAGGCTGCAGCCAGAACCTGGTAAGCTTAGCTTAGCATAAAAATTGGAAAGGGGAACAAGGCAAGCCAAAATCCACCTAAAATCACTCCAGTTTTTTTTTTATCTTGTTTGTTTAATCCGTACAGAAAACATTATCAGGCTAGCTGTTTCCACATGTTTCCAGTCTTTATGCTAAGCTAGGCTATCTGGCTGCTGGCTGTGGCTTCATATTTAATGTGACATGAGAGTGGTATTGATCTTTTCATCTGATTCTTGGCAAGAGAGCACATAAGCATATTTTCCCGAATGT
This sequence comes from Chelmon rostratus, assembly GCF_017976325.1. Taxonomy (NCBI): domain Eukaryota; kingdom Metazoa; phylum Chordata; class Actinopteri; order Chaetodontiformes; family Chaetodontidae; genus Chelmon; species Chelmon rostratus. The sequence goes on along the minus strand of NC_055658.1, from coordinate 28,290,555 downwards.
CAAAATATCTTATATATAATATAAGTCCCTCAGTGTGTGTTATTCAGCGTTTATTAGCGAATGGCCCCAGCCATGATTTGAACACCATGATGATTTGGATTAATTAGAAATGAATTGTTGATCTGATTAGAAAGAAATCCTCATAAAAATCCATTTCATACAGAAGCTTTGAATTCATGTTTTGATCTACATAAATTGTGTAGTTTCACTTTAAATAATAACTGTAATCAGTGTGTTAGAAAAACATCTCAGTCACAGAGTGTGTTTTAACAGAGCTGCTCATGGTGCTCTGTGAGTCATTTTTATTTTGATCACGTTTTCAACTCTGAGCTCGGTGCTGTGAAACAGGAGCCTGTTATTTACAGTAGGTGGCCTGGCTTTAGGCTTTAGGCTTTATAGCTGTGCTCGCAGTGTCCAAAGTGAAGTATCGCAACATCTGCTCGATGGATTGCTGGGAAAGTTTGTGCAAACGGTCTCTTAAGGGAATTCTCATGACTTTGGTGATGACCTGACTTCTGCATTTTCACATATTTGGTGAAACACAACAAGCTGAGACAATGTTTGACTGACTTCTGCCGACTTTGGTGAGCTCTGGACTTTTCCCAGAGTGGCTGTGAAACGGCTCAACAGCTGTCGGATGGATTGCCTTGACATTTCCTTCAAACATCCACGTCTCCCTCAGAGTGAATCGCAATAACTTTGGTGATCCTTTATTTTGTCCGCTCGCCGTGATAAGGTCAAAATATTTAATTGCCTCATACTTTATTTTATGACCAAGTACCTGCAAAACTAACAGCATTCGCACCGGCCTCAGCAGCACTTTGTGTTTAGTGTTGATTAGCAAATGTTAGCATGCTACCACGCTGGACTAAGATGGTGAACATGGCAAACACACCTGCTAAATGTCACCAGTGTGGCGTGACAGGTCATTATCGTCTGTGTCCAACATAGAATTACAGTAAAATGTTTGGCTGTCACCTGATTAACTAATCTACAACCTGCATCTGATTTATCAGTTTAATCTAAAAATCGTATTCCTCCACAGATGCCACTGAAACCTGGCACAGATTGAACTCAATCCTTGTAGCATGCCACTGCATAATGTTACTGCCACATATATTTATTTTACCTATTATAGTGACTGTCACTGCCACTAAAAAACAGGATTTTCCAAAGTGGGGATACAGAGGCCCCTAACTGACACATTTTATCTTGTTTGGATGATCTGTACAGACTTCTTTATGCTTCATCGTAATAACTGGCAGGTCACAGCAGCTTCATATGCAACAGACAAATATGAGAGCGGTATCTGTCTTCTTGTATGACTCTCAGAAAGAAAGAAAATAAGCCTATTTCCCCTAAATATCAATATTTTCCTTAACCAATCAAAAGAATGGCAAAGTAGAAATATGGCTTAGAAATATGGGAATGGAAATCAGTATTTCTGCTAAAAAGAGCAGTAAGTTGGTGAGGATGACATGACTCTGGTGAGGTAGATGTTATTTGAATTGACCATGTGAGCAATACAGGTGACGCCTTCCTTCCGTGTGTTCAGCCTTTATTAGTGAGTGACCTTTATTAATGCCGGCCACAGCCGTTATTTGAATGCCACGATGGTTTGAATGAATAAAAAAAATGAAAAAAAATCTGATGATTAAAAAAAAAATGCATTAAAATTGAAGAAAAAGCCATTTCATCATGGTGCAAAATAAAATCAACACATTACAGCATGTGTTAGGCAGGACAACAGCTGTTTGAATCCACGACATGGAGCTCATTTGTAAGTTTTGTGTTTGATTTATGCAGGCTTGCCGAGTTCTGCGCATGTCATACTGTTGCTACTGAAACCTGACACAGAGATTGAACTCAATTCTTGTCGCATGTCGCTGCATAATGTTGCTGCCACATGCATTTATTTTAACCATTGTAGCAACTGTCACTGACACCAAAAACACGCCGGTGTTAAATCCCAGCTTGGGACACAGGGGCTCGTACAGGTTTAAAGGATCTGCTGATGATATGTACGTGAAATATGAAAAGTGCATTGTGCTGTTTGTATCCCACAGTACTGGAATGATCATTATCTCCAGTGGAATACATCAGAATATCCAGGTGTGTCCAACTTGAGACTTTCTGAACGTCACATTTGGAAGCCAGACATTCTGCTGTATAACAGGTAGGTATTGTGAGGACAGATCTGCTTGGTGCTGCACTGTAATTGGATATGCATGGTGTCAGACTCGGCGTGCATGCATTGTCCTCTGCACAATATAATGGGGGGAATCTCAGGGGGATGATGAATTTTTGGATTTTCGTGTTCCAGAGTTAAAAACAAGGCCGTTACAATGACGCTGACTGCGATGCAGCAGACACCACAGGTCTGATCTGACTTTTCAGAGACGTAGAGGAACAGTCTGTTTCGACTGTGTTAAAAACATGCAGTTAAGAAAAGCATCGGGCCTCATGCAAGAACCGCACCACTGCAAACACATTCATTCTTCAGTGGCGTTTACAAGATTTAAGAGATGTGATGGATATAAGAATTTTCTTGTGGAATAAACTAAATTCTCGAACGGGTCATGCAACTGTAACCGTGGCTTGACAATGAAATGCCATGTAGATGAATCTGAATTTTAATGATGTTAATGAATTCAACTAAAATAAAGATCAGAATTATTCAACAAAACTCTTGCTTAAATATGATCTGAAGCTCTGTGGTGTGGAGTTCTTGTTGTTACTCTTTCGGTTGACGTTTATGGGAATGAACCTTGCCCATTAATGTGGAACAGGTGCCCTTAGAGAGAACCTTAAGGGCGTTGATTTTGCTAATGATCAAATCTCAAGAACGTGCACCTACTCCTGAGCAGGTGGCATGCATTCATCAAATTAAAATGAGCAATTTTTGACAAGTTTGTCCTGTTGAGAAGGTTTGAAAATTAGAGACATGTTGCATGAGGGTCATTGAGGTGCATTAATTTAAAGGTTTTGGAAAAGATTGTACTTATTAGCTCCATTTAAATTTAAAGCCCATTTTTTATGTCTCTCCAACAAATGGACCAAATTTGACAAGCCATTATTTAGGCATGCTACACTAGCTTTAAATACGAGAAGGCTTATTAATTACTTTAAATGATTCCACTAAGTCATACAAATGGAAACTGCTTTAATTCCATCAAGATAAATCCTATAATAGAATAAAACTTCCACCAGAGTGGAGTCTGCTCTTGTTTAGGCCTCACAGGCACAGGATTTATTCAGGACATCCTGCAGAGAAAGACTCACAAGCAGAAAATAAAACATAGAAAAACAGCAAAAAACAAACATAATCCTCATTCTGTTGGTATGAAAATCTCTCATTTTTAAAACAAAGCATGTCCGTCTGGTACAAGCTTGGATTGATATGCATGAAGTGAACTTATTTTTTTGTTAAAAAGAAAGGTTAGAAATAATGTTGCATCCTGTCTGGTAAGCTGGTCTTCAGAGAGGAACACTACACTTCAAGGTTAGTGGTGCTCTGCACTCTAAATGTATGCAACAGAGTCTAGAGGAGAGCTTTAGAGCAATAAATCATTTAGACAAATGAATAAACCTGTATATAAATGATGGTAGAAGGAGTATTTTATTATATGTCCCTAATGGAAAATGCCTCAGAGATCACCAGTAATCAGTCTTTAAAAGAAAGATCTGAACAAATCACATTAGATGCACTCTGCTCTCCAAACAGCTAATGAGGGAGAAAGCATTGTTCCTCATTTGTCATTGTCCCTCTGAGGGCAGCCTTCATTTGAGGCTCTTTGGATTAGACGCTGCAGCAGGTTAAGTTTTTTCTTTTTCAAGCAACTCTTTCAACTTCAGCTCAACCGTGCTTTAGCCTCTGGGGAGTTCATTTAGAGGCAGTGAATTGTGGGTAACCGGGGAGAATGAGGGTAACCACTGAATAACCGTCTCCCGGGAAATGTTGCATCAGTTGTGACTCCTCGTGTGCGGCGTACCTGCTGCAGAGTTAGAGAAATATCTGTATTTTTCCACCACATCTGTCCCACTCACTGTTTGTGGCTCATCCAAATTTCTGTTGCATCCCTTTAATTAATAGCGGTTCTTGCAAAGGTCGTATCAGCGTATGAATTTATTAAGATGTTTTCCAGTGAAGCTGTGCTTTGGCTGCAGGTAATGCAGCGGTAAATACTGATGTAGCTCTGTGTTTATCCACAGTGCTGATGAGCGCTTTGATGCTACTTACCACACCAACATTGTGGTCAACTCTTCAGGCTACTGTTCCTACATACCCCCAGGTAAGAGTCATCACCTCAGGTAGCCCTCACACTTCAGCATCAGACGACACCAGGTGCTCACTGACTGGAAATGTTCCTCTGCTGTTCATTCATCCTGTCCATCATAGATGCTGCTTGTTTTGGGAAATTCCCGAAATACAAAGCAGAAATGTAAAGGCAAAGCACATAAATAAACCCTATATTCTACATCCAGAGGCTAAAAGAGCATGCACATATAGGAAGTAAATATGTGAAAATTGCAAAGGGTATCTGCTGGAATGATGAGGTCTGGAGCACACAGTTATATTTAGATCTTTATAAAAGTGAGAATACAAAGCAACAGCTACTTGCAACCCAAAATGTGATGGCACTGGCACGTTGCCATATTATGACTGAAATCTGTGCCTATTATTTTTTTCTGTAAATCACACATCCTGTGTTTGCCTAAAAAGGAGAAACTTATATTTTTACTTTATTTCTTTCTTTTCATGGATAGTGACCCCTGTTTTTTTCATAAATTAATTACAACACCTTTAGTTGTCTGTCTGCATAGATGGAGAACTTGTTTCCATACAGCCATTCGAATTGCTTCATTTAAAACCATATTGACATAAAGCAGTAGCGTCAGTGCTGGACAGTTACGCTGACTTATAGCTGGACAGCCACAGACGCTGAACAACAACCCACATTAGCTTTCCTGCTACACTCTTCCTCTTATTGCAGTTGTGCGAACACACATCTTGTCCCGCATCATTTGGCCTGTCGAACGAGCTAACAAACAAACGTTCAGTCTGAGAAAGTGCACCGCTGACGTCGGTTAATGAGTCAGTGAGAACAAACTGCATGGAAAGCTGCTGGATTTATCACATGGCCCAAACGAGGGAATCAATCTAGCTTGATTTCTGTGTCCATGATGCTTTTGTGGTGTATTTGTATACATGCCGTCTCAGTCTGTCTTTATGTCAAAAAACATAAGTTGCTGCATCTAATTAAGGGCTCTAACCATAACTGTGTGCTCCAGATTTTGTCTCATCGCCCCCTCTGTTGAGGTACCAGGTTTTAGCTTCGAGCTGGCTGCACAGATTCCTTTGTGTACAGCAGTGGTAATGTTTCAGGGAACAGTAATTATGGTGAGGTATCATTATTTTATCATGGCTAAATGATATGCAAACATCCTCAAACCACAGAGAGTAACTGACAGTCTTTGACAGCCTGATTCATAGCCATCTTTTTAAAAATGCATAAATTCAATTAATTTGCACAGAAAAAGGTTTTGGTTCCTGTCAGAGGCGCATTTATCAAACAAATGACTTCCTTGAAAAATGCAGACTGATTTTTTTATCTAAAATTTGTACTCAGAAAGCTCCATTATGCTGTATAAATATGATAAACTGTGTAAACATTATGCTTCTTTTCTTCTGGGGATTTCCACTAAGTGTTAGAGAAACAGCAGCAGTTGCTTCTGAATTTTCATGAACAGCAGCTTTGAATTAACTCCCTAAAGCTATTAGTAGAATCCTGAGGTGTTTGTTGTTGTTTTTTACCTCCACAGTTTGTGAAGTTTGTTTTTTTATCTCTTCAAGGTTTTTTTTTTTTGTCTCTGCAGGGGTTTGTTTGTTTTAGCTTCAAGGTTTTATTATATTGACAGACGTCTTGGCAGAAATCCTTTCAAAACACTGGTTGATGATGCCAAAAAGTTGCTTTAATAACACTTTAATCAAGGTTGGTTTTTGGTAAAGAAATAGTTGGACGTATTGGGGAAATACATGCATTCACTTTAACACTGAGCGTAAATGATGAAGACTGACACCTCTCTCATGTCTGTACCCTCCATATGAAGCTACAGCCAGCAGTCGCTTAGCTTAGCTTAGCATAAAAACTGTAAACAGGTGAAACAGCTAGAATAATTTGTGCAAGACCAAAGCTTGAAAACAAGAAGTTGTGGTTTTACTGCGGGTCACTCGTCACAGGTTGCGCAGATTAAACAATCGAGATATGACACGTTAATCAGGGGGCTTTAGGAGTTTTGTCCCCTTTACACAGAGCCAGGCTTCATGCTAAGCTAACTGGCTTCTGGCTATGGATTCATATTTAACACACGTGTCTAAGAGTGTTATTCGTCTTCTCATCTAACCTCTGGGAAGAAAACCTGTAAGTGTATTACCCCAAAATGTCTAAAATCTATAATCGCTTTATGTTTAAAATGGTCTCATCCCAGTAGCAGATGACCGCTACTGCCATACTGTGAGCTCTTAAAAGATGGGTAAGGCTTTCTGTAAGACCATGCACACACACACACGCGCATGCATGGAAACAAAAAGGGCCCTCCTGTCACAGCTGGTGATTACTTCAGGCTCTTCTCCCCGTTTTCCCGAGCGACGCCGCCTCACCTCAGCATCTTAATCAATACCTGCGCAAACAGCTCCATCATTGAATTTTTTCTGGATTGATCGCCTCTGTCACAAGCAAACGGCCTCTCAGCCTTGTTCCAAATGGACACCCACGTAATGCCACATTGGCACAAAATAGGCGCTTGAGCTCAACACAACTGTAATAAATGAGTAAAGCTGCAGATTGGACCTAGATGGCCATTCCAAATCAGCTGCGTTCTTCTGATAACTTGAGGCTCATTGCAGTAAACAGAAGTCTGTTCATCTGCTCCCCGTCTCTGTTCATGCCCTGCTGAGGTTTATCATCTTCATGACACTGAGAGAGAGAGGAGAGACCTTGTTTACTGCCGACGTCTCGTATCTTTCTTAAAAATGGATGGAAATTAGTTTGCCGCCTGCCTCTCCTGAGGGATCGCTGGCCGCGTTCATCTCATTGTCATATTGGATTTTTTGCTCTCGTCAGGATGGATGGCACTTGGACTGTGCATCTTGTCGGAGTAAAACCTCCCTCACTGCCTCTCCAGCTGTCACTTCTCTCTAAATCTCCCTCTGCTGCCTTTATTCCCGAGTATTTGAATGCGCTCTCCATCGGACCCGTCCGTTTGTCTCTCTCTCCTCAGTGGTCCTCCACAGGTGAAGCACAGTTCATATCAAAGCAAGTCTTTCTGCTTTTCATGTTTCTCATCACAACAGGGATCTTCAAAAGCACCTGCTCCATCGATGTGCGTTGGTTCCCCTTTGATATCCAGAGGTGTGATCTGAAGTTTGGCTCCTGGACTTACGGGGGCTGGTCTCTGGACTTAAAGATGTTGCCGGCAGACATCACCAGCTACACCCCCAACGGAGAGTGGGATCTTTTGGGTAAGAGGCCCTGTGAAGTACAGAGGAGTGATGTTCAGCAATGCATCAGAAACGTTATTATTGCTCCATGTTGGGGAAATGATTTCGCTCCGTTTTTGCCAGAGTGGACTGTGTTTTGTTTTGTCTCACAGAGGTTCCGGGACGGAAGAACCAGCGTTACTACGATTGCTGCGAGGAGCCGTATCCTGACGTCACCTTCACCCTGGTGATGCGGAGACGGACCCTCTACTACGGCCTCAACCTGCTCATCCCGTGTGTCCTGATCTCCATTCTGGCCCTGCTCGTCTTCCTGCTGCCCGCTGACTCGGGGGAGAAGATCTCACTGGGTTGGGAATACAAACACACACACACCTGGCCCTGCCTCGTTGCAGAAGTGAAAACTATGGCCTTCATCAGTGTTGGGAGCTCAGTCACATACTGTCGTCACATTACGTTTCTAAGTAGTTTAGTGCACTGCTTTTTCATTTTTGACGTCCTTGCTTAAAATACTGAAGATTTCATTTATTGCAGTACAGAATTTATAGCTGAATCATTCAATGATGCTTTTGAATTTTGAATCTTTTAATTAATTCTTGTTTTTATACACATTGAATGAGCAGGAAAAGACTGCAATACAATCCAAAGCTACTGTCATATAGCATAAGAAATGCTACCATTGTGAACTTAAACAGACGGCTGATTAAATTTGACTATAGTTTTTGATATTGTAGCCTTGGGTTTCATATTTTCTCACATGTACTGTATGTATTTCCATAAAGACGGGAGAAAAATAGCTTGGAAAAGGGATTCAGAGGACCCTTGGAACACACTTCCACCAAGGCTCCACAAAATGTGTTATTTTATTCAATCTGCAGGTGGATCTGGGCCTGCAGCAAAACACACATCGTGATAGACATCATTGAAGACACGTGCCAGCTGGCTTTGAATTACATATTTTCATTCAAGAACATGCACCGGTCGATGAGAAAATGGCAAAAAGGTTCCAAAACACTGTCTGTGGTGAAAATGTTTTCTCTTAAATTTCATTTTACGTGTGTTAGCAAGTTTCTGAGATATCAGGCTCGGCCTGAAAACATAACATCGTCGGTCTAGGTAACAAAGCTGTCCAGTGCTGCACCACCACAAAGTGTAGCCTCTAAAGTCCTGTACAGCAGAGTCAACATACAAGCAATTAAAACACTGCTGTTGACACAAACTGAACATTTTGCGATTGTAATATTTATAGAGCTTTTGTGCCGTTTTTACGTTGTACTGTGCTAAAACTGTTGTTTCTAAAGCAGCAGCAGCTACAGAGCCATGTTTGAAATCTGTAGTGCACATGAATCAGAAACATCCCTCTGTACGTTGTTTAGTCGGACCTATAAGAGGACTTCAGTTGTGAATTCAGTTTGGCTGGCTGCCTTTCTGCTCCTCAGTGACCTCTCAGTCAACATTTAATCGATGCGAACTTACACATAACTCACACACCACACACCATCCTCACTGATGCTGCCAGTGCACTGGCGACTAACATCATGTTTTTAGGTAATGTGACGTGTAAGTTGAGCTTATTTGATATATCGTCCAGCTCTGCTGTAAACACAGAAGAGTTGCTCAGATGCTGGCACCAACTATTGTGCATAAGACTTGATATGTTGCCCCACATCAAGTCTTATGCACATCTGACCCATTAGATAGTAAAATGAAATGTACTTCTTACTATTCTTTGTCAAGCAGAAATGACACCCTGAATGCTGCTATATTTTATCATTTCATGTTAAAATGTAGACAGGCTTGCTTTGATGCCACATTAAGCTGACTGCGTGCTGTTAAAAAAAAAACAGTTCAATGACTGCAGCTAAAACTAATGAGATCACAATCAAATTAAATGTTTTACATCCCAAATGGTTTTGACTCAGAGCCAAACCCTTTCTATTATTCTGCCGTTTTTCATCATCTACAGTAAATTTATATCTAAGCCCATTTTTCTCCGGGGTGATCAGTCATTCTGCGAAAAACAGTGTTTTTTTTTTTCATTAATCCACTTCCTCTGTGGCCTTGTGAAGTAATCTGATAATCAGCACTGAGTGAGTGACTTGACTGCCAGTGGACCGAGAAAACTGTTTAATCTTATCTCCGTTGTCACAGTTGACTTGAATGTTTGAGCCCGTTTCATGCATAAATTACACACACTTGGTGTAGATGGTATCAGCGGGTGGGTGGCGGGGAAAGTGTGTGTGTGTGTGTGTGTGTGTGTCATGCATGTGGGAGTGGGTGGAGGAAGTGGTGGGGAGAGGAGGCGTTGATTTATGCAGTTAGTGGCTTCCTCAAGTCATTAGAGAGTCCTGCAGCTGGATTCCTTCACAGCTCTGGAGCCAGATGTGTGAGCTTACGTGTGTGTGTGTGTGTGTGTTTGCACATGTGTGCATTCCTTCTGATGTTTTCATAGCTCACACACAGAAAGAGGACATAAGAAATGAGAACTGCTCATGTGAGGTATAATATGCTCCTATACGACTATTAATGCACCTCATCTTAAAATGTCTTTGAAGGGGTTTTATAGACTGTAGTTCACAGCACACATCAACACACACAGTTATATTCCCTGCTTAGAGCGTGTGTGTGTGTGTGTGTGTGTGTGCGCTGGCACACGTGTTCACACATCTACTGTATATGAAGTCAATATATCAACCCAGCCGCCCACTGACATTATTATTTGAGAATGGTGGTTTTCATGGCAGCATTTATTCCCAGATTTAATTAAACTAAAATTAGGCTGTCAGAAGAATTAAGATTTGTTGTCATGTAAACAGGAATCTGAGAGGATAGTGTGTGACTCTTTACTGTCAGAGTCGCATTTTGCATCTAGATTTTTACATCAGTGTTGTAAAGGGTTTATACGCTTGTGTGTGTGTGTGTGTGTATGCATGTATGTTCTTGTTAGAAAATAGCTCCTAATTGCTGGTGATGGCAGTTTTTGGATTATCCAGAGTAACTGAAGCACTGTTTCTGTAAAGACAAGCTGCTTTTCAGTTATTCAGATGCCATTTTTAAATGCTTTGTGGTGGCAGCAGACGTCTCAATGGCAAAGCGCCAGCAAAATGAAACAAGTAAGCACAAAAATACTGCTTTTTATACTTTTTTATAATGTCGGTAAACCAAGGCTATAATGTTATTCTCTTAAAATGCAGCATTAATATGAGCATTTAGATCACGCACGCAATATTCGTAGTCATTTAAGAGGATCCCCCTGCTCCTTCCTGCTCCACAGATCGAGGAAACGCAGCAGCAGTCGTGACAATGTGAAGGCGGCTGTTTAGTTTGTTTCTGAGGTTAAATTTGAACCAGCATGCCTGCAGGTAACCACGATGTGACTCTTAATCCTGCTGAGAGGTTCAGTCTTTAAGTAAGACAGCGAGAGCCAGTGGCTCAGCGATGTCAGCTCATTAGTGAGAACTCAAGCTGTACTGTCTGCTCACAGCTATTATATAGAAGCCTGTTTGTCTTCCTCTGCTTGTACCGCACCTTCTCAGGTGATGCTGTGCAGGGACGGTGACACGTTATGAGCTTCTGATTTTAGGGATTTTCCTCCATATTTGGCCACAGCACAGTCCCACATTGTGGAAGAGTCGCGTAAAATCTGAAACGAGGCAAAATCGGCATCGCAAATGCCTGGAATAAACTGAAGGACTTTATGCAAAATAGGAACAAAACGTGAACAACATAACAGAACTGAGCACAAAGCGACTGGAAACACTTGAATGTAAAAAACAATATGTTTTCATAACGCTAAAAATCCAGGAATAGCCCACATCTTTAGCATATTATTACAAAATAATTTCTAAGGATGGAAAATACGTTTGCCTGCATTTTTTTGTCTTATAACACCCAACTTATGCAAGCCTGTGGCAGATCATGGGGCCCCGTCCGCACTGGGATCTGAATCCTTTTCATTGCACTTTATCGTTTTGTTGTGAAGTGCTAACTGAGATTTGGTCTCCTCCCCAGGCATTACAGTCCTGCTCTCCCTGACTGTCTTCATGCTGCTGGTTGCAGAGATTATGCCCCCCACATCAGACTCTGTGCCTTTAATAGGTAAGCCCGGCTGGAGTTAAAAGCAGGCGCTATGGGTGTCAGCTACTATCAGTGGGGAAGACATGGGTGAAAATTTGTGCAGTCATTTTTCATCAGGGCTTCTCTTATATCACAGCGTGGCTAAGTTGAAGCAGCCATCCAATATTTTGGTTTTTTACTTAGAGATCTGAGTCGCCCTATTTGAAACAGTGAAAGGAAGAAGGAGCTTTTTGCCTTTGATTATGACACTTTGCAATTTTCTCCCCGCCTGATGCAACTTTTTGTACCCATTCTTACTGTCTCATCTGCTTCCTCTTCACCCAGCTCAGTACTTTGCCACCACGATGGTCATTGTTGGTCTCTCAGTAATTGCTACAGTTCTGGTCTTACAATATCACCACCATGACCCTGATGGAAGCAAGATGCCAAAGTGGGTGAGTGTGGTCTCATATTACACCATCATCTGTGACTTATACTGTGGCCCTATTAGCGCCACTTTGGTCATTTGCCTCCGGACTATTACTTTTTATTGTGATTGATCAGTTTGAGAGAGTGGAGCATCTATCTGAAGTGAGCTGATTTGGCCTCTGCTTCAATAAAAAAAGTGGACTCAAAGGATGAAGACGGCTGAATGTCCTTTGTGGACCCATCCTTAATTTATTTAAATTTGTCCAACGTTTGATCTGAAGTTAAAAACAGTCTTACTCATTTACTTCCTGCTCATTATTAGACCCGTGTGATCCTGCTGAACTGGTGCGCCTGGTTCCTGCGCATGAAGCGCCCCGGTGAGGAGCGTGTGCGTTCGGCCTGTCACAACAAGCCTGCACGGAGCAGCCTGACCAGCGTGGACCTCAATGCCAGCGCCCCGGCTTCCCAGTCCACCAACGGCAACGTGCTTTACGTTGGCGCCCGCGGCCTGGAGGGCATTCCCTACTCCACAGCCGCCACCTCGTCTGACCCCGGAGTCCTCTGTGGGCGGACGGGCGCTCGAGCAGGTGAGGACGAGCTGCTCCTCCCCGCGGGTCACAACCCGTCAGTGGGCAGCGTGGAACCAGAGCTGATCAAGATCCTGGACGAGGTGCGCTTTATTGCCAAACGCTTCCGCAACCAAGACAAGGACGAGTCCGTGTGCAGCGAGTGGAAGTTTGCTGCGTCCGTCATCGACAGGCTTTGTCTCGTGGCGTTCTCGCTCTTCACGATCCTCTGCACCATTGGCATCCTCATGTCAGCACCCAACTTTGTGGAGGCCATTTCCAAAGATTTTTTCGGCTGAGGACTCTGCAGGACATCAACAGTCCAACAACAATAAAATCAGATCAATCAATCTGAACAGAGCCACCGTTTGTTAACTCATGGGTGGTAATTTAGATACAGTAAATTCTGATATGGGATTTTGGATATAATCACCAAATATAAGTGTATTTTAAGCATAAATAGTTCAATTTGTGTCTTACATGATGGTGGTTAAATTACCAGCTTTTCCTTTTATATTAAACTGAAGGAAAACATCTACATTTCATAATTGTGTACTGTTTTAAAATGCGTAATACTACAAAACATAGTAACTGTGGTTTGTTATGTGATGGTGCCTGTGTATTATTGTTCATTACAGTGTAGCTAGAGGATCCTTACTAAACTGTATACCATATACAAACATAACAGCTACGCTGTCTTGTATTGAAGTGTAGTTGTTGCATCACATGAATACTAGTATATCCGAACAGCTCCTGTATTTGCTGTGAATCACCTTTATATGAATACAAATTATTGTTGATTAGTGTCGTAAGCATAACAAAACACCTCAATTTAACAATGTTCGTACATGGTCTGACTTATTATTTCTTACTTGTTTTAACATTTTGTGATAATTAAAGAATAACTCTGAGGGCAAACTGGTCTGGTTTTCGTGTGTTTTAACTGTATGATGCTACATGAATTATTTTTTTCTATGTGAAACTGGGACAGCTTATCAAAATGTTTTCTTGCTTTGCAGACCTGAGTTGTATAATGTAAGTATACTTGAGGTTTATCCACATTTTCCTACTTGAACGATAAATGATAATCTCGACCCCTTTTGTGCATTTCAGTGCACCGTCAAATTGAAGCATAAAAACAGAAACAGAACGATATAGCAGACGTTTTTACAACCAGCCAGCAAAAGCCAAAAAGCACTGTTGTGTCCTCAGTTTGCCTCCATCTAATTTTGCAAGAGTGAATCAAAAACTATTGAACAAGAAACATGTTAAAAATTCCCTAATACTTGTGGTTAGACTTAATTATCATTTCACTGATTATTGGACTACTTTAATTTCGCTGAATGCTTGTAAGACTTAAAAAAGTGAATCAGGGCAGGTATCACCTCCCCTTTCCATAAAAGTGAAAATGAATTTCATCTTGAAAAACTAGAAATAAACAGCTATTCTGGGTCTAAATCTCATGAAGTGGATCTTATAATTGCCAGAAGAAATCTGGGAGGAACATTTGCAGCTTTTATTATTTGCCAGGTTTCCAAATATTTTAATACAGTTTTTAATTAGTAAGTTCTCGTACAAATACTTATACTGATGGCAGGAGAGTCAAGTGCATTACCACACCAAGGTACAGCACGAAGTAATAGCACTAATAGTATTCTCTTATATTGTAGCCTTCAGATTGTAAAGCCCTTTGTGATTAGCCAATACAGATGAAAATTAACTTCATGCATAAAATGTCCACTTTTTTTCCTGGTTTTGCTGTCTACCTTCTCTAAACATGATGTTGAAGTACAAAAGTCATTCGCATTTACCATGGTAACATCCTTTTGTCCTGTCAGTTGCCTGGCAACAGTGTTCTACTTATATACTGTAGAAAGACTCATCTTATCAACTTTATCAACACTTCCCATGTAGAAAATACAGCCTCGTTATTGAAGGCAGTCATCTTATAAATATTGTTACTGTGAGGTCTCCAGTGGTGGAATGTAATTCAGTACATTTACTCCCTACTGTACAGATTTGAGGTTATTACTTACGTATATTGTACTTTTCACTACAATCAGCTTTACTGATGATACAAATCAAGATTCCTGCAAGGCTAAAACAGTTCATGGTTCCAGCTTCACAATCTGAGGATTTGCTGCTTTTCCTTTTAATTATTTTGATTATTTTAATAATAATGATTTTATTTTAATTAGTTTGAATTTTGTACCATCATTTCAACAAAACAAAGCCTCATGAAGATGTCAGCTTGTGATTTCTCTCTGTTTTCAAGATTTTTACAAACCAAACAATAATTGCAGTCCTGTTCAAAAAAGTTGAAACTGACATCTACCTCAAGCAACCACAACACCAGACACTGCTTTTACATGAATGCATTAGTAATAATAACATAATGATGTAATAATTACTTAGACCTACCAGTCATGTGAGCCTTTTGCATTGAGTATCAACATTTTCTGGATTATATTTATACTTTTTCCAGTTAATTTCCATGCAGGATTTTTACTTGTAAGACAGTATTTATACAGTGTGGTTTTACTACTTTACTGAAGGAAAGACTGAATTCTTCCTCCACCACTCAAAGTTTCAAATCCGGTTCAATCTGAAGCCATCTGTGTTTTTACTGCATTGCAAAGCTGCCTCCCAGTGACTGAATTTAACGTTTACACGAAAACACACACTCATAAAAACGCGTATAATGTCGTGAACAGATGAGTCTGAAGACACAAGCGACAAAACAACGGCTCATTGAGAGGAACCTTAATCAACGGTTGTTGTGTCAGGACGGGATTCTCTGCTGCCACGCAGTTACTATGTGTGCACCATTGTTATTTCTCCGACTGGAAACACATTCAGTCAGGTTTGGTGTGACGCGACACCGGTAACTGTGGTCGGAGCTGTGAGTGTGAAGTCTTTTATTCGGTAACATGTCGGATGCTTTGTTGCAGTGGTGTGTGGACCAGTTAAACCACAAGTTTGGCTTGGAGGCATGCGAAGACATTGTCCAGTAAGAAACGTTTTACACTAATAAAATGTGACTGAAGTGCTAACAGACTGCCAACAAGCTAGCGTTAACATCAGCAAGTCTGTGTCGTATACGAGTTAAAACAGCTAGCTAGGTAGTGATTGTGTTTTCCAGTTTTCTTGTGTGCCTGCTTATCAAAAATATCGTCATTTAAAGCTATGTGTGGTTGTTAAATTGACCGACTTCCTTTGATGAACCTAGCGATTGTTAAGTTTGGTATTACAGCTGTCACAGTGGCATGTAGACAGTTTGACAGGTGTATTAGCTGTCTGTTAGCTAACTTAACGGTTAACCAGTGCTCTGATTCCCCAACCTGTCAGACTCTAATTTTCAAAGTGGCACATCCTGGGTGGTGTAACTTCTGCATCTATGTTCATGTCATGATCAGACTACGCTTTAAAAAGTGACTTTGGTAGTGATTTGTAAAGCTAGGCAACTTAAAAGCATTTAAGTAAAAGAAAAACATTTAAGCTAACATCCTGCATAC
The DNA here is from genome assembly GCF_017976325.1 of Chelmon rostratus. Lineage (NCBI taxonomy): Eukaryota > Metazoa > Chordata > Actinopteri > Chaetodontiformes > Chaetodontidae > Chelmon > Chelmon rostratus. The sequence continues at coordinate 28,274,491 of NC_055658.1, read as the reverse complement.
AATGGCACATGCTTTCAACGTCATGTAAGCTCCCAGAGGCACAACAACATGTTAAATATCTATCAAGTATCACACATAGTTTTGAAAAATCCATTAATGGTGCCATAAGTACCCTTAGCAAATCTACTCTTTAATATTAATGAAGTAATGCATAAGCAGACCTTTTGACATTGCTTGATGCCACATTAATATAAAGAAGCAGTGGTTTGGTATTTGGTAAGTAAGTATTGTGTCTTCCTGCTGTTTAGATACATTTTGTCCATTGAAAGAGCTGAAGAGATTGAGGAGTATGTGGGAGACCTCCTACAGGGAACAGATGGGAGAAAGGGTCAGTTTATTGATGAGCTCCTCATCAGATGGAAGAAGACTCAAAGACAGGCCACAGATAACACAAGTCTTTTCGTCCTCAAGGAATCGGTCTCATCACCAGGTAAGTAAAAAAAGTAAATGTCTGATGTCTGCCGTTGAATGTATTTTGATTTAGAGTGGGCACAGCAGGTTCCTATTACCAACCTACTGTGAAACTATGATGCACTACTAAGCCTTGTAAATACATATAAATTCAAATGATTAAATGTCTCGTGAATGCAAGTGTAATTAACAGAGATATCAGAATTTCTCTCAAATGCACTATTCACAATGTTTGTTCAAAGCAATTTGCTCTTCTCTTTTAGATTCACAAGACGTGACCAAAGATACCCAGAAGAAGTCCAAACGCAAGGGCCGTAACAAACAGGAAGTGATGACTGTGAGCCAAACAGAACCTGAGCCAGAGGCAGTCAAAACTCCCATTGATCTGATGAGGGTGAGTACACAAAGACCTAAACATTTGTTCGCTTATCACTTTACGTTATAAAGGTAATTCTCATGGTTTGAGTACAACAGTGACACAACAAATTAAGTTCATTTGTAAATTATCTATTTCCTTTTCGTTGCTCATCTATTTCTATCCTCTCGTCTTGTTTCCTGTCTTTATTTACGACTTTCTCAGGCTCAAGAAAACAGTGGTACTTCTTCAACAAAGAAGAAAAATAAGTTTGTCAATCTCTATAATAAAGAGGGACAGGACAGACTGGCTGTCTTGCTCCCAGGTCGACATGCCTGCGAGTGCCTTGCCCAAAAGCACAAACTGATTAACAACTGCATCAGCTGCGGTCGCATTGTGTGTGAGCAAGAGGGCTCGGGACCCTGCCTCTTCTGTGGAAGCCTGGTACGCAAGTCTTTTTAGTCTTTTGATTCCAGTTTTTAATTTCAGTCGACTTGTGGTTCTGACAGTCCTTATTTTCTACTTTAGTATTCTTTACTCGTTTTTCTTCTATTTTAGGTTTGCACAAAAGAGGAGCAGGAGATCCTGCAGCGAGACTCCAACAAAAGCCAGAAACTACGAAAGAAGCTTATGGGAGGTGAGAGTCAAGCGTTGTCAGAATGAATAAATACTGAATTCTATGACATAATGAGGTGGGTTGATGCCATGAATTTGTTTTTTATTTTGGTGACAGACTGTGGAGACAGAGATTATCTCCCACACCAAGAGTCCACGATGAGGGCTGGCTTAGAGAAGGCTGTCCAGCACAAAGACAAACTGCTGGAATATGACAGAAACAGGTATCATAAAAACACACAATCAAGGAAAGAGCTTCACAGGGATCGATAGGTTTACTGCTTGGTGTGCAACATCAGCACTTTAACTGGGCATTTTGATTGCTGTAGAAGGTAGTGATGAAACTTGGTGATAACACTTACCTTTTTATTTGATGTTCCTTTCAACTCCAGCGTCAGGAGAACTCAGGTTCTGGATGATGAGTCGGATTACTTTGCCACTGAATCCAATCAGTGGTTGTCACCCGGTGAGCGAGAAAAGCTGAGGAAAAAGGAAGAGGAGCTAAGAGATCTCCGCCATGCCTCACGCAAGGACAGGAAAATCACATTGGACTTTGCTGGTAGACAAGTGATTGATGAGGGAAACAACCTCAATGAGTACTACAACAAGTAAGATAATGTGTCACGACTTGAATCAAGGCTGCAAGGCCAGAATTATGTTGTGAAGTCATGCTACGCACCTTCTCCTTTTGAAATGTGTGCAACAATTTGCAGGTTGGATGAGACCCTCAAGGCTATGAGCAATGACTCTGCGTCAAAGTCAATATATTCTGAAAGACAAGGTGGAAGGCATAACAGCAGGGAGCTGGTCAACCCCAACATAATGCAGTCTGCACCAGAGGTAGGTCATTCATGACACACAGTACAGCAAATACTGGGCCTAACAATGGCGTCACCTTGTGGTACGTCTTCAGCACTGCTTATGAAAATGTTATTGAGACTCGTTTGTAGCTTTATAAAGCTTGATTGGAACATCTATAAAACTGACAGCTGACAGCTGTTCCTCCCACCTGAGTTTGCATTGTACTTTTTTTTTTGTCATGAAAATTGATCAGATAGTATTCACACAGATTGTAGTACTGATAATGTTGACAATGAATGCATTTCCTAGTGGGTGGATATTGGAGGCAGTGGAAGCCACAAAAGAAACGTGCAGCAGGCAAAGAATTCGGTGGAGGACAAAGGGGTAGAAGAACGTTCCAGGTTGCGGCTCCAAGACAAAGAGCTGCAAGAGATGTCTGACGGGGGCTGGTGCCTCAGCATGCACCAACCATGGGCCTCACTACTGGTCAGAGGCATCAAGAGGTAAGGAGTAAGCACAATCCCAAATGAGCTGCAGGAGATAAACGAAAAAACTCCACCGTTAAAACTTTTATAGACACTTGTTTTCTGTCGGGCCAGTGAAAGCAGAGTTAACATTGCATTTTCTTCGTGTGTGTGTGTGTGTGTGTGTAGGGTAGAAGGGCGAACTTGGTACACATCCCACCGGGGTCGTCTTTGGATTGCTGCAGCGGCAAAGAAGCCCACCCCTCAGGAGACAGCTGAGGTGGAAACCATGTACCGCCACATCTACAAGAAAGGTAAACATACTGCACAAAGTATATCAGGTAGTAAGACTGTAAATACTGGAAGTGATTTGTTTTCCTGGAAATCGCTGCCACGAAGTCTGATGTGGTGCCTGTATTTTCGCTCGTTGATGGATCTTTGATTGCTCTTGTTTCCTGCGCAGAGCCCAGGTTTCCTAAAGACTACCCCACCGGCTGCCTGCTGGGCTGCGTCAACGTGACCGACTGCCTGTCTCAGGAGCAGTTCAAACAACAGGTCAGTAAAACATTACAATGATGAGTTTAAGTATTACATTTCATTTAAAAAAATAATTGTAGCTTAATGAAACCAGGCCATGGTGCCACAGAAATTGACAAAAACCATAAAGGGAAGTGATGGATAAAAGGACTTCAATAAAAGTGTGAAATGATTCCACACTAAAGCGCTGTGATGCTTTGCAAAGTTACTATTGTTCCCACATTTGACTTGAGGATTTTATGTTCTTCAGCTGAGTGTCAGTGTTTGGTTGCCTTGTGATCCAAGTACAGATGCAACCAAACAGGGAAAGATGTGGGATTTGCTTTCGTTTGACTTGGTGGACTGTTTGACCTTGTTGCTCTTTTTGTTGTTGTTTTGCGTTGATAGCTGGGACTCTTGTAGTTCCCATCTTCCTCTTCCTTTTGGCTTTTCAAGTCCTTCTGCCCTCGGAGGCTACGCTGATGTGTAATTTCAGTTTGTACTGCGCAACAGAAAAACCACCCAGCTGATATAAAACTGAACACCAAATTCTGTAGTATTGCAGTTCAGTTTCAGGTATTACAACAACACGAGAGGCAGTAAAACATTATTGTGGAAATTTTGACACACGGCTAAGCACACAGACCTCTTGGATGGTGTGTTGTTATTTTATAGATATCCAGAGGCCTATTTGATTCAAGACCACACAGCACGGGATGAAAAGCATGCAGTCGTTTTGAAACATGATTGTTCCCCAGACAGAAACATTGTTGTGAGTTTAAATCATTGTGCATTTGGTTGGTTGCTTGGAAAAGGTTAAAATCTGGACAGTTGCTTGTGTTAAGAGGATGAGCACAACTTTCCCTGCATCTTTTCTCTTGTATTTCTTGGAACTTTTACTGAGAGATGGTGTATTTGACTGAGTTGACCATTCGCATCTGCCCTGTGGATAGAATTACTGCAATGCCATCTCTTACCAGCAGAGGTCAGAGCGCACCTTTTCACCAGCAACTCCCTGCCATCTTACTGTGTTTCCCACTAGAGACAGTGTGCACCACAGGACTTACCACAGAAACACAGATCCAAGCCCTCATACCAGTTACCTCACCCCTACATGGTGAAAAACACACATTACATCGGCATCAGCCTGTTGTGTTTTTGTAGCATACTTTCATTGCAATTATTTTGTCTTAGAGCTAGAGAGGACATGAATAGCAAAGAGCACCCTCTGATTACTGATATAAAAAAGAGTGCACTGCTGCTTTCTATGCTTTTTATTTTATGTCTGCCATGAACAATATAAGGGAAATCCACCCTTTAACAAAGTGTTACAAGGACACTGGTTTGACTCTGAATATTGGCAAAGTGTGGAGGTGCTGCATTGGCAGTATGAGCAGCGCAGTCTTTTTGGACTCATAAACTGTTTACTTGAGCTTTTACACCCAAATTGCTTAAATTAATTGCAGTTTTACCAAGTATAAACTGGAAAATACACCCCACTCCCCATTAAGTCATCGTGTGTACAGAGTTGCTCTCCCATTCCCATTTAAACTTAATTACATTGCAGTCCTCGTGTTGACTATTTTGCCTCTGGCTCTGGGAGAGACTGCTCTGTTTGAGGTCCACTGGTCTTATCTTCTTACAGTGTATTATGTGTTTGCTTTTATTTGAGCTGGAGCCATTAGTCGATCGCCCTGAAAATAAATCGGCAGTTATTATGGTAATCAATTCATCAAGTCATTTTTTAAGCAAAAAAGCCAAACATTTCCTGCTTCTAGCCTCTCAAATGTGAATATTTGCTGCATTGATTCTTTCATAGTAATTGAGTTTTGGACTGACACAAGAAATTTGAAGATGTCACTTTGGGCTTTGGAAAATTGTGATGGGCATTTTTAACTATTTCCTGACATTTTATACTCCCTAATAATTTTACCAATGAATCAAGGAAATAATGTGCAGATTAAGTGACATTAAAAATAATCATTAGTGGCAGCCCTAATTATTGTACACGTAATGTTATGCTTTAAGAATAACAACTCAACTGTGAAAAGGTTCATTAATTTGTTGGCATTAGGTTTTTGAATGATAGGGTTGAGATGCACCACAAATGCCTTCATTAAGCGTATTTACTCTGTTTTTCCCACATCAGTTAGAGCAAAATCTCGAAACAAATACACACCCACTGAGGTGTCAGCCACTTCTCATTATTTTTATGTTGTGTATAAACATTTACGCGCCTTACTCGATAGATGTATTATCACACGAACACATACACATGGGATAGTCTACAGTGAAACGCTGTGTAAACACAGCACAAACATGTCCTAACCCTGCAAAGGTAGAAGCCCTCATACACATGCACACACATGCTTTTATGCAGTCTTTGATGAGATACTGAAACAGAGCACAGTTGGAAATTGCAGTCTCCTGTTCCAATTAAAAAAAAATAGAGCCATGGAAAAAGCAATGATCTCGTTTTAGGGTGTCGTACTTGTGTTTTCCACGCGTCTCTGCACACACGTTTCAGACGGTGCGTGTTGTTGCATAAAGACAGTTGTCGTTTTTCTTAAGACTTCTGTATTTGGGTTTAAAAAAATCTACTTTAAAAATGTGTGCTGCTACATGGTTTGCATTCTTACTGCTGGGACCTGTAAATCTAAGGGCTTTCCCCTTTTGTGCTCTGTCCTCATTCTCTCCTCCACCACTCATTCCACCCAGGGCTGTAAAATCATGTTTGCAGGCAGTGTGACTGCCCTTTCATCCTGTGAAAGGGTGTGTGTGTGTGTGTGTGTGTGTGTGTGAGTGTGAGTGTGAGTGTGAGTGTGTGTGTGTGTGTGTGTGTGTGTGTGTGTGTGTGTCCACTTGCACAGAGCAGCCATAAATAACACCCCCACCCCACACAAGGCCTCTCAGAAAAAAAGAAAGGCAGATGTAGAAAAATAGTGAAGCAGCCAGAGAAGAACAACCATACCAAACCCTTCATGATGGTGCTGAACAGTTGGCTGGTGCTTATTCCACTCATCGTTTTTGAAAAAACAGAGAATATTAGTTGTTTAGCCTTTAGCAGTTTAAGCTTGCTTCTTTTCATGTATGCAGAGGAGTGCATGTTGTGCTAATGCATAGTAGCACTTGGCTGAGCTGCTGGGACGGGCGCGTGGGTGAGGTGTAGGATTTACTGTCCTGTGCTGGCAGTTGTGGGTGGTTAAAGGGGGGCTGGTGAAGGACAGACAGCCATTATTCTTCAGGCTCTTCTAAATCTGCCCTTAGTGATGTATGAAATATTTAGAGAAAGTGGAATGTGGGCAGATCAGGAGAGCATGAGAGAAACACTATGAAGGCAAAAAAAATGCAGTAAATGTAAATATTTGAATGTCACTGATCCAGTGTAATGGCAGTCATTTCCCTGTAGGGGCGCTGTTGTACAAAGCAGCACCAAAAACCTGATACCCAGCTGACAGACAGTAAAGAAAGACCACCCCAGGCAGAGCAGGATTTCCATCTGCTTGACTTGGACCAATTCTTTCCCTCATTACAAATTGACTGGTGTATTGATCCATTCCCCCCATAATCTCTCATTCTTCCCAACGCCCCAACCCCCCTTACTACTGATAATTGGCCGGCCATTATGATCTGTGCTCTGCCTCTCCACCCCTACCCCCCAGTGCTCAGTCAGCAACGGGTGAAGATGCACGCCTGACCTTCCTGCTGCATAGAGCGGAGAGGTGGGGGGTTGGGAAAAAGATTAGGCATGTTACAGACTGAAAATTGGAAAAATTGGGATGTTTTTGCTGGAGGAGGCAGAGTGAGATAATTAAAAAGGATGAGCAGACAGCTTCAGCCAAACTAAGCTAGTTTATGGGTGGCAGATATGCTGCAGATGGTTTACTTCACACATACAAATGACACTCAACTGTGCAATATTTTAAAATTGTGCCTAAAATGTAGTTAAACAGCATTACTATATTTTGACTACAACATTTATCTACACATGCACAGACCCATTCTCAGGCTGGCTCACAGCACAGGCAAAGGCACATCACACCCCATACAGAGCCCAAATCACGCCATCAACTTACTCCTGTAGGGAAAAAATTGATTGGATCAATCCACACTCTAAATAAGGGTCTAATTTATTACTGTGTTCCAAAGACCATATCACCAGCTGCAGAGCTACATGTCTTACTGAATACAAGTCAGAGAGGTCTAGTCTTTTTAACAGGCATGTGGAGAGCAAAACCAGCAACTGTTTAGTGCTGTATTGATTTGTGTGTGTGCGCGTGTGTGCGTGTGCGCGTGTGTGTGTTAGAGAGAGAGAGAGATACATATATTATGTAATCAAAGGACCTTATGAATTTCCTGATGATGAAATGACATAGTAATGCAGTCTTGAAGTTTCAACATTCACAGAGGTTTTTGTACAGGAATGTTTCACAGATAAGATACTTTATTAAGACTTGGCTTGTACTCAGTGGTTCATATCAGTGGTCCCCAAGTGGTCTAGAATGAGGTTTCACATTTCTTTCATTATTGTTATATAACTCACCATCTACTCATATGCTATATTAACACCAGTTCAGTGGTGAATGGTGGATACAGCATATATGGAAGAAATAAATAATACCTTCCCAACACTAGTAAATACACTGAGGGAGGGCAGTAAAGAGAATCAAAGCAATTAAATCAAATCAATGGGCTAGAATCTTGACAGCCCAAACTTTAAAAGCCTGTGACATTTATTTCATTATTATTATATCAGACACCATCTACTCATATGCTTTATTAGCACTGTTTCAGTTTTATTTCACAAAATGAAAACAAAAGTCAGAAGTGTGCTTAAGACCTTTTTCACTGAAGATATTTCGTACGTGCCACTGTAGTGAGAAGTGCATGTGTAAATAATGAAATTAATGATGGTTGAATCCAATTTAGCTAACATTTCTCATGATTAATATTCTGCCCACTCATAGATACTTAAGATTCTTGCATGCAGTCTTGTTTAAACTGAAGGCAAAATACTTTTGTTTCTTCTCATCCTGTTAGGTTGCATTCCTGCCTTATTTGGCCTTTTATACTGTGTGGAACAGCTTGGTTTCCATATATGTGAGAGTATCATTTGCATATGTACAGCATGTAACAGTATAATCTGTATCCAGCATCTAACAGTATTGTCTGGATACAGCATGCACATGTAACAGTATAATCTGCATATAGTATGTATCAGTATCATCTGCACACAGCATGTAATTATATCATCTGCATAAATTATATGTATGTAATAGTATCATCTGCATACATGATATGTATGTAAGAGTATTATCTGCACACAGTATATGTATGTCAGAGTATCATCTGTATACAGTATATGTAACGCTATAATCTGCATACATGATATGTATGTAAGAGTATTATCTGCACACAGTATATGTATGTCAGAGTATCATCTGTATACAGTATATGTAACGCTATAATCTGCATACAGTATATGTATGTATGTCAGAGTATCATCTGTATACAGTATATGTAACGCTATAATCTGCATACAGTATATGTATGTAGCAGTATCATCTGCATACATGGTATGTCTGTAAGAGTATTATCTGCACACAGTATATGTATGTCAGAGTGTCATCTGTATACAGTATATGTAACGCTATAATCTGCATACAGTATATGTATGTAGCAGTATCATCTGCATACATGGTATGTATGTAAGAGTATTATCTGCACACAGTATATGTATGTCAGAGTGTCATCTGTATACAGTATATGTAACGCTATAATCTGCATACAGTATATGTATGTAGCAGTATCATCTGCATACATGATATGTATGTAACAAAATCTACTTCATACTGTACACGTATGTAACAATATCATCAATATACAGCTTCTAACTAGCAGCCGCATACATTTTGGCAGTCTGCATTAGGACATACTATGGTGATAAACATACAGTACACAGTATAATAGTGTACATGAGGAGTCGTCCCAGATTAGACTCCCTCGGAACACTAGAACAGCCAAAGAAAATTTATTGTCATTTGTGTTTTAGTGACTAATAATTACAAAAAACATCACTGTCATTGTAGTTTTCAGCTTCTTTGAGTGTATATTTAACCTCATCAGCAGAATATACTGTATATAAACTGCAGTTCAGTAGATACACCAGCACATGTCAGATAACTAAAACCGTTGGCTTACACCATATCACGTAGCTGCTAGCCTAGCCACTTAGCTGTTAAAAGAAGTGCTGGTTTCTGTGGAATTCCATTTGTGCAAGCTGTACCTCTGACCTCCAGAGCGGAGCTCCCGTGCTTGTTAGGCAGGCGGGAAGCTCGGACTGATGCCTGCGTTTCCTTGTGTGGTAATGTGATATTTATATGCTGAAAGCCTTCCTGCCAGCATGACACGCACACACACACACACACACACACACACACACACACACACACACACACACACACACACACTCACAGGATATATTGGATGCATTCCAAAGAAAGGTAAGTCAGGCAATGCTATTTTTTCTTCCCCTCTTTCTCTGTAACACTGCGAGAATCCTTAGCAGCGGCTGCTTCCCTCTCTTCCTGCTCCCTTCCCCCCTCCGTCATTCCATCTTCATATTTTCCTCACTTTCTCTCTAACAGTATGCATTACAGGCCATGTCTGTGAAGTTGTATCTGTTTGTGGAGAATTCAGATTATGCTCAGTGAACGGACGTACACATTTACATGCAGCTATGCGTCTTTCTCCCTTGCTTTCTCGCTCTTTCTGCACAAGCCCGGTCACACACTAACACACTCACATTCCTCCCCTTCCTCCCTTTTCCTTGCTGGGCAGTTTGCCATGGCAGAGAGGTCAGACATCATGTGATTCTGCAGTGGTGTGTAGAATGCATTCAGCCCAGGGTCCCCAGGCACTGGATGACAACCAACCAAACCTCAGTCACAGGTTTTCAACAGCATGAAAAATACATATAACCATCTGCCAGACTTGAAATGGCCTGCTTCACTGTTTAGTATTTCACTGCTGTCCTCAGACCACTTCATCGAATGTCACACAGTTTCTGCTGTCGGTGGAGCTGACAGTTAAGCCCCCTTTATTATCTCTACTTCTACTCCATTTTGTCCTGCTCATTTAACAGGACTTGTTCTTCTCGCTGTATGCTGATCACAGGAACTTGTAACAGCGATAAAGAGAACACAGACAGCTTCCTTTGACGGTCTGAAAGACAGCAGTGTTGATGAAAATAAGTCAGAATCAAAGAGAGGCAGCTGAAGACTAGACTCTGTGAAGTGCTAGACTGAATGCCAAACAGGTTGAAACTCTTTTTTTCTCTTTTTACAATGATCTGATGCGTTTTTTCAATCGGACCTCTTCAACTTCACATTTATGTCTAAGCTGTTTTTTGTCTCTTTTCTAAATTGGGAGGAATGTTGCTAAACTCACAGTTATTATGTCGCAGAGATGCTCACAAGTCATTTTTTGCAGGTCCAAGTCAAGTCTCAAGTCTCTCATGGTTGCAATGAGCGTTCGATCATCTGCTGCATGCAGGAAGGAATTCAAAGCATGAACTGTATTATAATCACTCCTTTACCTATTAGCATAACGTATCAGCATTGATTAGTTGTTTGGTATATGATCACTTTAAACAGGGTATTGCAGTGCAAGCTCATTTGAATGGTGGATACAGCATATATGGAAGAAATAAATAATACCTTCCAAACACTAGTAAATACACTGACGGAGGGTAGTAAATAGAATCAAAGGAATTAAATCAAGTCAATGGGCTGGAATCTTTACAGCCCAAACTTTAAAAGCCTGTGATTTTGTGGTTAAAGTATGTTTAGCTGTTGCTGTTTTTGAATAAGTATGTTTGCAGTTGTGTCAGTGTGGCTCTGCAGACAGCACATGTATCTGGAACAGCCTTTTTGTTTTTAGTTTATGGAACAGTCTTCTGGCTCTCCGTTTGCGCTCTCTTTGAAACAATGACCCCGGCTGTGTTAAACATTGTTTGCATAAAAGAAGAAAAACGAGACCTCTGTAGATTTTAATGTTGTGATCCATTTAGTGCCTTGCCACAGGCACATTCTAACCCCCCACAATAAGCTTTAATGAAGCATAGAATCAATATGTTTGACATTTATCTCCCATCTCAACATCTGGTGTTTGTTTTTGATGCCCCAAAATGGCTCCTCATGAGGCCAGCCTCTGTGCCAGTTTTCTGTTTTGGAATGAGGAAATGAATGAAGGTTGTGTGGCGTAGTCAGTAAGTAATTTGCGCAAAGTCAGTGGGCGACCGTGTTTCCCCGCTATGGTGTTCAGAAATTGGAAGAGCGCTCAATGTAATCATTATTCTTTATGCCTGTTCACATCCAAATGTGAGCACAGGCACTGCTTCACTCATTACGTCTAGCTGATTTTGAGTGTTTTTGCCAACATTCCTGAGGCATGCCTATGCAGTTGTTCCATGTCACATATGCCTGTGTGTGTGTGTGTGTTCATTTGAGAAGAGATCTTTATCCAGCCAAGTCCCGACCCAGCAGCAGCATAACCACGAGTATCTCTCCTCGAGAGGGAGAACCGGAGAGACAGAGCGAGAGACTCTCTGCCACTGCAGGGTCAGAGATTACAAACTCAATTGTACTCTGCTAGGTGACATGTCCGCTCAGCAACTTCCTGCTAGCGACATCAGAGGGGAGGAAAGTGTAGAGAAAGAGGGGGGAGGCGAGGGAGGCTGCCCATGCTTCCAGTGCCATTAATCTTTCCCCATTTGTGTGCAGCATACAAAACAAGAATTTAGCTTCCGCTTGCCCATAAAGCCGGTGAGTCTGACTTATTCCTTGCATATAATCAGTGGGAACAGAAAGGAAAACTTAAAATGTGTAGTTAGACTGGATATTCCCCTCTGATGTTTAATATATTTTATATGGGTGGTCCAGTCAGACTTAGGGTGAGGGTTGATGTCGATCACTGATGGCTGATTTTCTACCATTTGGTTCCTCATTTGAAGCATTTTAACAGAATTCCTCCACATAACAGATATTGTCAGTTTTTTGCCACATGTCTGTTACACAGGTTTTTTTCAAGGTTGGTCTCGGACTGGTGTTAAAGAAAATAGATCAAATCTTTGTATGTACTGTTAAATTCCGTAACCTCCTCTGTGAAACATTCATAATTATTATTGTTATTGTATAATGCCTTTTGAATGATCATAAAGCAGCTTGAGTGGTCATATACAGTAATAAAAAGTGGCCAGTTATAGGAGAATGCATAATATTTGCACAGAGATGCTTCTCTGTATATGTAACCAGCAGTAGGAGTGAAAAAAACTAGAAATCCAAGAGACTGGCAACAAGTTCTGCTTTGTGAATACATTAAAGGGGTCTGTTAAGAGGTTGTGAACACAAGCTTTTTTCCCAAGATACCAGCTCGGTGCTGCCAGCTGTTGTCATGGCCATCAAGTGTTTGTTTTCTGAGCATCACAAGTGCCTTTAAAAAATGGTGTGACTTGGAAATAAATGACAAACACAGGCAGAGAATACCAGAAAGTTAGTGTTTCATTGTATAATTCAAAGCACCAGCTAATGTGTTCATAGTCTGTATCTTTGGTTCAGGATCTTTGTCCATTTAAACTGTGACATGGAGTTAATGCTGGTCCATCAGTCATGCACAACGTTCAGCTGAATGTTGTTGTTTGTCTTTAGCGCATGAGCTCTCTTCATCTCACTCGCTAAATGTCTCACTTCCACAAAACGGGGAATCGTGCCCCGGTATGAGCTGCTGTCGATTTAAATGGCAGGAGGAGCGTGATCAGTATATTTAATGAGGCTCCGGTGATATGTGTCGAGGGAAGAGGGAATTCACAGTCTGCCCCATGTACAGCAGGTGCCTTGTGATCAAGCAGAATTAACATCAAACATGATGTGCTTTTCCTTTGTGTAGTGATGTCTTGCTGAAATGTCTTTCAACAACTTACCTTAGAAAAGCTACTAAAACTACATAATAAGAGTACAATCTGAATAAAATGTACATGCAGTTCCGATGAACATTACAATGAAACTCACAGGCTTAATCAAGGATTGCTTTGCTGTGCTTGTAATCACACCATCAGTCACATTACATAACAAGCAGCTGATTAGGAGACTGACATTTGTGTGCGATTTCCTGTAAAATAGGCAAAAATTGTTCAGCATTCAAGAAAATTGTTGCCATCTTCAGGTGTGCATAAACGATTTAAAAATAGAAGTTTTCTAATGTTGACAGATAAATTAACACCTCAAAAAATAGATGCCTTACTGAGTGGCAACAAGTATCATGTTCGTTGCTATCCACATTATTGTTATAGGCTTATAACACTTGTCTTGGCTGGTAAGATCTAAATTCCTTGTGGATGAGTCTTATGTTTATATATATATATATATATATATATATGTGTGTGTGTGTATGTGTGTATATATATATACATATATATACACGTATATATGTGTATATATGTATGTATATATATATGTATATATTTGACCTACATATACATATATGTAACTTTTAACATGATTTGCTATTGAGTCAGTTAGAAATATTGGCATACATGAAATGGGCATTGAGAATCAATAAGGAATTTGTGGTCTTACTCCCTTCACTGCCAGCGACAACTATTTCTCTCTTATGCCTTTGCCATATTTATAGAAATTTCTTGAAGCACATGGTGCACAAGCTCTTTCTGCCATGGTCCACTGAGCAAATATGCCATTAAATGCTTTTGCAGGCTCAGTGTGTGAAGGAGAGTATTGATTTACATGCAACATCATTTTCTTTCCTGTGAAATATCTGGTGGTCAGTGTAGCAAGAGTAAGATTACTTGAATAATGCTGGCACTCCACACATCTTTAAACTGTACGTTGCCTGTGCTGGCTGTTTAAAAAACATAGCCATGTTATCGCCAATGAACTGTATCCCGTCATGCCACGGAAGAAAGCATCTTTTTTCCATTTAAATTAAAAGCTTTTTTATTCTGTAACTGTTGCATCTGTAATTATGAGTTCAGATGCCATTATGATAATACTGGGACTGCCTAAAAGCAACTGGATCATCACCTCAACTTCAAATAGACTGTGGGAGAACGTATTCAGCTTTCAGCGGAGGGTAAGACAATACAAAAGACTAATATTTAAACAAATATTCATCTCGCTATCATCTCTTGCAGATTTTTGCTCAGTGGTTTATGTAGAACATCGTGAAATGTGAGATTAAGTCAGTCTAAGAAGTTGGTATATGCAGATGACACCTTCTATCACAGCTGCAACAAAACCACAATCCAAGCACTGGCAGAAAATATTTAAATACTGATTTAGAATTGACCGCACGCTAAAGCAGTCGTCCAATCGCGTGTTAGCGATCGTAGCTAGGCACGATGATCCTGTGTAGCTCCGGATTCCACATGCCAAAGCAGTGTGAATGCGGCTGTAGTCACTTATTTTTTTGCCTTTGAAAAACCATTCATTTTCTGATTTTATTTCATTGTTCAGAGCCTTAGATGGTTCAGTGCTGTATTAGTTCAAGGAAAACTGAAGTATACATGTTAAGTTGTGTGTAAGCCAAAACATATTTTAGCTCCTTTAGAAAAGCTTTAAAGGTATAAATTGAAAAGGACTTGTAAAGAGCTCTTATTCAACACCTTCTGTTTAGCAGTTCAGTGTGTTCTCCCTTGGAGCAGTAGGATCACCTTATCTATTGTAAGCTGTCGTTCTAACCCATGGGCTTAGAGAAACCTAAAACTTGCCTTTGATAAGAATCAAGGGACTGCCTTCCCTCTGTGCTCCTTGCTCAAACCCAGCGCATTGCCAGCCTCGAGAGAAGGAGGGAAGAGACAGTTATTTCCCACAGAGGCTGAGTGAACACAGATGGGAGGGCTGTACCCCAGTGTCGGAATATCAAAGCAAATATTCACCTTAAGAGACAGACATGTTCATAAACTCCCCGGCCCTTCTCAATTTCCACATTATGAAATCAAATGCCCACTGTGAAGTGGTTTGTTACCTCACTTAAAATACGAGCCGTTTTGCTGACAGCACCTGTGTTCAGGAGAGCTGGATTTGTGGCACCGATAAAAGGAGATTGTGGTGGAAAATAAGAAGTTTTAATGCCTTAGATTCCCTGGAATTTTTCTTTGAAGTCAAGGTTTGAAAGCAGACATGGTAATTGTCTCCAGGGGTTCTCGCTGTGCGTGCGTGCATGTCTGTGTGTGTGTGTGTTGTAAAGGAAAATACTAAGTGGAAGGATTTCCGTGTGTGTGTGTGTTTTTTTTTTTTTTTTTGTAAGTGCTTTTGTAAGTTGTCTGATAACTCAACTCAAATATAATAATAATGTGCTTATTTGTTGTTATATGTTTGCGATTTGCAACCTCTGAACCACATTTTATTTAACACTTTTCACCTTTTTTAACATTTTTCCACACAATCTCAGCTTCATAGATTTGACATTTTTTTTCAAAATGCTGTTTTCTGCCCCACTTTAGAAATCTGTGTATTTTTTCAGTTTCGTAAGAGTCCCGCACTCGTCAAACAGAAGCTTAACTGTGAGTACAAGAGAGAAGCCTTTTCCTTGGAAAGTTCCAGCAGTTAGCTTGTTGAGTCTAAAAAGCTTTGACTGTTGTGAGGCAGTCTTGTTTTCTTCTTGCCCGAGGGCCACTGCAGGAGGTGAAGTCATAAATATGGCTGGGAAAGTGGAACTGGGCTAAGTGAGGAAGTCTGTGTGAATCTCCCTGCAAAAACACATGACTTCACTCCACCTGTCAACACTAGTGCTAGCTAAAAAGCTATCGCGTGGCTTGCTCTTTACCAACAATGTTTTTGCATTGCCAAATTGTTATGTTTATGAGGCAGGGGAGTAGAGAATCATTTTTATACTTCTTGCTCCTCTGTCATCCAGGGAATGTTAGTGGTGAAGTGGGGGGGGCTGCTGACAGCTTGAAGTCATTTACATCAAGACAATAATGAAGCCTCACATGCTGACATGCAGAGTTGATCTTGAACTACACCAGAGTACAAATACATCAGGGCATCACAGTTAATATCAGTACATCCTGCCATGATTCCTCACTTGGTACTTTGCTGTAACTGTCCCACAGCAGTGATGGTTTGATTCAAAAAGTACTGTAATATTTTAACTTACATATGTAATGGAGTTTTTACTTTGTATCTGTGCAGAGCACGTCAGCTGACCTTTTTGAAACAGAGCATTTTGGAGGCGAAGCGAAGTTGCAGCCGAGCACACAGGCACAGTGGCAGTAATTGGAAAATCGTGGCCCCGCTGCTGAGCTTTTAATAATGAGACATGTCTCTCGTTGTGTTGAGGATATTAATAATGTAAAGATTCAGGAGCCAATGTTAGACACTCCTAGATAATTAATGTTCACTCTCCAACTTGACACCAGTTGATTCTGCAGGTGAAGGAGTATGTTCAATTTTTAATCATCACCGTGCGACTCGCTGTGTCTGAGCTCCAATGAAAGGGACAAAGTGAGCTGCAATAGCTGCCTGTTTAGATGGAAAAGGCCAGTCATGCTTTGGGTTAAAGTCACATGGCACCAGTATGACCCAAGGTCTGTGTCCACACAAGCTGAGGGTACATATGTTTACACCTTTTGCTTAGTAATATAAAATATTATATAGTAATATAAAAGGTAAATGTGTGTATAACTCTTATATTTTTACTCTGCCTGTTATTTCCTCAATTAACTAATGGTTTGATGTATATTTTGTCAGAAAATAGTGAATTTTGCCCGTCACGCTTTACTGAAGCCCAGAGTAACTTCATGTATTGCCCAGCTAACAATCTAAAACCCACAGATATTTAATTTCCTATAAATAAATAAAGCAGCTAATCCTCAGAATTGAGAAGCTGAAACTACAGAGTGTTTGGCAATATGAAATATTTGTGTCATTTTTGCTTGGAAATTTGATTAAGCCACAGTCAAAATAATTACAGTCAGTAACAGTCGAACAATCTTTTTATTGACAGATTGTTTCTGCTCTTTGGTTGAATCATTGATTTGTTGGCTTCGCTCTGTAATACAGGCATTTTAGCCATGGGCAGACAGTTATTATTATCGTTAATGTGGAATATTAATCACTTGATCTGGACTTAAAATGAATTTCTTGCATGTCTATGGCCCAGTAAGATTTCTATTAATGTAAAAGATGCCAGTTGATTAAAAATAAATAAAAAGCTTAAGACAAAGCTAAGGTAAATGCATACATGATGATTTGGCCTTGTTTTGCAGCAAAGGTTTGCTGTATATGTGGCTGAGAAGCAAATTACAATGTTCAGCTGAAGTCTAGAAGACTGAATTATGCTTCTGAAGAGGCCACGGGCTACATTTACATGCATGGTGTAATTTGGCTGTTTGCCATTCTCCAGTAGAGATCCTGCTTGCGTGAAGCTGTTTACATGAACCGTTGGTACCTTGCAGTCGAGTCTCTTTGTTATCAGGAATCAACCAGGTAGCAAATTATTCCTGTCCACCTGAGCTGTTCTTTAAATGCCGGTTGTTGCAGCCATTAGTTGCATTGGCCATTTTGGACATGAGGGTATCTTTAAAACGTGGAAAAATAATGATGAGCACCGTGGTGTTACTCAAGATTGTACCAGTTAACCTGTGCAAGTGTTCTATTGGAAACATTTCAAACCAAAAGGGGCTTTTTAGTCCAGTAAAACGTGTTGTTTTAATGAAGTTACACTGAATTCATTAAAAGCTGATACCAAAATGATAAAATACATGAAGACCAAGGGAAGAGAAGTAAAATACAAAATGACTGACATGGGAAATTCTGCCCAATTTACAAATTTTCACCATGATTGCCATCAGTACAACAACACAGTAAAGTGATATGTACTCGCTGTTGTTGCTCTGTCTCCCTCTTTAAACAGAGATGCTGTTCTCACTCAGCGTTTGATTCGTTCTCATCATCTCCACGTTGCCGCCTTTCATGATGCTAAGCTGCTCTTAATGAAACTCAACACTTCCTGCAGATGTTTCACAGTAAATGTGACGTGAAAAGATTATTTCTTCTGAACCGCTGGAAGGCTTTTAATGTGAAACAGATGGGGGAACGAGTTTGCATTAACTGCAAACAGCAGATGAGGATAAATCAGGAAACGGAGGATTCTTACCAAAATACAATTAAACACATACATAAAAAAGGGAATTAGAAATAAAAGCTTTCTAAAGGTTCAGTTGAGGTGAATAAGGACTTGTCCACTATTTGACAATTTGCTGTGTTACATGTATACTTGCTGACCAATTATACCCAATATAATATGCACAAATTGGTTATTTTCAGTCAAAAAATAATTGAAGACAGCTGCCTACATTAGCTGTCTTGAGTCACAGCGTTCCCATAAACTGCAACACAAAAATGTAATGATATAAACCCATTTGTCTAATAATCTGATCATCCAGTGCCAATTTTTGGTACAAGGAGGTTGTGGATATGCTGTACAATGGATACAAGGTCAGTACTTAAAAAGTGAGGTTTGGCCAAACGCTGTTTACACTCAGGCATTCGCTGATATAATTTCGAGTTTTGTAATCGTTTTGAAGATGGCAGCTAATTTTGTAGACGGGGCTTTGAATTATAATGCATGACACATACGTGAACAGTGCGTGTGCTTGCGTGTGTGTGTTGTCTGTGTCTGTGCTCTGGTCCTGTGTTGTGCAGCGATGGAAAAACAAATAATACACTAAGTGCGTGCAAAAAAGCTGAAAGGCAGTTAGAGAACAGTTTCCTGAGGGCAGCGGCATTTGTTGGAGGGTTAATGAATGCCAGAGACAGGCTTGTGTTGTTTGGTGAACACGATAGATTAAAGAACGATTGGCGAGCGATTGCTGTTGCATACAGTTCCCACCAACACCCTTTCACCTCCCACATGTAGCCCATAGCTCCGAGACAACCCATCTGTTTCTCCATTCCCAGGGTGAAACCAGCCTTGACAGAACTGGCTGAGCAGTATTTCAAAAGTGTCCTCTCCGAGAAGACACGCTTTGCTTTGTGTGGTTCCCAATCTATCAAAATCTCCGCCTCTGTGTTTCTCCCTCACCTTATCCTCTTATTATCCGTCTTTCTTACCGAATCATATTCCTCATTTTTACTCTCTAGTTCTCCCCCTCTCCTCTTTCCCTTCATTCTGTGCCTCCCTCCCCTTTATCCCACCCCCCTCATTTTTAAAAGCCACATGCTCCCAGCCCGTCTGGCTCAGTTGCACCCTGCCAATGAAGGGCTTTTTATTGGGCTGAGATTGAGTGCAGCCAAGCAGGGCCTGGCTAGGGCTGAGGCTGGGGCCAGGCGCACAGTACCCCCACCTCCCCCTACCCCCCACTGCACAGACCACTCCACATGCCTGTTCTGGTCTGGCCCTGTCGCCCAGAAGGAGATTACTTGTCTCTGCTGCCCTTAATTGCCGACAGCAGCTGAAAAGCGCCAGAGAGAGAGACATTGTAGAGAGAGGAGAGGGAACAGTGTTGGCTTGTTGAGCTGTTACTTGACAAGCTTGGACTCAAAGGTTTGTGTTCCTGCTGTCAAGTCCTGGCTCTGCATTAGTTGCTTTTATTAAGATGGATGTTGTTTGCATCAAATGTTGTTCAGTATTTTGGACTGAGCTAAGGATGAATCATACAGTATATGGAATGCAGATGATGTGTTGAGGAACGAGAGCTGATGAAAGTACACGGTACTTCATTATAAGGATGTGTGGTAAGAGCAATATGGCCACTGTGCCCGCTCCCTGCCCTCTAAGCCACTGTTTTTTTCGTTGCCAAAGGCTTTCCTCCAGCAGCCTGTGCCCCGTCGTCCCTTTTTGCCTTTTTCCAATGAACTTGTGAATTTCATTTTATTGCACTTGGTTATTGTTGAATCCCCTCTGGCTTGATCCCAGCAAATTAAATAGTGGGCAGTTTATTGAATTGGCAGTCTCTGAAGAAGCTGTGAAGCTGTATGAATTTTTCACCTCATTTTCCTGTTTAGTATTTTGTATGTAGGTCTTCGTTCAGCCGGGTTCTTGTTAAAATGTTTTGAATCCATATTTACAGCGTGTTGTCTCCTTAACTCCCACTCATCCTGCTTCAGCACGTCCTATCAAAGCGTTGCAGTATGTCGAGCCTGTGAATAAAAAGATGCTTCAGTTTAAATTGTTTGGACACATACAGGTTTTTCATTCTTTGGCCAGAAGAACTGATTATAAACAAAATATTCTTACAATCAAACGCAAAAAAGCTCATGTGGCTTTCACAGTTTAATGGAATGATTCCACGTTTTGAGAGCTACGCTTGTTCACTTTCTTTCCTTAGTTAGATGAGAAGGTTGCGACCGCCCTGATGTCTGTACGGTAAATTTTAAGAAAGCACTAGCAGCCAGTTAGCCGAGGTCTCTCCAATGGCAACGAGACTCCAGGAAGAGGTTCAACCCTTGCAAAAACAAACAGGATATAACAAGCTTTGGAGGCGTACCAGTCAACCCTCAAGGATTTTTTTCAAGGATTCTCCCGAATTTAACCCAACTTTCCCGCTGTCCTCCCATTTAAACTCTTCTTTTGTACAGAACAGGAGGCATAACCACCTTTTGATTTGTTTACTACATTTGCCTCCAGCACAGCAGGTGGCAGTATATAGAACATTAGCTGTAAAATCAATTGATGAGGAGTCATTAACTCAAATAGCACCTGGTAAAAGAAGAAGAAAGAGAAGTGGTAGAAGAAGAATTGTGCTCTTGTCTAAATGTAAGGGGTTTGTGGACAGTGGTGAGGGTGGTGGGATGGCCCAGGGCAGAGTGCTAGAATTTTCCTTATTGTCAAATCCCACTCTTGACAGTCATGTTTAGAGGTGTGCTAATATTCATGCTAAGCTAAGCTAACTGGCTGCTGCAAATTCATTGTACAGACATAAGTGGTATCATTCTTCTCATATAACTCTTAGCAAAAAAGGAAATAAGTTCATTCCCCAAAATGTGGAACTGTTTAAGAGAACTAACGAGGTGACTGAATTATTGCACACAAACTGACCAGCAGTTAAAACTAATGTTAAAACGCGCTTTTGTGAAAACCCCTCATCAGTGACTGATGACTCAATTTATCGTGAGCTGGCATGCAGGCAAGATTGAGGTGTATTTGTATCTATTTTCTGAAGACAGTTTGGAAGTCAGCCACGCAGGAGATGCATTTCTGTTTTGAACATGAGCCAATCGTCAGTGATGTTTATGAGCAAACAGAAGCTGCCGAGTCCTTGACTCGCTGTTGTCTTGACTTCGAACTCCTGAGTGAATTGGCCCGAGGCACCCAGCTAGTGATACTCAATTCACAGTGAAGCATTTTAATGCACCTGTCACAAGGACTATACATACACCCTCAGATCTACCCCATGTCAAACACGTTGGTACCTCTACCCAGAATGCCTTAGGGCTGTAACCCAGACCTTTCATACTAAGAAACTAGCACACTAACGATCCATTTCAGTCAGCTGAATTCAGTGTGACGGCTATTGTCACCTGGAGTGTTTTCACGTAATTCCACTTAATAAGTTCTTAATTCAACACCTGTGTTTCTGAACAAGCTCAAATTTAATTGCGTTTGTAAGCAGGTCCACTCTGACAGATCCGTCCTGATGAATATGGAGGACTTTAGCAAACCTCCTTGTCGCGCAACCGCAATGTTTTGTGCCCTTTTGATTAACATGGAATGGAAACAATTAGGTGGGGGAGGTAGTGAGGCAAAGCAGCAGCGCATTCAACAGCTTTCAATGCTAATTAGCTAATGGAGGATGAAAGAGCAGGCAACTGGCGGGGTTTCACATGAACACACTCTAACTGTGGCTGCAGCCACGCTCGTTTCATCTGGATTTAGCAAGACCACCACCATTTTGTTTCCTTGGGTGCCTCAGACAATACAGCCATCTTGTGCAACATGAGATTTTGTAATGATCTCAAATGAGGCTTGACTCGTCTTTCCATGAAGTGCTCGTGCTACTTTCTTCCTTTTGAAGCATCTCTGATTCGCACTTTTAATCATTATTTCTGTCTCTCTTCTTCTTCTTCTGATACATTTTCTTTTCCCAGCACTTCTTATTTTATTATTCTTATTCTGATCATAGAAATATTCTCATGGTAATTGAAATCCAGTATAATTTTTTTTATGTGCTTTTTCCATAGCTGCAGGCATACCACAACCACAAGCCTTTTATAGACTATAACGTGTAATATTGCCGACTTCATCAAGTGATGCTTTGTGTCCTGCAGACATTGGTGCCTTTTATGTTTGTGTTTCATTCACACCAGTTTCACCGTTGAACACATTGTGAATTTTGCTGCATGTTTTGCAAAGTCGAATGTGAACGAGCGCTGAATGACAAGATGTTAAATTGGGACGTTTGCTTAATTCTCAATATGCTCACATGCTGCATAACTCATTTTGCTGAATATTAAATTCCACATATGGAGAGAGTGTGCTGATCTGATTATTATTACTACCATTACTTTAACCTCGTGACCGATCTAATATGAGAAGATATTGATCTTCTTATACAGTTAGTCCCTGGCCATAGCCAGATCCCAGTCTGTGTAATTGAAGTTCCAGTCAAATCACTGGTAAACCATAGAATCTTGTCCAATTATGTATAAATCTAACAATGAACAACACTAACTAATAGTTCTTTAAAAGTAATTACTGTGCATTATTCTAAAGCACTGTGGATTAAAGTGTCATTCTAAGTGCCGAGCATGGACATTTAAATGAAGACTCAATTAGGCCGCTCACCTTAGTAAGCTATTTGAGAAGCACTGCATCGTCTTAACAGTTAACAGGATTGATCTTTACATTGTAGGTGGAAACGGATGTCCCCTCTGGCTCGTTGATAAAAGACGGTATTCCTTCTTTCTAATCTGAGCGGCGTTAATTGCTACAGTGGGACATTAGCTCCTCAGTTGCATGAACTGCGGTAGACACTGATTGTCTGTGGTTATTCTGCGTTTTTCTGGTGTCAACAAAACCCATGAAATTACCAAAACCAAATATGTGTTAGTCTGTTCTCTCAGTACTTTCCAATTTCCCTACCATGTCTGAGGAACTCAACCCAAGTCCAGTGGCTTCTTACTTAAGACTTAAATCTATAGAAACAGGGTCACACATGCTGTAGATTCTTTGTTGAAAATAGGTGGAGTAACTAACTAAGAGACATTTAGTGCACTACTGAATATTTTTGGTTGCAGAGTGGTGCTCATGCCAACCTGAGGGCATTTCCCTCCTTTTTCCTTGTCGATCTTGTCGTGTTGCTCACACCTGACTCACTCCCTTTCTGCAGTGGCAAGGAAAGGATGTGCCGGGGCTTCCATCCCAGTGAATGATGCAGTGAACAGACTCAGATTAGCTGCGCTGGCAGGTTAACAAGCAGCACAGAGGTTACTTGGTTATCTGTGCAGACAAACAACCACCGGTAAAAAAAAAAAAAAAGTGAGCCCCATCTCTGGGCCTAATGCAGTTTTTTTTCCTGCATGCCTCTAAAATGTGTAATTTAATGTTAGACAGCCAATCACCGGCATCATTAACATCAAATTTCGGCACATGCTGCTTGCTTATTGGTTCACTGACACTGATGAGATTTAGGAATTGAAATGTGGTAATGCACGAATATGTCACCCAGTGCAACGGTGTGGCCTCATTTATATTTTGTGAATAGTTTTTGCAAAAAATTAGGATCTATGGTGAAATATGAAATAACCTTTATAGGCCTGCAACTTTCATAAGAGTAATATGTTATTTTAACGATTTATTGATTAACTCTTTAGTTAAGAAGTGTCTGGAGTTAGTTAACAATGCCCATCACAAGCTCAAAGGTCACATCTTCAAATTGCTTGCTTTTTTCAACTCTTCATTACACAAACTTACTAAAATTTGCAATGATGTGAAACAGAGAAAAGCAGCAAATACTCACATGTTGGGAAGCAGGAAATTGTGAATTCTTCGGATTTTTGCTTGATAAATGGTGCAAATGGTTCATTATCAACTCATCAAAGTAGTGGATTAATTGTCTGATGATGCACATTCTAATTCTAATCACACTTCTGAATGTAAACAGAAAGTTTGTGTACAAGAAAATCTTTGCATGGCGCCTTTAATATTTTCACAGAACATTGCCAACCTTATCCCATAACATTGCATCTCTGGACTCACAACCTTCATCTTGTTTAACCCCTTCTAAATCACAGATAGTTTCGTTCAAGCGCTGTCTGGGGAATTTTCTATCTTGGAGACAGCATACTTGACGGGGAGACCTAATTTAATTGGAATCACTGTGTTATTTGGAAGGAGGAATCAAGGGGCTCTTTAAGGGTCCCCACCAATGTCTAACGACTTCGAGTGTTTACATATTTTATCACTCCCCGGTGTATTACGCACTCAAGTCGACATGGGCTGTAATCTGAAATAAACATCTCTATCATCTCTCCCCAGTTTGTCAGGGACCATACAGATGGGTTGCCGACTCTGTTGATTTCCCTTAAAAGCCCCAAATTTGTCACAACCTTCAGTGCTCCTTTGAGGGAGATAGGGAGACTGTGAATAAGAGAGGAGGGGAAGAAAAAGCATGCTGTCATGAAAAGGGCTGCTTCCTGGCTGGCTAGATGCAATCATGGGCACTATCTGATAGCGCCGGAGGAAATTGGATGAGCTGAGAGCCGTTGGCTGCCAGTGATGGGAAAGATGACTCCTTTGTCACTATGTCAGTCAATTCCCTGCTCTCACCTGAGAGACTAATCAATAACAGAGGGAGAAAGAGGTTTTGTCTCTCGGCCTCTGTATGCTGTAGGCTGCTGTCAATTACGAGCTGTAAAACACCTTCTTCTTCATAGGAATGTATTGTATGCATAAATATATCACGGATGTGGCTA
Organism: Chelmon rostratus; assembly: GCF_017976325.1. NCBI lineage: Eukaryota > Metazoa > Chordata > Actinopteri > Chaetodontiformes > Chaetodontidae > Chelmon > Chelmon rostratus. The sequence goes on along the minus strand of NC_055658.1, from coordinate 28,249,397 downwards.
AATGTGTTGTATTTCTGTAGATTTAGAACTAAGCTTTTGTTGGAAGTAAAGGATTCTATGTGTAATTATTGAATGAAAATATTAATATTGTACATATGCTTTTATTTTATTTTGACAATTCAACCTTGTCTGTTTCAAAGGATGCATCTGATAATGCCATCGGATTCCTTGGATTTCGGTGCTGGTTGCAATAAATTATGTCTTATCTTTACAGCTCACAAGTGGTGCAACTGCTCTCATTAGCAACTGCATCATTAGTTGTGCAATTTTAGCACATATGACCCAAAGAGACTCATATCAGTTGCTGTCAGGCATGCAGTATTACATCAGGCATGGAGGACATCTTACATGATGTATAAACAGAGATACTCACTGAATGATTCATCACTTTGATACCGGGCATCATGAGCTTTAACATATTCTGTGCACAATATGTCCATGCTAGTTCTGTGTCAGATGATGCTAAACTGTTCTCTTTTTTGTTCGCCCTCCCCACGCCTGCAGTTCCCTGATACCTGTGAGGAGTCTGCCTCCCCATTCGTCTTCATCTGCACCAACCCCCAGGAGCTGGTGGTGAAATTCCCCATGAAAGGGAAGCACAAGATCTGTAAGTCCTGCTTCTTTCATGTAAGGGGAAGTGGAGTGGATGAAATTAGCCTGCACCGTTTTTTTAAATTTCTTTTTATCAGCTTTCTCCTCTGCACTTGTATGCTCACATGCATACATAAATGGGCATGCATAAGAGTGATGATGATAGGCAAAGGTTCTGATTGCTATATTTTCATTAACAGAACAAAATCATGCACACACACGCAGAACATTCTCCCACGTACACATGTACAGATCCTCTCCGAGAGCCATCTGTAAAGACGGGATTTTGCTGTCAGGTTGCCTGGGGGACAAGCCAGGCCTGGATGTGCAATGTTGTTGCTGTATTGTGTGATTTATAATGGGACTCAAACACATTTTCCCTCTGCAGCCATAGCTGCTGCTGCAGAATGATGTACCTGCAAGCCCTTTTGTTAATATTTCAAAACCCTCTAAAGACTTGAGAGGATTGTTTATGCCTCTGTGCCTCTTTCAGATCTTTCCAGATCAATGGAGGAGGCTTTTTGAGAGGCTCAGGGTAAAATGTAGCAGGAGCTGTGCCCCCCCCCCCCTTTTTTTTTTTAAGATTTTTTTTAACTAAAATGAATATGATGACCTTGTCTCCAGTTGTGTGAAAATGAGGAACTTTGGGAATGTTTCAGAGGTTGAGCACAGACTTAACAGTGACAGATGAAATTAAGTGCTTGTTAAATAGGATGCCAGCAGGTCTTGAAAAATGTGTTGAATTTGATTACCGATTTCAGAAGTCTTAATTACTGTTAGTCTTCTGGCTCTGTCGTGGAGTGAAAACTCATTCTACTCATGTCCTCCTGCACTTTTGTTTTCATTTTCACCTTTAAGGAGTCTAAGATTGTTCAAACATTTCATTCTTACTGGCATTAACATGGTGTTGAAGAAAAGACCGAACTTGATAAGAAATGCTGACACATTGTTTCAGGCTTGCTGTCGTGGGCACAGATTGCTTTAGGGAAATCTGTACCTCTATTATTTAAACATACAGTAACTTGTGGTTTTATGAATTAGCGCTTTCTATTTGTGGATGAATAAATATGGCTTTGTTGAACTTGCCAATAGTAAATTGTTAAAGAGGCCATATTGTGCTTTTTGGTGAATGTAAAACATCTGCAAAGGTACAAAGCCCGAAGTCCATGTCAAAGAGAGTTCTTCTTTGCCTGCAACACCTTGTTGTAGTCCAGTCTTATTGTCCTTTGCTTGGCCTAGTCTACACCTAGCTGCTAGTTTGTCATGCCCTTAAATACAGGAAGAGTTTATCACAAACTCCAGTGAATTGCAGATGTGGAAAGTACGAGCATAGCACACCAATTTCTCCGTTGGCTGCTAGAACCAACACAAAAGTCCTCATCTCCCACCATCTGAGAATGCCAAGACCCAGTGGATTAACTTTATTTTTAATAGAACTGTGACAGAAAAGTCCCCACAATGACTGGAAAACTGACATGTGTGCATTTTAGTCTGGACTGCTTTGTCAACCAATGGCAGTAATGGTTCGAGCTCAAGGATGGATCGATACTGGCTGTCCGTGACACAACTTTAAACTTGGAAGGTGTAGGTTTTGGCATATTTTATGCTTCACTGTTTATTTTGTAGATTGGCCTGTTGAACTTGGCATTAGCATGTTGTACAGCTAATGTGGCTTGGTTCTATGACTCCCACAGGCTGGGTGATGTTGGACTAACTTAATGTTGTAGTATCAAGGGAAAGTCAGGAGAAGCTTTAACTTGTAGCAGAAACTCAGCTAGCATTGGCTTTGTTATACCATATTGTTTGCAGACGTGTGTGTGTGTGTGTGTGTGTGTGTGTGTCCTGGAGATAGCAATACAACTGTGTGAAAAAGAAATTGTCAAGAACGCTCGGCATTAATTTGCTTTGCTTTTACTAGCACCCAGCAGCTAGCTTGCTCAGACCTTAATGCTGTAACATCAGTGGTTTGTCAGATTCCTGCTTGGTGGTGGTGTTTTTTGCTTGCTTCTCAAGTTTTCGGTTGAGAAGCAGTTATTGTAGTGATAGTCACAGAGACGTGCAGCTCGACAATATTAAAGTCATTCTTTGGTTGCAAAAACACTGACAGAGCTGAGCTGAAAAACAGTAGGCGGTGCCTGCTCGGACCTGTGGTAGCTGACCAATCAGAACAGAGTGGGTCTTTTGGGAAACGCCCGTAAAGAGACAGGAGCAAAATCAGAGCGAAACAGAGAGAAAATATAAGGACAGCCTGAAAATGAGTATGATATTAGATCAGACTTTATTGATCTCACAATGGAGAAAAAAATATAAATAAAATATTGCCTCTTTAACCACTAATAAACTTTAGTATTCATTTTTTACCATACCAGCAGCCTGCTTCTTTTTAATTTCTGGTGTGGTAACTTAAATTTCCTTCAAAGGGACAAATTTGCGATGCCACGCAAACACTGAACTTTTGCAGATTTGTAATCTACAAAATTGCTGTCTCAGATGAAATTGAAACATGTAAGCCTTTACACAGTGGTTTTGATGATCTTACATTTATCTAAAGAAATCATACCAGCAGTTTCTTAATCAGGTTGCCTTTATTGCCTGCTGAGAGATCTATTGGTACAATTCAGTTCTCTCTCCTCCTTACTGTCCAACTGCCTTCCAGCTTTGTTCCAGCTCTGGCTCTCACATGTGTAATTTAATATACTATTCTCAGCCAAACATACACATACACACCACCACCACTAATTTTCTGATGACTGTACAGTAATACTCCCTGGTGACTGCTGTTCTTATTTCAGTCAAGATGAAAGTTAATATCCTGAGATTAGCAACACAAAATCTCTACATGTACTACACTGGATGTAGGACAATATGTAATTCAAGAACCTGTGGAATCTGTTCGATATTGGGGTCCCATCACATAAATCAAATCACAAATATGCAAAAGTTTATTCAGTACACACCAAAGTTATTTACCCATCTTTTCATAAATGAGACTATTTGTTTATAATACTTACAATACATTGAGCTGTTGGACTAATTGACAGGTTCATGCTTTTGTCATGTAGTGTGCATTGATCGCAACACGCTCCCTGCTGTTCACGTTAGCTTGGTATTTGGATTGGTTATCCTAACCCAATGGACCTACACAATCCAGCGTGTCTGATTCTTCTGTCACCGGCGAGCTTTTCACTATCTCGCTCTCTTGCTCTCTCGCCCCCTCTTCCACCTCAATTCCCACTGCATCTCACGGGTCAAGGCATTGCCGCTCATCTTACTCAAGGGGGCTTAGCACAAGTATTTTTTGCTCCCCCAGCAGCTTACATTGACAAGATCCGCTTGTCACTGACATTGCCAACCATCTCATGCCTCAGCAAGAAGCAAGAAAAGGGTACAGCTCCCTGCTTTTCCAGCCCTTTCAGCGCTCAGTGCTTTATTACATAACCTGGACAACTGTTGTTTTTTTCATTAGTGCGTTAAACATTATTGTGGTACAAAGTGTCTTTGGTAACATGTAAAAATTGCTTTGTGTTGCCGCTGAAATAAAACAAATTCCGCAATCATGTGGAAGAGTGAGAGCATAAATATTATGAGCTGTGATATTACAAATCACTAAAGCTTAAAAAACAGCAGAAACAAAAATCCCTTTCAAGTCCCTTTTGTCACCATCTGTCAAATGGTGGAATTTCAGTCCTGCTTTCTATTGTCTATTATTTATTTCTATTTCCATTCCCATTAGCTGTTACCTAGGCAACAACGGCTCTTCCTGTGGTCAATTTTAAAAACATATATACAGTTCAAATGCTTACACATAATTGCACAAATCCTTATGAAATAAGGAAATATTACACCGGCACAATTAAATGACATCAGAACCAAACATATCATGTGTAAAACACTTAGCTGAACATTCATTTGTTGGTTGGTCATTAGGTGATATATCTTGGTTTAGAACACAGCACTCTTAAATACTCAATTCTGATTGGTCAATCGCCAAAATTCAGCTGTGTTTATTTCTCGACAGACGGCCGCCTGCTCAGGAATTCAGCAGTCATTGGCTAAAGGGGCAATCCCTTAATGTACCAAGCTCAATCACAAATTGCCAGCTGATTTGAGTGGCTAAGTATGGAGCATTTTCCGGACATTGCTTTTAAATTGTTTGGAAATGACCAAACACTTGGCTGGAGAACAACATGTCCCCAGCAAAAGAGACGAGAAAAGTAAAGAACAACACTGGACAGGCAAGATAAGCAATATTAAGGCACAAGAGACTTGGGGACACAGAGACTGACCAGATTGAAGCCGACAGACACGAAAGAAACACCAACAAAAACACAGCGTGGCCGATCGACCTGCTAAAAGACTGCTTAGTGGAGACAAAACTGGAGACAGATGTTTTAATGTCTGACGCTGAATGCAGAAATCAGCTGCTGCAGGACTTTTATCCATCAGTACAAAATAATAGCGGTAAACCAAACTCTGTCTCCAGCTACGTCTCCCAGGTCTGGGATATCCCGTCACTTCTCCACATTTGACATGATTTCTCTGAATAACGGTAAAGAAATAAGTTTTCCTGCCTGTTGGCCTGCGCACAGCGAGAGGCGGTTGCTAGGCAACGTACGTGTTAAATTTCAGAGCGGCTGCCCAGTGAGAGCGGCGACAGATTAGAGTAGGCTCGTTTTAAATCAATAAAATATTTTTTAGTCACTATTTTGTGTCACATTATTGAATGCTTTAGTAGCAAGTCGTGCTCTAAACAGGATAATTTATAGTGAACAGGTTTCTATGTCACATCGGGCTTCTATGTCATCATGTTGGGGTTTATTTCTCCATAGGAACCTGCTCACTATACATTATCCCTTACCTTATTGCTTTAAGAGGGGTTTTTTTTCTTTACCCGTCCTTTTCTACTTTGGCTCTTCTGCATTTCTGCCTAGAAACTTGCAGCTGTTTATGTTTTTCTATGAATTAAAATTGTATTGATTTCTCCAACTTACCGGCCAAACAAATGAGCTGAAAGCTGCATGATGTTACCGACAGTGTAGTAATATTACATATTGCAGCTGGAAGTTTGAAAGGTCGGAAAAGCTAGCACATTCACATATGGATGAGCATTATTGGATGCATTTGGCAATTATCAAATAATATGATGCTTCCTCTCTCTCCAGACAGTTTTACAGTTGGCTTTGTAGATAATGTGCCAGGCTACGCTCGATGCCAACTCAGGTTGATCAGTCATTACCCCGTGGAGGAGTCTGTGACATTTAAAATGGCATACAGCCAAGGCTCACTCCCTGTAATAAGGGATGTCCATTATGGTTTATGGACACATCCTGTGAACATTTGTATCAGTGTGTGTGTGCTTCTGTATAAGCTGAAGGTCAGCCTGGGTGTTGAAAGCTATTTGGCTCTCCGACATTAACCCGCATTTCCTTTTTCTCCTCCTTATAGCTATCCTTCACTTGCTCCGTGTTTTTAATAGTCTGACATCCTCTGTATGGTGTGGCCATTTACGCACAGCTAGAAAAGTGGAAAAACAAATCATATACGACTATGTTTAAGTTATTTTCTTCATGTTAACTCCAAACCGAACCTACCTCTATTTATGGCAAAGGGCCATTAACCAATTATATAACACCAGATAACTCATCAGACCATAACAACTGATTTTCAACATCATGGAGAGGTTGGTCTGCTGTAGGACAGGACACAATGGACAGTTCATGATATTGTTGGCCCCTTACTGGACCTCAAACCAGTTGTTGACATCATAATTAGCTAAAAAACAAGTTAAGGTTATGGCTGTAATCCGAACAAGATCCCGTTGTCTGGTGGAAATCTGAGTTCAATCTACTGTAATCAATTCAGTGTGCGGTGGCGACTCTTTTCACAGTCAGGTAGGTAGTTTGTTTCTGGCATAAGCCATTCCTGTCCCATCCCCTGTTGTCTACAGCTGGATTTATTCAGGCTTCATTTAAGATTCTTCCAGGTATTTGTAAACCTACGAATCATGTCCGTCTTAACTTAAATTGGTCGACGTCATGCTTGAAGCTGCTACTTGCTATTCTGCGGAGGTAAACCATGAGGTAACCTGACAATTATGTTTGACCTTCCCATTACAATGCCCCAGAAGAATTAAAATCCTATTGCTTCCAAGCATGACGAGTGCATGCCCAGAGTAATGTTCCATGTGTGAATCAAATGGCTTTAAGCCTTCTTTAAAGAGTGCTCGACCAGCAAGAATGAAATGTACGAATGTCTTGTACAAGCACTTCTGTAGTCAGTTGACAAAAGCACTGAATTAGTCAAAACAGTTCAGGATCAGTCTGAATGTGGTTGAAAAGCTCAAGGCATCTGATGTCTTTTGTCGTACGTTGGGATAATTTGGTGGGCTTCAAATTAATGCTAGGTGATGGAGCTGAAAGATTTATCACGATAAACTAGAAATTATCTTGCGATAGGATCACATCAGACACTAGTTAACATGTCAATATTCTGACCCATGAGTACTCAGTTGTCATTACTACGTTTTTCACACAAATACTCAGTACTCATAGGTCGGAAAAAAACCCACGCAAGGTGAAAATAGCACCAGCCAAGTTGTCGCGGCTGATAAAAATTCAGTTTGAGGAGGTTCATCCAACATAATTCCAAGAAATACTTTCACACAAGAGCTTAGCATGTAGATTAATCTTTGTAATCACACACAGTTTTCCTCACAGGAAGTGCAGAAGAAAAGGAAGTAATTGCTCCCCATTATAGAAACAAAACAGAACGTCCTTTAACGTCTTCCAAAGACAAAAAGGTCATTTCCAGCTCTTCACTCAGTTTGGTGCTGAACGTATAACTTGTGATATTACATATGAATTCAGTGAGTGCTTTCTGAACATTGGCTTATCTTTTCCTGTAACGATTAGTCACTCTGATGGCTCTCCCGCAGATACAAAAGAGCTCTCTTTTGCTGAGGTTTGATCCAGCTACAGGGAAAGAAGTCATGGATATGATTGCTATGATGAGAAATTCAGCTCCAGCAGCAGGTCATGATGAATCTTTTTTATCTTGCGCAGCGTAAGTCATTCACATATATAATCTCAACATCACTGGAGACTGGAGTCATTTCAAAGGACCACAAGGTTGACAAAGTAGTTCTCCTGTCTCAAGCCTGAGGCACCAACATCATTTTCATCCATTTCTGCAGATTATTCATTCCATCAGTTATCAGTTGCAAACAGTTTTTAGAATATTCCCACAATTTTTTTTTGCAATGTAACTAATGATGTTTTATTATTTGCAATTTTGCTCTTCCAGTATCACATGTCTGAAACCTGAAATACTGCATGTAGTTGTAGATTGTTCAGCATGGACTGAAATATGTACTGTCGATGTGTTAGATAGTATTAGATATCATGACAAACGCTACTGATGGACAGCATTAACAGCCAGCTCTGTCTTATTTGGGTTGCATTATCCATTCAGTGATGGAAAAAGAGGTTTTTAAACAGTATTAAGAGGCTGTGCTTGATAAAGTCTTAAGAGATTTTCCAAGTATAGAGGATTTTTTTACCCAGTTGGATGTGGCTGTCACCGGTAAAAATGAATTGCTTAAACATACACGCTGTCAGTAGTATATTGTAAAGCTCAGAGAAAACAATGGGCTGGGTAATTATAGGCCAATTGCACCAATTTACCACCGTCAAACTGGAGGACATTATTTCTTTTCTCTCCTATGTTATCCCTTTTATTTTGGAAGAAACCCACAACAAAATTAAGCCTTCATTTCTCATGTCTTGTGAACTCAGTCAGTGTGTAATCTGGTCTTTATCATGCGTCATTTGTTCATGTGAATGTTATCACGGTAGTTAATGGCCACGCATCCTTCAAGTTATAGTCCTTTCAGTCCTGGTTGGTTTGGCAACCCCTGTGGTTACTGATATTAATAGCAAGTGCAGTTCAACACTGCAACAAGCAGAAATACGACAGAAGAGCCACTGACATTGGATCTGTTTACAGCGCAGCCAAACAAACCCATGCTGTTTTCATAATGATAAAAATAATAACAATAACTGATTTCCACAGAGTAGTAGAGTTGTGCTACCTTGTTGAGGAATTGAAAGTGTGCAGCCTGTTCTCTGCGATTCTTCATCATCTTGTTCCGTTATTCTCTGCAATATTTAAATTTGTCTTGTCAGAAAACTGCAAAAAATGACCCCTTGATGACAAATACATTGCGTTTCCTGTGACTGCTTCACAATAAAACCACCCCACCTTTTGCAAGTTGAATGCTTTTAATGTGAAACAGCAGCAGTAAAAATGTTGGGTTTGCATTGGCAGTAACTTAATACAGCTCTGCTCTGGGACGTGCACACGTTGCTCTAACTTGAAAAAAATACCTTAATTTTCCTACATGTTAGCCAGCCAGCTAGCTAAGATTGCTTCATGTAATAGCAGAACATTCGCAATGTTTTTAATACTGTTCAGTGCTAGTGTGCGGTGTTAGTCATTTCCACAACTTCCAAAGACTCACCCGAGCCCTCGACTAACATCGGCAATACCAAGTGTGCACGCTACAGTGTCACATGACGCTTTGTGTCACTCTTTAAAAAAAAACAAAAAACATTTTCTAATGCTTCTGGGCTACTCCATCTCATCCCATGGAGGCATGCCCACCAGAAAGTAATAAAAGTGTGGATGACACAGCAAATTAATTGGGTCTAATTTTAGCAATTAGAAAATGCTGCTGGCCTTGTGCACGTCCTTGGATCTGATACAGTGAAAGCAGAGACAACAAGCAGTGAGGTTGATGTAAATGAGATGGAATTAATACAATAACTCTGGGTTACATGCCTCATGCATGCGAAGACAAATTGAACTCAGGGAATGGCGGACTCTGCGACAAAATGAAAAATGCTTCACAGAATGTTAATTGCCGGAGATAGTATCAAAAAATGGGGTCTGATTTCGTAAAGATTATACCTTTAACTGCTATTCTACTGCTTAGATTAAGTTTGTTTAATTAACTCATCATGCTGTTCACTGGCTGTTCGTGGATGACACTGACACACATAATGTGGCAGCAACACATACAGTAACGTATCTACTTGTAGCTATTGTATGCTTGTCGTATGATTTCTCTTCATGTGATCTGTGAAAAAATACAGGCCTCTGAAATCCAGTACAATACATATTAAGCACCCCTATGGGATCTGCTTGAAGCAAAATAATCTATATTTACTTGTTCTTGTCTAGCAGCCACGTGCCAAGGGACTAGAGAGTATATATCACAAATAAATGATTCTCTTTATTTGTTTCTTATGCATTCAACATCACACCCCTTGTACACATTACACTTCCAGCGCTCTTTCAGTTCCATTTGCATTTTCCACGCATACATTATCGAGCTGTTGCAATATGTATTGCTTTTATCCCTGAGGTTGCCCCGCATATGGAAATAACACATTATATTCCCAGTGAAAATATTGCTGTTGAATTTTGCTCCACTAACCATCGGCTGCACTGTTACCTTGTGATTACCTCTTTGTTTTATGTGTGAAATCACAGCACCATGGGATTACAAATAGAGAAAGCCAATTACCTAACAAATGTCCACCTTCTCTCCTGAGGTGGTCATGATTTTTTTTTTTCTCCTCTATTTCTCCCCTGCGCTTTTCCTCTGCCATCCACTGCCGGGAGACAGAAAGAGGTTAGAGCGACGGAAGTCCTTTTTTGGTTATTTATTCATGGATTTTCCATTTAATATTCATGCCTTTTTCAGGACTATCTGGGTGCAGAGGAGAATTTGCTGCCTCCGAGGCGGCCGGGGCCAAAAATCAGGTTTCAGCTCCAATGAGCCCAGCGGATGAAGGGAAGAGAGAGATAGATAGAGAGGGAACAAGAGAGCGGGGTTTCATGTGTTCTCTAGTAAATGAGAGGCAGGCCTTGAAGGTGACAGGCTGTGTTTATTACTGATCTGTCAGCCGGTTAATGGGGAGAAGAGAAGAGAGGAGAGAGCTGAGCTGCTGAGCAGAGACCAGAGCACACAGGCATGGGAGCAGGAGGGAGCCCCAAGCTATAAACTTTGTCATACTAGATGTGCATGTTCTTACAGATTCAGTGACAACACTCCTGCATGCTAAATTGCATTCCCTGGCAACTAAATTAGGATCTGTAATAAAGAGTATATTTTGCTTTTGTTGCTATGAAATAAGTATTTTTCTTAGTTTTTTTTTCAGCAACCATTGACAGAAAGGACTGTGACCTATTTTTACATGCTGGACTTTCTTCTTTCTGTAGCTCAAATGATTCTTTCTCCATCTATGTGGCTGCATATTTCATCATCTGCCTGCGTTGTTGAGATTCTGGAGGTGCACGCATGCAAACACCGTCGTATGTTTACAATTCTATATTAAACAGAACCGCGTCTGCTGTTCATGTTCACATCCGTTTTGGACAAAATCTGGCTCTATACATGTCAAAACAAGCAAAATGGAACTTTCTTAGAGAACAACTTACACTCAGTTGATTCCCATTATGTACAGAAAGTGAACAAAAAATAGCTGTAATGTGGTATTAATTATTGGCTTTGCCGTGGAGGTTATGGTGTTATTATAATAAAAATTGGTGATTTGATTGCAGTAAAATTTGATGAAGGAGCAAGTGATTGGTTTTTGGTGCAGATAAGGATCCATGCGTTTATCCCGGATTTTGTAAAGGAGCATTGAACATACGTCTTTCTGTAATTACTTGAATTGGAAAAATCTGGCACCGTTTCCCACGATCATCACTGTGTACAACCCTGATTACAAAACAATTGGGATGTGATAACTTGCTAATCCTTTTTGACACACTACTCAATTTAATCATTATGTGTATTATGGTTACAATTATTTCAATTGAGTTTTGCATTTATGTAAAAAAAAAAAGAAGTCATTTTTTAAAAAGCAAATCAAATATCAGGGTCAGCATTGATTAAACACAGTTTCTGTCAAGCTATACAAAAAAACCCTCTTATTTCAGACTGGTGTAAAATTCACTTCCGTGTCTGTTGTAAAATTCCCACCAACACATTTTAACCACCTTTAAGTGATTCATTGGCCATGTCTAGTTTAACATCCTCACCTCCATCTGCTACTTGAACTGTGCAAATAATCCACCTATTGATCTTCAATTCCTAACCTGACAAATTAACAAAATCAAGGCAGCAGGCTAACTGCATTCATGCTAACTAGCAGACCTCTCCAAATCAGTCAAAACTCCCCTACACACATACCCACACGCACAGACAGGAGTAATCTCTCACTAATCAAAGGCATCGATCACATTGCAAAGCACATCTGTCTGCACCCCCCTCCTCAGTGTTGACCCAGATTGATTACTGTGACGGGCTCAGTACGGAGACAAAGACGAAGGGGGGGAAAAGATGGACAAAATAGAGAAAGCAAAAGGTTATGTGGGAATGAAAACAGAAAGCTGAGGGCACACAACATGAGGGTCCAGTCCAAAAACAGACGTGTTCAAATCTTTCTGTGAACCACGCATTTCTGTTTGCACATATGTAAGCTTTGTTAGAGCGCTGTGTATGTATTTATAATGCTGTCAAACAAAAAAGCTGCATAGAGACAGCAAGTATGAACACTGACGTGCTCATTGCATGAGCACTGTGATGAACTGAAGCCAGTAAGAGCACCTTATGGTCCTTGTATGTCTCCAATGATGTAGACTGACCCACATAGAGAATGTGAGACCACGGAGGAAACTGTGGGGTGTGTCTGGTGCTTTGGGAGGAGATGAGCAGCTGGGTGGACTGAGAATGAATGATTAGCTGTTTTCTTTATGAACCCCAGGTGAGTATAAAACAACTACTCATGATGGTTCAAAGCTGCATGTGGAAATATTTTTTTTTCTCCCAGTAAAATAACAAAACAAAAAACAGCAGGGATCACTTGTACCGCAGAAATAATTTGGTTCCTAAGCTTGAAGGTTTTAAATCCACTGTGCTGAGTGCATGAAACAGACATCTCTCCTTGCTACAGTTTCATCTGTGCTATATTCCTGAATCAGTTTTAACCTCAGTAATATAAACCCCTCAGGCATCTTCACAAAAACTGGGTTGTGCAACAATATAGTATAGTATATATAGTATATAGTATATAATATAGTATAACATCTATATCTCATATAATGGACACAGTAAGCTTCTCACCCACCTATAGCACATTTACGTTATCACACAGAGACAGATAATGGCTGTTTAAACAAGGGCCACATATATGCATGACGTGTACACTGTAAAACATTCCACACGTAGATTTTACCAATGATTACATGATTCATTTGCATTACATGAAATAACAATGGCATTCATGCAACAAACGTGACACTAGAGAGAGCACTGGCACGTCAGATTCTGATTGCGGTGGGGTTTGTAATGGTGATTGATAAAGGCAACAATGCTTAGCTAAGATAAGGAATGAAATCCATCACAACAACAAAGAGCAAATTCTTTACACAGGGTTTTCACCTTTTACTGAGACGGAAACCTAGAGGTTTCATTACTAACGGCAGCTGATTAAGGCCTTTGCGCTCAATCAGTCAAATACGCTCATGCATACTATGCATACGCTCTCTGGCAAAGCAAGCCTCAGTCAAGGCTACACAAATCCTAAAAATGCAATTTCAGTTATGTCAAATGTATAGAATATTTTGAAATCTGCCCTCAGATTTACATCCAAACAACCCAGATTCCAAAAAAGCCTGGACGCTGTAAAACATAAATAAAAACAGAATGCAGTAATCTGCAAACAAACTGTGTTTACCGACAACAGTTTTACACAGTGTTCCCTTCCATGTCTGTGTAGTAACATCCTTTATCCAATCATGTGTTCACAAAGTGGTGAACCTCTCTCCTCCCTCGTTTGTGAACCACTGAGCCTTTCCAGGATGCTCCTTTCATACCCAATCATGATACTATCACCTGTTACCAATCAACCTGTTTATTTGGAGCGTTCCACATCTTTCCCAGTCTTTCGTTGCTACTGTCCCAACTTGTTTGAAACATGTTGCTGCATCAAATTCAGAATAAGCAGATATTTACAAAAGCAGTAAAGTTGATGAGGTCAGACATTAAGTATACTGTCTTTGTGTTGTTTTCAGTTGAGCAGATGTCAAACAGGATTAGCAAGTTATCACATTTGTTTTTGGTTTTTTTGTTTTGCACAGCGTCCCAACTTTTTTGGAATTGCAGTTGTAAGATCAGATACTGATTAGAGCTGAAATGATTATCATTAGTTGGTCAACAGAAAATTAATCTTCGGCTATTCTTATAGTCAATTTGTCGTTCGTCATTTTTCAACCAACAAATGCTAAAATTTTGTTGCAGCTTTCTATTTTTGTGGAATAAAATTGTAAATTTTCAATGTCTTTGAGTTTTGGACTGTTTGCAGTTTGCAAAACATGACATTTAAAGATGATGAAATAGATATAAACACTGGCAGAAAACGAATAAACTGTATATGATCTTACTAATTTCACGCACAACACACATGTAACACGTTTCCCATTCAAGCTCTGCAGCACGTTGTAGCTGTGCAAAGCAGCTTTGTTAAAAATTATGTTTAAGTTTGACACACTTCAGACATTACCTAATAATCTAAAGAGTGACCTGTGAAAAACACAGTTGTATTAGTATAAACACTGACACACTGCTACCACAAGGCCATCAACATTCCTTTCAAAACCAATGTAATCACCTTACTGCACTTGTGAGAAAGATCAACAGCGGTAATTCCCCTGAGAGGAGGCTGTCAGCTCTCCGTCAGCTGTCGGTGTTTTCACTTTGCCTGTTTTCAAAAGAGCATTTGATTCTTGTAGTTTTCCTCTCCCTCTGAGAAGAAGCAGACAGATGTAATAGCCATTAGCCTCGGGGAGAGACAGCACAGATGTGTCAACAAGGCTTGACTTTTACAGTCCAAGTGAAGTCTGAGCAAACAGTGGCTGTGTAGAGGCCTGTGTGGTTGAGCAGTGATCCTGGGACACGGTTGCACGGCGTTGCCCCGGGACTCCAAACAGACCGTGACTCTAGTTCTCATTACAAGAGTGGGTCAGACCACCCCAATACGGAAAATAAATAATGCAGGGGAAAACCTGAGTGCTGCCACCTCACTGACAACATCCGCACAACCTTGTCCTTCATGAATAAGTGGTTCAACCTTTTATATACTCTGACTGTAAGCTGTGTTTTCATGCTCCAGTCAGGGCTGCAACTAGCCTCAAAAATTATGTTAATTACCAATTAATTTGCTGATTATCTTCTCAATCGATTCATTAGCAGGTCTGTAGAATGTCATAAAATATTGAAAAATCCTGCTTTCGTCTCAGACTAACAGAATAAAACAGAAATATACAGTGTGCTGTCACATATAAAGAAAAGCGGGAAATCCTCCCAACGTAGAAAGCAGACTGTGAATTTTTGGCATTTTCGCTCAAGGAAGAGAGCAATTAATCGGTCAAAATTGTCACCAGTGGATTTTTTTCTCAACAGGTTAATTGTTTTAAGCTCTGCTGTCAGTCTATGTACATAATCTAAATCCACTCATTACCCCATTTCTTACTTTCTCATGGCCTCCAAAAAAAAAAAGCCTTGAAAAATCCAATTCTTTATCTTAATTTGATCTCAATTTCCTGTAGCAGTCGCAATGGAAAGTCCAAGATGAAAGAGTTGAAATTCTAATTAAGCTCTAATGGCAGCAGCAAGTTGATTTTCTCCCCTGCCTGTACATTTTCTCCCTAGTCAGCCCTCTCCCTCCCTCTATGTTTAGCTTGATCTCTTCAAATTTATTTCCTACTTTGTAACCAGAGGCAAGAGCCCTTGACTTGCTACCCCCACAGCCGCAGCCAAGGCAGCCATTTAAGTTGTGATTAAAAATTAATGGTTGAGTGAGAGGCAGCAGAGAGGGAAAAGGGGAGGGCAGGGGAAGAAAGAGACAATGCTTGAGCAAGAGGATGGGCTTTGGAGAGGGGAGCAAGCCCAAGCAGCAGCTGCTCCCTGATAGAGGGTTGGAAGGTCTTCTCACAACTCTGCTGTGTTTAACTGCTCTGCTCACGCCCCACAATGAATATTGCATTACCACACTATAGGGCTCCTTGTGTTACCCCCACTGAGTGTTGAGCAGAATTGCAGCCACAGTGCCGAAGCATCCAAGTCAAGCCTGCCCCCACTGTGAGGGGGGGGCGTCCACATTTATGCAGACACACCATACAAACCAGACCAGCTTTCACACCACATAATTGGCAGACTGATTCAGAGAGGACCCCCGCTTCAATGCATGTCACAAGCAATTATACTAAGCTCAGCTACAAAAATGGAACAATATTTGCTGGCATTTAAAACCGTTGTTACTATTTTTTTGGCTTGTGAGCTGATGAAGCTGTTCAAAAGACTCTTTTTCTGTCTTTCTTAGGAAACGATTTCCAGTTACTGAGCAAAAAAGGACAGGGATGGCTTTCAATAATACACACATCCATGGCCACCGTGGCTGTATTTTCATACATTTTAGCTCTGTTAAGTCAAAGCTCTCTGAGGAGGGTCAGATGAATGAAGGGCAATCAGTTTGAGTCTTGCCTAGCTAACTCAGTCTGACTCTGAGGCCATTTCTTTAAAAGCTAAACAGAAATACCATGGGAGCACACAAGGTCCTGACCTTGACTTTACCAGATGATGAGTAGTGGCACCTACATCACGGCCTGACCTTTCCTTCCTCCTGGCCTCTTTCTCTATGTCGTTTCAGTACAGCATTTCTCAGAGTCCATTACCCTCTGATACAAGCGCTCATTCCAGTGCTGCCATCGTTATTCCCCTGTAGTGTAGCTCATTCAGGATTGCAGCTCATAGTGCTTTGGTTGGAGTAGCCACCAATTTAATAAATAAGACTGAATTTGGTAGATTTGGATATTAGTTGTGGCAATAATTTACTCACCATAACCTAACTTTCATAACTTAGATCCAGGTTGTCAACAAATCGCCAGTTTAATCCAATAATCTCAATGAAAGAGTGCAACATTTTGGGGAATAGGCTTACTGACTTTGCTGCAGATAATGACATGAAAAGATCAATACCACTCCCATTTCTATAGGCCAACTATGATATGTGCTAGGAGTTGATTAGCTTAGCTTAGCATAAAGACTGACAGCAGGGTGAAACAGCTGGGCTCTCTCCAATATCAGTTCTAAAGCTACCTTATTAACACGTTGTGTCTCATTTATTGAATCCGTGCACAAAATGAGATATAAAAACAGCCAGGCTAGCTGATTCCCTCTGTTTCCAGTCTTTAAGCTAAGCTAAGCTAAGTAACTCACAGCTCTAGGTCAATAGTTAATGCACGGATAAAAGAGCGGTATCAAGCTTCTCATTTAACTTTCTGCAAAGAAGTGACATAAAAGTGTTTTTACCAAATCGCTAAACTATTCCTTTAACAAATATTTAGAATGGAATGTGTTTGGATGCTGTTTAACAACGCGAGTCTTAAAAGTAGCTGAAATTAGGCAAGTTTGAAGAGAACAGCTTACAGTAGTTAAATGTCTTTAGCTATTAAACAAAATTCAGCTTTAAGTAATGAAGCTGAACAACAGTGCAGAGAGCTTTAAGATCGACTGCAGGAAAGGAATGACACGACATTAGATTAGAGCCATTAAGTGAGGCAGCAATACCGCATCTTAATGACAGTTTTTCAAGTGAAAAGCTTGAAAACACATTAAACTTGTCAAAAATTCAAGCTGAAATGAGGAGTGGTAGTTAATCAAATGAGTTGTGGATTGTAACTCACCAGTGTTTGACTGCCTTAATTTCCCAGATGATGCATCACATAGAAATGTTTCATCTGTATAAAATTGAAGTTGTTTAATGTTTTCTCTGTTGATTCTTGAGAGTCTACTGTACCTACTCATTTGCTTTGCTTGTCAGAAAGAGGCCACTGTAAAGAAACTGTGAGTGATCTAAAGAGTGAGGGATGGCACCAGTTGAAGGTATAACCAGATTTGTAATGTGCTCTTGCCACCTCCTCCTCGCCATCCACCTCCTTGTTGCTACACTCTGTTCCTTCCGTTCTCTCCACGCTTCTTACATAATTTGTTAATTCTGTCCTATTTCCTCTGCTGCTGCCATCGCTGTTCTTGCTTTAGGTCTTATTTGCAATGCTAATGAGGCGAGGCAGCAAGTAATGGTTTGTGGGGAAAAGAAGCTGCCTGAAAAGATGGTGATATGGTAATAATGCTCTCTTTGGCATACGGACAATTCTCTCAGAGAGTGGCTACATCGCCTCACACGCGGTGTCATTGTGTGAATTTTACTAGACCTCATGAGCGCTTTAAAATGAGCAAAACCGAAATCTACAAAACTAGAACATTGCACAATCTGTTTAGGCACAATTTGAAATTTTGAGATGTGTTGATTCATACAAAACCTAATTCTGAAGCTTGGCTGATAATTTATTCAGGAAGACAGAAGTGTATTGCCTATTTCTGCAGAAAAGTCACAGTACAAGGTTTGATCATTCCATTTTAAATATACATTTCTTTCTAGAAATCTCATGTACCTTGAAGCTTGCCCTTGCCTCTCATTTTCCTGCCACTGTAGTGCACCAGAAGATTCTTTATTAAGGCAACAAGCAAGAAACCATTACTTGATTTCAACCCATGTCACCATCAGGCAGCTTTCAGTAGGCAGCTCCCCACTTATCTCCCTGCTGTCCATGTGATTGAAATTACAGTCACGCCAATAGCAAAGGCAAGTAAATGGATTATTGAGCAACTGTAAGTGGCTCGCTCTGCAGAGCTGGCTGTGTGTGCTTGCTGGTCAGACACACACACACAAAAAAAAACCCACAATAGCATTATATTGCGTGTTCCAGCTCTCAGAGTAGTACAAGAGGTCTTTCATTATTTTACAGATGTGTGGGGGTTTTTTTTAGTGGGAAGGATTTCACATCATTCTGTTCACAGTTGGTTTCATGCTAACCTCATCTGTTTGAATGGTAAATACATGCATGCACATAGGCTTAGCTATACTGTAAGATTTAAAAGAGGCTTTCACCACGCTGCTATAGCCCTGCTAACAAATGTCATAGTAGTGAGTGGTGTCTACTTTCGGAAAAGCACCCTTAGCGAGGTGCAGACCAGTGTGAGTGTCACTTTAGGTCCATCCAAATTTAACAAGTCGCACAAATCTTCTCTTGGAGATTAATGGGCTGATAGCAACACATAGACTGCACCATTTTTCACTGGGATCGTCTCTTTCTGCAAACACAAGCTTTAAAACTGTGATCCAAACAAGCCCATCTGTGCTTTTCATGTCTCATCCCCCAAATTTAGCAGTCAAGGTTTCGAGTGCTACCTTTCAGATGTTGCATTTTGGTCACAAACATGTAGTATTCAGCATCATCAGCATACTGTGCAAGCTTTTCATATGTGCTAGTGCCTGAATTTTCTCCTGTTTTTCCAAAATTTCTATAGAAAGAGAAAAGAGCGAGAAGAAAGGACTATCTCTGACTAGTAGATCTTTCCGAAATATGAATGCATTTTTATTCTGGCGGTAGGGGCTGAGTATATTCCTCTGATGCTTAGTTGAGCTTTCAGGAGACACAAATCATTCTAAAACCAAAATCAGATATTCACAATACAATCAAAAGCTTCTTAGTGCCAGAACTGGCGAATAAAATGTAATTACATAACATGTTTTTTGTTTTTTTTTCCATTTAAGTAGTAATTAACACTTCTCTACATGAAAGGGGAAGAGACATTTTCTCAAGTGTTCATTTAGAGGACTTAAAGAGTAGCAGTATCAGATCATCTCTGCAGACCTTACTGCACCCAGCTGGTCGACCAGCCCTGGTGTTTTATTGTTTTTTCGTGTATTCAGAGGAGTGCGTAGTTTGTTTTTTGTACTTTCTTATGTCTGTTTTGATTTTCAACAATTGATATTCATCAGTTAGTGGAGAAACAGTTCTACACCGTGTCAGTGGCCCCCCTTTGCAGACTTCTGTCTGTTGATCTGACCAAACTGTCTCATCCTACTTTTCATTTTCCTTTGCGTGTAGTCCAGGGCTTAAAGGGAAAGATGGAGCGAAGCGGATGGAGTCAGTGGGTTGTTTGAGTTGGATGAACTAGAACATGTATGGAGGGGAGGGGGAGGTAGAGGGGAACAGGGTAAAGAGGGCACGAGTGTATGTGTTTGTTTATCTGAAGCCAGTGCGTTGTGGGTGGATTGTGTACAATGAGAGGGATTAAGCTTCCCATTTTGTTAAAGAACAACAAAATAAAAAACCTATTGGTTCAACCGGCATATGGTTATACTTGACTTTAAGCCTCTTTTGGACTCACTCAGCTTGATCTGCATCAGTTTTTCTCTTAGACTCCGTGTTGTTTTCATCTCCTGTGTTCATAGGATATGCTAAATATCTTGTCTGTGGAGTGAAGCGGGGTCTCTTGAGTATTTCATTTATTTATACTCCAGAAATATTGGTATGAAATGATGCGTGTCAGTGATTTGATGATGCACGAATACATTAAGAGCTAAAAGATAGATATAGTGTACAGCTGAGTTAAGTGATGGTGGCTGCAGCTGTAACCATGGTGCACCAGGGATGGTGTGTTCATGATGGCTGCGAGCTGGAAGTGCTGAGGTTACCCTTGTGAGCCATATAATGTCACACACTGTCTGAGTAAACACCACACAAAGCTGTCAGATGTGAAATGCAGATTACGAGAATATGCTTTACTATGTGTGGCTGCTAGATAAATGACAAAGAATGCACAACACTGTGCGTGGAGAATATTTCTTTTTCATGGCCCAAGACATAATTCTCCTTGGATGATGCTCAAGAATGTTATGAAGGATGAAAAAGCTCTAAGAATTGTAGAAGGCAGCAAATTGCACAGGGAATAGAGGAGCCTCAAAAGAAAATCACTCCAGTGATTTGACTTTCTGTCTCATGTTGGATGTTTCACATCCATGAATTTTAATAAGTGTTTTTAATTATATTGCAACAGGTCAAACAGGGAATTCATTTATTTACTGAGAAAATGATTTCACAGTTTTTCAGTTGGTTGTGGCATAAGCGTATATGATTTAGTGCAGTGGCCATTAATTTAGTATTTGTTGCTCTGGCATCAGTAAAGCCTCCTTCTTTTTGCAACCTTTTTTCATTTTGTTTACCTTTATAGAATTCCAGGAAAATGGATGATAAATTCCTTATCTAATATTCATTATGTCTCCTGAATTTATAAGCAGGTCTTTTAAACAACTGGAAATGAAGCTGCAAGGATTAGTTGATTAATTGATTAGTTGAAAATAATTGATTTGTCTTTTTTTGTTTGTTTGTTTGTTTTGTCATTTTTCACACAAATATGTCAAACATTTAATGGTTCCAGCCTCTCAAATGTGAGAATTAATCACTTTTCTTCATCTTGCAAGCAACTATTTTTAGGTTTTGGACCGTTAATATAGAATATGTACTAGAATGTAATAGAAAAGAATAATAGAATATGTACACAGTAATAACACAGGTGTTGTGTCTGCTGATTTGAGCATTTTATTTAGATCTGCTTAAAAAAAGCTTCCATTCATTTTATGTTTTTGTATTCATGTTTGCTCTGTCTGTTGTGTTTTCCAGGAGCACGACACAGTCATTGTCAAAACACGTTAGACGATTGGTGCAAAGGTCAAAGGCAGTTTGGCTCGGCATCATTCGAACCATAACCAGTCCAAAAGGGGCTCATCAGACGCTGAAAATCTGTCTGACCCTCGGGTCAGGTTCATTAACCAAGCGCCAACCATATTTTCTATTTTTAAAACGGCAAGAGAGAAACATATAAAACCAGAACTGATATTTCAAGCATAATTTTCATTTTCACTGCATTCATTGAGCTCTAAGCAGCAGCCACTGACCACTTAGCAGTAGTGCTAGTAGTTTTTTTTTTTTCCAGCAGAGGTTTGATTGTAAATTCAGTGTGTTTGAGTGGCACGGTGCTTGAAAATGCTTTTCACATGAGATTGCCTGCTCTCCAGGGGGGTTGGGCCCTGGAGCCTCAGCGAGCAGACACAGAAATTAGAAAATTAAAAGACAGAATATCGTCCATTATGGTGTCCAACATGGTGAAAGACCACACACGTAAACTGAGTTACACAAAGATACGACAGACGCAGTGTTATCAGTTATTGTGCTGGAAGTTTCATTAATTGTTTGCCTCTATTGAATCTTACATACTAGGACTGCAACTAATAATTGCTTTTGTTGTTGATTCAGCTGCTGATTAATTTCTTGATTAATTGTTTGATCTATAAAACACTGAAAAGTGGCCTTTACAGTATGCTAGAGCTCAAGGTGACGTCAAGTCAAAAGTCCAAAACCCCCAAATATTTAATCGACAGTCCTGAAACTCTCCTTTTCTTTTTTGCCTTTGACTAAAACGATTCATCAGTTATCAGAATAGTTGCCAAACGCCCTGTCAATCAACTGGATTAAGCAACCAATCAATGCAGCTCTTTTCCATCCATGTGTTGGATGGTTGTTTGGGATTTTGTAGTGCAGTACCAGTAGCAAAACCAATCATCTGTATATCGCTTGAGGATGCAGAGGTAAATAAGCCTGTCAGAAAAGGAGAGACGTGACACTTGAATTGACTCTGGGAAGAAACAGAGGCTGGAAGTAACAGCGACTTCTTCCTCCCGGTTCAGCTCGCTCTGCAGCTATTCACTGTGTGAGCTCTTAAGTCTTTATCTCTCTCTGCCTCGCGTAACCCTCTTCACACTCCGCCTGAGAGCACCTGAGCTTTCAGGAAAGGACACATATATTTATACACAGACACAAAAGACACACGCACACATCCACTCCAGCTGAGCCCCTCTGCTTACAGTGGTGTTAGGACGGCGTCTTTCTCCCTCGGCTGTGGAAGTAGCATGATCACCGACGGCAGGGGACGGATATAGCCAGACGCCAAGAGATTTTCAGCTGAGAAAAAAAAAAATCAGTACTTGTAATGTTTGCAAACTAGACATTTACATAGAATTTTTCTCTCTTTTAGTGGCTTTAAATGAGAAAGCATTGTATTTGTGCACACATTGTGCTCTATGGTTGGGCAGGTTATCACTAAAACCTCCATGACAACAGTCTTAAGAGTAGTATTTGTTTTTCTCTTTATGATCAGTCATCTTAATTAAAGTCTTGGATCTTGTCTTGAAACCAAAAGTATGTCCTCTACCGTTGGCGTTCTTTGACTGCAGGCCAGAAATGACGGGGGAAAATCAGCCAATTTAGATGAAGGAATAGACCTCAGTTTAGAGAATAAAAGAAGAATTACCATAGCAAACATGAAAAAAGATCGCCTCTCAATCCATTTCCTTCTCTGCTGCTCTGCCTGCACTCACATCAAACAGCAGTGCAGCCTGAAAAGGTCACAATCAGCGAGAAACACTTTGCTTCTGTGAAATCTTCCACCTTCATTTTATGGCCTAATTATTTCAAAACAAATGTGAAACAATTCCACATTCACCACACAGTGCAACTGCAACGGAGGGAAAAGAGTCCACAGAGAAATGTTGAAAAGGTGAGTTTGGAGGGATGGCACTGAGGACAACAACTGAACCGTCACAGGAGGCGGACATGAAATTTTATTCATGCCTGAGGGGACATTGAGTTTGTGCAAGGAGCAAGATTAATACAGTCTTGCAGGGGAGTGTAAAATACTATATTAATCCATAAATACAATCCAAAAAAGCAATGAGATAATATAATCAAGGGGAAAACATCCTGCATGCTACATATTAGCACAAAATGCATAAAATACTGCTGGCTGAGTCTTGCTGCTCCAGCCTCACACCCACACATTCTCTCATCTGTACTCCACCTTTTCCTGCAACCCCCTCTCCTTTAAACATGCCTTCCTCTTCTTGCTAATTATCAAGTGTGCTGCCTTATTCCTCCAGCAGCTTGTTAAGCTCTCCAGGAGCATAGCTGACCCACTTTACATGCAGATCTGGAGGCTAAGACCCTGCCGATGGCTCCTTTCTCTCTTTTCATTGAGCCCCACAACACTATATAGATTAGAGACACTTAACCCGCATCAGATATTGTCTATAGTTGTCTCAGAAAACACAGTAATGACGACCATATTGTTCACAACAGAGAGCAGATCCATTTTAATGTATACAACAGTTGTGAATTAACATAATGTAGCAGAGTGGTAACAAGGGGGTTCATGTTTTGTAAATTTAAGATAAAAACAGTTGATCTGGGTTGGGAGACAATTAAACCATGATGTGCTGCATTTTTTAAATATTTCATCGCCTTCTTTTTTTTGCATTGAAGATTTTTCTAGATATTACAAAATATGCCAACACAGAAAATAGAGTGGCTATTTAAAGATGCAATTTAGAAGAATCAAGCTTAACTTCTTATGTATTACAGCTGGCGGAAGTCTCGCTTTGGTTTGCATTTTCATTTGGTGATGTTGTATTTGACAGACGGTGACTCCTTCTGTACTGTAGCTACAGCAAATGTCAGCTAATTACTAAATACACAAGGTTTTTATTATTAGTATAAAGTATTAATCCGGAAAAATCTAATTCGGAGTGCAAAAGTTTTTGCAGTCATAGTCATGATGCATGATGTCCTTACATATAATTTACTTTCAGATATTGAGCACCAGCTAGAGGTACTGTAGCTCGGGTCTAGTGCTGCTCAATTTAGTAATTTCACGCTCTCACTTTTAAGTTTTACCAAGATTTCAGATGTACTTTGCCCGTCTCAGATGGAACGCTAATATTAGGATGGCTGGATTAATGGTTAGTATGTTAACATGTTAAATCAGTTTTATTTATATAGCACAGATCTGTACAGCATGCGACACCCTCCATTCAGATTCAGGGAAAAGCTCCTCGTTCTTTGGTCGTAGTGTGCTACTGTCTGTTAGCATTAATATCAAAGCATTAATGAGGCTGATGGGAACGTGTCAGTTTTAGAGGTATCCTGTGATGAATAAATGTGCTGCATAAGTGGAAACTTTGACCTGTTGGTGGCGCTAAATGAAGTCGGTGGATCGGCAGTCATTAACATTCATCCTGTGTTTGATTGTGAAGCACTTTGTGGGATCGGCTCTGGAACGGTGCCATATAAATATACTGACTCACTTACTGCAGCGCATGAAATTTCGTGCCAGTTCATCCCATGGATGTCCATTAGTTGTCAAAATGTTTAATTTATACGAGTGTGGGATTAGAGCCACGCCGCTAATGTGGGTAAAAATCTTTCCTTGGACTCTCCTCCTTGTTGGACGTTCTCAAACCACTTCCAGTGCAGTCGAGCAGAAATGGCTCTGAATTGTATTTACATAGACGTTAAAATTCAGCTAACTAAATCACAACTGTGACATTTTTACGCTGGCAGCCGCACATCTTAGCCAACACATTTGTGGCTGCATTGTCCAGTACTGTCTGCCGAGGCTACTGTTTCATTATTTATTGAGCTTTGACGCGAAATGGTGAGTCCAGAAAAAAATATTTGTTTGTATATTCACTCAAATTTTCTGAAAACATTTGATCTCTGACGCTATTTTAGCCGTGCTAAAATTTCAAATTCCATATTTTGTCTTCCTTTTTTCTATAACATCATCAGTAGCTGTTGCACCTTTGGGTGTTTTTTTTTCTTCTTCTTACTGTTTCATGTGAATCAAAAATAAGACGTTTTCAAAGGAAAAAACAATTTTTTGGGAAACCACATGCACCCCCCCTGAATTTGGCCTAATCTCTTGTATTCCCTTCTCTTGTCACAAACCACCTCAGTATTTACAGAGACAACAGTGCATCCTATTAGCACTGTGAAGTAAATATCAGCGTCCCTGTCATGCTCAGCTTTGACACAGACAAGGCTGGAATATCCAGCTCCAATTATAACCCTGCTTGTACATCCAGCTCGTCACCGCCGATGCTGCCTGAAACGCTGCCTCAGTGCCTCTTCCTGAGGCTGCGCCATGTCCGATTCATCAGAATCAGCCCCCATTATCCCGGCTCCCTGTAAAAGCATGGAGTCATCCTGAAAATTTCCATCATTAGCCGTACCTCCTCTGCGTCTCCCCACCCCCACTCTTCAAAAAAAAAAAAAAAAAAGAAAAAAGAAATCAATAGCATCTGCTCCTGTACAGCTAGGCCTGCTTCATATCTGAAGGAGACAAACAGTGGGTGAGCTAAATTGATTAAGTATCAAGCTATTTTTAGGGATGATGATTCCTAAGTTTGCCCACATTGATGAAACAGTAAAACAGCACTGAAGCAATTCACATTGTTGTGATGATCATCTGCGGTAACTTTCCGATGAAATAAACACGGCCGTGTAGCCCATGCCTGCCTTAGCTTTTGAAATAATGATGAAAGGGCTTCAGCACACTCTGTATCTGTGCAGCGAGCATTTGTCACATGCCAACAGTGGTTGTGGGTAATTAGCGTGTGACACAGAACACTGCTAAGCTAACAAATGATGCATATAAGAGAGCTAATTGCATGTTGTGCCATATTTGCTGTAATTATCAACCCGGCCCACCTCCACAGCCACCCATGCTCTATTGAAACGTTAGCCTCTTCAAGTGTTATCGTAAAGCACGTGACAGCAAAGTGTTCATCAGGAAAGGGCTTTACTTCCCCCTGTCCTCTTCACCCGGCTGCCTCTGTTTATTTGCTCTGCATCTGTTTGAAGTGTTTCTTTGCCTGAACAACAGAGGGTTTCACTGGTGAAGGAAATGTTTGTATATGTACATTTAGGTTCAAGTAACACTACAGGTCTCCCTGAATTGTAGGAGGTTGTTGTAGCCATGATATTAATGAGTCGTATATATGCACAAGCTTCTTTATCAAGTTGCACACCTTATTTTGTGCACACCCATGTGCAGGTGCATTTAAACTTGGATGAATTCGTCTGTGTGCCGAGTGTCTGCCTGTGCGCATGAGAATAGCATGGCTCAATTTCCATTTTTATGAACAATCCAGTTACCTCTGTCAGGGAGACTGATGGAGAGAGGTCTGCTGGATCAATGTCATCGTGCCTCTGGCATGCCGAGGAGCGTGTCAACTGTGTTACTGCTTCCTTCGCTTCCACTCGCCCCTCCCCGACATACTCACACAGCACATACGATTACACTTTGTCATACATACAGTATTTTTCACAAATTCACATTCACTGCTTCCACCCACAGGTAGACAGGATGCATTTTGACATTTGACAGGCTCCTCGGCTTTTTCCTTCCCCTCACTTCACGGACAGCCAGCCTGGAGAGACCCAAACACAACCTTGAGCTAACTTAACCTTGAGCTTAATGAGCTACTTAACCAGACCCAAGAGATTCCGCTGATATTTGCTGGTCATAATGTTAGCCATGGGCGCTCAAGCACCTTAGCAAGAACCTACAAATGAGCACAAACTTGGTGCTAAAGCATTTGTAGAAAACTATAAACAACGTTGGTCACTTTTAAAGCCCCAGCTGTTATTATTTTTATCAGAACTGCTTCTCGCACCCACACAAAAACACACACACACACACACACACACACACACACACACACACACACACACACACACACACACACACACACACCATTTGGCGCAGGCTTTCATCCAGAGTAGTAAAAATTATGTGCAGTGGGAGTGGAGGCACTAACCCTGGCAGTGTTTGTGCTCTTCTCTCCCTATTGAGCTGTACAGCACCACATGGAGCACACAGATAGATAAATCCTCGAGCAGTGTAAGATTAATCAGAAATGATGGTGGCTATTAGACAATGTCAGGCAAATAAAATGTGCCCCCCCCATTCTTGTTGATTCCAGTGCAAGAACACAACTTGCCAAATTAAATCCTCCTCTGGGCTTTTATGATAAACAGCATGAAGATAGTCTGGCAAAGTGCAGCGTCTTTGGATTCAACTGTCAAAAAGAAGAATTCATCCCCGTCACATGTCTTGTTTCAGACATGTGAGGCAGAGGTTTTGTTCTTCTCACCCACTGAGGATCTTAAATATTTGAAAGACATGAACCATACTGCAAAGACCTTATGCTAGCTTTGTGTAGATGTCATATAATCCTATGAAAGGACCCTGCAGGAAAAAAACAGTCATACTGAAATACACAGAAATGTGTAGCGTGCACAGCCAAGGCACTGTTCATGTGAGCATATTCCAAAAAACCTATTCCGGTATCAGAGTTTGCTAAATTATTTAGCAAGGTGCATTAACATGTGTTATTTTTCTGAGAGTGATGCACAATCAATAATGAGAATCTATTGTGTTGCTCTCTCTGTTCAGTTGCTGCTCTGTTTGTTGCTTTTGTTCTCGTTTGTTGCAGTCGGTCAGATAAATCACAGTCAGACAGGGAAGAAATCGTAGATCCATAAATGAAGCCGTACTTTGTTGTATTCACAGTAATCCACCATTATTGCACACTGTTAACAGAGAAACTCTCTGAATGCCAAGTTTCCACTGTGGCCTACAGTATTTATAGTATACTGTTGATACAGTGTGCAGAGCCCAAAAACGCTGCT
Organism: Chelmon rostratus; assembly: GCF_017976325.1. Lineage (NCBI taxonomy): Eukaryota > Metazoa > Chordata > Actinopteri > Chaetodontiformes > Chaetodontidae > Chelmon > Chelmon rostratus. The sequence continues at coordinate 28,221,245 of NC_055658.1, read as the reverse complement.
TTTTTGTAAAGGAATGTTTAGACTTTTTGGGAAATTCGCCTTTTTGCTGAGAATTAGATGAAAAGATCAATATCACAGAAGCCAATAAGCGTAGCTTAGCATCAAGGGAGAAACCAACCTAGATCTGTCCTAAGGTGACAAATCTGCCTACCGGTACCTATAAAGCTTAGTAATTATGGGTTGTTGTTTTTTAACCTTTGGGCAGAACCAGGGTAGCTTTTTTTCCCACCAATTCCACTCTATATTCTGCGCTAAGCTAAGCTAAGATAAGCTAACTGGCTTTAGCGATATATTTACCGTGCAGACACAAGAGCGGTATCAAGTTTCTCATTTAACTCCCGGCAAGTGAGCAAATATATAGCAAAATGTTGAACTATTCTTACTGAACAGAGGAAATCTTATAATGTTAGAATATCCACTGGTGACCTAATTACTGTACACTGTTTCAACAGAGTGCTGAGCCCCAAAAATGTCACTTTATTCAACTATTATTTGAATCATCATCTGTTTTGGTTGTTTATTTATTTAAGTTGGGAAAATATAATTGCATCCCTAAATTAGTTTTAAGGTACGTAAGGTGAGATACAGTGTTATATTTACAAAGTGTATTTAGAGAAGTTGCAATTGTTTTGAGGATTTTAGCGGGAAAAGGTAATTTTTGCATTTATTTTTTTGAAAACAAAGCCTGAAAATGTAAATGATATGATTCTTGCTGAGGTGTGTACCAAACAAACATGTTTCTCTTACGTTGGGCGAATATGATTTGTAGGCCGGGGCATCTCTGCAGCACCACAGTGCTTCATTTATAGTGGCATGTTGTGACACATTTTACCCATATCAAAAAATCACAGCTCCTGTAATTTGGATGTTAGGGTGATTGGCCATATCACGATTTCGATTAAATTCAATTTTTTTTTTTTTTTATTGTTCAGCCCGAATTCAGAGTTATAACAGTTTCTTTTTTTCTTAGGACTCTTGTTGTTTCTGAGGTTTACCTCCCACCAATGGATGGTTATCAAATGGCTCATTGCCCGCTGTTTGAAGTGAACATGTCTAGCTGTTGAGTCCAAAGGTTATATTACACACTATTTATGAATCAAGATACTACATGCAATACAGCACACATTTGCATAATGGGTTAAGGTGAGATGATGTGTTTCTTAATTTATTATGCACTAGTGCAGATATGCCCATATATGTGTACATATATATGTACAGGTATATACATGCACACATATGGCTGGTGGTGTCGCTGAGTGGCAGCAGAGAATGGCCTGCCTCACTGGGTCCTTTCCCCAGAGATGAGTCTTGTACTTGAGCTGACTGCTAAACAACAAGCACTACTGTACATCACTGTGCAGGAACAAAGCAATGCACAAAGCTTCCCATCTCCTGACCTTAAGTCTAGTGTGTGTGTGCGCGATTGTGTGTGAGTGTGTTCCTTCCACCGTGTATCAGTGTATGTGAGGAGAGAGTGCCTGCAGGGGTGTCAGCGGAGGTTTAAGATATTCAGCTTGCTGTCAGCACCGACACATTTCTCCCTCTGCACCGCTGCACAGATATGCAAATCCAGCCTCCTCAGAATGCAGAGCACCAGATCAGCTTCAATTTATTCCATTCTGCTCTCTCCCTCTTTCTGCACTCACCCTCCCTCTCTGTTCTTCTCTGCTCTCTGTATCTCTACCCCCCTCTCTCCGCTGTCTCCATTCTGTCTTTGGTTTTCTGTTTGGTCTTAGCTGCTCTGTTCATGGCATATGCCCCCACTGAGGAATTGTATGGAGGTGATTTCTACTGAGCAGCTTCTAGTCCAGGCTTAGTGCAAAGAAGCATATTCTTTCAATCTAGTACAAGGTGCAGGTACAAGATGGCCTGAGTGTGTGCATTTGAACACGTATACTCTTAAGTGTGTGTGTGTGTGTGTGTGTGTGTGTTTTAGTCCTGCTGTTGTCGAGGATTGTTTGTATTGTGCGCACGCAACAATGTATCTCTCCCTTCCCTCTTGTTAATTACCAGCGATAGAACAGCAACGGCCTACATTGCTAGTGGTGAAACACAATTAGTCAGTTGCCAAGCTGCTCTCTAAAAGGCTATCTCACCAACACACAGTGTCATCAGTAATCTAGTCTCAGCATAATCTAAATGCCAATGTCTATCCTCTGTGATCCGTCCCCGGCCCACACTACATTTACATTCTAATTAGATGTGGCCAAGGCCGCTTTATAAGGACCCTTTTTAATAACACGGCTGTATTCACCTTTTCAGAGTCCCATCGCGGCTGTAAAAAAGCAGGCTACACTTTATATTTTGTCCCTTTGACATTGTGGCTACTGAGGATTTAAGTAGTTTTTTAAAGCCCTCGGCACCCGAGTGTGTGTAGCCTGACAAGAGGGTTTTCTTGTCTCTCGAGGATGAATTGTTAATGGAATAGCAAGAAATGGAGACGCAGGGCCAAAGCTGGAATAAAACGCTAACGTGACACACATCGTACCGCTTTGTTCAGAATTAAGCATAAAGGACGAGTAATTGTAGTCCTTGTTTAACATTAATTTTAATAAAAGCTGAATTTTCGGAGTATTTTATGTTAGAGTTGTGGTTCTGAAAAGTGATAATGCCACATTTTAATTGCAATAACAAGGATTATATTCTGCTGATTGTTTTCTGGATTCACTGAGTGATATAACATGTCCAGATGTCTTTTCACTCTGACAGAGTCCAAAATCATCAGAAAATGCTATTTGAAATGCAGGGACGCAGCGCATTTGTGGCTTTTCGTGTCTGTCAACCAACCAGTTATTTGACTGTTTGTTTCAGCTGAAACTGTAATTGAATTTATTTTGAAAGCAAAAATCTCAGAGTTCAGAAACATCCTTGTGTCCTGAACAGTGAACTCTGCTCTCTCTGTCATAGTGTTTATGCAGTCAGTCCAGGTTTCACTCTGTTGGTTTAACATTGTTATGTAGGTGTAATTAGATGTTCTTTTTGTAATTATGCTTTATGAAAACGTACCTTTACTTAACTGGTGATGGATTTGACAGCTGTTTCAACAGCAGTTAACAGGGCTTTCAGACTGTTTGGAGTGACTGCCTGTATTGGGCTTTTGGTGACAAGTTGTTGTTCTAACAGGAAGATGTGAAACATCTTCTGGATGAATGCCCTCATTTTCACTCTTGTGATTGCTCCCTGGAGGGTGGTGAGAAGTCTGATTGGGGTACGAGATTGTCTCATCAGCAGCATTTTCATTGCAAACTGACAATGGATGATTTTTCCATCTCAAAAGATTACTGCGAAGACAAGATCACAAAGTGCATATCCATCAACAAACATCATAACTGAATGTTTAACTCGTTTGTACTTGTGTGATGTAGATCTAAAATTTTGCTCTACATAAGGCCCCTTTTTTTGTAACTGCCCTCCAGGATTGGACATGCAAGTGTTTTCTGATGTGATGCGCTATCAGCAGAGGGATCACCTTTTAAATGCCTTCCAAAACGACTCCAAACCACTGTTGCAAAAATGGAGCCGTTTTCTGATTTGACACCACGATGGTTACGACTGCAGAACAAGACTTTGCTTTTGAACGAAGCATTTGTTGTGTTTTGGCATTTGCTGAAACAATTGATGAGGACCATCTCATTTTCTGTATTATCTGATGAATTGCAGCCAAATTTACTCAATATTTTATAATATTTTGATGCTCAACACTCATATGAAATGAACAAGCGCAGTGGATAATCTCGCTTTTGTGAGTTTTGCATGATCTGACAATCCTGAACACATTGTTGTAGTTAAATATGAGATATGAACTGCTTTTTAATCAGTGCCTTACATTACATGCATTGTTACAAACAGAGAGCTGCTGGTTTTGATGATTGGGAAGCCTCAATTAAAGAAATCACAGTCACACTTGACCCTTCAGCGTTGGAACAGCTTACCTTGAGCGTGTTCTTCAAGGACAAAACTGAGAATCACTCTGTAACTTGAATGCAGCTGATAAGCTGTCAGATTTCTTGTTAAGCTCAAAGTTGGTTAAAACTGGCTTTCTGAGAGTCAAATATGGTTTGTGAATTATTCTGTGTGGTCTAATGAACTTAGAGCCTTCATGGATAATACATGATGGAGTGTGGTGATATAGGGAAAATGGAAATGAAAACAGAGTGCTGTTATCTTCACTTTTTGAGACATCTCTGAGTTCATTATTACGCATGGCCACTTACAAAGTGCCAAAGGTGTATTCTTGGTTGAACCACATTTACAGTCTAATATAAGCAAGCAGTTATATGGAGAAATGTACATTTAAAACCAAAATACATCCATTGTAATACTCCAGAAATATTGCTTCCCACAGTCTGTGTATCAGAATGTGCTGTAAGCTTTGTTTGTACTACACTGATTGACAAGTCTTGGAAACATTAAGGCAAATCAGAATCAGGACTGGTTGAGTTAAAATCCTAACTGCGTCCATGTCTAGTAGAGCGTAAAGCCTGAAGAGGGGATTGTCAGAATCGCCTGACGATCCAGTAAGTGATTTAAAGATTCAATTTGTTTAAGCAACATCCCAGAGTCTTTGCATTCTCTGCGATCTTTGTCAGACAAAGGGGAACATTAATGCTTAGACGCAGTTCTTTAGGGAAATGGTAAATAGATCCATAAAACACACAGAGTTCCTGCCTCTGATCTTAAAATTTATTTATAGTTTCAACAAGATGTGGCACGGTGCACAGATTTGATTTATTTTCATCTGTGCCGTTCATGTTGTCTCCAGCTGACTGCTCTGTTTTTGCCGTTTGTGAATGAAAATCAGAACCCGGTGGCCCTGACAATAAAATACACTTGAAAGGAACAAATAATAAAAACATGTGCTTTCTTTCACACCACATACTCACAGCCTCAGTAAAATTCACTCCAAAAGGCAGCATGAAGCGATGAAAAGTCTGATCGAAATATATTTCCAAAAGTATTTTAGTCAGATCCAGAGCTTTATGCACAAATATCTGCAGATAATTAGAAGAACTGTCCAATATTCCCCATGATGCTGTAACTCAATAACTATCTGATCTGCCGCAGCAGCTTATTGTAAGAGCATCTAAGAGAAGTGATTGATACGCTGAGAGACTCCAGTCCTGTTTTCAGGAATCACTCGTGGCCACAGGGGAAACTGCTCTCTCAGTGAGGAAACATCAGTAACTGATAGACCTCCTCAGTCATTACAGTTTCCCAGTAATTGTGCTAAAAAAGCCAGAGCCAGTCTTTCTTTTCAAACTGGTGATGTTTAACTAACAGCACTCTTCACAAGAAAGGGTCAGGCATCAATGGTGCTATGACAGAGTAGGACATGTAACACATGGCTTCCAGAAGGAAGATCCATCTGCTCATTCATCTGTATTCAACAGGAATGTGAGCAAACTGCAACTGGAGAATTTAAGAAAATCACTTCTTCTGCTGCATCACGTCATTTGTTCATAACAGTTTGCCATTTGGTGCGTCTAAAATCTGGTCGTGCGGGATTCTCATGCAGCCACTTTTGTTTCCAATTTGTGCCAGCAAAGTGAAGTGAAGTGCTCACAAGCCCTCAAAGCCAGACGCAACTTTAACTGGAGTTTATTTAAAATGCAGCGTCACCCAGGGAGTGTTTGTACACTTTACAGGTTAATTGTGTAACTTTTGTAGCTTTCGATGACCAGCAGCCATTGCTGCCACAAGCGGCAATTATAGGATAATGATAAATACTTAAAGCTAGGGCAGGAAATGTATTTTAGAGGCATTTTTGTTAGATCAAGCAATCAATAAATCAACTGCTCTAACAAAAAAATGAAGCCTCGAATCATCAAATCATTTCATTTGGCCTAAACAAAATGATTGGATGGCCTACCTTCCTGTCTACCTGCGTACCTGCTGACCTGCATGCACTCATTGCCCATGACCGGAGTCTTCACAAGGCGAGGCAGATCTATTGCTAAAGCTACAGCGAGCTAGTCGCACACAATGGCAGAGAGAATGCAGCAAAGCTAACATGCTACCTCGACAGCTGTGAGTACTGATAACGGCCATATTCATTGTAATAATGTTAGGTGTTTTCTTACATGTGAATGAGATATGAGGTAGTTGGATGTGGTTAGCGATGACGATGATGCACTGCGCTTCAGCAGCTAACCCAGCAGCACAAAGAACACACCCGCACCTGCCAGGCCAGGTAGCCGGTTCCTACCAGACCGCGTATGGCTGCAGCAGCAAACACCTGAGTGAGCTGAACTGAACAAGGTTGCGTTTTATCGCTCAACCTTTCACTTGCAATAAAATCAAATAGCCATACCAGTTTTCAAAAGGCATATTGTCTTGCCAGCAACCCACATTCAGTCTGCGAGCAATTTTGTTTATTGTGACTGAAGCACGAAGCTTCAGTCTGTCAATGTGCAGAAATCTCAAGCAGCCACAGAGTTTTAAACATCTAGATGATGTGTTTTTACTGCTTTAGTGCTGTGTTTCAGGGGAGCTTAGGGCGAACAACACCAGTGAAATATTACCGAGAACCCATGAAGGCAGCAAAGCAAAAAACATGATGAATATCATCTTCTTAAACTGACAGAACCGAGCTCCAAGCAGTTTTTGAAACATTTATCACATTTGGAGGACTGAGCCGACGCAGTAAACTTTTGGTTTGCACTTGCCGGGATATCTGATTGGCTGTTGACAGTCAGCAACTCCGAAAAGATCAGTCGCGTCCAGCATTCTTTGGCTGACACACTTTAAACTGTTCCCACATCAGCTGAGCTTCCTGGTTGTGCAGCTCCATAGGAAGTTAAGCACGAAATCCTCCACAGCCGAGTGACTACAGACGTGAGCCAAGACGTCAGGTCTGAGAGGAGAATCCTCGTCATCAAGTCCATTTCTTTGAGCATTGAGTTTGTGCTGGGGCCTATAAATATAATGTGACCATAATTTGACAAAATTGTCAACAGTAGCCGAAGCAATGATCATCGACCGTGTCCTCAAAAGTTTTGGAGGCTGAGCCACAGTCTCATTTAATGTAGGCTGATGTATTTGTTTTTGCACACACAATAGCCTCCAGCATATAATCAATATGTATACAGTGTGACACCATTGTCTAACTCTCAGTTCAAGCTCACGCAGCTGGATTGATTACTGCCAACAGGCTTCTTTCCCACAAAATGATCACAGTCTGTGCATTGTTTAGCTCTGTGCTGTGGGAACCAACAGTTATTAAGCCGTAGGTGTTCCATTATTCACGAGACATTTGTACACTATTTTGCCCAGGCTCCGCCTCTATCTGCCTCAGTTTGCAGTTTAGTTTGGCTCATATTTGCTGAGCTTACAGTTGTAGTTTATTCAGAGTAAAACATGCTTGAAGATCAAACATGTGCGAAGATACACGTTGATTAACCTGAACAACTCCAGTGTTATGATGAAGCAGTTGAAGTTTGCACCTCACCTAGAAGCCAGAGAACGCTGCAGTTAAGGACCAACGCGCTCAGATTTTGCCTGTTTGTCAGGATGTTTGAACTGCTAACCCTCCACCTATAAGCTTCTAAAGTCAACATGTACGCCAAACACCGAGTGAAGTGAAAAACTGCTTTACACTTTGTCAGCTGGAGGTGGTCTTCATCACTCAATTTCTGGAACTTTCTGAAACTGGCAATCTGTCACGCTCGCTTTCTGCAGCAGCTAGCCAGGTGCGTGCTGGAGAGAAACCAGAAACCAACAGCTCCAAAGAGGTTTTTTTTTTTTTTTTTCTCTAATGTCCTCACATTGCTACTCTCGCAACTATCCATGTTCATGGATAATCAAATTCCAAACAAAAGCCAGGAATGATGCGCAGCAATATGCAGACTCTCCCTTCGCCTCAGACCAGGAAACACAGCAGCCTGTGTTCTGCTTGTAAATGCAGCAAACGTTGTTTTCTGTATGCAGGTTATTGAAGTCTGCAACTTTATTTTCCTGACATGTCTCAAAGTCCAACCTTGTTCTGATTGAGTATACAGTCCACAGTTAATTGATCATTTGTTTTGCTATAATGAAATCCTTGATGTGCTAATGATGCGCTTTGACTGTACATGACTAAGATTGCTATAAAGGCATTAGCAAGTCATAAAATGAACTGGGAACACTTTGGTCTCCAGTTATAACCTGACATTTAATAAAGTGTTCACAACACAATATAATGTAGCTGTAAGAAGCTATAAGGACATTTTTAAGTGTTTGTTAATGTACAGTATTTATTTCAAAGCTAGTTAACTGTATATATTTATTGTCTGTTTATACGCCAGCCTCCAGTTATTGTTGTTGACAAATCCCTTAATGAACACTGAGTTCTGATTACCACTACAGTCTAATGTTTACATTCTGCTGCAGTATGTAAAGTAATAATGCTAAATATGGGGAGTAAAATGTCACCAGTGAATTTAATGGACAACCTTAGTGTTTTTAAGTGGAACAAAATCTGTTAAATCAGATAATCCTCATGGAGAGATGTGGGCAGATTATAATGCAGCACTTAGTGAGGATCGCTGATAAAATACATGTCACAGATTTTAACCAGCGCTTTTTTTCCTGAGGGAAATTTAAAATAGCTATTAATTATCACAAATCTTATGAGTCCAAGACCACATACTTACTCAAGCTGTACTCTTATACTTATTCTGAAAACATGTTAGATCAAGCAAAGCCAAGAAAACCACAAAAAGCTGGAGTCTTGCATGATGAACTGACAGCAGGTACAGTCTATGTTCTAGTTTGTGTGGTATTTTGGGAGCACTGATATAAACCAGTTATCACCATGTCCTCGCTGCTCCACATCCACCCACCAACCAGCACTACTTTTGCTGTCCTCGACTTGTCAGACACCGGTCCTCTAGCGAGTTGTGATGAACTGTCATGTGCGTGACTAAACCGGTTCAACAGCGCGCTGTTGGTTGGAGAAATCACTCAGCCATTACAGCCCCTCAGTGTCTGTGAAAACAGCTTCAGGCGGGGAGGTTTGGACCAAGAGATGGAGAGAGACTGTTTTCTCTGCAGTGGGAAGCATGGTTCACGCGTCTCCCTAACCCCTTGCAAACAGCATGCCAACACAAGTCTCAAACAGCACCTTCTCTATCCACTTGTAAATTCACCAGCTCGGCAGCGCAGGAAGGGAATGTAAATTAGGTGTGACTAACAGCAAGACGGGAATCCAGGCAGTTTTCCCCCTCCTCTCTTGCTGTTCTCCCCTGGCTACCGAGGGTTTTGTACACATCCACTTTCCCGCAGTGCTCGAGGCTGTCGGCTTGGTTTCACGTGCAGAATGACTTCAGCTGGAGGTGTACTAAGCTGAGGCCAGATAAGAAAAAGAAGATGGAAGGGCAGTGTTGCTGAGCTGAAATCAGAATGAAGCCTTTTTAAAAATCCTATTCGATTTATCATGAGCTGGAAGTCCTTTCACTCTATCTTCGAAACCATTGGACCAGTCGTGCTTACTGAAATATGGGAAATGCAGCTGCCACATCTGATTTCTCTGAAGCTGGATTGACTGCTACGAGCTTTGTTAGCATAGGTACACTGATTTCTTTTTATGTGATAATGGGTAAAGCTGGTGATATTTTTGTTATTGCAAACAAATCCCATAAAAAGACCAAAATGAACCATAAATTTATCTTAACCAGTATAGCCGTGTCGCCAAAGCCTGATACAGGCTATTCCTGTGTGCCATAGTGCTCCATTGTTGTCCAAAACTATGAAAAACAGATAAATGAATCGCACATTGTGTTTATTACAATGAATATGGACACTGTAGTTTAGTCTGAGTCAGTCCCTGCTACACCCCCCTGGTGCTGTAAATTCTCATGAGTGCACTCATTGTATATTAATCCACAGCTGAAAATAGTCCCCATGAAAGCAGTATTTTCTCCTGTTTTTAGCTCTGTTAAAAAAAGCAGCTGTTGTTGGGAATTACTTGACCTTTTAGCCACACTAGCAACGTGGATCTCGGGATGGCAATGTCGGCTGGCTGGACTGAAATATCTGCAACCATTGGATGGATTGTCTTAAACCTATATGTATGTGTATATACATTCATGGTGCCCAAGGGATGAATCTAACGACTTTGGTGGTTGCTTAACTTTAACGGTTGTGCCAGCAAAGCTAATCACATTCCTATTCAGCTGTACTATGCATTCACGGCTACTTAGCAATTATTAGCATACTAACAAGCTAGACTAAGAAGGTGAACATGGTCAACAAACAAGCCTATACATTAGCATTGTCATTGTGCGCATGTTAGCACGCTATTATCATTTAGCACAGAGCACTATGCAACCTAACAGGGCTGCTTGAGTGGCCGTAGACTCTTAGCTGTCACAAATGAAACTACACAGATGTGATCACTTTTTAAAATTGTCTTCGTTGTATTGAGAGACAAACAAACACATTGCTGGTTTTGGTCGATCCATGAGATTAACACCAGCCTTATCAACCAGACCCCTGAATGTGTGTGTGTACTGAAGATCCATCTGCTCATATGAGCTTTACTAAAAAAATCCAGATGTGTACAAAGCACTGGTGGAATATATGCCTTCCCGTCTATTCCTTGAAACAGTAGTTGAATTCAAACCATTAAATCCTGCCATTTAATTTCAGATTGTTCAAAGCTTTTTTCACTCTTAACTTCTTCCCACTCTCCAGGCAGTATACTGATAGACTTATTGTGGGAGCCCAGTGGGAGTCAATGTAACAGATACTGTTGAAGGTGCTACATTCAATCACAGAGCTGGTGGTGCTCCACTTTTAACTTTCCCTTTCTGTGTCATCATTTGTCGGCATGAAATTATTTCTTCATGTCAAAGTGTGTCATCAGGAGGTATATCAACATGTGGTTAAAGTCTATATGCATAGCGGTTCTAGCTTTATTATCCAAGTGCATTGGGACCAGTGTGTAATAAAAGGATAGAATAAAAAATTCTGCCTTTTTTATTCTTTGGTGCTTGACAGGTAGTCTCACAGAAGGAGAAACAGCAACCAGCCAATTATTCTTGTGATTATTATTGCAAGGAAGTGGATGGGTCTGCATGTTATTGATGTCAGGAAGGATGTCAATGGACCTCTATTTCAGTCTAATAGATATACTTTGCACTACTGCCCCTGGATTTTCAAGGGGTTACGTGAGTGCACTTTCCCTCACCGATGAGCTGTATTCTCCCATTATATCTAATGGGAATAGTATGCATGCGGTCATATTTGTGAATATGCAACAAGAGTGTCCAAGTGTAGTATATGAGCATCTGTGTGGCTGAGTGTGTGTTCAGCAGTGTGTTTTACGGTCTTGATGATGGAGAGCCAGCCCTCTGCAGACAACCTGTGCTTATTTTATGGCCTCCTCCCCAGCTGCAGCATGTGGGCAATAAACCTTTCTCCAGCAGTCTCCAAACAGTGCAGCAATCAATGGGAAATTATCTCAGCCAATCGATGGGCCAGCCTTTCTATTTCTCCCTCTCTCTGCCTCTCCTGCTGTCCTATCTGTATCCTTTCTCCCAGCACCCCTCCCTCTCTCTCCCTCTCCTCATCCCTTCTGTCTCATTTTTTGCTGTCTCTCTGTTTTTTCCACCCACTCCCTCACTCACCCCCCTCCCCCACTTTTACTTGCGTTCCCTCCAGCTCTCTGAGCGCCTACTCTGAAATGCGACAGCTCAGCAGCTCCAGAGCCATTAACAAAAGTCGCCTTCACCCATGGAATATGTAGCAATGCTGAATTGACTTCCCTGGTGAATATAATGAATCTCACTTGTTCATACAACCAGAAAGTGTTCCCTCTGACAGTTGTGACAACAAGGTCCACTTACTGTGCTCAGTGTTGTTGTCGCTGTTGTCCTTGGTCGTTTGCCACCGGCTGCCCAAAACCTCATTATTGCTCCATGTTTCACTTAAGGATGTGTTTTACTAAGTGTGGGAAATTGCCTAAAGGGCAATTCTCAAATTGTTTCCCTGCGTCAAAAGAAACACAAAGCGGTTTCCATCGTTCACCTCTTTAGGCAGCGTAAATATTCTTAAGTTGCTATGGCAACTGAACTGGTGTGACTGTTAACTCTCACTAAGGCTAAAACTCACACTCAAACACTGAGGGAACAGTGTCAAACAGTGGCTGCAGTCTATTGCACCACCGTGGTTAAGTAATGACTCAAAAATAACAATATTGTTAAACAGACAATCGTTCCTCATTGTGGTTTTCTGGACCCAACTGTTTTGATTCACTCTCACGGCTCTCATAGCGCAGGTTCGGCTCCAGCGGTCAGCTGTCGTCAGTGAAAAGCCTCTGAAAACCGACTGTAGGCCACCTGCCGAGGTTTTAGTGGCAGACACAGTTTGGTGACTAGCTGGTGAATATAGTGGAGCATTTAACAACTAAAGAGCCAGACATTTCCCTCAGGAGCTGGAGACAAAAATAGTTATTGTCTGATGTATTTATATTGATCTTACATTTGCCAGCTGGTGTGGACTGTGAATATATGCTAGTAGTGTGAATAGGCAACTGTTTAACAACTTTAAAAGGTGGTAATACTGTATGTCAGTGTTGTGTTTATAGCTTGTTATAGCTCTCACTGCTGATATCAACATATGCCGTAGCAACTCCTCCAGCCAGCCGGTGGCTCGAGTGAGACTAATCAAGCATTGCAAACAACTAAAAGATTTTGCAAAGAATTTTTCATTATGCTACGACACATATGGGGCTAACTGCGTTGACATTGGCCAGATGAGTTACTAACACGGTACAACTGCTAAATGCTCATTCCGTGAGTGCTTGTTTTGACTCATATAATCAGTTTGTTTTCATATAAGCTCATACTCAACATTTCACAGAAATGTCACCGCGTCATGACAAGAAATCCATCTTCCACAATGCTGCCTCTCGCTCACACAACGCCCAAGAGGAAGCAAGAATGATGCATTGCTGTTACGGTGGATTTATCATTAAAGTAATCTTGGCTAAACTTTTGGCACCGTTCACCCTGAAATTCCAGAGGTGTTTCCACGCCTAAGCAGCACACGCTCTTGGCAGAACAGACAGACACTGACAGCCATTCAGACAGACTTGGAAATGGTGAGCAAACAGCACTTCTCCTAAACACCTTGTTTATGCTTCAACTACCCACAGAGTTCAGCCATAACGTGACAACATGAGAAGAAAGCACAAGTGACAACCACCACCCCTGCCTGTCACACTTGTATCATTTTTTCCTCTGCCTCAGCCAAGGGGAAAGCAGCCAGCTAATGTGGTGGTTTGACAAGCGGGAGTCTTGTTAGGCAGAGAGACACAGAGTTATTATTTGCCTTGCAGTTAAGGATGGGGTCAACACAGGTTATCAAAACCCAGCAGAGGTTGTTGCACAGAAAAGGACAAAGCAGCACACCATGGTTTGTGAGAATGGACTCTAATGGAGGAATCTGAAATGTGGTTGATATGGGGAATTGTGTATTGAGAGAGCGTCAGAGTGTCAGTTACAGTAGATTATGAGGTCGGCTCTGGTCAGTGGCTGCAGGGGCTTTATTTGCACACCATAGCTACAAGCATTTATATAAATAGCAACTAGATAAAATCCCTCTTTTGGATTCTCAGCTGTTTTTATTTTTGTAAACGTTCTCATCTGAGGTTCACATGAGTTAGTGAGCAACAAATTCCAACCATGGAAATGTTCACAACAATGGAGGCTTCTGTGTTATGACTTGGAAATGGTAGCCTGCTAATCAGCAAGTCCATGCAGGTGACTGCAGGTGCCAGGTAGCTGGCTCAGGTACACAATCCAAAAGCATTAACGAAAGAATCCTTGACTGTTACATTCTTGGCAGACTAAGACACATGCACAGATATTAACATTCCTTGGAAACATCAATGGGGACTGCACTTAGAGACAATTGTATAGTGTAACGTTTATTAGTCACAACTGAAAGTACTTTAAATTTCCTGCATTGTTTTTATTATTCTGTTCACACCTGGTGCAATCATATCTTTTTGGTGGAGTTGAGACCGTTGTTGCGGGTGGTTTCAAATCAAGTTGGTTATTAGAGGTGTCCAGCAAGGATCAATATTAGACTCCCTACTATTTACTGTATGCATGAATATTTCTTTTCAAACTGATCATTGCAGGGGCCCTTTTTATGCTGATGATACTATCTTGTATACCATCACGCCTTCTCCAGGATATATATATATATATATATATATATAATATTGTATATTATATTATATTCTCTTATGCTCTTATTAATTTCAAGCTTGTTCTTAACTCCAAAAAGACTAAATGCTTGCTTTTCACAAGAACACAGAACTTTCTCAGAGCTGGAATGCCGATACACCGCTTGATTTTGATGAACTGATAAAGGAAAGTGCTTCTTTCTTGGCTCTGATTCTGGTGCTTGAACTTGTTTTAAGCCCCGGGTGTTCTTGATTTTAATTCATTTGTCCACAGTGTTGTTTCACTTGGTTTGATTTCGTGTTTACATGAGACATCATGCGACATCATCATCTGACTGAGGAGGATGAAAAACCCGGATCTGATTGTTAATGCACTGACTTGGATTGCGTCAGTATTCTGGCTGCTGGATCAGTATGTTTCCTTCAGCACCTTTTTTGTGTTAACTGACTGCAATGTATCCACATGAGGTGCATAAAAAAATCTTATTATTATTATTTTTATTGATTTGTCAAAGGCTTTTGGCACAGTTGAACATGTCACCTTGGTGGATGGACTCTACAAAACTAGCTTACGTGGGCATGGTAGCAAACTGGTTTTCAAATTACTTGTCAGCTGGATCAAAATGTGTCCAGTTTGCTGGGTGTCCTTCTTCCCTCGTCCCCATATCAAAAGGCATGCCCCAGAGTTCCATCCTAGGACCACTGCTGCTCTCCATATGTTAAATCATCTTTGTGATAATTGATCAAAAGCTACGTTCCATTTTTCTGTACAGTTCTCTATCACTCATCCCCTTCAGTTGTACAACCCCTTGATTTCCTGCAATCTGCCTTAGATGTTGTTCAGTCTCATTTAACTCAACATATGATGATGCTAAACGCAGACAAATCCAAATTCATGCTATTTTCAAATGGCAGAGTTCACATCTAATCTTCCTAAGATCTCAACTGCTCAAGGGGTTGAAGTTGAAATAGTTACAACATGTAAGTGTTTAGGTCTTACAATCAGAATTTGTCTTTCAAATCACACAGAAAACCTTATTTCCAAGCTCAAAACTTTTTCTTTTCTCTTTCTTTTTTGTAAAACTGTTGTTGGTAAACACAGTCTTTTTGCAGATGATTGCATTCAGTTTTTATTTATGTTGCACACAGCGTCCTAACTGTTTTGGAATCGAGGTTGTAAATATAAATCTGTCCTTGGGCTGGTTCCTTCTTATCTGTGTAAATAAATGTGTAAAACCCAAAATCAATATGGCGCTCTCACAATGTTGGTCCCCAGAGTTAGGACAGAATGAAGCAAAAAATCTTTTCCATGCCCTGCTCCTTCCTGGAATAATGGAAGAAGGAGCTCAGAGCTGATTACTGTGAAGGAATTAAAGTCAATTTTAAAGGTTTGAGAAAACACTTCTCTTGGCCTACGTGATTGCTCCTAAATTTGCCTGGAATTGTTTCAGACAAGAAGCATCATCATTTTTTTGTCCTTCACCTTGGCTTGTTTTGTGTATTACTTGGATATTGTGCTCACTCGTTTGTAGTTTGTGACAGTTGTATTTATGTGTTACACCGTTTTGTGAGTCCTTTGCCTCTTCTGCACATCAGGCCTTCTCCAGATCACCATCTGATTTTGATGACATCCAGACCTCTTAACAATTAGAAGGTTGTTCTAAATTCCCATAAAAACAACGTGTGCATTTCACAAGAGCACAAAGGTTTCATGCCTCTTCTGCCATGGAAATCTATTAGATACTGAACAGCATTATAGGAATATGATTATGTACCAGGATGTCCTACAAAAACTCCCACTGAACACCTCACTAAAAACCTGATCATTCAAATTGAATTTTTATACAGATAGTGAAGCTTTTGTCTCCTTTCACAACAAAACATTACACAATCCACTGTCCTGTCTACACTGGATTATGGTGATATTCTGTATTCTGCTGCCACGACCCTTTAACCAGCCATTTACTACAGCGCTGCTCAGTTCATTACTTGAGTCAGCTATCATTATCACCACTGTGAGTTATACGAAAAGGGTCTGGCATCAGCATGCCCGTGTCTTTATTTATAGGACCGCGCTATCTACTGCAGGTTGTTGAGATACTTAACATCCTCAGTTGAGTTCAAAGTGAAAAACCAGGACACGAGATCACAATGCAGTGACACTCCGTCCTCTGATCGACAGCATTTGTGACTCTTTTAATGAGGGCATGTGTGAGTTTGATGACAGCTTTGTATGACTGAGTTATCTTGTTGTAATATTGTATGCATATAAGTTGTATAAGAGGTGTGTTCACTTGTAGCTCAGTATTATTCTCTGTTTTTTAACGAACAGCATATGTTGTCATCCTTTGTATGTGTGGTCTTTGTTAGCATACTGGATGTACATCTATATAACTGAATTAAAAGACCCCGTATTTTGCTGCCAACAAAGCCGGTGGTCTAATCGCTCTTTGCCGTGGAATAAAAGGTCTCATTGGCCTTTTACCTCATCGTCCCTCTGTGTCTCGGTGCGCCTGCCTTTCTCTCCACTGTCTATCCGAAGCTGCCTCTAATCAGCGGGCCTTGAGCTCTCGGAAAGGTCACTCTGTCCCTTTTGATGGTGTTTTGATTCATCCCTTCCTCTTTTCTCCCCTTTCACCCCCTTTCTCTCACAGGGAAGCTGGAGAGTCACTACCATCAGGGTGCCAAGAAGGGGCTGGTCCCATCAGCTGCAGAGTGACTGCGAGGAGAATCTGAGGAGGAAAAAACAGCCTGATCTCACACGAGCATGGAAAATTATGTTTTCTAAAAAAATGGCCACACTCTTCTCTGGATTGGCTCGACATTTTATCGGCAGTTGTCAGTGCTGACACATTATCATTTCCAGCTCTGAGTGTTTAATCGCTTGCAGTTTGCGGTTTACGTGAGCAATATTGCTTAAAATAATGCAGTACATAGATTTTTCATCATTTAGACAAAATTCTATATTCTGTTTTGTCTGTATTTGATTGTTTGCAGAAATAAAATGATCCTGAGGTTTCATTTTGTGCGTCTCTCATTCCAATTAAAATTTGTCAATATGAGAAAAGCTTGTAAAACCCAGTGTAAGATGTAAATAAACAGAATGCAGTCACTTGCAGACGAGCCCATGCAGAAACATCCTTTATACCATCATGTGTTCACAAAGTGGTGAACCTCGCTCCATCCTCGCTGTGAACGACTGAGCCTTTCCAGGATGCTCCTTTCATACCCAATCATGATGCTATCACCTGTTATCAACCTGTTTACCTGTGGAATGACCCAAAAAGGTGTTTTTGGAGCGTTCCACTACTTTTTGTTGCTCCTGTCCCAACTTGTTTGAAACGTGTTGCTGCATCAAATTCAGACTTAGCAGATATTTACAAAAACCAATTAAGCTAATGTGGTCAAACATTAAATGTATTGTGTTATATATATAATTTTTCATAGCAACCATCACCCACTAGACATTAAATAGAAATTACTTAATTTTGTTTTAATTTAGCCCTCAGAACAACAGAACAAACATATTTCGCTGCCCCTGTCTCCTCCTCATCAGAGGCAGGCCTGTCCTTGCCCTTCTCACATCTAAGACCACATTTAGACCAACAGCGGCGCTGCATTAAAAACACAGCCTTCTCATTAATTTCAATGAGAGCATTGCATAGGCACAGCAGGGGCGGGGGTGACGCAGAGCGCTTTAGTTAAAAAAATGCATGGTCGTCAAGCAAAGAGCTGATCCTGGCTCATCAGTGTAATCCAGCGTCACCCGGCAACACACTGTTTAGACTAATCAAATACATGCATGTGCACATTCCATACCTCGTAGGGTCTAAACTTTAGCATTGTGCTAATTCTGTTGTTTACCTCACAAGCACTGAGTGGGAAGAGAGAATTATTGCTGCCATGAGAACTTTTCAGAGTTGTAAAATCCTGCCTCAAAGGAGTATAAGCCACCCTCAGACTCACGGATTTATTATTCGCCTTAGACTTCTTGGATGGCAGTTCATCTGCTCCCCTCTACCTGTAGCATCACGCTCAGAACACCCTCAGGTTTTTTTTTTTTTTTTGGATGCAGCACAGGTTATCTGACCTGTGTCTGTGCTCCATGCTCACCACCACAACAGTTTTAAACAGGTCTGACATTGCATGGTTTCTTCTAAGAATTTCAAATCTGCTTAATAAACCGCCATAGCTTTTCTTTTACTGACACAAAAACTTTCCTCTTCAAAATGCCTGTTTTCTTCTGTTCCCCTCTAACATCTGATGTCTTTACCTCCAATGTGTGCATGCACCGGCTCTTCCCTCATCCAGTTTGTGCTTGCGTTCTGTCCTTTGTATCTCTGCAGAGCAGGAATGGCAGACTCCGACACTGACAATACAAACTATTTTATAGCGAGGTAACTAACGAGTGTAAAAACATTGAACGGCGATAGTAAAATAAATGCTGCCATTAACAGTGTCAAAAATTTAGATGGATTTTGATAAATGAGCCTCACTCGTGTTGTGGGTGGCCAATGAAAAGTCCTCATTTCTCCATAGATATTGCTAGTGGCAACTTTCTGCCCCGTTAGCTATTAATTCCACTCTTGTTAATCACAGAGATGCTTTAACATGATGGTACATCATCAGTGCTGCATTAACTGAAGTTACCCTATTAAGATAAGAAATCCTACTGGATTACTCCAGATTTTTCGCAGTATTGACTGTGCTGAATGATTTTTTAGTGCTTTTTGAAAATCAGGCTTTTACAGATCTGCGCTCACAAACCGAGGTCTTTTACTCTGTATTTTACTCATGAAGAATGGTTTGGTATGACTCAAAAGGCTTGGGTTAAGCCTGCTTTTTAAAAGGGTTATCAGATTCCTGGCAGACTCCTTCACCACGCCAGCGTCTTCTCTTCCTTTAAAAACCAACAAAGATGCCAAATCTTCAGTAAGACTTCAATCTCTTCGGGAGCCCAACGTGCACAGACTCCTTCCTCTCAAATCATTTATTTGTGCTTCTTAAAGGTCTTCTGTGCCCAAATTCAACTAAACACCAGGTTTTTGACACCGTTATTATGAAGTCTTTCCCCAGATTCGAGTGCTGCTGTGACAGGCTCTGATTGATAATCTGCCAGTGCAATGTCATTTCGTGCTCCGGCGTTCTACCTGGTCCTGCATTGCTGTGTGTTTATTTCCTTCCAAATGTGTTGAGTGGCTCTTTGACTAAGCTGCTTCTTGCCTGAGGGCGTATTTCACCACGGTTTGAAAGGCATAGCATGAATCACCAGCACACACACCCATCCCGAGTTGTTATGTTTTTGCCTGTGCCTGGCATTGTAATTCACTGTTGATTAGCTTAGATTTACTCTTGTTTGAGTTGCAGATTAGCTACAACTCTCCGCTCCGCTCCATTCAGCATGAGAACGCATAATTGCACCAGCCCTCCCGGTAATCTCCCACCCAGAGAATGTAAGAGGTCTCTTTTGTAAAGTTTCACCATAGAAGGTGGGCTTTTTTTCAGAGAGGCTGCTTAAGAATTTACTAAATTCAGCCCCCAGTGAATCAACAGTGACAGCCACTTGCCCTGTGGGTGGCCTTCTCCTCTGTCTTCCAGATCAGGGGCATTTCTCTGGGTGAGAACAGACGAGCAAGTTCACATAAACAAGGCTCTGTGTTGTAATGCTGAACAGTTGAGCACATGCAGTTTTTAAGCTTCTTTAGATAAAACCATAAGATCATGTGCTGTTGGTTTTTCATGCACAAAAGATGTGATGTACTTGTGCGGAAGAAGTGTTCAAGGTGAGCCGTTTGAATACTGAAGCAGCCATGCTGTCTGAGCTCCAGTGAGCTGTAACAGATGAAAAGCAGCAAATCCATCTGTTTTTAAAGGAATTTTGGGAAATATGCCAAAGAGTTGGATGACAAGACAGATATCATTGTTAAATGTGAAGCGACAGATAGAAGGCAGTTAGCTTAGCTTAGCACAAAGACTGGAGACAGGGGTAAAAAACTAGCCTGCCTCTGTAGGGTAACAACCTGCCAGCACACATACAGCCCACTAATTAATGCCTTTTATCTCTAATTTGTACAAAACAACAAGTGTAAAAAGACAATTTGCTGTTTTGCAGGGAATTCTGTGCCAGACTGTTCTTTGTTTAGGCACAGTAACTTCCTGAAGTCTCTGCTGGTTGTCTTGCATTTGTTCAGAGCCACAGCTGCATGTAACTCTGTAAAACTACAAATATCATTAAACTAACAGATTAACAAGATATAACATGCTGAGTTGGAGAGGTGCTGGTAACCAGACGGTGTTACCTTTGGACAGAGCAGGTCTACCTGTATAAACCTGTTTCCTGTCTTTGTGCTGTGCTAAGCTAACTAGCTGCTGGTTAAAGCTTCAAATCAGAGTGGAAGAAGCAATGCGACAGGCAGGGTGTCATCCAGTTTTGAGCACCACAGCTCAAATTCCTGTCCCCATCCAACTTTCATCCAGTTAGCTATGGTTTTAAATTAAATTAGACATAAAAAGGTGGTGTATTTATTCATCATTTGGGCAGAAAAAGAGGACCAGCTGAACTTCCTGATTGAAACTAAATGCAATTGATTCCAGTCCAGCAGTATGCCCTCCTCACCATTAAGCCAAGTTTCCAGTTGTAGAAGCAGCAGGACCTTTGTGTGCTTGCTGAGAGACTGATTGGACTGAGGGCGCAGGGTCCCATCCCCCCCATCCCCACAGGCCTGGAAGAGGAATTAGGCCTTGGAGCACTTTAGAAGAGGTGGCGGCAGGCTGGGGAACAATACAACCTGGGAGCAGCTTGTGGCTCATCCATCTCATAATGTGTCACAGAGCACTGCCTGCCAAGCCAGGGTGGCTGTACAAAGGAAATATTTAGAGAGGGATGGTGTCAATAGTGGCTCATTGAAGACAGCAGGATTCACTGCATTGAAATGATCACAGTTTTCCCTCATTCCCACAACATCTCAGGACTACAGACAGTCACAGTTTTCACCAGGCCAGCAGAAAGCACACTGTACAACTGTACACCAGTGAAAGGAATAGCTGTCGGAAACGTGGTTATTCGCTTGCGAACTGAGAGTTAGATGACAGGATTGATACGACTCTCATATCTGTGAGGTATATATGGAACTGGAACCAGCAGACAGTTAGCTTAGCCTAACTTAACATAGCACAAAGACAACAGCAAACTTGACCATGTAGTTTTTACACTTTGCATGTTGGACAGGTCAAAGAAACAATGTTAATTTGTGTGTTGATTAGTGTGCTTTGAATTTGGTGATAGGCAGTTGATGATTTGTTCATTTTTAACAGGGGAAAGGCCCACTTGCAGGGTAACCTGAGGTTTCCGTCTGCACATATCTGTGACGTTTTGTATATGGCGTGTATTTACTCGAACGTTTTGCCTGCCTGCTCAGATTGTGTTTATTTGGTTGTTTTCCCTTGGTTTTTGTGCTTCTGCCATGGGTTAGTAGGCTTTGTAGTTAAATTGTTTCTTTTCTCTGTCTGTTTTAATTGTGTTTAATTTTGATGTACGATCTGAAATCTGCACAGGGCGTTTTATTTTGAAAATCTACTGGATTCTCTACATCATTCCTGTTTCTGACCTCCTGTCTGGCTCGATGCATCGTCCGTCAAAAATAAGCGCATATTCTCTGTGAAGCAGAGCGCAGATATGCTTCTGGGTCGCTTCTGACACGGAGACATTGTGCACCTGGTGGAAATGCACTCATTGAATGGAACGTCGTGCGCTAGGTGGAATTTAGGGGTTAGGGTTGGAGTAATCCACATGGGTGTGGGGGTTTGTTTTTAGAAGCATAGATGCAACTGAATGATCATAGAAATATTATAAGAATATTATAGGAATACTACAGGCAGCAGTGTGTCTCTATGATCCTCTTGATCTTGTTTCGCTGTGACTACATGTTGCTACTTGTCACTTTGATCGTGAAGGTGACACAAATCTATCGAGTATATAGGCCACAATATAGTACAGAATTGCGTATTTACCATAATGGTTTAGAGAATATTATAGATCCAAGACTGACAAAAGGGCAGGACAGAGAGAAAACTCTCTCTGCTACCAGGAGAGGGAGAGGGAGGACGACGGGATAACAACAGGTCAGGCATCCCTACTCAAATCGCCTACTGGGCTAGCGAGATTTTATTACATTAGGACAGAGCCAGAATAGCTGTCTCCATCTGTGCTAAGCTAACTGGCTACTGGATATACATATATATCATATTATATATCAAAGTAAACATCCAGACACAAGAATGGTGTCAATCTTCTCATCTGACTCACAGTCCTTGGAGGTGTGTTTCATAAAACGCATTTCCTGATCACACCTACGACTGCCTGATGGGACACCTTAATGCAGGAACTCAGCTTTTTAGAGCCGAGCAGAATTCCCCCCACGCCTGCCTCCAGAGTGTGTCATGGCTCGTCGGCTTTGGTTAGTCCAGAGGTACGAGGTGGGCCCCATCTGAGGAGGGGAAGCAAATGAACTTTGGACAGCTTTCATCCCCCAAGGCAAGTGAGTAAAATGCAGTCAGAGATCTAAGACATGGATCCCTCTAAGTGTTTTCTCTTTATGAGGGCCTACGACCTGTTTGCCCTTGAAATGTTTGCAACAGTAAATATTAATATCTGTTCTATAAAATATCTTTCCCACCAAGGATTATGATCAAAGGAAATCTGTGTTGTGCAATTATCGATAAATCTGCACAGTAGCGAGACCAAACTGACTTTACAAAGG
Source organism: Chelmon rostratus (assembly GCF_017976325.1). Classification (NCBI taxonomy): domain Eukaryota; kingdom Metazoa; phylum Chordata; class Actinopteri; order Chaetodontiformes; family Chaetodontidae; genus Chelmon; species Chelmon rostratus. The sequence continues at coordinate 28,198,313 of NC_055658.1, read as the reverse complement.
GCTTCTGGCTTGACAAGAAACTGATTCAGAGTCCTCAATAGAAGAGCAGATGCATAAATTCAATTAAACATGGATTTCCCATCACAAATGGCTTTCACTCGCTGCCATTTCTAAAGATCCACTGATAAGTGGTCAATTTACTCCGTGACCTTTTCACCTCGCTGAATGCGACGGCACCTGCAACGACACAAACGTGGACGGTGATTTTGAAGATTTAAAAATTTAAAACCACTTTCCCAAAGAGAACACCACAGAAACGGAAAGCGACTACTGCGTGTTCATGTTAGGCTGGAATGACAGTCCACAGAAAGCCCCCCACCAGGGCGTCTTCGCAGCTTCTCAGAGCTTTTTAACACACATGACGCCACACAGAAGACAGTTCTGATGATAGTCTGTCTTCGAGGCCTCTGCTGTCATGAGGGTAAATCTCTGAACACAGTGATTTGTCAAGCTTTAGTCTCTTGAATATGTAAAATAGTCCCTTCCAGGCTTCTGTTTTCTTCGGAGCAGGCACTGTAACAGATACATAACATGATTACTCTGGATTAACTATTAGCATATTGCTATATGATAGACAATACATACAAACCCATTTTTTGCCACAGGCTTACAAAATGTGTTCTTATTCTCGTGACTGTTAAAATGTAATGATGTGACAGATGTGCAGACATTTGACAAGACTGTTGACATTTGAGAGGCAACGAAAGAAAAAAAAACGTAACAATCCCCATACTGATCTGAAATCCTTCTTTCGAGGTCAGCTCCATTCAAAGACATGTTTTGTAAATGCCTCATGACTGCTATGATTTCTGTTTGACTAATTGGGTCAAGACATCAGTTCGTCCCAAATGAAATGTTTTGTACAAATTTAGAGCGCAGAGTAAAAAAAAAAAAAAAGTCATTACTTTTATTTTTGAGCTCCTTTTTGTCCGAGGAGCAACAAGGTTGATGTGTTAAAAAGACAAATGAATGCATTTTTTCTACTTCCTTTTGTTTTTGCCTTTTCATGCATTATTCAAGTCACATGTTTGGCTCGAGAGTGCACCAGGAACCAGATCTGCTTATTGACATCGCTGTTCATTGTTGATTAATTCTTGGCTCTCGGCCAATCTGATGGTCAAGAAAAATATTCTCTGCTCAGTTTAATGCATTTGGTCTGCATGAGTCCCATCCGTTCGACACTAAATGGTGTTTGCATGGCGAAAACCAGGTGATCAAACCACACTGTGAATAAAAGGCATCCAAATCCTCTTCCTGGCTGTCTCTGTATCCTATAACAAGACTACAGCTGAGTCCAAAATCACTCCCTCATTCACTGGAGCGTTTCCCTGTGGGATTTATACAGAACATTCATTGCAATTCACTGAATAATTGTCGAGATATTTCAATCAAAACCACAAATGTCATCATCATGGTGGCACTCGAGGATGAATCAGTGGATCAGCAGTTACTCGGATTGACCCTCTGGGGACCATGCATATCTGTACAGAAGTTTCTGTTAATCTAACCAACAGTGAGACATTTCAGTCTGAACCACAGTGGTGGACCGATCGACAGACTGACCCACTGCCGTCCTTAAAGACATGCCGCTGGTGTAGCTACAAATGGGAAAACACAAGTGTTATGAGTGGATGTAATGCAGAAGCAAAAATCTCACCTCTGCAGTGATTCACTCAGCTTTGTGTCGTATCGATCTGCAGACTGGAAAAGAATTGGGTCATAGTAGAAACTATTTGCTGAATCGCTGATCTATTCATAATGCTACAATGCCGTATCCTATTAAGCTGTTTGTCCTTGTGTTCGTAATTATGTTGTTTGGTATCACTTTATTCTGCTGTCATTCATGAATGTGCTCCATTGCTGTCGGTTGACACGGATCTTTCATTTCAAACGCGCTAAAGACAAAAGTCTCTTTTAAATGGGTTTCAAGCCTTTACAGTTTCTTTTATGGAGTAATGGAAAGATGATCACACGAATCGAGCCAGCCCCTCTGTGATTCCACATGGCTGGCTGATTAGCCCTTTCTCACTGATGGAAAACACATGGCGTCCTCGCAGCTCGTTCATTTCAGGGTTTAGCCGGTGCTGCCACGCTCGGCGGCGAGAGCACTTGGTTTTCGAGCCTCAGCCTTGAAGGGCAGTCATCATCAGAAATCTGTCCCCTCCGGTCCCCACTTGCCCCTGACTGTTATTTAGCTTTCCAATGGAGGCTGGCTGCTCCCAGGGGAAGGCATGAGTGTGCCTGCCAGCAGGAATGCATTGGAGGCAACAGAGGAAGATGGAGGATGGATGGAGGATGGTGAGTAGCTGCTGCTGCTTTTCCCTCTGTGTGAAAATGAGTCCATTAATTCAGCCCCCTCCCATGCCTCTCCCCCAGCCCTCCCTGCGCCTGTTGTCTCTGTTTGTTAGCGAGATGATTCCTTCTGTCATGTCAAAGGCAACATTATCATATTCTTGTTGCCTGGGAAACCAGCGCCGAGAGAGACAACGACTTAAAGCCTTCACGGTGTTTGAAGCTGGTAAACATGAAAGGTTATCCGTGGTGCTGCGAGAGCTGGAATCCTAACGTATCTTAAAGGGTCTTATTGTTGCAATCTTCCCTTTTTTTCCGGCTCACTGAGAGATTCCCTCTTGGTTGTTTGTTAATAGATTCACTTCAGTTAAATTGGAACATGGCTTAGATTGTCACAACGGTAACATGTCCAATTTGCACTGAAGCGTCAAGATCAAGTTCTGACCTCCATATTGTTTTCTTTTCTTTAATCAAGAGCATTAAAAGATTTGAAATCGCTGGCATTCAACATGACGCACATTTGACACGGTTGGAAGAAAGTGAACCAGCAATTATTTACAGATGATATCAAGCCTTAAAAAGAATGTTTCCTTTCGTTTGTTCAAGATTACGCTCACTCTCTAAACCAAATGCAGTTACAGTATGTGACAAATTAAGCTTCATGAAGTGTTTATAATAGGCCGCTTCAGTGATATCGCTTCTAATAACACGCCATTTATATGGGGGTTTAAGATGTAAATACTAGCTTTTAACAGCATTCAAAAAATCATCTAGAACATATATAAAAGCCACTGATGTGAACAACGTTTGGGTTGCCAAGTTGTTTTTATGCTCCACCAGCATGACACTCAGTCATCAGGAAGATGCTCCAATGGATTGTTCACCAGCTTTTCTCTGGAAAAACTAGACAAAGATCCACCCACCAGTAACTGAACTATATTTACAACTGCAGACTTGGATTGTTGTAAAAAAAAAACAATTATTAAAGACTTATTTCTGTTTATATCTTCAGGTCAGGTGGTTTATTTCAAAGTGAGGAACCATGAACATCAATTATTGGACTACCAACATTTATAAATGCATTATTATCAAATAAACACCAGTAGTTTTCACACAGCAACCCAAAAGTTGTTCTGAATCAGTCTTATGACTGCTCTATAAAGCAGGTAAATGCTTATTAACCATCAACAATGCTATTTGCTGCAACTTATGAACTGATTATAAAGGGTACCTTGTTAGAAAGGGGTGCTTTTGTTATCATTCCTAGAACAAGGACAATATAGAATCAGTGCTTCAGTAATGCAGCCTGATGATAAGTCAGGTCGATGCTTTTCCGGCTGACAATAACACTTCCAGTTTGACTTCCCAGGCAGTCATTATCAACTACACAGCATCATGTGTGCTTTTCTACACCTTCACAGTTATGTAACCTAATTATAATCTAAAGATGGTCTAGCGGGTATTACTTGATTTCTTCCTAGTGTTTGAAACATCCATAATTCAGTATGCCATAGCAGTAGACAGCGTATATCACAGTTGGTGCTAAATGAAGAGTCAATGAGTCGTTACTGAATGAACTGTAAGTTAAGTGACAAAAATGTTGTTTATCGACTTATCGTTTAAATGATTTAGCAGCTGAAATCATTCACTGATTCCTCTTTGTCAAATGTGATGATTTTCAGGGTTTCTTTCTGTTTTTGTAATCATTGTAAATGTAATGTTTTGGACCAATGGTGGTATTTGGACATTGTGATGGACATTTCGCACTATTTTTGGATATTATTGAAGCAATTCATTGATTGATTGAAAACCAGTCTGATTAATTGATAAGTAAAATAGTTTTCTGTTGCAACCATAGTCACAGTTTATATAATATTTGTTTTTTGTTTTTTTTGCAACCTTTTTTTTTTTTTTACAATCAACAATTAATTATTTGCTGCTTTGGAGGCAAATTCCAGTAATTTTGGTATCAATTGGACTACTTTTAGGCCAAACAATACATAAATTAAATAAGGGATTTTCCTCCCTGGAATTTTATTTCTGGCAGTGTGTCTAGAAACAGAAAGAAACTTATTTTTGGTGTTCAGGGTTTGGAGGAGACTGAAATCCTGGCTCCGGCCCTGCCTCTGACCACCAGCTCCCTGCCTCTGTAACTCAACACATTGGATGGCAGTTGGGCTCGCTGCTGGGTTTTTCCTCTTTGACAACAAACAAACGAGTCAAATCACAGTCCATTCAGTGTTGTTAATCCAGTTCCGTATCTTTAGCCCGGGTGCCGTGGACTGTGACAGTTCAATCCGACTGGAACGCCTCATCCTGGATTTCCTACCCGCTCCCGCTGCCGCTGGTTGGCTACATTGTATCAGTTCCCACACGAAGAACCACCACGGCGCTCATCCAGAAACGGCGAATACGGAGGAATTAACCTGGATGGGAAGCTCTTCACTGTGGGATTAATTGCCATAAGGTCGCGGAAGAGGACCGGACTTGTGTCGGGCTTGAGACCGCACCGATAGAATGCCCTCCGCACTCGGTTGTTTTCGATGTGGACGGTATCTCGAAGTGTGATGGCAGAAGTCCAGTGAATCGCTGGCCTCCCCTCCTCTCTTGTGTTGGATGTCTTGGGGAGTGCGCTGCCACTGCTTTCTGGTACTTCAGATTTTTTTTAGAGGTTTTACTGTAATTCAAGCCAATTCCTCTGATTTGTTCTTTTTATGGAGTGCACACCACCATGGACATACCAGGGTTTGGAATAGGAGTGGCTAGCTAAGTCGGTAAGTTAGTACATTTTTGCCTTTTTTTTCCTCTCATTGTTGATAGTGCTACGACTCGTTAGCCATTTAACGTTAGCCTTTCGTGCAAGGCAAGCTGGCTAGCTGTACACCATATAAGTAGCCAACACAGCATGCAGCAGCAAGCAAGCTAGCCAAGCCTGACTGCACTCTGAGCTCATTGTTTCACTCTGCCAGCTAGCGTACTAGTCAGATTAGCTCATTACCCCGAGCTAAGTTAGCTCTGTTAGCTTCTTGAACTTCAACTAACGTGTAAACCCGTGAAAACGGTTAACTTAACATGCAACGCAGTCGCCAACTAAAGCCGTTTAACTTGAGTACAAGGGTAGCAACGGACAGCTATCACCTCGAGGAGGAGAGTAAAATTTATTAATGGTACAAAAACACACTTTTTGCTCAAATAAATGTCACTTAAAGTGAAATTTAAGGCAGCAAAACGTTACGAGGAAACGTGAGTTTGACAGAGTTAAAGCTGCGGATTCCACCAGTGTGACCGTTGGGGTTACAGTGTTTCCCAACCGGGGTACCGGGGACCCCAGAGCGCCCGTCCGAGGGTTTTTAGTGATCTCTAGAAAAACTGAAACCGGAACGTTTTTCATGAACGTGTCGCTCTCGAGGATTCAGCACAAAGTGAGAATGTTTGTGACTATTTGAACCCTACGTTTCACTTCCGCTGCCAGTGTAACAACAATGGGAGCCGTGCTCTAACAAGTTCTATCTAGAACATCCTTCTCCAGTGCTCCTCAAGGAGACAAGATCTCATGAAATGGTGGTTTGTGGTCTAATAAGCCTCGAGTTAGAGCTTTCTGACGTGAAAAAATGTGGGACTCTTCTCTCCAGATTCTTTTCCTTGGCTGGTGTTGTGGGGGCTGTCCCATCTGAAATGAGTCATTCAATTAAAGCACAAAACATTTTTTACGAGACCACTGTGGGCTCAGCCTGTGCTCTACCCTGTGGTCTGTGCTGCTCCAGAGAGTATGGCAGTGCCACATTAGAGACTGGCCAAGGAGTCTGCAGCACAACACCCAGCTTTTGATAAAATAGCTCCAAATTGCAGAATTTCATAATAAAAAGTTTGCACACAAGGTTTCCTTTCAACAGCAATATTCGTCTGAGTTTCAGTTTGCCATATTCGCATAGGCAAAAAGATGGTTTGTGGCAACAAAAGTAGGAGATTAGGTTTTAATCGCCATTGTGCAGGCAAGCTTTTAAGATGAAGTTGCCATAGGTTTTGCACGGCCTTGCTCATTGTTCCCAATGCACTGCTGCTAACAGTTAAACACACGATTGGTTGTTCACGTGCTATTTGTGTTTCTGTTTCTCCTTGTGCCGCTCGTAAGTGCTTACAATGTAACTGTGACGATCCTCCATCTGGCGTGACTAAATGAACGGACATCGAGTCTCCGCGAGTGTTTAGCATTACCTCATAGGGATATATTTGAGAGAGGGTCAATGGTGTCTATGAAAAGGCCGAATTCAGTTTTACTAAGACAGATGAATCGGCCAGGCTTGTACATCTGTTGGCAGCTTATTGCAAATTTATCAGTTTTGGAATATACGTCGACTGATAAGTACCAAGAAATTGCAGTGCAGAAATGTCAAGCTAGTTTTGATATAATCCAAAAGCGGGGTCTCCTTTCCATAGTTTTTCCGCCACAGACCCATGACAGGTTTATAGTGAATCAGACTTGCTTAATATGTGTCTTGATTACAGTAAAAAAAACAACAACTATGGGATCCATACCAAGTTTGTTTTTACAGCTATGTAAAAAAGATAGTATAATGATATATTGATCTTGGACTGTTCCGTTATTTCAATACAGTTTGGACTAAAGAGCACACTATCCACCCAAGCAATGACGAATGTCCAGTAATGGAGGTGAGAGCTGCCATAAGATGTGCAATGACATGCTGAAATGCGTCACCTGCTGTCAGTGCTATTTCTTCAGATAAACGCACCAATCACAGAGAGAAAGAAGGAATTTTGAATATTTGGCAGTAAAACGTTGTACTTGTTCCTAAAGAGCCTCAAGCGCTCCTGGCTAATGCTGCAGTTAATTTGAAATATCAGTTTGGCAGCTCCATTGTCGGGGTGTGGCAATAACTCTGAGCTGCTGACACTGATAAAGGGAAACCTAACATAAACGCAGGCGTAAGATATTACATGAAACCCTCCTACACACAATTGTAGTAATACGTCACGATGCTGTTAATCCACTTTGTTCCAGTGCATCATGCAATAAACATGGCTCATTTGCTCTAGGCACTCAACCGGTATTTTGGATGTTGGAAGTTCCTGGTGCTGCATCAAGTCAGCTAGCCGCTGACTTGTGGTTTTGTAGTACTTAACGCTTTGTCACAGAGGTCAGCAGGAAGCAGCAGTTGGTTTGTTTTGAAGTGTAGTCTCGCTGTGCTGTAGCAGCCGTTGAAACCAGAATGGGTGGTTGGTAATGATTTCAGGTGTCATACAGTTAGTGATGTGAACACAGTAGAATAAACTTCACTGTTTGGTGCATTTCACCCTTTCACTCAGCCGGCCACAAAAGGCTGCTTTAGTCCAGGGAGCAGTGAGAAGATCAACTTAACTCGAGGTACCGTAATTTGTCAGCTGTGCCTATAAATGATTCAAGCCTTTCACTTAGCCTGTAAGTGTTTGGTCAGTATTGATTCATTACTGCCTTTCATGTATTGATTTTATGCATTTTTAAGGGTGTTTTACGTTGAGACCTATTATTACTTATTCTTCTAATGTTCTTGCCAAACTGAAATAAATACAAGAGAAAGGAAGAGAATTTCCTTCCCAAAATTGAAATAATGTAGCTGATGAAATAATTATCTGAGCACCAGTGTTCCTGTTTGTACTCAATCGTTATTTGTTCTTTTCTGCCTTTTCTAACGAGGAAAATTCAGCACTAGCTCACTGCGAGGCAGAGAGCTGAGAGCTGTTACCGCTTCCTTTCCAGCTGACTACCTTTTCAAAGGCAGTTCCTCTCCGTCTGATTACCTTTTTTTAGTCATAATTTGTTCCAATCATTGTAAGGGTGTTAGGGGCCTTGTTGTAACACGTCAGGCACATTTTCTACAACCTGACAGAGCCATCAATTGCAGAGTGAGAGTAAAATTTAAGACTCTAAGCTCCACATAATAGCATGACGTTGTATAGTTGTCAGAGATGTGTAAATTTGTGCAACGCCCGGTCGACATGAGAGCGACGCCACTTGAAGAAATTGCCATTTCCTAATCCACCAGTTTAATTTTTGTGCTAATTGAGCTGCTGGGGTGTGACCCCGATTTCAGTGATTAATGTATGTGCTGACACTGTGGCTTTCAGCTTTCAGATATGTTGTGACCAGAAGGAAATACTGAATCTTAAGGATCTGCAAAAACCAGTGATACTTTATGTTTTTGTGTTTATTTTGTCCGTTTTTGCACCTTTTTAAAATCTGTTCCACGTCAGGCCATGTGTCAAAGAAACCGTGTGGAAGACGAGAATTTAACAGTGTTTGTTTAGAGGTCCGGGCCATCAGATTAGTCCAGGACAAGGGGATTATGTTGGCTTTGTAAGGCTCCCGTCATCTCATGGCTGCACACCAGCTGATTGCAAAGTAATAAAGCATTTAACCTGTATCCTTAAAGGCAGCTGCTAATTTGAAGGCTTTCGGGTACCTTGAAATCACTTGAATGACGTAATTTACTTCTAATGAATGCATATTCTTGGGTTAGGGTGAAAGAAATAGAACACATGCGAAATGAGAAGCGAATGCATTCATTAATTCTCTTTGTGCAGTGGGGAGTCCATATTAAGCCTCATCATGTAGTTAATGTCATTAGACAGGTTGAGATGAAATGGAGCACCTTTGTAGCTGAAAACATGCAGCGTTTCCTCAAGGTTGAGATTTATTTGAAGTGGTCCTCCCGAAGTGATGGGGGGTTGGGCTTGTTTGAGCGCTGGTGGGACGCTCCAACATCTTAAGAGAGCAGAAAAACAGCATTGCATACATGACCTTACCTCCAGATCGTAGCCAGTAATTGTAAATTCAAGTCAGCGCAGTTGCACACAGCAGACGTTTTATTTCCTAATCCACAGAATCAGCTGCAGGAAACAGGAAGACATTTAAAAGGAAGAATTAATGTTCGAGATTTCTCAGTCAAGTTGTTTGTCCTATATTCTGCTCTTAGCCCTCTAGATATCTATCAGTGCAGAGTAGAACAATTAGTGCATTCGTTTTTTGACTATTGAAATCAGTTTTTTTAAGTAAAAACTCCAAACATATTCGCATTAAAGCTTCTCAAATGTGAAAATGTGCTGCCTCTCCGTGTCTTAACATTATCGTAGATTAAATGTTTCTGGGTTTTGACTGTTGGCCACTTGATTGCATCACCTTGGGTCTCGGTAAATTGTGACGGCCATTTTAACCGGTGACTGATGTTATATAGGGCACATGATAAAATGAGGCAATAACCGGCAGATTAATTCGATTATGACAATGATTATTATTTACAGCCTTAATACAGAGTCCAGCTCAGTATTTTTTATTGTCCTACATCCTGCAGCTTCATATTGCACATGTGCCCTAAAGTAGGCTCACATTAAGATTTGTTAAGTGGTGTAGATACATATTTTAACAGTTTAATAGATCTGCATTAAAAAGCATACATCAAAGCTTTCTTGTAAGTGTTTTGTGTTGTGTTTTCTATCTTATCCATTAAGAATTGTCATCTAGAGCTGTTGTGAGTCAGAGGTCGGGACTGTATTTGAGTCGTCTGTTCATCTCCAACAGGAACAAAACGCTGAGGTTCAAAAGCAGCTCTCAGCAGTGCTTGAGAAGCATGGAAATAGTAGCAATGGAAACAACGCTTCTTAATGTTACTCCAAGCAGCTCACTTCATGCACAGACTTGCACTGCCTCTGTAAACATCATGAATTAAAACTGCTCATTGCTGTTTTATTTGCTTGTGAAAACGTCAAAGCACAGCGAGGTGTGTTCCTGACAGCTTGCGGTTCACTTGAAATGCAGCAGGTCGGAGTAAACAAAGAATCTGAAATGGATCTGCGTTTGTGTAGTCAATATTGATCCATCCAGTCATCCATCCTGTGGACCAGCCTGGGACACTTCAAATTCATCTGGGTTGGCCACCAAAATACATTTTATATATGTGAATTGTTGTCTTCTGTGAGAATATTATCTAAATGTTGACTAGATGTGACAGCAGTCATTTGAGTTGTAAAGTTGTATCAAAGAATATGCAACTCTGCTTTAGTTTTTATGGCACTGATTGGATTTCTCAGTCGTGAATTGCCAATTACAGCAGAAAAGAGCACACTTTGAATTCTTGATGCACAGTTGCTACTTTGCCAGAGACTTGTGATCCATCTTTTCCTGGGATGCGAGCCCAGGTTATACTCAGCTCTCCCCCACACACGCTATAAAGATATTGTCAGCTCTTGTGGCGCAGCACAGTCTCGAGTGCTACGAAAATGCTGTCTCATTTGCCTTTGCTTTGAAGCATCGTCCTCTGTGTTCTTAGAAAGAAAAGCCACAGAAATCGTGAGTCTGTTCAGGCCGGTTTTGATAGGTGGATTTTGGTGTTGTTGTAAGAACGAAGCCCCGTCAAACTGCATTATGTTCAACATGCTACTGCTTTCGGGACAGTCTTCATTCATCCACTCATAAGCAACATGACCTCGTTTATCGCTCTCGCCTCACTTGTTCCTGACGCTGGTGATCTTTTCACTGCAACTTGCACATGACAATTATCCACCTATAAATGGCTGGTTAATATACCAGTGTGGAGAAAACGGTGTGAGATTGCGATGCTTTGAAGCTGTTCTTCAATTTTTAAACCTAATTGGTTGACAGAAAACAAGCCCAATGTCCTCCCCGATGCTGTAAACTTGATTTTAGCTGTACGAATGCCACAGTGTTTACACAGAGATACATCTTTGAGTCGAGCTTAGTCTAGATCATGAAAGGTCTGTGAAGATGTGATGTGTGGGAATCCCTCAGAGCACATCAGTACTACAGCGTGATGGCAGTGAGTGGGTGGTTCTGTCCCCATTGCCCTAATCATACTGCGGAATCCACTGTCATCTGTAGAATCAAAGAGGAACAGTTGTCTCCCTGGGATGAAACATGCCTCACGCGTGATATTGACAAGGAAATGAGAGAACATCTGCAAATGACACAACTGCTGCAGTCAAAAGCTGGAACACATGATTAAGTGGAACTTCAATACAAATGTCAATACTTTCAGATTCCCCCCCCCCCCTGCACAGCTGTGTTAATGTTAGAAGAGTTCTTCTGTCCTGTTTCACATTGCTGCCTGAGCACATGTGGCAACAGATGTATTGAGATTTTACATCCGGTTTGGTTTAAAGCACATCCCCATCAAACCAGCATCGCTTTATAGACCACTGAAGTGTTGCCGTTCCAGGCTCACAGTGGTCATGTCCAGTCCCTTTTACTGAGCGTGGATAAAGAATTAACTGGCATCGAAGGCTTCAGTTGTTTGATTCTCCAGGACAGATGAGGACACAGTAAATATCACAGGACTAGTTTATTAGGCAATATGTGTTTTCAGCTGTTCAGTAATGGAAATGTTGCTAAAGAAAGGAGTGCTGTCTTTTGCTTTCTTTTTTCTACTTTGCATTTTATAGAGTGACTTCCATTATATCTGCCAATTTTGAGCAAAACAGTCCTTTTTGGCATGCAGTTACAGGCAATCATACTCGGGCCCTGAAGGTTTGACAGTAATTCTTGGCCCATTGCTGTCGCCAACCACACTTTGACCACTGTCAACCATTTTGTGTCGTCTGGTTGCTGTTTTTGGTAACCAACACACTGATTCCTCTGTCACTGGTAGAAAATCTTGCACATACAAGAGTGCTGCAGTTGTGTTATGTTGGAGATGGCAGTTTTTGTTGAAGTTTATGTGAAACAAAGAACCACATCATTGATAAACCCAGAACACAGTTGCTGAGTAAGAGAGTATAAAGCAAATCATTTGAATAAATCACCCCAAGCTGTGGGAAATTGGAACAGGCATTTTAAAAAAGAAAATTTCTGACTAAATAATTATCAGAGAAATAAACATAAAGGTCAGATTACTACAAAGCACTACAGAACGTACGGAATGGGCAGTGCGGTTTGAAATATTAATCGGCAAATCAGGACATCCTGGAAAACCTTAAATAGTTAACAACGTTGTAAAACTTAGACAAGTGCACTCAGTGGAGTGCAGATCTCCGCCAGGCCTACACTCAAGATGGTGGCGAAGATAACAGAAACAGGGATTTCTTCATCTCGTATCATGCCTAATTTTAGTGGACCATAACATATCGGGTCTGGAATGAATCTGCAGATGCTCCGGGTCAAGACCAAACTTTTCTACAGATGTCAGTTTTTGAGCCATAACAAAGGCTAAAATGTGGCCTGCAACAGCCGAGTTAGGCTTTGTTTTTAGCCTAGCTGATTGCTAATGCCCTTTGCAGTTGTGTGATGTATCTCTAAGTGAGGAGGGATCAGTCAATGTGGGTTTAGAACAGAGCAGTCAATAAAATATGTTTTCCAAAAATTGTGAATCACTGCAACCATGAGAAGTCCTTGAACATGCAGTCATTAATGTCCACAGAAATATTGGCATGATTGGTCCAGTTGTATTCGAGATTTGCTTTGAACGGATACACACACACACACACACATACGCAAACACACACAACCAAACACATGATCCCCTCCAGGTTTAGGCCTGCAAAGATAATGACACTTCTCACCCATTACAGAAGAAAAATGCTAACGGCGCTGGGCACATCACACCATGGAGCAGGCGGTGAACATTGTTTTCTTCTTGCTTCAGTGCCGTCACCATGATGTTTACTGCACACGATAAAACCGTTTGCAGAGTGGACATTCGTCTAAACACTGGAGAAGCAATCTCGTGGCTTTAACATAAGTGGATTGGACTGTCCTGACTGGTTTGTAAAAATATGGGTGGGTTCACTCAGCAGCTTAAGACAGATTTATGCCTCCGTGTTGAGATGTTGTGGTATCTACGTGCGGGGCAACAGACGCAACATGGGCTACATGGAGACCACAAGAATTGTAATTGAGCAGCTTGGTCTGCTTTCTGTTTGCTTCTACATTTTTCCACTACTGGTGACATTTGTTGATAGGGAAGACAACATGGATGCCCGATTATCCTCCTCTTCGGTGATGGTAGACGAATGTGTATTTCGTGATCTTGCAAAAGCAATTTCCACTGGAAGCCTTCTTCTAACTACAGTCAGCGCCATCCTGAACAAAGGGAATAAATGAAGGTAAACTCAATTACTTTGGGTGCATAATAAATGCACGACACAGCCCGATAATGTATGTACAACACATCCATCTAGTGTGGTAGCACAGCTATGACAATCAGCGGGTTAAATCCTACACCGAACCATAAATCAGTTTGCACGCTGTAGGCATCCACAGCAGGAGCAGCGAAACAACTCAACAGAGAATCATAAATTCAGCTTTAGTGTTATTAGTAGTAAAGTGAAATATTGGGATCCTCCAAGCTGCGAATATATCAGTCTAAATATGAAAATGTCGCATGGCACTGCTGAAAAAAGAGCACATCTGCCATTGTCTCGGTAGAAGGTGGATGGTTGTGTTAGTTTTTACTGTCACCGTACTGTAATCTAACAAAGAAAACAGATGAAGTGCTGACACAGAAGGGAGAATACGATGTCTGACCTGTTTGCTTTGCATTTTAATTTGGCAGGCCCTGTAAAACAAAATGGCGATGTTGGAGAAAAGGAAAGCAGACAGGCATGTAGAATCGGAGATAACTAAAGGACGGGAGTTTACATTATTTACCGTCTGAGGGGAAAGCAAGCAAACATGTGCTCTTTTAGTGGCTGACTAGCTAACTTGCACTTTTGCAGGTGGACGCACACGTAATCTTGTCATTTCCTTTTAATGGAGTCAGTCACAGTGGCGGCAAATATGTAAACAAGGCTGGCAGACGTCTGAATAAGGCAAGCATATTTAAACTAACAGTAGACCTACATTCAGCATTTCCATTTTGCAACATGGAGGCTGTGGTTGTTAACAGCGGCAGTGCCGTTCGGTGGTTTAAGACCATGTGAAACAGAATAAAGGGCTCAGTTTGTGCTGTGTCTAAAATTGTGAATGAGGGATAATAAGAGTTGAAAAGTGGGAGTAAACCTTAGTGAAAAGGTTTAGCAAACATCCAGCACCAACAAGCCATTATACTTTATTGGAGTCGGGAAAAAATATGATGCATCGTAACACACAGGTCGAGTTTTATCACCGTATACTGGGTAGAACTGAATGGGCTATTTTACTAACAGTGAAATGTAGCATGCAGCTCCTCCCCTGCCTTACTTGCAGTTTAGCGTTTCAGATGCTGGCAGTGATTGAGTGCGTAGCTAAGTGTCAGCACTCACTGTCAGATGTTACTGCTTACTTTTGCGTTTTTAGGAACTACAGTTCAGCTGCACTACGAAGCTGCGTGAGGCGGAAGGAAGGAGGCCTGTATAATGTGGTGTCATATACACAGAAAGCTACAGGAGACATATTTGATCATTATTTGATACCGCACTGTCAGAAACTTGCAGTATTCTGATCAATCCTGTATTGGATCTAAATCGGTGCTTGCTCCTGATACCCGTCAGTCTCTGAATGTGACACTTGTGCCTCTCAGGAGCAGATCGCCGCTGCATCGATTCTGGAAAGCTACCATGTGAGAGTGACAACGCTATTTGAAGCCCTGCTTGTTCACTTGGCCTCTGTTGAGCAGCTGCTGGAAGAGAGGCGGGCAGTTATTTGAGGTTAATGGTTGTCCGTGCCCTCTCTCTAGTTAGACATTCACATGGCAACACCTCAACTGTCCATGGAACAAACAGTAGTGCAGTTTATTAGTCACTCAGCAGTGGCCTGTTGTCCTCTCGTAGTTAGACTCCTGACTGCACAGGAGCAGTTAGACCGCTGTTCTCTGTGGTGCTTTTGTTGCTGTATTACGGACTTCTGCAGGTCAGTCACATGTAATATAGTCAGTTATAAGGAGGTTCAGAATGGGTTAGACCAGTCTGAAGTTATATGTAGATGTTATGAACTTGACTGAATGCTCTCTGTGCAGATGGGTATTTCAGATTTCAGAAAGAATTTGTTGGAATCCTGCCTGGCAGGCTCCCTGTGCAGGAATGCATGTAATAAACAATACACAAGACTGAAGCGAAAAATAGTGTCTTTATCTTATTCTATTACGCACACACAGACCCATAAAGAAGCTCACACAGCGGTGTGAGACAGGGGACTGTCTGCTGTTTGGCCTCAGGCCTTGTCCTTTCACAACTCTTCCTTCTCTCTCATTTGTCAGTCAGTATTTGAGTGGAAAAACAAGCTTATTTTGCTCAGCGTATTTATGTAACCCCTTTTCCGTTTACATGATGGATTGTTTCAGCATAGCATTGATTGATGGGGAAAATACTTTCTAACAAATGTTTACTTTTTAAATACTTTTATTTTTTTTAGATTTGCACTGTCTTCTCTCTCTTTAACCAAAGTTTCCACACGTAGCTTCCAGCTAAAAGAAAATGGACAAATGCTTGATTTATGTCAAGAATGAGGGGAAGAAATGGAGAGAAACATCAAGCCTGAAACAAAACGTATTATTTCTGAACATACGTGTACTCGCAAGCAAGCTGTGTTTTTTCGCTATGCTATTTTTAGCTGTGTCTTTAATTGTCTTTACATGGGAGTAAAGTTCAGGTGTTGAGGTGTAAATCAGCAGCAAATGGGACGTAGTTTTCCACCAAAAATCTTAACAGTGGGTGTGTGACACATGGCTGTGAAGTACTGCACTTTAAATTGCTTGTTGTGGCATTGCATTATACATCTTGAAGCTCATTTGTGGATTTTCTCTTTATTTCACATACATCTTGATTTAGCTTCTTCAGAAGAAGCTAAATCCAGATGTATGTTTCTGCTGAGAAATCATTGTGATGTTTCTACAGTAGCGTTTTCAGTTCCTGGAGTGGTTAGATATGACGCTACTATACTTACCTGACAATGCTAAACCTGTTTTATCACATATTAGCAGAAGACACAACAGCGTCCACAGTGATTAGCACACATCACCTGCCATTTACCACCTCCAGAAAATCTCATTTTTTAAAAGAGACTCGTCTCTCCTGCAGCTTCAAATGAGCCCAATTACCATATTTTGTTGCTAAAGTAACTATTTAATGAATTTAATTTGTTTTGCATGCGACTATGTTGCGCTTAACTTGCTGTTCATCTGCACATAATACAGTGGGTTGTTACCGACAGCTGGTGTAATGAGAACAAACAACAAATCAGATATTTATTGGACTGTTTGTAGCTGACAAGAGTAGCTGATTGAAAGCATCTCACTTAAAAGCAAGGCAATTGTTCCTGTAATAGTAAAACCATCATGCAGCCCCCCCATGACCTTGTCTATGTAGTCTGAGTAGCTCCCAGACAGCTGATAGATAGGGCCTGGTGTTGTTTTTCATTTTTCTACTCACAGTTTAGTATCATTTTCCGTTGGCAAGTTTAAGGACTTGCACAGATGTAATACCAAATCCAACTAATGAACAGTGAACAGAGCGCTGCTACCAAATCTACCAAGAAATGGCTCTTTGCAGGTATAATAATCCCAAAATTAGAAAATGTTACCTCAGTGTTATACAGTTGGCATGTCATTTACTGACATGGATGCAAATGTACAATTCTCTGAACTGCTGAGGTCAGATAGCATCAAGATGACAAAGTACATGAACATTCCTCAGGAGCTGAGTATGAAAAGCATCCCCCAACAGTAAATGTGCCATAATATTAGTGTTAAACAACACACTCCACCATATAGATGGATATAATGATATATTAATTTAGATTCATGACAGATTTCAACCTGAAGTCTTTCCACAGAGAGATCAAGTACTCACTCAACGAGCCCACTCTACAATTGCCCACAAACACGAACAAGTGCGCCACAGTAGATGCTGCTGTTACTATATCGACTTGCATTGAGACGGAGTGTCTCAATTATAGAAGGAAGTGAGCAGGGATAATGAGAAGTGTTTTGAGAATGCTAGTGACTGGCTTTTGTAATTCAGAAATCATGGCAGAGTGGAATGGCTGAGCATGTTAATGGGGCTGCTCTTGTTTCTCCTCTTTGAGCACAGGAAAAATCAATCCGGCACCTTGTCGGGGTTTTGAGATTCGGGTTTGCTTACACTCTGGCCACTGTGTGAGAGTTTTCATCCCCCGCATCGACTGTTGCCGCAGACAAGCCGCAATTTGTTTATTTATTTGTACTCATGGGTGTGTCAAATTCCCAGTTTAGACTGGTCACCACGACTTAGGCTTGACCAAATTATGAGGGTCCTTTCTACAAATATTGGGGAATGATGTTGAGACTGTGCTGACAAGGAATTACTCCTAAATGTGTGTGTGTGTGTGTGTGTACTTGATAGTTTGCATGAATAAAAGTCATTTAGTAATTTAGTGTGGCAAGCATTTCCACTGTCAAACGACATAATGCACTTCATTAAGCCTCGATTCATGTGAATGTTTGTTTACTTCCAACAATTCAACTGTGATATTCTGCTCAATTTGATTTCAGCTCACACAGAGATGTCAGCTGCTCAAACCTTGAGAGCAAGTCTTTGTTACCGCCGCCAAGGAGGTTATGTTTATGTTTGTTGGTGTGTCTGTCAGCAGGATTACAGAAAAAACTACTGGCCCAGTTTACATAAAGCTTGTTGGGAGGGTGTAGCCTGGGTTAAGTAAGAACCCATTAAATTTTGGAGTGGATCTGACTCATAGGGCAGATACAGTAGTTATACACCTTATACATCTTAAAATCCAGTGGGTGGTAGTTATATCTCTATCACAATCTACATTTATACGTAGCAGCAATCCTCTGGGATGGCCGACACGTAGTTGCTCAGGGACTTTAGTTTCATGGGAGAACTGGTACAACTATAACATCACTTTGTTCCTCAAACTAAGGTGTGGCTTTAGAAATGTAAACACACACAAATCATTCATCTAATTACACTCTTTCCTTACATCCGGCCGTGAACTGTCTGCAATAAACTCCACCAGAGACGTTTTGGAAAAATGTTTGAACAAGAGCTTGCACATTTGCATATCACAGAAGCAGGGAGTATTCGCCTCGGTGTGGGGGGTTTACGCTGTCCGGGGCCTTTCCAGTTCTTTCTTTGTATCTACTGATATGACTGTCAAAGTGAGTGTACGTTGTCTCGGTAGAAAGACCGCTGAGCGATCAAGATTACTGTTGGTTTGGAAGTAGTTTGTCTCACCCACAAAACATGTCGTTAATTCTTAGTTAGCCAACTAATCTGGATTGTCTCTGTAATATATATCGAACTGGTGCTTTTCTAGTGCTGAGTTGTCATCTCAAAAATATGTCTATAGCCCTCAGTTGAGTTTGTTGGCGGTTATCTCTATTTCCCCACGATTAGACATGTCACTTCAAGATGTCAGCTGGCTTCACCCCCCACTTTTTCCTCATTAATTCACTTATCTCTCTACATTTAAAGCTAAATCTGCCTATCAAGATTTGTTTTTAAAATATCTCTTCACACCTTGTGCCTGACTAAATTCCTCCATTGCTTTTGGCCCTGTTTACGTAGCAGTAGTTAAGTTTTTATAATGATCAGACATTGAACCATTTAGATAGTTGTTTGAGTGTAATCTGTACTCTACACAAGGTTAGATGAGTCTTTTTTTGATTTTGTCAATTTGCAATGCTTTCCTCTTCAGCTGCATCTGACATGAGAGCCTACTGGCTGTGTGAAGAAGTCGTATGAAACACAAACAATGCTGGTTATATAAACAATTTTGCACTGTTGTTGATTGATGTACTGATGTCGTGGCCCTAGTTCTTGTGTTAAAACTGAGTATTGTGTATTGAAACCAGCGGAGTGATTCAATTCTTTGATTCAGTTACACTATGATGATGCTCACGAGGACAAGTTTTATTAAATCAAATTTGAGACTGTTTATTATTTATCCTAGACGGCACTGTGGCTGCACTATAATTTTTATTCTGCTGCGACTTCATCTTATTGTGAAGCCTCCATGCTGGCGACAGCCCAATTAAGCAATCGGGTTGTCCATCCGGCAGTACATATGTCCATCTGTCTGACTCACTTGAACGTGATGTCTCAGAGATGCCTTCATGGAATTACTTCAGATTTGACATGTATGTCCAGTTGGACTTAAACATGAACTGATCAGAATTTGGTGGTCAAATTAAAATCAAAGTGTCAAAAACACTTTTCTGGCCATGATTCAACACCATAGCTGTGAAATGTGGTCAGATGCTGAATTGGTGACACTAATCTTTGGTGTCCACCTTGAAACTGTATTGATTGTATTGATCTTCTGTGTTGTCACGTGTGTGTGAAGCATCCAAGTTTTACAATTTGTAGCTTCTTTGCAGCAGCATCCATATTTGAAGTATTGGAGCCCACCACAAGCTGATATTGAGCTTCAGGTGATTGTTGTTGCACCATGTGATGAAGCTCTCTATTAGCCCTCTGTGCTCCTCTGTAAAAATAGCTGCTAAGTGAAGACAATACTGAACATTATTCACTGAAGTCATACATGTCAATATAATGAATATGGTGAACTTCCATTTCACCAGAAAATGCACTTAATGCCTTTTATTAAACTCTCTCAACATCTTTACTACATATATTAAATGAGCCTGGGCAGACATGGATGTAACATGGATGCAATTCGGAAGTAATTTGACTTATTTTTTATTTTACACTTTCAATCCCATTTATGCCTGTTATTTATATTGTCTTTATAGATGGGTTTTTTTTTCTTGCTTTTATAGCTTGTCTTAATGCCTACTATGTCTTATGTAAAGCATTTTGTGCTACCTTGTTGTTGAACGGTCCCTCACTAACTTGAGCATTGGCTGAATTAGATAAGCCCATACATACACTACACATGACAAAGTCAGTCACCTAGCAGCAGAGGTATATGTTCATTATAAAGTCTCAGCAGTTAAAACAACCAAATATTAGTCCGCTTGATGTACTTTGCTATTGACTATGGACCCACCCTGCACCACACTGCAAAGCAGCCTTTGGCAGTAGATTAGCTGGCTATATGAAAGCACATTAGTGTCAATGCATGTTGTGTAAACAGTATTTATGTGCCTAGTTAGTTCATAAGTGCTGTCATATTTGACATCCAGCCAACATCCTGGTGATATACACATATGTTTTTACAACTACATTATTAATGCCTGGAAAAACAAACAATAAACATTATTTAAAGAGAGTTTTGGAATATAGGTCCCAGAGGAAGGTACCACGAAATTGTTTTGAGATTGGAGTTGTACAACTTACTGATCAGGAGGGATTTTAGCCACGTCCACAGTAACGGTGCTGAATTTGAATTTATTTTTTTATGTCTGCTTTGCCCTTTAATCCACAGCGAGTCTTTGTTTTTCACATCAACAGCAGAGCTTTTCAAATACACTCTATAGTTTTCACATATCTGAAAATGTTGTAAATTGTGTAATTTGCCTGCTTAGACGTGGCGAGGAGCTCTGTGGCAGTAACGTCAAGAAGCCTCTGGCTTTCTGTGAGATCTCATTTGCTGTTTTTGCTCCACTGTTCCAGTTTACCTGCGCTGCAAACGTAAACTAGTGACTCGCTCGACAGTCTGTGAAGCCGCGCAGGAGTGAATCTGGTAGCATTTATGAACACCAGTGTGGACAGGAGTTGTTTTAACTCTGTTTAGTGATTTATCCACCTCAGTGTGGGTGTAGTCTTAATGTGAGAGTGAACACAGCATGCACACTGATAATTGGTGGGGATCAGTCACCTTTCTTATCAAAAGAAAAAGAGACAGATTGCTGCATTTCTCTTTCCTGGAAAACTACTATGGAGAGTGATGGTAGTTTGGTGTGAGAGCTTTGTTTCTTGCTGCATCACACCAGAGCCTGAACATTAGGACAGGACAGCCTAATCAGCCATAGAGCAATTTGCATATTTCACACTTGTTTGGTTACTGTCAATTTGAGTCATACAGCTGCCAGGCCTCAGGATGCAGAAAGCTGCTGCGTTCAGGGATAAAAAATGCAATTTGGAAATAACAGTTCAACCTTTTTTTGGGTTTAAGGAGTATCAATCAAACGTGACTTCATTAAGTTTGCAGTTTAGGTTGAATGTGATGTATTGATTTGATCTTAAGGTTAGAATATATATGTTTTCATCAATAAAATCATCTCTGTAATGCATGCCCCTGGAAGGCACTCTGGGCTTCAGTGAGGTGGCACTTTGCTGGAGATCTTTGCGTTCCTGCCGTTGAAGTAGTTACTGATAAAGATGCTGGCTGACCCACAGACTCCTGATTCCCATCACCTGGATTGGCTGGGTGCATTTCTATTTTGGTAATCAGCTCAAGCACACAATCCAATTACACGGAGGTTACTGTGGGGCTCTCTGGATCGGAGCATGCCTTTTAAATGACCTGCGGAGAAAATGATGCACATTGATGCACACTCGACATTCAATTCATGTTTGTTTTTTCTGGCTTATGTTGGTGCCACAGTTGCTTTTTAATCTGCTAACAACTCGTATGCTTTGTATTCTGGCTGAATGGCTTGCACACAGAAGGCATACAGTATTAGATGGACTTTGTAGCTGCTAACCTAGAGTTTTATGTTGGTGTATACATACAGCTGTTGTTCTTCTACACTTCAGCCTGCTGATTATGGGAAGTTATGTGGGCGTGATTATGGGCAGTTCAATAGTTTAGTTTGCCATTCGTCTTAGTGTTTTAGTTGCACATGGGGTGTTGGCCCAACCCCAGTGCTCCTGGATATTCGTCACTCTTCAACCAGTCAGCGCTTGTTTGATACACAGAGCCATAGCTATGCAGGGCATGTAGCTGAGATTTTGAAGGTGTTAAAATCTCCTCTGTGAGCTACAACAAACCACACCCCTCCCTTCATTGCTGCAAGACAATCTTCAGCGAAGCATCTTTTAGCCCTTAATGAGTATTGGGAGCAGAGATGAGACAATAATCATTATGGCTGCATACGCACCTCAGTAAAAAATGAAAATGTCACAGCATAGTGTAAATTTATATGTTGATAATTACAGCAGGAACAACAACGAACAAAGGTTGAAGCCCTGTGGCTACTAAATCCACATTTATCGTGGTGAAAGCAACGCTTATAGCATTTATTGTTCTAAATGAAGGTATCTCCTTGTGTTATGAAAGGGAATAAAGTTCTGCCATCAAAGTAGCTGTGTTTTTATACTGTTTGAAGATATTCATCTTACTTACAGAATTATTACGTTAATATCATGTACTGAGTTTGTTCTGGCCTGATAATCATACAGTGAAATGTTCATGTCAACACACGCCTAATTTGAGGACATATGTATGTTATTTAAGCCTGAGCTGAGAAGCTGTTTTTCATGTGTGCTATTGAAACTATAATTACCTGCTCTGCTTTCTGACATATGGGACTGGAAACATATGTTATCCATCACATGCTGTTGTTTTTGCTGCTGGAAAAAAAAAACGAATGTATGTTTGGTGAATTCCATGTTTTTTCGTGAGTCGCCTGCCTTTGTGTTGCTAAAAAGGACAAATTGATGGTTTAGCTTTTATAAAAGATAAATGAAATTCACAGTAGGAATCACTTGTAATATTCCCCCTTGTGCCTCTTATTATTTTCCACGTTTCTTTGCACATCACCTCCATCCACACCTTTGTCCTTCACATATGAACAGTCAGCAAAAATGGCTAAATAAGTCCTATGCTGTGCTCCGTGTCTGAACAGAGTCGGTGCCCAAACACAGCCAGACCTCATCTAAACCCCACTCTAATTTCTATTTAATGCACAGATGGTGTTCCTAACAGTCACACGCGGAAAACTACATTACGCCAGCTCTGATTTAGTTGTGTTGCACGGCAAATCGACCAGAAATCGCCTTCCCCTATCCTTTTCTGCACTTTCATCGCAGCTTATGTGGCCTCTGTGATAGATGGCTGAATGAAACTGGATCTGTGAAAAAAAGGACAAGCACTCTGGGAGTTGCACAGCCTGCATGCCTTTCGCTCAACGGGGCACTCGCTGGGACATTTCCTCAGTGGGGCTTTTTCAAAAGGGCTTGCGCTGCAGTTCCAGCTAAGGTCAGTACAGTAGGTCAACTGCCGATAGAGTTACAACCTCTCTTTTGTGGAGGTGTTGGACAAATTAGACCTCACAACTGTTTACCCAGTCAAACAGGGACAGCTGCATCTCTCCACCCTTCAAAAACCTGCCACTAACTGTTGTTCCTTCGGGGAGCCATCTGTGAGGAATAAGCAGGCACGGTGATCAAATGATTGTTCAACAGGTTTACCTTTGTCACTGCTGGGGGTGATGTAAATGGCCCCTTAACTGAATCAACATGAGCTTTGTGCATTATGTGATCCAGCTGCCATTTTGGACTGTTGTACTAATGAGGGCAGAGTAATGGTAGATAGTGCAAAATGACTGCTTCTCTGTTCGTCAGTGGGAACAATCTGTTTTAAAGACTAGCCCATTACCGTTCGTATTTCAACAGATGCACTAGTTGCATTTTGTATCTCTTAGACTTTATTTCCTGAGGAAGATAAAACTGCGTGTGTGAACGGAGGCTGGTATGTGGTGTCATAACTGGACAAATGAGTGTACAGAATGTTTCTTTGAGCGCTTCCATTACAGAGATATTAATTTAATTGCACTACCAACAATAATGAAACAGAAAATATGCTAATAACCCCATACAATCTCTTTGGATGCTGTCATAGTTATTGGAGAAGCTTTGGGATTTGACTTGATAAGCCCATCAGGATGAGCCTTATTTACACAAGGCTAATAATCTGGGGGTGAGAAGAGAATTTGTAAGAATTTTAATATTGTGCATGTGCCTCATGTTCTTCATTCTGAAGCACTATTTTTATTTGAAATAAATGTAAGCAATCAGTTTATCAATTAACTGTAAAAGTGAGAATTTTGGTAATTTTTCTGTGCTGAAACAGCGTGTTAAATTGGTTGTGGATTCAAATCAAGGATGCATATTGAATCAAATCATTTCAACTGCAGATCTTAAAGACAATGCAATAAAAAAATACCACGGTCTGGGTACTAATACATTCATCAGCAAATGTCTGCAAGTCTCATCTTGAGAAAAGATGTCAGATATCCACTAGAAAATGTAGGATTCCACTGTAAAACATAAAACAAGCAAACAGCGGCTATTAATCATCAATAAGAATCACATTGATACCACATATGTAATTTTGTTAAGCTCATCTCTCTGCGGCTCCACTGTGTGCTGCTGCTTGGAGTCTCTGCAGCACAAAGAGAATCATCAGAATTCATGCTTGTTTGAGGCAGTATTGATCTCATCACCCTTAGCACCACTCCAGAGTCTTTTGTGCTCAGGCTTCCTTATCCTTCGCGTTATAGCAACGGGAGATGAGAACTACAGATGTGTTAATTATTTACCTACACGCATGTAGTGAGCTCTCGGGGGGCCGTCAGTGCAAGGTTTTCAGGAAAATGGACTCTTTCTGGTACCAGTTCATCCTCATATGCAGCACCAGTTTATTTACAGCTTCTGTGGGGTTAAATTGGGCCACTGGTTTGAATATACTGCAAGTTCTTCAAAGAATTAAATCATACAGAAGGTGCAATGATACCTGTTTTCCCAGAACAGATTGGCATATGAAGTATATCGTCTATTGGACTGGCTGATGCCTTGTAACCATAATTGCAGTATTCAACAGAGTGAAATGGTTACGTGAATATGCATGTCGCTAATATTACTTTGTGCCAGAAGCTATTTAAAACACAATGTTGTATCATTAAGCAGATGGTGCATTGTGATTGCGTTCTTTATTTTCAACATTCACCAATATATTTTAAGATTCTCCTCATAGAAGGTTTTCATCCCAAACACCACTGGTTGTGGTTTTTTAAAATTGACAAACTAATTTGCACATGCTGAAGGCGAGTACTAAAGAGCAGTCATGATGCAGCTGCCAAGGCAAACTGTATTTATGTAGCATGTGTTATTCCCAAGGGAAACTGCATGTGCTTTACCTTTAAAAATCCTCTGCATTTCAATGTTGCATGTTAAAGAGACCTCTTTTCACAGCCGCTCGCTCATGACGAACACACAAACAACAAACAAGCTGATGTTACATTGATGCTTACAGTTGCTCCTGGTGCGCATTGCAATCAATGACTGCCTTATTTTTTTACAAAGAAGGCTTTGGAAATATTTAGATCCAACAAAAGGACCTTCAGTATTATCAAAAGCAGTGCTAATCTGATTATGTGTTTGATCTGCATCGTGCAACTGAGCCCACATAACCTTGATTTCTTGAGCTTTCCATTTAAAAGATATTGCTCTGTTATTTTAATGTTAATCTGCCATATGTCTAAAATTACACCAGGGATCCGTACTTGAATTTATTTGCTGAAAGATATGAAACACGCTGACCTTTTTGGCTATATTGTGTAAGCAGATACACCAAGCTGATGTTCTCCTGTGGCATACACTGGTTCATTCATGTGTTTAAGCTCCTCTGTTAATACAAGATTACCATTGTGTTCTTGAGTTGAAAAGGCACGGCTCCGTAAACCGTGCGGGGGTGTCTGAGGCCAGCTACTCCTTATTTATCAGCAGTGACACTATCAGCAGTGCCTTGTGAAAAGAGAGCCAGTCATTCAGAACAGTGGGGCCACCTTGGCTGTCAAGCAGGATTTAAGATACATTTCCCATGGTTGCCATGACAACAGTGGGAAGTGATTATGAAGAGAGGGTTTCGGAGCAGTGCTGTCACACCAGTGGGTATTACCATAGTGGTTTGTGCAGTGATCACTAGAGAATTACTGGCTCATCAAATCAGATCAAATGATTTTTTTTGTTTTGTACCCAATGAAATGCTCTGTTTTGTGATGGCAGTGAGCCGTAGTACTACTATTTTTGTCAGAATTATTAGACTAATATAACTCTTTTCTCTTTTCTTTCAAGGGCAAAATGTGGATAAATGGGACAGGGACGAGTAGACCGTGAGGATTCTCTAACCCTTGCCCCTGAGTCCCAACCGTCTGAGAGGGTGTCGGACCTCACTGAGGCAATCCTGGGCCGTTGGCACTAAAATGTCCCTAAGTGGTGGCACTGCAGGCGGGAAAGGTGTGGACTCTAATGCGGTGGACACTTACGACAGCGGGGATGAGTGGGATATCGGTGTTGGAAATCTGATTATTGACCTTGACGCTGACTTAGAGAAGGACAAACTTGAGATGTCTGGCACCAAGGACGGTATGGCGGCACCACCCAGTGCAGTGGCAGCATTGCCTGACAACATCAGGTTTGTTAGTCCAGTGTCTGGCTCTCAAGGTAAGGAAAGCAAATCCAAATACAAGCGCAGTAAGAACTCTAAAGACAATAGTAGCAAAGCTTCGGCAGGAGATGGGGGCAAAAAAGAAACAGGACGGACTCAAGGGGAGCCAACAGGCACAGCAGCGAGTGCAGGAGCTGCTGGCAACAATTCCACCTCTGGGAAGAACATGGAGAAAGGGGGCAAAGCCTCCAGAGGTGGTCTGAGTGGTAAAAAAGAGAAAGAAGGAGCTAGTGGGAAAAGTAAGAAGGACAAAACAGATGGAGCCCCAGTCGTGGCAATAGCTGCTGCGGAGAAGGATGTTGTGTCTCAAGCCCAAGTTGCTTTGGGGAATAGTCGTAATACGTCCTTTGAGAACACACAATCAACAGACTTGGCAGAAGCCAATCAAATGGGGAATATTGCACTTGAAGCTGTTGGGATAGTACCAGCATTGACCACAAAAACTGAACCGGAGGAGGTGGAAAATGGTAATAGTGAATGCAAGACGTTAAAGAAGGTGAAAAATGAAAAGGTACGTTTCTCTTTTTACTCTTTTGATGCTGCATGGATTTGTTTTGTGTTGTGTCACATTATTTCACTGACTACTCTTTGGTTATATTTGCCTTCGTCACAAATTATTGACTCCAGGTTTTTTTGGACACATGTGCAATTGTCAGTTGGCAGGCTTACATTGCAACATGATCCTAATGTTTGTAATGCTCCTGTGGAAAATCAATAGTTTACATAGTTAATTTAACATAACATACATTTGTATTAAAAAAGTAAATTATTTTGGTAATTGGTCTCTAATAACCAACATGCCCACATGCAAACTCTAAATGAAGCTATGCTGGCTAGCTTCCTATTATATTTTAGATGTTTTCTAGTTAGTGCTGTAAAATTTTACTTGCACGCTGAACTCCTTCTTTTGAGCAGGCACAGTTGTTGAAATGTGTTAGCACCAACTCAGTTATCACTTTCTCATCCAGGATCCAGAAACAAACAGCAACTGTGGAGTTGCATTTGTCTGTGAAAAGTATCTTTGAAACAAAACAGGCTTTCATCTGTTGAATTATCATGGTGTGAATTAATACAATAGGACACAACAGGACCGAACACTGTAGGGTTCTTCAAGTCGTGCTTTGTAATAGCCTGTCGCTTGCAGCAGGCTCGGAGATGCACTCTGCTCCCTGAAGCTGGCTGACATGTGGTGCATAAAAAGACCTACCGCTGTTTTCTCCTTTATTACCACTCGGTGAATGAGGGCACCCTCGACGAAAATGATGCTGAGACCAGCTACAGGAAGTAGTCCACACAGTAGTTATGATATGCTTTCATATTTAGAATTGTGTTGAAAATTAATACCAAGACCAACATCAGTTGCACGGAATATACGAGTGAGTAAAAAAACAACTGTTTATGTCAAATAAGAATATGATAGACATTGTCAGCCACATACGTTGCGTCACGCCTGTGAAGTGAAGTAAATGTCACATCGTGTTCCACTTCTTTTCTTCACAGAATTTCAGTGCTGACATTATCTTACAAGAACAATATAAAGATTTGTGTATCTATTCACCCACACTTATCTTGTTCACTCATAGAGTTGATCTATCACTGTGTCTATTGTATGCCTCATAGCAGCCTTTTCATGCTCTGGCAGTATAAAAGACAGCAGAGCAGGGAGGTGCTGAGGACTGTTTTTGTCTGTCATCGTGTTCCATTCTTAATCCCACAAGCCCCAGCAATGCCTGGTGGAGCAGAGTGTGGGGGAGGGAGCTGGTGCAAAGCACGCCTTCGTCGTTTTTCCTGCTGCTCTGAAAGTGGCGTGGGGGATGGGCTGAGAGGAAGCCTGTTTGATTCCTTAAATCCAGGACACCCAGTCATGAACACAAGCCGTAGAGTCTCCTTGGGCTGACTGCTATGAAAGGAAATTTCTGGAAAGTCTTTGTAATCATAATGTATTTAGAATGAAAAGACTTTTGAGGGAGAAACCACATGAATCGGTTGACAGCACAGAATAAAGGAGAGAGGTCACAACTGCTTTCAAAAAGCTAGCTGGTGAAATGTATCCTTGAAAGCGTGGTGGGAAAAACAGTGATTAAATTGCAGCACGCATCAAGTTTGGGTTGAATAGCTGTTTTAAGGTTGGCAACCTCGCTTAATGGATGTAGTAAAAATGCATTAAAAGGTGCATTTTTCCATCTAATCAAACAAAATGTCTATAAACATTCTGTTATTTGGACGTTGTAAGCCAGTTTGTCCTGCTTACCTCAACATGGAGAAACTGGATTGTTTGATCACACAAGGAAGAGCAGCAAAACGAGGTCAAGCACAGCGAAAGTACGGATGGAGCCAAACCTAGGACAATGAGCTTAATAATAACTGCTCATATGCTTTTGAATGACCGCAGCCTAATAGTTTTTAAACTGGTAAAAGAGGAGGTTAAGGAGATTGCAAGAAAAGGAGAAGTGATGCGCCAATCTGCTTTTTTTTTCAGTGTTGATTTGATTCCAGTTTCTGAATCTGGATATCTGCTGATACTGAGCACTGATACTGGTGTTTAATTAATAAGCTCTGTGCCTCCCGGTGTGGAAGAGACTGGGATCATTCTTGTCTGTGTAAGACAACATCAGTCTTGACCTAAATATTTTCCTAGCTTACATTAGGCTTAAACAAAATACAACAAATACATACATGGTTAGATTTACTGAATTGTTGTTATTATTATTATAATATATAACTGGTCACGCACCGACAACTTGGTAGAAAATCTTTTTACAGTTTGCAATTACAGATCAAGTGTAAAACTTGTAAATGCAACAACAAATTGGTCAAACAAAATCTGGTATCAGTTTTGGATTGGTGCATCCCTAAGAATGAGTGATAAAAGAACATCCTGGTTGTAGAAAAAGAACTGGATACTGTATTTTTAAGATGACGCCAGTTCGTCGAAAGTTGCTCATCAAAATACTAAACAGGTGTGTTGCAAAGTAGGTTCTCACATACAAGGAATTTGCCTTGGTGTTGTGGTGCATAACAGTCAAAATATTCAAAGTAAGAGAAAAAAAACAAGTTCTGCAGAGCAATCACCAGGCGCGTATGCCCAAAAAGTTCCTAAAGCTACTATACTGTACTGATGTGGCTCTCTGTGGTAGTGCATATTTGGCCCAATGGCTCAAATTATGGTAACACAAAGTAGTTTCAGAGTTTCTGAACCCACTCAGAAAAATGTTTCTGTTTTATATAAGTGTATTTTGATGCGTATGGACCCAAGGCTGTCACACAACCTGCAGTACCAACTGTGGCCACTATGCAAACATCGCAGCTCGGTGCAGTTCCTGGGGGTTCGGGAGAACTCATTTGACAGGCTGTTCAGTATGAGTGACAAATGTTTGCCAACACTTCTTAAAAATATGCATTAGTTGCAGTTAGCTAGCATACATACTGTATTTCACACGCCCTTTGAACTGAAATTGCTCTGTAACAGATATTCCCTCTGGCAGCGGTAAAAGTTTCGCAGCCATGTGGCCGAACAGAACCGCACTACATCAGTCTCACACAGTCTCATTCTGGCTGTGACATCTCATCTTGCACTCCACCATAACATCAGCCAGAAACATAATCCCCATGCCTAGAATGAACATTTCACATGACTGTTTTTTGTCACAGATGTGACAGTAGAATCCCGCTCACTAGCCGCAGCAGTGACTGTTCAGTGTCTACAGGCTACATTTTTTTGGCTGCATGCACAAAAAAAATCTCAATACTGAATCTGATGAAAAGAAGTGGCCAGAAAATGACTACTGACCTCATTCACAACTTCCCATCTCAGTGCCCTGTGGCAGGATCAGGGGATCCCACTTAAATGTGCTTATGTAGTGTCACACCATTTTTGAGGGTTGAACTTAAATATTCTGAAACGTATTTCACCGTTGTGGCTTGTAAATGTAAATTCAGAAAATAATTTGGTCCAGATTGCTCTTTCATGTCAGACCCTTTGTCTTATATATATATCAGGGAATATGGAACTTAATTCCAATCCAAAGCCTGATCTAAATTTTTGATTGGGTGTTTATTATGAATAAATTAAATATAGCAAACCAGCATAATTTAGAAAACAGTTACTGTTGGGAAGTAGACCGGCAAATGTTCCTCAGCCTCATTATAACTTGACTATTGATTTAAAAGAACTAGCTGTGCCATGTCCAGTGTAATTCAAGCATTAATCAGTACGCGTCTCACCCGCAGTCTTGTTCTCCATGACGGAGGTGTAATAGCATGGCTACATTGTCTGTGTCCTAAGTTAAAGCTCCCCAAAGCATTGGCTCTCGGATGCTGAATAAATCATCTCTACTTCCTTCGTACAAGTGCTAACCACCTCTGAGTGTGTCTCACTCTCCCACCTCTCATTATACAAATCTAGAGGAGTAAGGCATTCGTCAGCTGCCTCAGTGTGCCACTGGCCTTGATAAATGGAGCAGCTCTCATGGAAAATTACATTGGCAGTGTTACTTTGAAAAGGGGGAAGAGAAGAGAAAGGCTGCACTTAAATGAAAGAGCTCAGCCACCGCTCTGCGTTGCAGCCGATGTCCGGCTCGGGGAGTGGAGGGATTTCTTCAGAACGAGCTTGAGATCGTTCTCTTTGCCTGTGCCTGACTGACTGTTGCTATTGTGTTACAGCTCATTCCTTTTAAGTCGTGCCAGGGCTGGAATAGAAGAGAGGCTGTGACTTATTTTAAGAAGGGAAGTAAATTACATCAAGAAGCTCACTACAAATTGAGGCTGTTAGCGTCCCTCTCCGTGTTCTGGTGAAACCAATTCTCTGGAGATAGGCAGAGATGTTGCTTTATTAACAGAAATAATTAATCATCAGGACTAAAAAAAGCACCTAATTTCTCTCAAATTATCCTATTTATTTAAAGTATACTAAAGAGTGTGTGATTGTCCAGATATGTTCAATCTTCACATACCTACAACCCTGATTCTGAAAAAGGTGGGACACTGTGTAAAATGTAAATGAAAAACTTTCTCACTTGCACAAACTGTGTACCAACAGCGGTTTTACGAAGTGTTCCCCAGCCCATGTAGTAATCCCCTTTATCCAGTCATGTGTTCACAAAGTGGGGAACCTCGCTCCATCCTCGCCTGTGAACCACTGAGCCTTTCCAGGACGCTCCTTTTATACCCAATCATGATACTATCACCTGTTACCAATCAACCTGTTTACCTGTGGAATGATCCAAACAGGTGTTTTTGGAGCGTTCCTCATCTTTCTCAGTCTGTAGTTGCTCCTGTCTCAACTGGTTTGAAACATGTTGCTGCATCAAATTCAGAATAAGCAGATATTTACAAAAATCAATGAAGCCAATGTGGTCAAACATTAAATATATTGTCTTTGTACAGTTTTCAATTGTTCACACTTCAACAAATTAGTAAGTTATCACATTCTGTTTTATTCATGTTTTACACAGCATCCAAGCTTCTTTGGAATCGGGTTATATATTTACAGACATTAGTGATGTATGAAGCTGCCAGTATACTCTGTCAAAGCTGCTCGTCGAGCGGTCTAATAGCTTTAGAAAACCTCCTCCCCTCAAATCTTTCCGCTGTCAGATTAGTGTGTCCTGTGTCCGACAATTTCTGTTTTCGGAACCGAAAATCCAACATTTACAGTCACTTCACGATGCGATTGGTCGGCTTTGCAGAGGTGAGAAAGGAACCAGGGTTTGAACTTCTCCCTCCACCTTTCCTTTTTCGTTTTTGTCAACTATTTTCTTTTGTACAACCGAGTGTGTGATTTCTGCCGTGGTCGGATGTTGCGTCTGACAAACTAGCTCTGTTCAATCAATACGCAGCCCTTACACATATCAAGAGAGGGATTTTATCTGGATTTCATTATAGAGCCAAGCAATATGGTTGCACTCAGTGCTGTTCCTCATGATACGGGTATAAATGTATACACATGAAATAATTGAATTTCTGTTCAGTGTGATCACTGCATAACTCCGTTTTTAATCACGTTTGTGAAACAGAGTTTTAAACACATAATACAACATATTCAAATGCTCAATGTTGGAGTCCACTGAAAGTTGATGAATTATCTCTCAGCCATAGTTCATTGCTGTTGTGATTTGCTCTGCCTGTTTGAAACATTCACCCCCAGGGAGTCCCTCACTACTACAGGAAGAAAACATTTGACGCTAATTGTTTTCCACAGCTGCCATTAGCTGCTGCCTTCATAATAGTATGAACTGGTTTGAGCTTGCAAGCAAAA
Source organism: Chelmon rostratus (assembly GCF_017976325.1). NCBI lineage: Eukaryota > Metazoa > Chordata > Actinopteri > Chaetodontiformes > Chaetodontidae > Chelmon > Chelmon rostratus. The sequence goes on along the minus strand of NC_055658.1, from coordinate 28,165,491 downwards.
CAAAACACTAGACTACAGAAAGTATAAAAATCAAATGAAAGAAGTTAATAATGGGCCATCGAGTTCTTTTTAATCACTGAACAGCTGTTCAAATACATCTACAAATGGCATTGCAACAACATTAACATTGGTTGTCTCTTTTATGTTTTCTTTTAATGTGAATGCCCATGTCCCAGGGATACTCCTTTTTTCAGCAGACCAAGGTGCATACCATGCGTACCACACATTTTCAAGGTTTACAGTCCTTTATCCCACACTGACATGCCATTGCAAATCAAAACTGCTTGTAGAATCGGAAGCGGAAGTCAAAGTAGCTTGTGTAGTTACAAGATGTAGAAAAATAAAGTACAGCAAAACACTGATATTTTCAAATGTCATAGTTTTAATGGCAGTTGCATGCAGAGATCCAGTGCTCATGGATCGTCAGCGAAGGAAACACTGTTTCTCAGGTTACTTGGCATCCAATAATCAGTTTTAAAAACTTTTCTAAAATCAGCACATAACCACACCTTTTTTTATGTTCTTATTTTTTACATTCTGTGTTATTTTCTTTCCCAAAATTCAGTGTTTCCTGTTTTATCTGAATTCTGTATTTTATGATGTAAGCACATCTTTTCCTAGAAGAGTGTCTCATCATGTGGTAGATGAATAAAATATGAACAATTCCATGAGAAGATATTAAGGATTTAATAACACAGTGTTACGGATCTTCTGCTGCACAACCTCCACATGCAGCACGAACACACCAGGTAAGTGGGTCCGCTGGAGGCTGCTCTCACCTCCTACGCCTCCTTGTTTACGACGCTTGGCCAGAAACGGACGTAGCTTTTTCATTTTCTCAAACAGAATATCTGACTAAGTGCACACAGCCACGAGGTCCTCCATGAAGTGACGTCTTGCATCCGCCGATGTGGTTGCACTCCCGAGGGCTTGTTGAAGTCATGAGCTCTTAATAGCACGCTGCCTCTCTCTCCTCAACATTTATTTTTTTTTATTAATCGCAAATAAATCTTACATTTTGTTCATTGCTGGACGTTGAGAGACAATTATCAAAAATGTGGACACAATTGAAGTCGTGGAGTGTTTTATTCCACAATGTAATGAGTTTTATCTTGCAAACCTCCTTGTTGTAATTTCTTTAGCATATTTCCATCACATGCTGTTGTTGACTGTGTTTAAGTCGGCCATAGTCCAGTAATTCTGCACCGAAGCACCTTTTGCATTTACAAACATCTTCAGATCGCCGTGCAGACTAGTCATCGACCTTAACCCTAGAAATCCACGCTAGAGAATCACTACAGCATAAGCCACCATTACACCAGATTCCTCAGGCCACACAGCAGACCACATATTCAGATATTGAATTAGAAGAAGAATGCCACAGCCCACAAAGTTTATAGCCTCGCTGCTCAGGAAATCCTTGTCGGGAGGGTTTTTGTTTGGAAATATGTAATACTGGAACCAGAGCTTTCCACTGCCTGTAGTCACCTTGACCTTAGTGAGTGTTTGGCTTGATTTGTGTCCCATCTCGCCATTTCCCGAAGGCTTTTGGGATTTGTTGTCACTTTTGATATTGAGTTTTAAGTAAGCTTGCTTTTACCGCAGTTGGAGAGTTGTGGTTGGAGTGAGTGCAACTGGTCTTAGTCGTGAAAGGATCAAGTTCTGCACAGAGATTTGATTTGCAGATGAAAAAGATGGCAGTTTTTCATCAATCCCTTTGATGTTTTTTTTTTCCTGTCCCTGTCAGTTGTGTTATCACTTGCTATTCATTTGTCTTATGGGCCTGGAGGCATGTATTACATCCATCTAGGTGATTCATGATCCTTTAAAAAAAAAGGGTAATATCTGTCTTATCACAAGTGTTTTCGTAACAGGCAGACTTAATCAACAGAACAGTGTTTTTAATCACACCTGACAATTTTTCCAAAGCTAATTAAGGTGCACGTAAACCTTGAGACTCCATGCTGGGAGTGTGAATGCCATATTGTTGCTCCTTCATTAGAATAGCTTGGTGATAGTAATAGCCCTTTTTGACTCCCACTTTCAAGTATTTTGCTTTCATGACGTTTTCATAGGCATAATTTGAAAACCAGCTCTTTTGTGTTTGTGACATAAAAGACGTTAGATTTCTTTAATCAGCCTTTATAATTGTATTTGTGTTTTTGTGGATTTCGATCTCTGAAAAGTCATTCATGCTTCACTTTTATCAGTTTAGACATTATTGTTGTAATTTAGTGTGTGAAGTGTACCAGTCATCAGAGGCTCTTGTCTTGAAATACACTTGGACACAAATTCAGACCCCGGATAGGATTTTTGAATGTATTTTAAAAATATGTCAGCGGGGGTCATATCTGCACTCTGTAAGCATTCAGCCCCCTGAAACCTGGTAATAGTTTATTTTAACATCAGTATCATTTTGGAAACTTCATTTTACATTCTGTTTTAAACAAAAACAACGTAACACAGCGCTTTAAGAATTTATGTGATGCTTTCCAACCGGGACGCAAAACATATTGAGCCACTTTTGCGAAAAGAAATCACAGATCTGTCAAACAAAGCCCCTGTCATGCTTTGTCTTTCCCTCCCCGTCTCTCTCTCTCCGAAGCTTTCCACGAGGTGCGTTCGCTGTGTCTGGATCAGCTCGCTGCGAGGGAGGCATGTGTGGGGGGAAGGGAGCAAAGGCTTGTACAACTAATTCAGCTCATGAAAGACTTATGCAGCAAGAGCAGCTGTCTTCCATTGTCAGCCTGCAAATTTCCAGTGTGCCTCATTTCGCCTCTCAATGCGTGAGTAGCAAGAGACCCAGGGAGGGGAGAACAGAGAGGAAACAAACCAAAATAGGAAGGGGGGGAAAAAAAACAAGCGAGGCAAAGAGAAAGCCAAATATCAAGACTTTCATTGCACTAACGCGACGTAGGCTTAGTTCTGTTTCTTCTATTTAAAACCGCGGTGGGTGTGTGGTTGGACCATGGTCTAATAATAAACCATGAGCCTATTCAGACCCAGTGTGCAGTATGCAGATAGATAAAAAGGACTGTGCTGTGGTGAGAGGGGAGAGAGAGGGCACATGAGGGGTAAGAGGAGGTGGAGGTGGGGGGGCGTAAAGAACTGCCTGAGATTAGGAGAGGAGGGGAGGGAGCGTTGAACAGTGTTATGAATGGATAGAGTCTTTAACCCCCCAACACACTGAATAGTTTGTCACAGGCTGCTGCGGCTGTATGTGGAATGAGAGGAGCTGGCTGAGAGCTCTTGGATTCCTGAATCCTTGAGGCATGTGGTCTGATTAGCAGAACAAAACCCACACAGTGGGGAGGAGCAGACGTGGCTTTTTCCCCCCCCTCAACTGGAATTTTCTACCAGCGAGGGAAGAGGTGGCTCAAAGTTTGCACTGACTTGCTACGGTTGTAAAGGAGTTTGCAGACTATGTTTGGGGGATTTCTCAGTCGTTGCTGAAGGCTTTGTCTGTGCACGATCTCTATTGTTTTGGCCACGTGAAAAGAATTTCCTCCCCATGATTCTTTGCTCTTGGTAGTTCAGCCCTTGAATTTGTGCATTTTCTGGTGCACATGTTAGAATAATTGTCAGTATCGAAACAGGTTTGACCATTAAGGCTCGATGAGAAAGCATTAGTAGTTCAAGAGCTTAACGGTTTGTGAGAGGTTTTTAGTTTTACAAAGAGGAAGTTAACACCAAGGCAGTGTTTGAGCAAGGAGTGATTATAGAGGATTACGTGTCTTGCCCCCCCCACCCCACCCCACCCCACCCCAATACTTTTCAAAGGGGATTGTTTTGCAGCCAGCTTGTTGTTAAATGGAACAAGTTCAGAAAATCATTAATGTTTCTGCTGTGCAATTCTTTACTACCGTTTCTTGTCATCAAGCAGTATTTCTGTCCACTGAGGTATAACCTTCACCACTTGATGTTCTTTGGTTTTCCTGCATGAAGTTGAGAGTGAATACTGTATTCTGAAACTCATCTCCAACCTCCAGTGTCATCTCTAATCTGCCGTCAGGAGTTTAAAAGCCTGCGGTTCCCAAACTTGACCCCGTCTGGATCTAGTCATGAGATTTTCTAGCTTTATATTTTAGCTACGTCAACTTTCAACTTGTGTCTCCGGTCAGTGAAATGCCGTCATTGCATACCTGCTCTCAGCATGTTGCGAACTATTATCTGCTGTAGTTTGAATTGAGTACGTGAGAGCAATGACATAAAGCTGATTTACTTGCAGATTCTCTCTCATTCCCTAATTATGGACCCTTCAGCTCTACCTTTTTGAGCTGTTGCTTTTAAGAAAATTATGGCTGCAAACGGCGATTATATTTTTTATCATAACATAGTGAAAAATGTTCAACAGAACGCCAAAAATTCACGTTTGAGAACCTGTTCCTGATCTTATCAACTGTTTGGCATTTTTGCTTGAAAAATAGCATAAATAATTAATTGTCAAAATAGTTGTCTGTGTACTTAACATTTAAGTACAGACACACCAACCTAGTGTCAGCTGCATTTTAGTATCCACATTCTAGTATATTCAGCTGCATCCTAGTATATTTTTATTGTCTTAGTATATTTTTATTGCATTTATGCATATTTTTAGTGCATGTTCGTTTATTTTATTCTATTATCTTTATTTTATTTTGTTAGCTTTCTTATTATCCTTCTTTCTAACACGGGCAATGCAAATTTCGTTAACATGTTCATATCCATGCTCAGTGACAATAAAGGCAATCTGGAATCTGGAATCTGGATTCTGGAATCTGGATTCTGGAATCTTGAATCTGGCATCTGGAATCTTGAATCTGGCATCTGGAATCTTGAATCTTGAATCTGGCATCTGGAATCTTGAATCTGGCATCTGGAATCTTGAATCTTTTAGTGGCCAAACTCTTATTTGACTTGTGTTGGGGTAGGGTGGGAAATAAGGAGTGAGATCATTGTAAGCTAACAGCCAGCTGCTACATTACATGTCGTCTGGAAAAAGTAATTTTTTGCATTAAAATAGACATTTAGAGAGATGCTTTGAACTATACAGGGTGCCATATAGTTTAGTCAGGTTCTTAATTCAGCTCTGCGCACCAGCTCCCACAGTGTGATTATCTATAATTGGCCTAAAAATACCACTAGAATGGTTGTATAGTCTTTTGGGAAAACAGCACTTTTGTGTGTGGCTTGTTTGGTTTCAGTTTTGGATACTTGCAGTGAGTCTGAATGGAGTGTCTCTTCTGAGATACTGGACAGCAGAAACTCGACTCAAGTGAAGCGTCAAGTGTTTTTTGACTAAAACGAGGAAAGGACGATGAGTTATTATTTGGGAAATCTGCAACATTTGGACTACAAAGCCGTTCCCTAGTGAATGAATACAGCTCCAGCACAAGGGTTGTCTACAGTTTTACAAACCGTATTATTGTTTAACTTCATTAGAATAAGCAGACGTTTCTTATTGCGTTGGTGTAATAAAACCATAAGAATGTTTATCTTCTAGCCATATGAGATATTTATGGTCTTACAGTTGCGGCCTTTTTGGCATCAACTCCTGTCACACACAGTTAGTCTACTTGTCGTTTTACTGTCAGTTAAACCCTCACGAAGGTAGACAACTGAGCAAGCACACATAATGGCTAATCCGTTTCCTTATCTGTCAGATGATGCTGTTCGGGGTGTTTTTTTTGTTTCGTCTGTTTTCTGGCTGAGGATGTTCTCCGGCCTTATCCCTCTCGTTACATTTTGCTGTGTGTCAAAAGGCTGTCAGCCAAAAATAGAGCAGCAGTCCACATTTCAGCATGAGAAATTGGAGAAGCAAGTTAGATCACGCGTTCCATCTTGCCTAAGAGCCGAACTGAGAGGTCAGCCTCGAGAGCAAAGCTTTTATACGAGCTTTTCTCTAATCCAGTGACTACCGTGCCCATTTTGAGCATAATTGAATATCATCTGTTCAAATATAAATAGCTGCCTCTTGTATATTAATTTGGCTTTATTTTGTGAGAGGTATGCATTTGAGGTTCGGCACGTTATGTCTGTGCATGGGAGGGTGTGCATGCATGCTTCCAAGCTTGGAAGTACAGATCTGAGATGAAAGGATTTTCTTTCCCATTCTAATCCACACAGACAGCTAGGCCCTTGTGATTATTCCCGCCCCCTTCTCTCCACTCATCTCTTTGAATGCAGGGCCTTTCTAATTCACCCTAAAAAGGGTTTCAAAAGGGGATTATACCGCTGATAGAAATTAAAGGGAGAACACGTCCGTCCTTTGGGACCAATGTCAAACATTCATGAGTCGATGGATGCTTGCACAATATAGGACTGAATTTGGAGCAGGTTTGCATTTCGCAGGGCTCTTTTTTCAGTGCTCAGATCCTGATACAACTGTTTATTAATGATGTTGTGATAAGTGTTTGCTAGTTGTTCCTGAAAAATTTCTCAAAGATTCGTTGATCCATGACACTTACAAGCGATTTGTTGGTGTACAAGGCCCCCCCTCACATAGAGAAATAAAGAGCATCTTCCAATTAAAACTGTTTCAGAACTAGTAGCTGTGCTATTAATCAAATTATGCAAAATTAATGAGGAAATCACATCGTTATAAAACCAAAAATGACTTTTTCATTGACAACCTCTAAGATTATCATAAAAGTTGACAATTATGGGGAGTTATGTTTCAGTTAATTGTTTAATTATTTTAACCATTAATTAAGATGTCATTTTGGTATAAAAGCAAGACATCACCAATGGTATACTAATGTGAGCAAAGTGATTTATTCAAGGCTTATTCCTTTTGTTCAGCAGTATTGGCCTCAGATTTACTTATTCTGCAAATGATGGTTGTCATGAGAGTTGAACACTGAAGCCCGTCATGTTTAACATGTAGGGGAAAGAGTTTAAGAACGAGGTATAGCATCGTGTGGCTCACTGACCTGGGCCTCAGTCCAACAGCTTCACGCTTCATCACCACTGAATCTCTTAAATCCTCACCCCAATCTAATGCTCTTCAAGAGAAATAAATAGATAAATAAACTCTATATGCATTAAGTGTTCCAACGCTGTTGGATTGTGCTGTTCTGCTACCTTAAGTAAGGTTTTGCGTTGCTGCCAAGTCCTTTCAAACTCGATGACATGGAACTATTTGACTTTGGCATCGAGGAGTCGGTCACTGTTTACACGACATTTTAAATTTATGCATCTGGCAGAGGCCCTTTGACCAGGGCCAGACTTGGACCATGAAGGGGCGGTGAGAACATTAAAATAACAATATATAAAGAGTTACGATGACGGTATTATCAGCAGAGAGACCACATAAACCAGCTTCACACTGCAGATGACTCAACCAAACATTAACTTCAAACTGCGTGTTAAGTTTGGGAAATATTTAATGCCAAACCAGAGTCATAATAGACAGAGCCTAGCCTGTCCCCCATCAAGTGTAAAGTGTATATTTCTAAGCTTTTTGCTAACTAAATGTAAAATAGCATAGAATTAGCATCTTGTACTTGATACATTTGCTGCAACTTTACCCTTTATTCCTCCTCTTTGTCCACTAGATCAAGTCTTTCTAATAGTGCAGACTCTCACTCCAGACTTGTGTGTCCCTGTGTCTTATAGATTATCTGTATATACATGATTTACTACATTAAAAGCTTTAAATGCCATAAGTGATAAATGTAGGTTGTCCTCTGCTTATACCTCTCCTCAAAAATTGGTTGTTTGCCAATGACTTTTAGAGTCTCAAGTGTGTGAGGATTTGATTTTCTCATGCTGTTTCTGTTGCTTAAACAAGAGTACCACATGCATCAAAGTCACCCCTGCCACAGCAGCCCTCTTATGAATGCTGATACGCTCAATGGAGACTGCATCGGTGTCCTTGAATACAGAAGCGTTGCATTATCTGTTGTAGGCAGAGAAAGACTCCGCTGTCAAAACAGTGCTCATCCCATTGCTGTTTTTTTCCCTCCCATCCCTGTTCTGGACCCATTTGGTCAGCAGTCTTGTCAGTTGGGTTTTATTTATTGCAGTTATGGCTGTAAGGCTGTAATGTGGGTAGTACTGCTGGAAATAATTAAGTAGCCATAATTGTGCAAAGAAAAGCATTAAAGATCCCAGGTTCCTCTTTGTCAGAGTCCCCGTTGGTTGGCACCTTAGCAATTATTATTCTTCTTTTTATTTTTACTTTTATGTTCCCCAATACACCCAAAATTCATGTGAGGACATACACCACACTGAAAGTGTTGGGCAATATCCTCCACTCTTTAGCCCTTATCGAGTTCAATGGGACCAGTGGATCGCCCCAGTGGGGGTGAGAACGCAGAGAGTTCGCGACTAGTCAAGCTCATGTCGTGTCGCTGCTTCACTGACGAGGAGCATTCCAGTTCCCCGTTCAGTCACATTAAAAAATGAACATTAGTGTCAAACCGTACGCCAACATTGGTCAACCGAAGTCTTGTTTGTCTTCAAAACATGTAATTTTTGACTGCATCACCAGAATGTGATGATTTGCAGAACAAGACAAAAACATACTGTGTAACATAGTACTCTGTGTAAATGAGCAGAAGTGGTTGAGAATTTATCAGCAGGTCAGCATCTTAAGATTGAGCATCACAGACATTTGCATCTTTATTTTTTCTCATCGACAGCATCACATTTGAGTGCCTTAACTGTTACAATAAGTATTATGGACAATGAGCCACTGTCGAATGTTAATATTTTTTTCAAAATAATTGACACAAATGAAAGCGCTCCAAACTGTGACCTTAAAACTGAGCTTCAGACTGGAACGTGAGTTTTGTGTACCGTTACACCCATACAACACACTGTATTAACCCCTTAAGTATTGATATGTACACACTCTGCATAGACAGCTTTGTAACATGACTGTTTTACTGTTGACTTATCAGCCATTGAGTTGGAGGATAAAGGGATTGTTGTGTGATAACTTTCCAAAGTTGTAAAATCCTGCCTCATAGTTTTATTAACCTTTTGTGCAGTCTTGGCATCTGACAAACTCTTGGATGAATCACTCAAACTGGCTTCGCAGATTGTATTGCGTTGGTGTGGCTGGATGAAGTAAACCCAAACCAATGAAGCAACACCATGCTGTTGGTGTTTCTGAATCGATCACTGTGCATCTACAGTGTTTCTTCAGTGTTCAATAAAAGTCAAGACAAGGATAACTCGGCTTAAATCGCCAGATATGCAATACCTGATCACTTAATCATTATCTCTACTCTCCACGCCTGCATGGCAGTGAAGGGCCGCGTGACATTGTGTCATCTGCCTATGTTCATGTCCAGCCCAAAATTTGTGACCGTGCAAAGTGTGCAAGCAGATGGTGCACACTGACAAACATGTTTGAACATGTCTGTGTATACAAACACCCAAAGTAGTATAAGCAAAACTGTGCAGCAGACGTGGAGCATCTGCACCTTTGGATCCCCTCGTTGGAACTGTGAAATCATTTTGAAATGTAAATAAATCAAGTGGACAGACTGGCATTTAGCTGGGTTACTGTTTTTGTCTCAAGGTACTTCACTGGTGCACAGATGGGCTGAGCGGTTGATTGCTTGGCATGTGAAGAATGGGTATTATTTCCCTGCAGCTTGATATGCAGGGCAAGCTTCACCAGTTAGTGGTCCGTGTAGTTGTTTTGCTGAGGAGACTTTTAACCTACCACCAAAAGAATGTACAATTGTATAAAAATACTTTGTTTTTCCAGAGATAGTTAAATAGTTGTAGTGCTTTTCTTCTCCCGCACCATGCCGTTTCCAAATATCCCGAAAGGACGTGTTTGTGTAGCACCAAGACGAGAGGATGTGTGAGTGGATCAATAAAGGTGAAGTTAATATGGAAATGAGCTTCTCTTTGTAGTGGAGGCTGGGGAGTTGTTTAGTCCTTGGCGATGAGCTGAGCTCGCACATTCAATTATGTTTCGTAAGTGGGGCCTCTCAGTCCATCTGGAAAACTAAATTATATTTAATCATATCCATTAGGTTTATGTATCCCTTGAAGAGTGAGACATTTTGCTGTTAAATCCATTCACTTAAGTCATATGTCATACTTACTATGGTATTTTTTATTGTTGATAATATAGCTGAGGGTATTACTGTAAAGGTCCAGGCAATTTGGTTATTACTGAATATTGGGACATTTAATAAACTAAAAAATATGGTGAAAGAGCTCGCAGGCTTTGTTTCTGTTCTACATGACCTTCAGACTGTACCTCCCCGCCATGATGATCTGGGGTTTTGTCCTGATCTAGTTAAGATGAATGTCAAACCCATTCAAACCTCAACCTTCACTTGATTTTTGAGAACCGTATTCATATACTGTTCATTGAATTAGATGTGCTGTTGTTTGCCACCTCCAGGGCGTTATTGTTCCGAGTGGAAGTCAAGAGTAAACACTGAAAGAACATCGGTGACTCGTCAGCTGAGGTTTTGGAAGAATTTCGAATAAATACTGTGAGTTTAATTATTTATTCCAATCCCATCTCAAATGTGGTATTGGATATGAATTATTAAGATCCAAAGAGGCACAGTGTTGGGAATAAATGTCCAAAAAAAAAAAAAGGCTTAAAATAAAAAGCCAAATATTGAGTGAAAATAGTCTTTTTGCCTGGTGGCTAACTAATATTGAAAATGAGGCACATACGCAGTTTTGTGATTTTTAAGATATTGTAACTCATTCTAAATTACATCTTGAAAATTCTATCCAAATATATATACAATCAAATATACATAAGACACGGCATCTTAAATACCATTTATTTTTCACTAACGATACATAATTCTGACCCCCTGGCTCTTAAGATCCCCAGGATAAATAAAGATGGAGGTATCATCTGTGTTTATGGACAGCAGCTGCAGACAGGGAGGAGGGGGGACCACAATGACTGCACTGACTGTTTATTTTTATCAGGGCATTAGCAGATTAGGCACTCAAACTAACAAGGTCATCAAACTCTGATGGCTGAGAGCAGCAGACCTCTGCTAAGCGGCTGGCAGAGTGGAGGGAGATTTGGTGTGTTATAGCGGGTTTCACTTTACTCCCGCTCCCTCGACATCACCGCAGCCTGACTTATTAGTGCTTTTAATGATCTGAAGGGCACAGAGATATAATTTGTTTAGCGATTCCCCACCAGCGGCTCCAGCGGATGGCTTACTGCATTGTGCTGACACGTCGCCACATGTCCTTTGATTAAGCAGGTGTCTCAGGATCATTTGAGGCCTCAATCTCCTTTTGTTGTTTTGCCAAAGTGCATCTACTGAGTACTTTCAAACAGCGTTTAGATTGATTTGATACTTGCTAAAGTAGATTGATTTCCAGGTCGGCCTGTTTAGGCATGTTTTTCACTCCAGAAAAGCTTCTCACATAACTCCCTGGATTATACTCAAGTCAGCTCCAGACTATAATTATCAAAACAAGTCATAGACGTGCTGCCTGGATCAGAAAATAAACTGCGGTGTAACTTACCCCGCTACGCTCTTCTTGTGATCTGCCTTTACAACTATTTTTCCTTCTCGCCAGTAAGTGTTGAAATGTCATGCGGTGCGAGCTACAGCATTCATTGCCCCAAGGTGTATTAAGGTGTAAAAGTCTATAGGGCTTTGAGGCTGTAGTGCAGGAACTGCTAGCACTCAGTAATAGTGCACATCACTGTCCATTAAGATAGACATGGTTCAATAGGAGCTCTGTGAGACAGCCAGCAGTAGAGGTCAATCAGAGTAGCAAGCTCTCGTTAAAGCAGCAGCATGAGGGACAGCACAGTGAGTGCAGCTCAGGCGCAATCTGCAGAACAGTGCACTCCCCCACATGTCCAAACACATATTTCTACTCCTACAGCCGTGGCCTTACCCTCCGCACCTTTATCATCTGCGTTTACATCTGAACAGCTGAAACCTCTGCTGCGTTTTTTACAAGTTGACAAGCCTAGAATAGACTTTGGAAGCCAATCAAGGGATTCACAGTCAGCTACTGACTGTGATGTAAGTATATTAAGCGTTTTATCAGTGCTTGATTATTTATTTATTATTAGCCATATTGCCAGACTCAAGTTAATATACCTTCCAAAGCTGTAATTTTAATGTTGCACACATCCATGTTGTGCTAAGTATAATATTCCTTGTTTTCTCTTGTTTGTGTCAGTCCCAGTAACAAAACAATAGAAAGTAATTTGGCATAATTCATATTTAAAAAAAAGAAAGAAGTGTTCATTGATGTGTGGCTTGGGATTGTCTTTCTAATGTTTGGAGAAGGCACCACCCACAGCAGAGCGTCAACACAAGGGAAACAGACTAACAGAACATCTATAAATAGTTTGAGGTTAGGGGCTCTAGGGAAATCTCGCAGCCTGAATAACAACTTGTTTTCCTTGTATAATATGCGGAACTAGTAGAATATCCTTTGTTGCTTAGTTGGTAAGGTTTCTGGATCGTATGTCTAGGAGCATTTATTTTTACTCGGCGGCTTTAGGCTTTTGGTTTCAGGATGGTAGGTACCTGAAACTGCCAACATCATAGTGAACTGTAAACATTAATACACAGGGAGCTAGATTTCCTTCCAGCCGGATCTCGAAGCCTTGGTCAAGGCCTCAGACTAGTAAGACGACAAAGAGTGAATCATTGGTATTTGGGTGGGAATCTAGGTGGCTGAGCTGTTGATGACAGCCTCTCGGTTTGTTGTCAGGTTTCCCTTTGCTGTGAGATAAGATTTATGACTATGGAGAGGGCTGGTGAGAGAGAAATCCTCCTAGACTCAGCTTAGTTTATCTGGATTCCTGCTTCAGCACAGCCTCTCTCCCCCTGTTGGACACAAGTGAGTGACCTTGGCAAGAATGTGGCTTATTGTTGTAACAGATACTGTTGTTGTCAACTGACCTATGGTCAGAGTGGAAGGATGAGAAAGTGGAGGAAGGGAAAAGGGGAGATGATCCCCACTAGAACCTGGCAGAATCGCCGTGGAGATTAACTTCAAATCTGTCCCAGCTGATGACAATGGAAGTGTCCGACATGTTTACAGTGTTAAAATGAAATAACAGTATTCAGTGTTGCACCGCAGTTAACTTGAGTTGCAGTATCACATGTAGGGCCCTATGACTTCCGCGATGCAGAAAACACAGACGGGCTTGTTGGTGATAAAAGCAGAGTCAATTGCAAGAGGCTGAATATTGAGGAAATTGCTAAAATGTGGATGCAATTTATAAAAATCAGGATTTGATGCTTTTCTGCGCTGCATAATAGCAGACTCAGTATCTTTGGATTTGGAACTACAAAACAAGACACTTGAAGACGTCGCCTTGGGCTTTGTTTAACAGTGCGTACTTTATACTATTTTCTGACATTTCACAGACAAAATTATAAATTGATTAGTTCAATAAATAGCAGTCAAACCAATCAATAATGACAGTAATTGTTAGTTGCAGCCCTACTTGCCAGTGTTCAATGTTGCACAACAGTAAGTTGTGTTATTCTATGTGTGTTTTTCATTGTATTGTAAGGACATCCAGCCACTAACCACTGACTGTGCAACCACAAACGATCTTAAAAACCAACCAGGCAAAAAGAATAGTTTTGTTCCTGTTAACAGAGCACAGATACAGTATGTGCAGGCAGTTCCTCATATAGACGTGCAGCACGTTTTATCAGCAGTTAACACAAAGAGATGTTCAGGTTGCCCCACTTCCATTTGAGGAGCTTTTAGTCCTCATGATACCCAACAGCCCACCCCAGAGCACTTCTAACCCAACCCCCACCCTGTCATCCAACAAACAATAGCAGGCGTAGGCTCAAGGGAACCGGCTGAGCCTGAGAGAGGAAAGGAAGGAATTAGGTTGACAAGGTCAAGCCGAACCAAGACAAGAGAAAAGTGTACCAAACCACCTGCTGTGTGTGAGCTAGTCAACCAACCGGCATCCAGCTTGCCTGCCAGATCCCTGAGCTAAGCAGGTACAAATGATGTCAGCTTTTCTTACAAAGAAATGTAGGTAATCTTTCCAGTTCTTCCTTGCTTTGAACACATATAGCGCAGAGAAAATACTGACTCCCTCAAGGGACTTTTACTTTCGTTCATTGTCTGTTTGTTAGCCTCGTTCTGTTCAGAGCGTAGCTAGAGGTGATAATGAAGAGATGAAAGTTTTAGTTAAGCCTATGTCATCAGACATGCGAAGCGTTTTATAAGTTGGTTAAACCCCTTTCACTCTGGACGAGACACCCACCAACACCCACTAGCATGTGGCTTTTGTCGTTGGTGGGAAAGGATAGAACTGGTATTCATTCCAGCCTGAAATGACTCTGCAGTAGTCACGGGTCTTGGCTCCAGCTCCGATTGGCAGGGATGGAAACAGGACACCCGGGTGGACACGCTAGTTTTCGTCCCCTTTCAAGCACAATGCTGTGACGTGCGTTGGAAATTCCGGATGTTACCGCGCAAACGGCCTGAAGTAAAAGGTATTAAAAAAGTAACCACTGTGGCATTGTCATTGCCCTCCAAGCTGTTTTCCACTGTTCCCTGTTTAATGGTGTGTTTGTGACATTGAACATGACGCACCAGGAAAAAAAAAAAAGAAGAAACAGAAAGGCAAACTCGTCTACTGGCAGCGAGGAAGGAGTCAATCAATTAGCGGATTTACCTGTGTGCATCTTCGTGCTAATTTTGGTGTAAAAATGGTCGAGTTTGTAACTGCACAGAAAAACAATAATGATGTGAATTTAGTGCAGACATTCATGTTCCTCTTAGGATGAATCTTCCTTTAACGTCATCACAGGCTGCCATCTTAATTTGTCTAATAATCTGGTTTATCACCAAATACCGTGAAAAAATAATAACATTCATATCTGTCTCAAATGTACTTTGTGTTTAGTGCTAATTAGCAAATGCTGGGATGCCAACACACTAAACTAGGCGAATGGTAAACATGTTTCCGGTTAAACATCAGGACATTATCATTTGTTAGAGCATTTGCATGCAGGCATTAGCATTTAGCTCAAAGCACTGTTGTCTACAGCTTCATTGTGCTGCTAGTGTGGCTGTAGACTGAGTCCTGTTTGAGTATGTGAAGAGGTCATGCTCAAGCTAAAACAGGGTGTTTCTCTTTAAAACTCAGCAGTTTTTTATAATACTCTGAAAAGGCATTTAAAGCAAATTCAGCGTTTTCTTAGTTTTTTGGCAGAAATCTGAGGACTTTGCCAACAGCACCAGGAATTCAAGCATTCAGATGGTCAGAAAGGTTGCAAACAGTTTTACCAAATATTGGTCTAGTTTGACTTTTGCAGTTTTAGAGTAGTCGTAAAAGGGGAGATTTTCCTCTGTGTGACTTTGCTTTACCGGGCAAATTAGGCCACCGCTTCATAAGTGAGCAAATTGGTAAGCTCCACTTATCCTGGCTCAGTCCTCTCCCCCGCGGTCCCTTGTGCCTTCTGTCTTTTTATATCACTTTTACTTCCCATCATGCTGCTGGTTGCTGCAGGAGCAGTCTCTTGACTAATGTATGTTGTCCTTTCATCAGCAAGTGCATATGTCACCACAGGTGAAGCCTCGCCTGCTCGCTGAAGAGATTTCTCTTTGACAAAGATTTTTGTACTTTTTGCCTGAAGGCCTCGGTAAAATAGTGGCTCTGAATGTGAATGAACGTGTCACACTTAGGAGATATTAAATTTGATTGCTGCTGCAATTGACAGCAAACGTGAAAGCATTACTTGTCTTTTTACCAGTTAAGCTGTGATTCACAGCTGTTGTTAAGGGCTGAGAGATGAAAGTTTGCTCGGCGCTGCATGTGAAGCTGTTGCTTTTACAGACGTTTTTCATCTTTATAGCTTCGTCTTTCACTGTTCTGTTTCTGAACTTGGAGGTTGTGTTGCATCATAAAAATGAGCTGTAATGTTAAGTGTAAAAATGTGGGCTGACACTAATCAGCATTTCCTGGAGACGTCTAGAAAGTTCCATGTTCTGTTAAGGTTCGTTTTTTTAGGCTTTTAAAGTAAAATACACGTGTGCTGCATAAATCTACACGTTATTCAAACGCTGCTAGTCAGTTATATGAAAAATGTGTCGTTTATATGCATGACATAGGCCTGTAATGTTAGAGAGTCACTTGGCAAACGGCTTCTTTGCTCGACAATAACTGTTCCCAGTGAGATCCTGGCTCACTCATTATGCCTCCAAAGAGATTGTAGGTCGTGGGTGACCGACTTCATCACAGCTTAGTTTCCTCTCTGTATTATTTATGTGTGGTTATACTTTCCTGAAAGCACAATTAGCAACTAAAACTGAGAGGAGTTGCCTAGAAACTGAGTGCCTTTTGGCAGCTGGTGGTCTACAATAGATGTCAGGTGTTCCTGATTGTGTTTTCTCTCCCAGTTTCTGAGATTTACTCTGAGCTTCAAAGAAAATGACAGTGTGGTTTCAGTGAAGGAATTAGGCCGGTGCGCAGTGTCGGAAAACAATCGGATAGGTTTTCACGACTTGAAAAGGAATCCATTTTACATCTTCCTTTTTTTTCTGTCCCCTGGCTGATTTGAACATTTTAGTAATCAAATTAGATGAGGCTCGTCCATTTGTTTTCAATTGTAGCTTCATGCTAATAACCATGCTACTTCAGTCCCCCCAATAATACAGCTCATTTTAAAAGCTACGCAATGATGTGATTGCATGCTGATAATCAGACTCTGCAACGCGATTCTTCTGGACTGGTTCAAATTTGAACGCTGCTTTTCTGAAATTCATTATGTGGATTCAACAATGTATTACAGATTACAAGTCCCTACATTGTTTCCATGACAGCCACATAAAGGGCTTGGATCCCCTTTTTCTAATGTTTCTTAACAGAGTGTCAGCGGTGCTGAAAGAGGCACCGACCAGAGCCAGTTAGAAGCGTAATCTCCACTGCCCTCGACCTCAGTAACTTGCCAAAGATATTCGCAGGGTTTGCCCCTGGTGTCAAAAAGAATTACATAATTGAAGCGAGAACACTGAACTCAGCCAGCTAATAGCACTTCAGCAAGGACTCCTTTTTACTTAATGATGGCACCTTGTGTCAGCAAGAATTACGTTTTCCCTTTTCAAGACAGATGTTTTCTTTCTTTTGATGTTGAAGATGGTGTTGAATTTCCCACGCTTTATCAGGCTGCCAAAGCTATACTGATCAGTGGTTAAACAATCAACAGGAGCCAATTTAGATCAATTATACTCTTTTAGGTAAGAGTTGGGAAACGCCTTTTTCATTAGACTTCGATTCAGTTTGCTACGATTTGTTTGGCAAACGATTTTAAAGGAATGTTGATGTGCCACATTTGTTTTGATTTCTGAATTTTCATAATAGCAGAGTAGTTCATAAAAATCATGAGAAAAGTCAGATGAATGGGCAACACTTTACTTTAAGTGCCGATATTTAGCATTTATAGGCAACAGACACATTTAATAAATGGCCCCCTCCTTTGAAGTGGGCAGTTGTACTCTAATGTGTAATGTAATTCTTTTTTGTTAAAATGCATTTTAGAAAATTGGTATTGCAAAAAGTTTGGTTCAGGAATTGGTATAGGAATAGGTATATAAGTCAAGGTGTTTGTATCGGTACTGGTATCGAAGATTTTTGAGCAATACCCAGCCCCACGTCTTAATCCAACAGGAGTATAACAGGCAGGTTGAGTTAACCACATGCTCCATGCTCTCTAGGTGTGATATTGAATACTGTAGCTACTCTTTGTACCCTGCATGTTTCAATAAAAAACTAAACTGACCCATAAAGTACTATTTTGAAATACAGAGAGTACAGTGTTTTAAGAATCCGTTTTGCGACCCGTGTTTCATACAAAAACAGACGATAAACCCTCATCTGCAGTCAATCCAAACAGTGTGCATTGCTTAGCTCAAGTAAAGAAAGCACGAGTGGACACAAAAATCGTATGAGAAAGAGAAACTGCTTATGGGGCTTATAGCCGGCACCTACTGATGCATAAAGAGCACCAGAAGAAAGTGGAGTTCTACGGTTTAGCAGTGATGCGTATTGAGCTACTGTTGCAGACATGATTGTCTGTGACCTGTAACAGCAGACTCACATGAAACCATGACCACAACATGCATCCATTAAACATGAGCTTTGTGTATTGAATTGAAGAAGGTGCATTGTTGAGAACGAATGCCGGCTTTCCAATCATAACAATTTTAGAGACGATAATATCTGTGTCACGTATCGCACAGCCGCATGATTTTGAATCCGGAGAAAACATGCAGTTTGCTGTAAGTTTATTACCGTCTAATGACCCGAGATAACGGCAGTCATCCTTTGGCTCCCTCGGTTTGTTTATGATTTCATTGTGTTTCACTGCTCAGTATTTCTGGTGCATGATTAACAAGCTTGTTTTCAGATGTTATGGAGAATACAGTGAGCTAACTCTACTGGACCGAACTGAATTACAAAACAATTCATCCAGGTCATGGTTTGTGACATTAATAGTCATTTCTGTATTCCTCCACATTTCCATTTCAGCAAGTTTTATAGTTAGTAGAGTAATAGCATATCAGCCATTTCAGTGGCTGTCAGAGTTAGGTTAAGGCACTTCTGTTGCTGATTTCAGCGTGGTGTACAATGAAAGATTGGAAGCATAATTTGGTCAACTGTATTTGAGCTCCACACTCCACTTGAGTACAGCCAAGACAGGTGTCTCCATATGACACTGCAGCGTAATCCTTCCGTAATCCTCGCTCAAGATCAGTGCTCAGTTCTTAATCCCAACTCTAATAAACAAGTTAAAGCTGAAGTTAATGTGTCCAGTAAAAAGTGCAGCATGCGTCTGTCTCCCATGGGCACGTTGTCATGCACAGTCCCCCCTCTGTCAGCATAAGAGTCATGGGATTTTTGTCAGTCAGTCCAACACTGGCTTTCTCAAGGAGCTGGCATTGGGTTTCAGCTAAGGGAGGGTTTGCGTGACACTCAGGCATTGTGGTTTTGGTGGAGATGTTCGTAAAGTCTTGCAAGGAGGGAAGAAATCATGGGATTTGGCATCATGTGTGCATTGGATAGGGCCTCGTGTAATCTGACAAGTTGTGTAGTTCAGTCACATGTGGTTTTCTGAAACCCCCGGACAAGACGTCAGGCATTTCACTGTGTGGGTTTACATTCTGCAGCCCCGCAGTGAAAGTCCTTTTGTTCACTCACCCATTGATAGAACTTGGAAATAGAGCACCAGTGTTCATGCACATTGTACACTGGTCCCATTTCCATTGTGATTCAATTCTAATTATTTTGCACCATTACAGAGTGAATGCTTCCTTTATTGTCTAGCTGCATTAGACCGGCCTGTCGCTTTCATCTGTGACAGTTGAAATGGAATAATTCCCCTGCCCTTTTAACGAGCTTGGTAACAGGATTAAAGTGGAAACAATAGAGTCAAAGTTCACGCAGGCGTGGTTATAATCAATCTGAATTTAAGATAAGGCTGTGAAATTCATCAAGAGGATTTGAAACATAGAGATCATTAACTTGGGTGGAATTGTTCTGGGAATCACCAGTTTTCAGAGTTTGGAGGAACAAAAGGCTTCTGATACTACAGCTTTACCTGGAAACCAGTTTGAAGGGTTAGGTTTTGAATCATGACCTTACAGTGGTAGTGAGCTCAGTGGTAGATGGCTGTCAGCCACTGGCCCAACCCGACTAGACACGCAACCTCCGACGCAAAACAAAGAAATTGATCATGTGAATCTAATAACATGAGCCTATTACTCAACCTCACTGTTTCACTAAGGAAAGGGGTTATTTCCAGGTCCTTATGTGACCTGGCCATGGTCACAATTATTCCCAAAATGTCAGTTCCCAAAATGTTGACATAAACAGTTTGAGTTTGAGGAGTTAAGTCAATTTAGAGGAGGCTCTGCACGAACCTGGTTGCACCTTTCACCGCTGGCTGTCACTCTGAAGCGGAGTTTGATGTGTGGTCTTGTCTGTGGCTCTCTGTGTCTCCATACAGCCCAACAGTGTGTGGTGACAGCTCGGGTGATTACCTGTCCTGTCTCATTCACTCAGCCGGCCTGCAGCTTGGCCCTATCATGCGTCAGAAACTGACACACAGTGATTACGATGTCGTTAGGCCCGACTCTCTGTCGCTCTCTGCACACATTCATTTGCTCTTCCTATGAGCAGCGGGAGAAATGTGCTATCCACGCTCATTTCTGTAAACCATGAAATATTATGCTTGGGTGATGACAAGTCTTGAGCTAATATTAAATTTCATCAGGGACTAATGTTTGGTTTACGAAGCATTGAGCTCATCACGGATTCAGATTTCTCACAGATTCAGTGATTGATCTGAAATGTCTCACACAGAATAGTTCCTGGCGGTATTGCTCTCGAATAACTGGTTTTATAAAATATGATCAATCACAGCATTTTTTTATGAATCTCAAATCATCAAATAATTAAAATTCCAGCAAACATGTTGTTCACCTTGAGCAAAATGTGAAAGACATAACATTAAATCACACATTCTAAAATGACATCGTCAATGAAGACACAACAATATGAAAAAGTGAGAATTAAAATGCTAATCTGTTCTTATCCAAAACAGTTTGGTTTTATTTGGTAGGTTATCATAGCAAGCCTTTGCCAGTCTTGCATACTAAGTACTGCAAAGTATGACTTAGTCTTGCGAGATTGCAATTATTATGACCCCCACGTTGCCCCCCAAAAAGAAAAAAGGTGGAAAAAATAAAATAATAACGAGCAAACCAATATACTCTCTCCCCTCAATACATGATACAAAAGCAAATTAAGACATAAATACTTAAAAGCAAGTACACGGTCACGTTGGTTGCTCCTCAAAGTTATACTTAAGTACAGTGATACTTTGAGCTAAATGCTAACACATCATGCTAACTTTGACAGCACTAAGATGCTGTTGTTTAGCAGGTATAGTGTTTAGCATCTTACTTTAGTGTGATAGAACGGTAACATTAGCTAATTAGCCCTAAATACAGCGCTATAGGAAAAGGGGGGCCAGTGAAGACATTAGGATTTATCCTCTGGGGACCATGATAACAAATTGTACCAGTTGTTGAGATGTTTCAGTCTGGACCAAAGTATCAGACCCTCGAACCGACCAACAGGCCAACATTTCCTAGGTGGATCAAAATTAAGCAGTAGCTTAGATATATGCAGTGATAAGTAGTTTCAGCTCCACATCATACTCAGTTTGGAGCCGAAAGTAGATTAAAGCAATTATTTAAAGGGTGTACAGGCTTATAATCCAATGTGTCAGTTGTTATTTTGTCTTCTCACTCTAATTGGATCCAGCATTGGCAGCATATTCCTGAGCACTGAGTGGTTTATGCCCAATTAATAAATGTGTGTTGTTGGCTGCAGCATGACATTCCTCCTGCAGTTCATTGCTAATGATTTGGAGAGCTTTAATGTCGACTGCTTTGAATGAAGAGCACTAAGCCTGGTGTCACTGTGGCCCTTAAATCACAGTCAGTCTTCCTCTGTCTCTTCTCCGCCTACACACTTTTTCTACCTCCAGTTCTCTCTCTCTCTCTCTCTCGCACGTTTCCCCTCAGTTGCTCCCGTCGTCTGCCTCCCTTCCTCGTCCTTTTCATTTTCGTTTTCCATGCGGGCCCACTGGCTCTTCATTGCTGTCACAGTGTGTCAGAACAGGTGGAATCAATTACTGACCCTCAGCAGCCCGCTCCCCTACCACAACCAGCTTTTTAATTGAGCGAATTAATGAGTGATCAGCCTGTGAGATGATTTGGTGTCACGGATCTTGCTCGGCTGTGTGCGAGGGAGGAAAGCTGGGGAAGGGATTGTTTGACCAATCCTGCATAACTAATTCTGTCCTTCCACAGAGGCAGTCGAAGCAGTTCATGTCCCTCCCTGCCTTCGCTGCCTGCTAATCACCTCTAAGGTTGAGGACAGACACAGTACTATATTACAACACTAAGTGCTGCATCTCTTTTACCGATTAGGATTGCTTTCAAGGGCCACTGGCATACCAGGATGATTTCCATGTGCTCAACACTTTGTGAACTTGCCCTCTTTGTGGCATCCATTGGCCGTATCTGAACATCTGCTCTGTATGTGTTTATACAGTGGTTCTGAAGTGTCTCGTGTGTTCCTCTCTCTCAACCCTGACTTCTTTCTTCACAGATGGAATCTCCCGTCTCCACGCCAGCACCTCCTCCCCTCCATCTCCTGGCCACAGTAGGCAACAGCGAGATTGCCTCGCCGTGCGAGCAGATAATGGTGCGCACACGCTCAGTGGCGGTGAACACATCCGACGTGGCCCTGGCGACTGAGCCCGAGTGCTTGGGGCCCTGCGAGCCTGGTACCAGCGTCAATCTCGAAGGCATCGTGTGGCAGGAAACCGAAGACGGTAAGTGAAGTGATTTAACGTGGGGTGGGGGTCTTTGGGAATCTCATGATTCAGATTCTTGGTGTCATGATTCAGATCGATTCTCAATACAAAGCCGATTCGACTCATTAAGTTGACTCCACTCCCAATTACAAGGTGAAAATATGAAACATAAACTACGAAGCCAACTGATCTTGATGATCGCTGTCTGACAAAACAAACAAAAGAGAGAAAAGTGCGTGGATTGTGGAACGAAAGCCAAATGTTATGATTCTTTGGACAAATACATGAAGTGTTGTACATTTTGCTGCAAAAATGCATTGATAACCTTTTTGGCAAACTAGGCTCTTATGTAGGAGGAGATTTATTTATTTTTTCAGAACGAAATTAGGGATGCAGATGTTTTGAAATTGAACCACCAATGGATTATTGTTATTTTGCGTTGGAGTTTTGTAAAGTGGCGCAGTGCGTGTTTGTTTGATGGTGCCAGAGTGCTTCATTAATATTATCCTCTAGGTGATGCTGTAAAGTATGTGAATCCTACTTCCTCTTGCAAAGCTCACATATTGTTTATTGTGTCAAGCTCGTGTTTGTTGTGCCTAGATGCCTTCACCGTAGACCGGATTGGTTGGACTGAATTTTCTCCTTCGGTGCAGGAGAAGCTACGTGACTCAAGCATGTACACACAGCACAGCTCTGCTTTTTACGTTCCATGACCAAAATGCTATTAACAGTGTAGAAGAATCGCTGTACAATAGCTCAGTCCTGGATTTTGGCGTAAGAGAAAATAAGGCAGAAACACATGTGATAGGTTGTTTTGTGCCTTTGTTTACATAACCAGTGTGGTTGCATTAATACGTTAAAGAGGTATGGGTTTGTCAACACTTAAATGAAGCCTCTGTTGTTTAAGAAATTATCATCTTGCTGTCATTACCATACACATTTTGCCTGTTAAAATGTAATTGGATATGCCCCGACTGCCTCAGGAGCTGGTGGTGGTACTAATGTGTGCTTTAACAGCACACATGCTGCATAATATTGCCAACAAGAATAGCAGTTGGCAGGCAGTTCTTAGGTGACCTTGATTTGTTTTTTTGCTCGGGAGTAAGCAGACAGGAGTTTGTTGCACAGAGACATTTGGTCTCAACAACAACATGCCTCATAACACAAAGCGCTTTTTTGCGAGCGTGCCAGTTGGGAATAGAGTTGGCTCCTCTCCTGCAGCGCAGTCCGAGTGAAATCTTAGACTCGCTCAGTTTTCCTGCCTTTGATCGAAACCACATTCAGCTTATTTAATTTTAAGATGTATCACTGGCAATATCAGGTTTTGCTGGGTCTGAAAAACTGCCCTCTTTTTCTGTCGTGCATGTGAAATAACGCGAACACCTAATCTTCAAAGCAGCTCGCGCTCAGTTGCTCTGCGGGCATGCTGAGTACAAATCGCCCACACATCTACGGTGCTGCTTGTTGGTTCACTTGGAGGAACCGAACAGAAAAAGGTCCCTGCCTCATCAACATTCCCAAAGCACAGTCCCTGCTATTGAGTGCCACCCCCTCCCACCCCTCCCTTTTTTTTTTTTTTTTTTTTTTTGATTTTTGCTCCAGCCCTGGGCTGTGTCTGATTCACCCCTGTTCTCCTCTCTATTGCAACTCTTTTCTGTTACCAAGCATCCAGCCAGTCACCCCTTGACTCTGTTTCCAAGCAAACTGGGAGAGAGCGAGTGCAAGGCAGGGGGTTGGGGCAGAGGGGGGAGATAGACAAGGCTACTTCTGTTAGTGACACAAACATGGCTCAGAGCCAGCACCAGTACTATGTTTGTGCTCCCCCATTCTCTGCCTCCCACAGAGTGATTGACCCTCCCCCTCGCCCTGCCCCATTCCCTTTCCCCGTCCAAGTCTGTCCTTTGCCTGCACTCACTCTCTCAAAGCTGCTATTTTGGCTGAAAAGGTAGTGGTTTGGCCTGATGGGGCTGTGTTTTCTTCTGATTCTACTCTATCTGGCTCAGTGGGAGGGGGCTGGTGGGAGCTTTGGAGTGGTTTTAGAAGTGGAGAGGGGAGGTGGCGGGAGTTTATATTGAGGGAAAGGGGGTGGGGGGGCACTTTGCAGGTGTAGCACACAGGTTGTTATGGCCATCGGAGCTGTGAGGCCAGGAGGGTTTCCAGAAACCAGCACATTTTGCTCTCTTTGAAGCCTTTTTTTTTTATCCCAGACAAAACCTCCGTCAGGGAGCCAGTCAGGGAAGGAAACCATGTGATAAAGGATGAAGAGATATATTTGATAACTGCAGCTGTGAAGTGGCCCTCGGTTTTCTGACACCACTGCTTGTTCACTGCTGACAAAATCAGCTGTCGTTGTGCTTGTTGTTCCTTACCAGATATGTGATTGTCAGTGTCTGGCACACTCAGTGTAGTTGTAGGGAGGAATTTCTCAATAGCCCCCATTGCATTACATTTTGCACACTACATTTAACAACACAAAGATCTCTATTCCTTCTACTGTACATCATTGTAATGGTACGAGCCCCTAACAACCCACTGGCTAGTTTTAAAATAAGAGAGACCCAGATGCTGCGTACTTCAAACTGCACTGCCATTCTGCTGTTTTTCCTGAAGAGACCTATGACAGCAGACTTCTCTCATTGTGGGGCAACTGAGCAAATTAGAACCAAATGAGGAAATCAAGCAAATCCAGACAGAGTACCAGGGAAGAGCAACAAACAGAGGCCCCAAAGACATAGCAGAGGCATCCTGATTAGCAGTGAAGTTGAGCAGTCCCCCACTTCTCTGCATGACAAGTCTCATACAGAGCTGTTTAGGCATGCACTGTGTGTGCGCGCGTTTCGTTTAGCATGCCAACCAACAGCTGCTTCATCACCTCCGCCTTTCGGCCTTGTGGGAGTAAATGAACAACAGGCTTTCAGTAATTGTCTGTGCCTCACCCGACTCACAGAGTGCCAGAGAAAGAAACAGATGAGGAAGGAAGCAAGCGGCACCTAACACAATGCGATCACAGGAGCCGCACCTTTGGTCAGGGCTGACAGGAATCTTGTCTGATGAGGCCGAATAAATTTTTCATGCTGTGTAATTTGAGCACAGATGTTGCAGCCCGTTCAACCGAATCTGGATAATGGCGAGATTTAAATGTCGGCCTAAATGTATATGTGGATTACTGAATGGACACAATATCCCATAAGACTAAAATAAAAAAAAAACCATACAATTTTGTTGCATTTAGTCCTGTGAAGGAGAAAAACAGGATAATATGAGGTGAGGGAAAGTGAGTCTGTGTCACTCAGTCAGTCTGGGGGCGAGTGAAGCGTAGACAGGAGGAAGGGGGGGCAGAGCTGTGGTATTTTAAGGCCCGGCACTGACACAAATCCCCTCAGCGCAGACGAGGCAGTGGCAGCTCCCAGGGTCGTGTCAGCAGAGCGATGGGCCAACCCCTCCCAGGCTTAGCATGCTGATACCTCCAAATGTCATCTCTAAAATGCTGGAGAAGTTTATTGCTCTTGAAACGCAGCCCAGAATGCCTTGGCTCCTGCTCCAGGGTAGAGGGAACACAGAGGGGGCCCCTTTGGCCAAACACTGCAGCTCTAAAGTGCCAGTGAGCCCCCCCCCCACCCCTTCCCCTCCAGCCTCACACACACACACCGACCCTCCAGTGCACAACAGTCTTTTCCCAAAGCAGGTCCCACAGCTTCTTAAGCTCCCTAATAGATAAATAATACAGCCTGTTTGTGATAAAATGTTTGTCTCATGGATTATTTATGCAGCACACATTACATCATTGTAGCACCGGCTTTAGCACAGGAGTTAAAAGCTGTTTGACATCTGAATAGAAGAGGGGTCAGTGTGAAACATATTCCTGGATAAACATTTGAGAGATGTCTTTCTTTCCTCTTCCTGCAGCCCTGTCAGTGAGTTGAGAAGGGGAATGTTGTATGAAAGGAGCACTTGGCTCTGGAGCTCACTTGCCAGCTATGCTTCCTTGCTCTTTTGAAGACCACCTGTCAGTGGCCTCATTGAAATGTTTTTTACAAAGGCGAGCACTGGCTGCTCTCTGTGAACTCACCATAGAAACTGTCCTTGAAATAAGAGCGAGCTCTCTCAGGAGGCCTGTAGCCCTCTGCCAGGCCAATGAGCAAGAAGAAGAAGGAGTGAGGAATCAATCACCAACACACCAACTTCAGTTAACAGGACGCGTTGAAGAGAAAAAAAACAAGCGATGCACATTTTTCCTTCTCTAGCCTGCATTCTGTAGATTTTCAGATCCTCAGCCGTGTTTACTTTCCAGCCTACCCGGCCAATCTTCACCCTCATCACCGTTAACTACGCAAGAGTGGAAGTGAGCAATTTCCAGGCAAACGCACTCCCATGTAAAGAATTCACCACTCTTCCTCAATATGTGGTTGAAATACGACTCTGCAAGGAAATTTAGATACAGATGAACCACCATTCTTCGAGGGAGGAGGCTTGCCTTGTTAGTCACAAATTTTTTCCCCGGGTGGTGTTACCAAGATGGCGCCTGAGCGAACCCAAATCTCTTAAGAGGGAATTGATTCCTGTTCATACTGGCCGACAACTGCATTTTTTCAAGCACTTAAATGGTCTCGAAACATAATTCACATGCCTGGTGGAATTGTAGGCTTTGCCAGTGGTTGTCATAAGATATCATGTTTGCTATGTACACGTCAGCGAGAGCTTGAGTAATGCGCCTTTGGCAGACCTGTCTCTTAATCTCAGCACCATCTCGTTTAAGGGGAAACACCAGAGGGTTTGTTTTAACGGAGAGATTGTGTGTTTACCCAGATGACATTTGAGGAAACAGCTCCTTGCCTCACTACAAGTTATTTACAGCAATAAATGCTCATGAAGTTGGTAGAGATGTCAAATAGTTGGGGGGTTTTTTGGCTGCTACATTTGTTCTACATGTTTTGTGACCTACTAGAGCTGTTGGAGCAAACATGTACAGATTTTTTTTTTTTGAGGAGGGAGAAAGTGCTGCACACGGCTGAAAATGCTGCGACGATGTGGAGGGCATACTAATGCTGCCTACCTTTGCCTCTCAGCGGTATGAGGGAACTGACCTTCTCATAGGCTGTTATTCTTGTCAGTGAGAGTGACTTCGCACTTTTACCTCGTGTGAACCGCAGCGCAGCCTGAACTTTCAGATACGGCTCACTTGAACGCTCAGAAACTCAGAATATAATCATCAACCATACGCTTGTCTCATTTGCTGATCATTGGCAAACCTTTACTTATTACGTGGATGTGGAATTTTTTTATGTTATGTTTGTCTTTTCTTTTTGAAAGGGCTGCAACATACAAAATATTTTTATTTTATTCTACAGCAACTGCAGTTTCTCATTTCTGCCTTGCCGTGCATGTGGGTGCACAGCTATGCAGCAAGCCAAATACACTTACAGTGTTGATGACAAGCAGTCGAAAAGTCTTTTTCTGGAAGCAATTGTGAAACTGCGAAAACAACAAATTCATGATAGAGATTTTAAAGTATGATCGAAATGAAGGACAGTAAAAAGGAAAGTAGATTTACGGAGGTATGAGTTATTCCTCACACCAGGAAGATCAACATTAAGTCACCACAGGGAGTACAACACGGTAATTAATCAAGTAGGCACACACGTAGCTTTCACAACAATAAGAGCAAAGGTAGAAAGAGTAAACAGCCCAACAGTAATAAACAGCTGCTTAGACTGTTCAATTAACAACATATTAGCCACTAGTGTAATGGCTAGTTTGGTTAGCAAGAAACTGATCATGGAAAAACTAAACCTGCTCATACATAGCTGTTATAGTAGTAGATTGCCTACAGATCATCAAGGGCATCTGAGGAGTCGTTAAAGGATTCTTGTGAGTTTTTGTTGCTCTCATATCTGACAAAATGGAGGATGCAACAACAACAAGTGCTGTTCAGTGTTCAACTGAAACTGACTGCTGGTGGCAGACTGTGTGACATGTTCAAAAACAAAAACAGTCCAAAACTCAAAAACGCTTCATTTACAGTCATATAGCAAATTGGAAATGGCAGATTTTTACTTAAAAAATGCTCAAATGATTATTAAGATAGGTGCTGATTAATGTTATATGAGCTACTCAGTTGATGCTACAAATCATTTCAGCTTAACAATGGATCTTTCACTATTACTTCAAAATTAACACACAATTAAAAGTGATGCATTTCACTGTATAACCAGCATTCCAGCGCTGTAAGTGACTCATGCATTTCGTCCTAAATTCCTGTCAGCCTAGGACTTAAGAAAAGGTCAGTCTTAGGTCTTTGTATTCTGACACTGACATAACCGGACAAGCTCGGCTTCATTTTATGCACCACGAGTGCAGAAACACTCTTAAAATGGACTGTTGGAAACATGCTCAGACACTTGAATGCTCAAACGGTTCATTTATCAATGTTACAGTTATTGCTCGTGGCAGCACCCGGCTATCTTTTATCTTCCCTCCGTAATGAATACTGACACTATTTTTCTCATTGTTCTCACTTTCATGTCTACATGCAACCTTGATGAGTGGTACTCTGAGTGCAGAGAAAATGGAGCTGAGAAAAGAGCTGTTTTCTTCTAGGATACAAAGAGGGCTGTAAAATCTGTCAATAATTGCTTTAGTATCTGACTGTGCAAAAGGTGATGATTGCAAGTGCTGGTAATTGCTCACATAACTATTATTATTATTCAATCAAGACCTGTGTTGTTTTAATCAGAAAGCTCGTAAAGACGAATACAAACCTTTAATTTGATATTTGCGAGAGCAGTCCTATAATGTCACACCCAGTCATTACACACGAGTGATCTCCCATTTTCAAAGATAACAAAGGCATTTTGACAAGGTCAGTCAGTGAAAATGCCATTAACCCCACTGAATTCCTGTTGAGTTGAAGCAGAGCAGAGGTCAGCCAGTGAACCCACGGCCCTCACCAGCAGCAGAGGACCTGATATTTTGCTCCCACTGCAACCTAATGAAATGTGTTAAGGAGGGAAGAGGGGAGTTGGAGGGCCGGAGGGGGCAGTCACCCATGCAGTCGACGACCTACTCCTGACTTAATTTGTCCCCTTACATTACCCTCTTGTTCAAGTAATCCTTTACAAGTACACGGTGGAGGTTGGTGCACAAGGAGGGCTGCCATTTGTTCGATGGCATTGAAAGGGAGCGAGTGGTAAAATTGCAGGCCTATTCCTCTCAGTGATGTGGGCTTCACTCAGCTGTCATGAGTGACCCTAATAAGGCCGACACAAGGGGAGGGGGTGGGAGCTGGGTTTGCTCCAAATCAGTCTGTTTCTTGCCCAGAAACAAATCTAGTCAGTATAGACGGAGATCATGGCTCACACGGGCACTGATATGTAACTCGCCGTGTGTAAACAAATCATCATGCATGGAAAGTCATCTCAGTTTCTTGTGTCATTTGCTTTCTGCCACGGGGAAATTTGTTTGGGTTGTTTTGTCAAGGGCTTTCCGTGTTTAGACAGACTCGCCGTTGACATCTTTGTCCCGACAGCTTGAAAATTATTCCTGGGATGAAAGTGTACAGATAATTCAGATGGCTTTCAGCTTTCAGCAGAGAAACTTAATCTTTTTGAATACCCTTGAGCATAATTTTGGGATATTGCCAAGATATTCTATGAATTCAGATGCCCGTGTCAAGAGACTTTATTAAGTAGTGCAGTCAAAACAATGTGTTGTAAATTATGTTAAAAGTAAATTCTGCATAGGAACATTTGAGAAGCAAGTTTTTACTAGATTTAGTGATGTTATTAGTAGTTATTAAAAATAATCTGAAAGCATCCCATCATCTTTAACCACCACTCCCAGAAAAGAAGTGATGGTTTCCCCCACAAAAGATGTTCAGCAACAATGATGGTAAAGAACACTGATCTCAGACCTGCTGTTTCCCTGTAGTGCATTCATGGTTTAACCAACAGATGTTACTGGTTAGCTTTCCAACCATTATATCTATGTTTCCTTCCAAGCCGCCCCTCTGTAGTTGAAAAAATGTCTTAAAAATCTGCTGTATTTAAAGAGACTTCTTGGTACTCAGGCTTGGCGATCTGGATGTGCAATCATCACATCAGTTCATTGTTTAATATGTCAGTATCTGCACAGCAATACTTATTAAGATGCTTAATGAGGAGAAACTGTCATCTGAACAACGTACATTTTTGATAAAATCCATCTAATTTTATATGCCGTAGGGTAGAACTGATTGTTCCCCTTCACTCAGAAATAATAATTATCTCTACAAAATAATCAGTTCGATTTAAGGAAAAAATCTGGCAGAAATGACAGCATTGCAATAATGATGGAAAATGATTTTCAAGTATCTTATCATCTTATCTTGTCATCATTTCTACTAGCTGGAATAATCCAGGCTCTGATGCATCTTCTTAGGTGTCACTTGCGCATGAGATGAGGAATATGACGTGATAACTTGGTCTGTCATTTTCAGTTTTAGTTAAGCGCAGACACACTGAAAGCCTCGAACAGCATTAATTCTGCGTGCCCTTTTAAAACAATTTAATTAAACATGAAGCGCTGCAGCATTTTTGAGTTAGTAACCATGCCTTGCTTTTTTAGCACCATTCCCATTTGAGTTGAGATGCATCCGGATTTCTTTGAATTTCCTTGAGATGTCCCACATAACTACTTTATTAGCATTCACAGAAAGTACTGCAGAGGCAGAGAGATCTGAGGTGACCCAGAAGCCAAAGACCACTCTGACGGGATGACAGAGTTCCTTGGCTTCAACTTGGGAGGGTGGCCAGAAGGATGCCAATCTAAGGAAAAAGCACATGGCAGTTAGCACAGAGTCTACAACAAGGCTACAAAAAGATTTTGAGACTGAAGCAAAGAAACTGATAGTGTAGTGAAAGTTAAGATTTTGGTCTGTAATGAAAAGTTTTACAGGATTTTCTGCAGCATATTTGTTAGTAATGTCAGATGGTGAATGTCCATTAGCAGTAGCCGTTGTTGAACGCGTTTTTCCTATGGCTGCCCTATCCATGCATTAGTTATAGGGTACTTGATGGTTGAGGTTTTTACTCACCTTTTGCTTCTGATAACAAGTTAAGTATTTCTGTCCGATCAATCAACAGTGTATTTAGAGATTCAACAGCGAGTTTCTCAGTAAGATTGATTGATTTGTCACCTGTCGTCCATTTTTCCATGCATGAAGCAAAGTGTTTGCAACCCTACGCTGTGGGCTGCTTTTCACCGGCAAGCCTGAGAGTTGT
Organism: Chelmon rostratus; assembly: GCF_017976325.1. NCBI lineage: Eukaryota > Metazoa > Chordata > Actinopteri > Chaetodontiformes > Chaetodontidae > Chelmon > Chelmon rostratus. The sequence goes on along the minus strand of NC_055658.1, from coordinate 28,133,906 downwards.
AGTCGAGGGAAATGTGGGTGAATTCAGATCTGTGTTCCAACAGGACAGCGATCCATATCGCATGGCTTAATACACCGTGGAATTTCTTCAGAACAAGATACTGAAAGTCCTTGATAACTGAGCCGAAGGTCAAATCTGAGTCATGTTTAAAGAAAACCTCCGCAGTGGCTCGAAGATGGTTTTTGAGATACTCCTCGTTCAGCTTGACTGAGTTTGAGTAAATCTGTGGGAAGAATTACAGGAAATCCGAAAATCTTGATGTGCTAAATTAACAGCTGTGGCTTCAAGATGGGCCAAGGCTGCATAAGTGTCGACTGGGGTTGAAATACCAGTTTAGATGCATGGGCTACTGTTTGTCCAGAAGTCTTGGAATAAAATTCAGGGTTCATTTCTAGTTGGTTACAAGTAAGCATGAAAAATAGGATTCTTAAAGTTTTGTGCAATATGTTAATTGCATTCTTGCCAAGAGTGGCATGAGAACCACTCTTCTGTCTGTCTGCTAAATACAAAGCTACTCTCAGCAGGTTATCTTATAGCTTATCTCAGCAGTAATACTAAAATTCCATCCATGCTCATCCATTGTCGCAGCTACTGAAGTGAGGAGACAGTCTAACATAAAGCCCCTAATTTAAAATAAAATGATTAAAGACTTGTAACAGCTCATGGTATAATTTCTAAACCCCTTGCTGGAGAAAGCGGGGAAGACTATATCCTGCACATCATGAAAGGCTACTCATTCATTTGCCCTGTCTTGATTTACATCCTGCCACAACCAGCTGCCAGAGCCATTTTGTGTTGGAGTGTTTGGAGAGCTTAGGGGGGCGGGCTGTTAAAGGCGTTTCAGAAAAGGTCTGTGTTCTTTTAACGTGACAGAAATCTGAACTGGAGAACGTCTCCCCTACCCTGCACACACATAAACGACATTTGCAGTTGGATCTAGCCTTGACCAAGCTCTCGTGTTTTCAGGCCATACAGTGAAGGAAGAGACTTGTGGCCAAGTGTCAGCAGGTTCCTGTAAACATATATAAATGCCTTATACACTCGCTGTTTTATGCCAGAGGCAGCGAGAGAAAAATGAGGTCTGAACTGTGACTTGTGTGTGGGAGGGAAAAAGATTGTAAGCCGGGGATGGTTATACCATTGAAAAGAGGAAATGAGGGTGAGGGTGAAGGAGAGAGGGAAAATGGGGTGAGCAAGAGAGGTTTCCTAAGCTAATAAAATGCTCGGAGGGACGGAAGCTGCCAGCCAGCATTCCTGTGCCATTAGATAAGTTAGCTCGCTGCAGCCTCCAGTTTCTCTGCAGTGCTGAAGTGGCAAGCTGAGGTCACCACCAGGGAGTGAGGGGGATGGTGGGGGCAATAAATTCAAAATGTTTTTGTGCACGGTGGTTGCTCCTAATCCTCTGAAGCTGTTTGGTTGATGATTTACGTTTGAATTTACAGGCAAAAGCTGCAAATTGTCATTCATCTGCCTCTACAGTGCTGTCCATTTAAAATGTCCTTCAACAGCAGCCGCTCTGTGCTGGCTTTTGCATTCGCATAAATTGTATTTACTGCAGTTAACTGTCCAAAGTGGAACATGTTTTTTTACTTTAGTAATTTTGTGCAAATCTGCATACTTGATTCTGACATTTTGATGACAAGCTGTTGCCAGATGAACAGTATTTGGTTTCTGAAGGAAATGCATACACATAGAGTTGTGCGATCTTCTGGAACTAATTTTAGATTTTAAATGTGAGGTCAGGTTATTACGCTCGGCGCAGGTCGGACTGTGTAGCTCACACTAAGTGCTACCAACTTCACACTAGCCAAATGGCAACACAGAAGCTTCTAAGTGTGACAGATTGCAGCAATACCGGAGAAGTCAAGGAGCTTCTCTTGCACACTCAGTTGCAGTCTGTCAAACTGAACCGTTCACGCTGAATTGGTTTAATCCAGGATCTTGTTGCTTGTTTTTAAAAAGCTGTTGTATTGGTAGATCCATATTCTCCCTAAGGTAGTACGTTTCAGGGCTGCAAAGTGAGATAGAGGACTGGGAAAAAAAAAATTGCCTCCAAATAATTCTCCTTTAGGGAAATCGTCTGTACTGTGAGAAGGCTTATTTAAATGGTGTTCAGCGAGTATTCCCCAGGAACCTCAGTGATATCACTCTCAGTGAGACCTTCTGCCACTGTCTTATATAGGTTCTACAGCACTGACTGCAGTTGAGTCTGTCCCAAGTCATTTTGAAGGTATCAGTCAGTCTTGTCCCTTTGGCTTTACTGTGTGAAGAAGATTAAAAAAATGATCTCTGACATGTATAATTGTCTTGCATGTGACACCCTTTAGCAAAGATCAACACATTGATGCAGCAGCCATGATGGACGTTTTGCTCACATCGTGCAGACGGTTATATATGAAACATTCTCTGTTGCTTTTTTTTTTTTTTTAATCTGACTCGCTGTTGGAGTTAACGCGTAATAAATGACCTCTTTGATTTCTTGTGTCACAGGCATGCTGGTGGTCAATGTTACCTGGAGAAACAAGACATATGTGGGCACCCTGTTGGACTGTACGCGACATGACTGGGCTCCTCCCAGGTAAGGAGCATTGTTTTTGTTTCAGCTGGAGAAAGCAGGGTGGCGTATAGATATTTACATACGCATCACCTGATCTGCCCTTGCTCTATTAATGGTCCCTCACTTGTTTCGTGTTGTTAAAACTAAAGCTACATGCACTGATTTTACACAGTATGCACACTGTACAAAGAATATGCTGTCACACGTGGTAGTTTTAAATGTCAAGGTAGAAAAGAATTCATGATTGCCATGAATCATTGATGCGCTCTCTCTATCTAAGCTGCGCTTGGTCTCTTAACCTTTTCATATTCTGTGTGATATGAATCTGCTGTAGTAGCATCAGCTCAAGGATATATGGCCTAATGCACCAACTCGCCTGAGTGCAGCTGGACATTCAAGTCCATGTTAGTCTTTATCTCCTGTCTGGGGAAACAGGATTCATTGGCAAACGGCTGATGTCCCAGGAGGTAGCTGTGGAAATAGAAAGCTACTCTAACAAGCCAGATTGCAGAATCCAATTATTGGAGTAATAGCTTTTCCTCAACATTGTATAACATTCTCTATCACAAAGGCTGCAATTTCTTAGATCAGTGTTATGTGGGCGGTAGCTTAAGGTGTTTGTAATTTCTGGGTATTTGCCTTTGTTATGCAAAATACACAAGTTGTGCAAAATGCTGCTACAAGCACTTGCTTTGATTTAGAACACCTGCACTGTATCTAAATGTAAATATAAATCTAAATTTGAAATGCATGGTTAAGTGCAATATAAAAAAAATCAAGATTAAAGCAGTGCTAATGGAAAACAAGGACAGGCTGTATCACACTAATGTATCACAGAACAGTAATGTTCAGTAAGTGAGGTTTGCTGGGCTGTATTTGCACCAAGATAGTCTTACGGTTTGCAGCACGACTACATTAGGGACACACCATGAATAATTCAGAAAGCTTTCAACGGACTGAATATAAACTTGGGCTTGTAATGAGTCTAAATTCCTCTACCACTGTCAGACTACGGATGTATTCACATCCCCTGCTGGGGTTGAAATTGTTTGGAGAGACTTGTAGAGGAAGCTGTGAGTCATACCAGCCCGGTGTCTCTCTTTGTCACAGATTGCTAACCTTCACTGCTGTGCAGAAAGATAATTACATTACTGTTATGGAGAGATAAGGCCAAACTGCTATTTTAAGTATTTGAATGACTATATGTTTTGATTACAAAGCAGCCAGAGTGTTCACTGCCGTCTTTTCAAATGATGTTTACGTGTCCTTCATTTGGAAAGACATGTGGCTTTGTTTAAAGAGCTTACTCACTGATAGTGCACAAAATATCAAATGGGTATGTTATGAGAGGACAGGGGCAGGACAATGGTGTACATATTTTGATATCATTGTCATTGTTTATTATGAGTTCAGAACTCAAATACACTCAAACCCTGTTGTAGTCTCATCGTTGGTATTATTGTTGTGACTGGCATACCACTATAATAAACAACCATGTATAGGAGATTCCCATTGAACACTTAAACGTTCTTTAGAAAGGGTATGGCCAGGCATGGAAGTAGCCTAAAACCGTGTACATATGTCTTGAATGGAGCTAAATGATGAGGTCTTAAAAACCATAAGTATAAAGGCCTTTTCTGTTTACCTTGACCATCAGTTGTTTTGGTCAGTGCGTTACTTAGCTGGCAATGAGGGTTGCTGGGGTTTGCTCAGTGGCTGTGAAACACGTGGACCTTCCAGATACAGGTTTATCTAATATAAGATCACTTCTTACATCTTGGTTGCACACAGGGGATCTCCATTGCACTACACTCCAGGCATTTGTGTGCTTACGTAGATTTAGGCTGGTGATAGTAATGAGGTTAAATACTTACTTCTGTACTTGTTAAGGTCAGTTAGTAGAGATTTATTGTAATTTCGTGTTGAACGTCTGTTGAGTCTATTGGGCAAAATAGTTATTGGCATAGTATTATTCAATCGTTACAGCCAGGTTAATTTAAAGAAAATAATGAGTAGCTAATTTTCCATTGTACCATGCGTCTTAACTAAAACATGGAGTTGTATTGAAATCAACAACTGATACTGTGGCATCACTAATTCTTATCCATGGTTGTTGACACTGCTGCAGGTTTTGCGAATCCCCTACAAGTGATCTGGAGATGAGGAATGGCCGCGGTCGAGGTAAGCGAATGAGACCGAATAGCAACACCCCTATCAACGAGAACAGCAACTCATCAGACAACAAGGGCACCGCCAACAACAAGACGCGTGCTGCGTCTAACAGCAAGGGCCGGAGGGGCAGCCAGACGCCATCAGAGCGCCGCACCCCACCCAACAGCAACACAGAGGACATCAAAGCCAGTCCCTCCTCAGCCGGAAAACGCAAGACCAAACCAGCCTCAGACATGGAACCCAATTCCAGCTCAGAGGACACCAAAGGCAACAAACGCATGCGGACAAACTCCAACAGCGGAGGTGCAGGATCAACAGGTCTACCTATCCCTTCTATTAAGACTGAGCCACTTCCACCTCCCCTCGACCGCAGCTGCCCCTCTCCAGTTCTTATTGACTGCCCACACCCTAACTGCAACAAAAAGTACAAGCACATCAATGGTCTGAAGTACCACCAAGCCCGTGCCCACAATGATGATGACATAAAGCTGGACTTAGATGGAGACAGTGAATATGGAGAGGACTCAACTCTCCACCCTGAACCAGGGAACTGTAATGGAGCCTCTATCTCTCAGAAAGGATGCTTGTCTCCTGCAAGATCAGTTACTCCAAAAGGCAGGAATTTTGATGCTCAGAGTCCTTCCCCGTCTCCTGGCAAGTTTGGTTCAAAGCAGAGTAAAAAGAAAATTGCTGAGACTGATCCGGAACTGGTGGGTACGCAGGCAGACGGGTGTGAAGATGGGCTATGCCTCACTGATGAGGCCAGTAACGATGGTATAGATGATAAGAGAGGATCAGACAAGTCCAAAAAGGGTAACACTGGGACCAAGGCTGATAAACTCTCCCAGAAAAACATGAAGTCACCACGGCCCATTGGCCCTGGCTCTACAGCAACCCAGCAGATGTATTCTTTTCCTCCAGGAAACCCAAATTCTTCCCCGGGGCTTACCCCAATGATACAAGGAATCCCCAAAAGCCCCCAAATGAAAGGCACACAGCCCAAACCTCCTGCCATTGGAGATCCTGCCTCAAATAGCTCCAAAGACAAGAAGAAGAAGGACAAGAAGAAAAAAGATGGCGGGAAGGAGGCTGACAGCCCCAAGCCTCCGGGAAAGGGAGGAAAACTGGAGGAAGGAAAGCTTCCATACTCTGAACTTTCTGATCAAGGAAATAAGGGGGAAGGACTCCTCAATGGCTCCTCAGATCCACATCAGAGTCGCTTGGCCAGTATCAAGGCTGAGGCTGACAAGATTTACAGCTTTTCTGACAATGCCCCTAGCCCATCCATTGGTGTAGCTAGTCGGATAGATGGCACTGGAATGCCACAGCCTCTCACGCCACTTCACGTGGTGAACCAGAATGGTGCCGACAACTCTTCAGTCAAAACCAATAGTCCAGCATATTCAGACATTTCAGATGCTGGTGAGGATGGCGAAGGGAAACTAGAAGGTGTTAAAGTCAGGACAGAGGACCAAGCCATCAGGGAAAGTGTCAAAAAAGCGCTCTTTCCAAACCAGACACCCAGCAAAGATTCCCCATACTATCACGGCTATGAGACTTACTACTCACCCAATTATGTCAACCCCAGTCCTGGCGGGCCCAATCCCGGCACGCCAGTGGCTGAAGGTCAGGTTAAGATCAAAAAGGATGATGACCAGGACCAAGGTGAGGAAAAAGTCAAGGTTGACATGCATGAAGACCGCAAACCTGACAGCAGTGTTCCTGGCCAGCAGCAGCAACAGCAACAGCAACCCTCAGTCATCCAACAGCGATCCAACATGTACATGCAACCTCTTTACTACAACCAGTATGCTTATGTCCCGCCATATGCGTACCATCCTGATCAAGCCTACCATAACCACTTGATGAACACCAACCCAGCCTACCGGCAACAATACGAGGAGCGGCAGCGACAGATGGCTGAGCAGCATCGTGCTGCTGAGAAGAAGTCAGATGTAGCCATAAAAGAACGAGAGGCCTCCATGAAGGAGGAGTGGAAACAAAAGAGCCCAATGCCACCAAGCCTCTCCAAAGCCCCAAGTCAGTCAGATCTTGGGAAAACACCGCAGCCCCCAAGCAAATCTAGGGACTCGCCCTCTGAGCCCTCTTCCAAATCGCTGGGAAGCATAAAGGGGGAGGACCCAAAGTCCCAGCAAGCTGAGGGGCTGAAGATGAAGCTGACTGATGGGGGCCACCATGGAAAGGAAGACTCTAAGCAAGTACTGGAGTCCAGAGGTCAGGCAGGGATGGAGCAGGCCATGTGGTACAGACAGGTAAATACTAGTCCTACAGGTTAAATATATGCTTTTCAATCGGCTGTGAGAATGTTTAAGAGTTATATCAATGTGTAGATGCTGTTCTGTGCTGACTTTAACCATCTTTCTCGCCTTCAGCAGTACCCTGAGAGCCAGAAGCCGCAGGCAGAAGACGAACACCAGCAACAACAACCTCGATGGAAAGATGAAAGGGACAGAGAACGGGAACGCGATCGTAAATTAAAGGAAGACAGGCCCAGGCCCAAGGACAGTCAAAGTGGGCCCAAGGAGGACGGCAAAGAGGGCAGTGATCCCAGAATCACCTCTGAGGACCACCGGGCCATGAGCAAAGACTCTCGTTCTAATCCCCACATGCAGTTCTCATCACCACTAGCACAGCACCAAGGCTACATGCCCTACATGCATGGTTACCCCTATGGACAAGGCTATGACCCCAACCACCCTGGATACAGGGGCATGCCCTCAGTCATGATGCAGAATTACCCAGGTATGAAAACAAAGTGGCTCTAAGGATTTGTTAATGCTGCTTTAGATTGTCTATCAGAACTGCCTTATACCAGTCTCAGCAGGACCTCAGGGTGTTTTTGTGATAATTTCATTCAGAACTGACTGAATTTTCTGCATGAAAACTCGGTTGTAATTTGCAGCAATTTTTGGGCCGTTTCGCTGGAAATTGCGGTAATATTTGAAAATTGTGAAGCAGCATGAAATAATGGTTTGGTGGAGGTTATTAGGGGAAAACACAGCATAGGAGGAATCTGAAAATAAGTTAGATAGGTCAAGTCAATCAAGGATTAATTTTGTTTGACCTATTCTGAAAAGGCCTATTATATGTCGGAGACTGAATATACTTGAAAAAATTGCAGGCGTCCTACCATTCTTAAGATTTATTTATTTTCTAAAGAAATATTTATGGGATCAGAATAAGGGCAAACCTCTATAAAAGTGCTGGGAGAGGCTGGATATGTGTTAATCCACATATTCCTGAAACGCCTGATATATTTACACCAGAGAAAATAGTACATGTGTGTAGTAAATGTGTAACAAAATAAAGGGTAGAGTTGTATCACACCAACATAACTGGTGATTCACCTCTAGATATGGCAACTACTACTACTACTACATACTACTGACAAGCCCCTTTCCGTTGTAGATGAAATGAAAACACCATAGTTTGCAGTTGGGCCCATTGTGGTGAACCACATTGCACTATTTACAGTGTGTGTTTTCATTTCAACATCAAAATGATCCCATGTAGAGAAAATATGCCGGTTCTAGACTGTTAAACTCTCAGTAACTGGATATAGAAGCACTATCGAGGAGATGATGTGACATTTTGTCCAGAAGTCAAAATTGACTGGTTGGTGACCTGAAATCAATTGTGTTGACTGTTAAGCTTGATTGATGTGAGCATTAATGAGAATAATCAATCATCAGTTGTCACATTTGCGTTCCATATAAACTTAAATTTGAACCATCAATTTTCTTAATCACTTTCAGGTTCTTATCTACCCGGAGGCTATCCATTTTCTCCATATGGCAGTAAAATAGCCGGCGGCGAGGAAGGCAGCGACAAATCTCGCGCTAGCCCTACTGTCACCAAAACAGCAACGGACTCCAAAGCCCTGGATATCCTGCATCAGCACGCCAGCCAATACAAGAGCAAATCCCCCACAGTAGGTGACAAGCCACCCCATGACAGGGAGAGGGAGCAGGACAGAGGAGCTGGTGGAGACAGAGATCGGGAAAGGGAGCGCGAGAGGGAAAGAGAAAGAGACATGGACCGACCGCGATCCTCCCCCTCCCAGCGCATCATGCCCTCTCACCACCACCTGGGCTACCCCCTGCTCTCAGGCCAATATGACCTGTCCTACGCCACAGGTCAGTCAGTCCTCAGCAGTCCAGTCTCTGCTGCTCGACAGCGGATTCACTAAACGTTATACTGTTCTGACATACTTGATAAGGTGCTATACGTGCAAAGCAGATTTCATGCCAGTTACTTATATAAAAAGGCCCACAGCCCAGAATACTTACTGTAAGTAGATGCAGACTGTTAAATTATGGCAGATCAGCGATCTAAGTTCAGAACCTAAATAGGAAATATCACTGATAGCCGTACATTTTCCAACTCACCGTAGGTCTCTCCTCATCAGCTATTGTTGCCAGCCAACAAGCAGCAACCCCCTCCCTCTACCCACCACCACGGAGGTGAGAACGGTAAGACCCCCTTAGTCGGAGAGACACGCAAAAGACTGACTGTGAAACAACACACAAGCCTAATGAGACACATAGATGAACTGCGAGCAGCGTTTGCAAGCCTGACAAACGCAGGTGGCAGACGTTGTGTTTCACATAAACAATGAGCGTATTTCTAGTTTAAAATATTTACCTGATGAGTTGTGAGTACTGGCACAGATACAGATTGTCCTGTGAAAATAAAACCCAATGTTTCTTTGTCTCTCATTTATTTGAAGTGAAAAGAGCTCCCTGCTCTACGCTTTCCGTACAGCATTTATGTTGCAGACTCAGTGGCAGCAGCCCGTAAAGAAAACAAATCCCGGCCAAACAAAGCCTTTACTCCTCTGCTGCAATCTCGTACAATATGCAGTGCAGCATTTAGCCCCTCAGCTCATCCATCCTAAGTAGGTCCTCTGAGGACAAGTGGATCACAGTGTTGATAATAGAGATGTGGAATGAGCCCGCCAAGACGCGCTCAGCCAGAGCAGCCTGCACTGACATCTAGTGGAAGGGCTTTCAAATTACAGCTGAGCGATTCAATACATGTGCTTTCAGTTGCCACTTTATTAGGTACACCTGGCTGAAATGATTGCAGTCCAATACAACAGTCCAACATTAGCAAGATGTACTAATAAACTGGCGGAAGGAGTATTCAAACCCTTTAGACATACCACTAAAAACATTTCACAGATTAAAACAGCACAGACTAAAAGTAAAAACAACAGTAATAAATATAAGTCTGCAAGATTTAATTACAACAATAAGGCAATACAAATATAAAAACCAATGATTGAAGCTTAAACTAAGGCAAGTTGCAAGTTTTCTTATAAGTAAAACTCCTCTCATCAAATGTTTTAAGTAAAAATGCAAAGTATTATCAGCAAAATGTACTTAAAGCATCAAAAGTAAAAGCACTGATTATGCAGAGCTCTTCATTATTATATATATTGTACTTGTGTGTTACTATATTGATGCATTCATGTGTCAACAGCATTACATGTTGGTTGGTGAAGTGGAGAAAACAATTTTGCATAAAAAATATTTTTAAGAACATATTTTGAAAATAAAATCTGAATCTACAAACAAATAAATTTGGCTCTTGAAAACGTGCAGTTGTTCCATCTGAACCAGTGAAGTACAAATGTCCACCACAGCTGTTACTAACAGTCTTTCCTTTGTATCTCTCACAGGGAAACCTGACCGTCACACCTCAACCCTGCAAAGATTCATGTGACTGGCTCACATGAGAGGAAAATCTCCCGGGTGTTACCTTTTAGACATCAGTTGAATGGTGTTTATATCTATATTTTTAGTTCTTCTGTCCCGAGGCGAGGCAGATTGTCGTTTTTTTGTTGTTGTTTTTTTTCCCCTCCCCTCGTAAATGACCCCAAATTTTCCAGACCTTGGACTGTAACAAGACTGATAATAACCCAGGTTCAAAGCCATCACTCTGCCTCATCGCGCAGAGGAAACACCAACCCGCTGATTATCTAGTCTTTGCACTGTCAACAAATACAATGCAAAAAGAGACTATTGGACTGCCAGAACAGCTTTTTTCTTGTTTTTTTCTTTGACTGCATTGTTTTTTGTCACACGCAGAAAGAAATTGGCAGGGGATGTAGAGTGGCTGATGGGAAAGGGGAGTCAAACTAAATTAAAGACTGAAAAAAAAAAGTGAATCATATTGAAATGATTTCAACTCTTTTGTCTTTGGCTTATTGTATGCCGTGAAACAACAGTATATCCTTAACTTGACAAATGTTTGGCTATATTTCGTGGGGAGAGGGAATATGGCAACAGCTGCTTTCATCAGAGACTTAAGAGCCTGAGACTGAAGGTTTTTTTTTTTTTTTCATCTTCCATCGTCATTGTTGATTCCCATCCTCTATGAACCCTCAGTTCTTGTTTCAGGGATGATGTCGTCATGTTTCGCGAAGGGACCGCACACACCTCAATGGAGAATAAACACTATTCATGTTTCTTTTCTTTTCTATTTTTTTTCTTCTCTCTTCAGTCCATATCATTGTGTTCATCCTTGAATGTGTCTGACGCTGGTGTTAGTCCGGTTTTGCCTCACAGTGAAAGGGTCTCTGTCTTTACACTCACTCGAAACGGTGAAGCCACATCAGCGAGCGATGAGTTCACGGGGCATTGTCATCCCTGCGTTCGGCCACTTGTGACGGTTTTTGGTGTTTTACTGTAAGATTGTGCTTCGTTCAGCTCGTCAAGTTTGTTTCTGTAAACAATGTGAAATTTCACTTGACTCATGTGTTTTTCTGCTGTAATATAGACTTTTAGCCTACTTTTATGTGCATAAATGTTTATATTTATCCCAGCACGCAACTGTTTAAGAAGTGTCACTGTTAAATAGCTTCTGGTCTCCACAGAGTTTTAACATTATGTGCTCAGATCATTAACGCTGCAGAGTCCCTGAACGTCTCACGGTGCTTCCTCTTCGCCCCAGCTTTGGTTTGATTTGACTCACTTGACCTCTACTTTATCAGCACATCACAGGCTCGGTTCACATCTCCATTCATCCCAGCATGCGGTGTGCAGTTCAGACTGGTTCCAGACCTCTGGATGGCTGTCCACATCTCAGATCCTTATCAGCAATTCAGTGGCAACTCAAACGGATAATTCACTCAGATTAACTGAAAACAAAACAGCGAATCGGTCAGATTTCTGGTGAAAACATCTCATGGTGCTTCATCCCTTGCTCGTGTGGCTTCACCATAACACACAGTGGTTGGCTCGGTTTTCTCACCAGCGGCAAGCTTTGGATCAGTCCAAAGAGTCTGCTACCTCAGACAGCAGTTTGCTTTGTTCAGTTGCTGCCTGTGCCGTAAGCGCGACCACTGGCACATTAAACATGAGTGCATGAAATGACCCAAAACATCTTCCCGCTCTCACTATCACAGAACAAACACGAACCGATCGGACGCAGACAGTGAGCTTGAACGAAAAGGAAGGTTGAGCCAGCGCAGAGCTCGGAGCAAAAGCTAACATGGCAAAACGAGTGAATCATGCGCACGACTGAGGTTGGCCAATCGGCTGAAAAGGAGCACGTCGCTCGAGGCTCTCCTTTGGATCTCCGACGGGTGGTGCCGCTCTGTAAATTCCACCAAGTCTTGTTAACTTTAAGCAACTGTCAACAGGGCCTGTTCTACCAGAGGGACCCTCTTGGCTTTAAATTACAGTTCTCTCATACCTCAGGGGTTGTAAGTGAAATTCTATCCATATGCTGTTTGCATTGATTTCAGAGGGCTTCTGTTTATGGGTGTGAGAAAAGCACATTTTCTGCTCTGAGCTGGAAGTGCTGCAGTGGTTCATTCAGAGATGACAAATTGGCTCAGGATGGGGATCTGTTAAAGGTTTTATGCCTCACAGCGCTGTTGCGGGTTGTGAACAGTCTTCACGTTCCTCTGAAGCATAACAACGAGTAGAATATTGACCATGTTGTCGTTAAATTAAATTTGATTGATTTTGGTTTCACAATCACTCTTGATGATCCCATTGTTGTAGTTTTTTTTTTTTCCCCTCATTTAATACCGTGTGCGTTCGAGTCCGTAAGCCACCGGTTGATCTCATGTCTAACGCGCTGCGATGTTGGACGCTGGCTGTTTGTTGAGACACTACTTATGATTATGAAACTGCAGCTTTTCATTTTGAGGTTCTTGGACATTCCCAGTAAATAAGTTGCCAGTTTCTCGTCCCACGGAAGTTTGCAAGACGGTATCTCTTTTGACTTTTTTGCGCATTTTAAAGAAGAATGGCTGACATGAATAAGCTGAATGTGGTGGTGTTTGACTTGTACTTAATCTGTAAGGGTAATCTAGGCAGCTGTGATGTTGTCATTAAAGTCAGTGGGTTTTAGTACCAGCAGACTGCATACAGTACATATAGTTTTATCAGACAATGGTTGTGACAAGTGCATTTGTTCTCTCTCTGAGAGTAGTAATGTTATCTCAGTAGTAAGCAAAGCCCAGTGAAAACCATATATACTAAAGTGTATGAAAAGCCAGAAAAGTAATGTTTGCTATCAACATATTGGAAAGTGCTTGGCTCTTGTATTTTGCAGGACTGTATTTGTTTCATGGTGAAGAGTATATTTATTGGCCAGCAGTTGTCTCAATTGGTGCCTAGTTGAACATTCTTCTGTGAAAATGCAGAGACACTTGCTCGTTTGTCTTTTCCTGACCCACCTACTGTCACACAAAACCCCTCCCCCGCCCCACCCCCCACCCCCTCCTCCCCCCCAAAAAAGAGCACCAGTTCTGGTGCTTGCAAGGATGTTTACAATGTCTTCATTTTCTTTCTGTGTGAGAAAATTCAGAACTCTTTGCCCTCTCCTTTCTCCCGCCCTTCAGGAGTTTGTGTAAAGTGTACATTACCATGGTTCTTTTTTATACAATACTCTGTAACTTGCCTTTGTAAATTTGGGCTGGAAAAAAATAAATCTTTTTATGAGACAATCTGTCCTGGGACCTGCTCAATGGCCTCCGTCGATGCTCTGGAGTGAACATGACGATGCTGTTAAATGATGCTAATTTCAGCGTTCCTGTGTGTTTGTGCAGGTGTTTTCTTCAAAGTCTTCTAATTTTGGCAAGTCAACCTCTGAGTGGGTCATTTACAATAAACTGATTTATAGTTTCTTAAGTCACCAGATTGCAGGAAGTGTCCAGCATTGCTTTCTACCCAACATTCATTTCCTGGAGAAGCGGAACGCATGATGCTAGAAATGCACATCAGAGTGTATAAGCTGCACTGTGGCGTTTGGCCACAGGAGAGCAGCGTCTCTGAAGAGGCCTCAGTCAATATCAGCTGGATCAAATGTCAGATTTTAGCCTCTTTTTGGGAGTTTTACTGGCGACTGCTTGACTGTACCTGAGGAGGTTTGCTTTAACACAGGACATGCAGATTTAAAACAATATGTAAGCTGTTGTTGAAACTCTTCTGCAGCTAAACTTATTGCTGCATGTTGTTTCTTCGCTGTGCAGAAGGATGAACGTAAACATCTGTTGTCATGTTCGTCTGCTCTGTGCTCGCTGTAAAGAGGCCCTGTGGAGTTTGGTTATTTTACATTCACTGCACCTCCGAGGTGTTAAGTGCATTTCCTCCACGACTGTTTTAAACCCAGCATCCCTGCTCACCTGCATGCAGTCATCCTCCTCTTCTTCGCTGCCTTTGCTGGTGCATTGCAGCATATCTTGCTGTGTTACCGCCACATGTTGATCAGTGGAATCGTGTGGCACCATGATCATAATCAAACGGCTCCACAGCGCGACTCAAGGTCAAAAGCTCCACAGGGAACCTTTAAATCTGAGTTCAGCACACACCACGGTCCCCATTCATAGATTCTGGATTTTTAAATAGGAAGAAGCAGTAGATTTAATATTAATAATCTGGGAGTAGCTAATGATATTTGTGAACGTATGTCTCTGTAAAAACCCCATCAGGTGAATTAATATTCAGAGCAAAGTGTTTCGAGTCTGGGAACATGTCTGAGGGGGTTCACAGTCAGTAAACATGCAAGGATGCCGAACATTTGCTGGCAAGCTCCTCAAAGCTTTATGTACTTTTAAATTGAATATGAGTTTTGAACTGTTGATCAGACAAATCAAACAATTGCGAGATCCCCTCAGGCTCAGGAAATCTGAGCATTTTTCACAAGTTTAAAGACTAAACAATTACCGTAATGGGCTGAAAATGAAAATGCTCATTAAGCTGCGAGCCTAGCAGCACGTCACCGGTTCACTCTCTGCAGTACATCACTAACACACACACACACACACACTTGAAACTTTATCTGCACCCGCTGCTGTGCCATTCACTTCTATCAGTCGGTTAGGATATTTTTAACTGCCCCTAATGCTCCTGAAGCGAGAGTCCGCTCTGTGCATTAGCATAATGCAACACCAGTGACAGCGAGCGCTTACGCCGGGGATGATTTTGTTGAGTGTAAATGTGAAATCTGATTATCCCTGTGCTCTCAGCTCGGCAGAGGGAGGAGGGCCGGAGAGAGGGACAGAGAGAGAGAGAGAGAGAGAGAGAGGGAACGAGGTTGGCTGGAGGAGAGATTCAGATGGGAAGGAGGGGTTAAGATAGCAATGTGCTGAGCCAATGGCTTTTCCACAGAGCAGCTGGCTGGCATCAGCACAGGACAGGCCGCTCGGAGGAAGGATACCTTGAGGACGGCTCTTCTGCGCTCGCTGTAGGACACTCGCTGAGGGTGACTTCCAGGAGGTGTTCATGGGATGCACTATCTACGCAGCCAGCCCTAAGGCCCTGCCTGCCGACGAGGCCCCAGGCCAGGACAGATACTACCAGCTCCCCCACTACCGCCACCCTCATGGTAACTGCAGTCAGAGGATAGCAGCCAGCAGAGCCAGGTCAGTCAGCACCACACAGGAAGTGCCCTGATGCTACTGAATGTACGGCACGCTTGTCACGAGTTAGCCTGGCAAGCTGATCCCAGGTGAAATAAACTGACGGCCTTTATTGCATCTGAACCCACCACAGAGGAGGAGATGTGGATGGAGGAGGAAGGTCCTCGGGTTTTTAACATTCAGTGTTTGTTTCTAAATAAGGACAAAAATTTTGATTACAAAATAAGACGAATATACAAGCAGATGTTTTCCTCTGGAGTCAGATCCGCTGATGTTATTGGTCTGTTTGCACAGTAGCTGTCAGGACGTCCAGTGTGAGTTTGCAGTTGAAGTGTTTTTGCCTCCCTGCATGCACAGGAAGGAGGCAAACAAACACTAAATCACTGAATCACCACTGCTGCATCTACCATCTGTTTCACTGCATCTTCTCTGTCAGCAGTTTGTCACATTTTCTCATGATATCTCCAGACTTCTTCTCTTTTACACAGTCAGCGTTTTTGCTGCACCTGCAGTCTGGACACAGGTGATTCAGCCATGATTGGAACTTTATTTACAACACACAGGTTGTGATTAAAATGCTGCGAACTGTGCGTCACACAAGACTTATTTTGTAATTTTACGATATTTTTCCTGAGGATAAAAGCCTCTTGTGTCTTGCGTCTCTGTGTTTTCACCTGAACTCTCTTCAACATGACAGACGGCTGAATGAATGAATGTTTGCAGCTGTGCACTGAGAGAGGAGCTAGTTCTCATTCTGTAGACGCGACTGCAGATAAAACTCTTTATACATCAGGATGTTTCAGTCTATAGTGTGTGCAAATCCTTTTCTACTTCGGACTGCAGTTGCGCAAACCCAGTGGTGGAATGTAACTAAGTACTCAAGTACTTTCCGCTCTGCTACTTTATACTTCTACTCCACTACATTCATATAGATTCACAAATAAAACATATGATCCATTCATGAAAGAAGAAGCATTCTTACTTCAGTCAGCTGTGAATGCAGGACTTTAAGAGTATTTTTATAGTGTTATTAGTACTTGTACTTGCTTCAAAGGACTCAGTACTACACACACTTTGTCTTTGGTTGAGCAAGTTTCTTCAGTTACTCTTTAATATGTTATAAATAACAAAGTACTCATCAAATGGAAGCTGGCTTTGCATTTAAGAAATTGTTTCCGTATTTTTGCTGGAAACAATTAAATCATTTTCTGTCAGTATCATGATTATTAGACTAATCCTCTCAATACTGTTCCTATTAACTTATTACTTTTTTACTGTTTTTCCAACATAATATAACATATTCAATCTTACACTTAAGTAAAAGCAGCAATATATAATATATATATCAAAATATATATAAAGATTCCAACATTTAGAATATTACTGAAGTAAAAATACATAAGTATCATCATCACAGCATACGTAAAGTACTAAAATGTGATGTTCCATTCCCAAAATATATTTACCTGATCTCTGAATTATTATAACAGATGCTTTCATTCAGAAGTGTCACTAATGTTGCTGCCGGTAAAGGTTATTTCAGCTTTTTTACAGGCTGAGGCTTAATCCATAATAATGAATCAGAATTTATTAGTTTACTTATTTCTTGTATTAATAATCCAAATCTGCAAAGTAACTACAGTTATCAAAACATATAGAGTAGTAAAAAGTACAATTTTGGTTTATTAAGCAGGACTTTAATTGAAGTTGATGATTATTTTCATTTTTGATTAATCTGCGGATTGTGTTCATGATTAATTAATTGGTTGTTTAGTCTTTAAAATGTCAAAAACATGACGAAAAATACTCATCAGAGTTTCCCAGAGACCAAAGTGACGCCTTCAGATCTGTAGCAGTTCAGACGCCAAACAGTCTTCATTCATTGTCATAAATGACACAGAAAAGCAGCAAATCCTTAAATTTAATAAGCTGGAACCAGCAAATATTTCACATTTCTGCTTGAAAAATGACCGAAACAATTAACTGATTATCAAAATAGTTGCCAATTAATTTTATTCTCATTGACTAATCGATTAATCGACTCAACGCTGCAGCTCTAGTGTCAAGTAGGGTAACATGGAAATACTCAACTAATGATAAGATACGATAAGATAAAACTTTTTTTATTCCCAGTTACAGCAGCATTGAAAACAGTGGGAAGAAAAAAAAAGTACCTCAAAGTTGTACTTAAGTACTGAACTTCCGTCAATATCTTAATTGGATAAACTGGCCAATCAGAAGGAATACTGAGACATTGCCTTCATAATTTTAGTTATAAACAGTAAATAAAATAAAAACAAAATATATATATACGTTTAGAGATAAATAATTAATACAATCCCCAACTTTTTAATGTATTACTATTAATAAAAATATGGAGACACACTCCTGTGCTGTACTAATGGGTTCATGGTGTCACTGTTGATAATCAAACTGCCGTCAGTCCTCTGCTGGTCTTGCAGGAGTAGTGAAGGAGCAGTCGTTGTGTTATTCTGGGCGTCTGTGGGAAGAAAATAGCCGCTGTTTAATCCCGTGGCAGTGTGTAAACAGCCCACACAGGGCCAGCCTGTAGGTAAGCTCAACCCACCTCACACAGGACACGCTGCAGAGGAGGTCACAGCTCCGCCAGCAGCGCTCCCTGCCGCAGCTCCCATCGTTTGTGCCTGCCTCGACTTTTTTCTCAGCTTTTTAGTGGATAAAGAACATAAAATGACTTCACCGAGATATGCAGCACAGACCTGAGGGGCTTCCCGGACCCACAAGGCGACGATACGGTGGAAAAAGTCGCGGCAGCTTGTGAGCTACAGGTAGGAGCCGTGAAGCGATGTCAAGCTAGCGAGAGGAAGAGAAGAGTTTCTGGCGGGGATTTCAAAATAAAAGCACCGGAGAGGAATTCGCGGTGTTGATGGCTATAATAGCAGGTTAGGCATACCAATGTTGCTTCTAAAAGTGACAAGTTATCTCTAGTATTATTTGTAAATCAAATTATATGTTTTGGATTAAAACTAAACTTTATAGACATACAGTGTTGTAGAGTACTTGTCACCAATGAATTTAATTAGATAGGATTGCGCAGTTTCTCCTGTTAGCTTCTTTATTATAATAAGTGAAACACGATTCAACATGAATAATTTTTGTGTGGCCCCAGCCCTGTTGCACTGTTAACTCTATATTTGTTCCAAAAATGAATTATTTCCAGCTTTTATTTTGAAGAACTGCTTCTGTTCCGCATGTGAACCTGTTTTTTGCGACAAACTTGATAACGTTTCTGTTTTGATGGTAAAAAGCCATCATTTATTCTAAAAGGCAAGTGCAATATATGCACATCAGTTTCAGGAATACAATGTGTACGTAGCTGGTTATATTTGAAATAACTAGAATGTCAGGAAAATGTGATAACTTTATGATTACAACTGTGTTGCATTTTGAACACTTACCCATAGTTTACATCAGTCTGCAACTTGACTGAACTTTAAAGTGATGTGGGGCTGCTTCTTAAAGGAAGTCTTAATATTTTTTAAAAATGAACAAATGATTTTGTGTTTGGTGTCTTAAGTAGACAACACGCACACACACACACATCACTTTACAAAACCATTGTCCATGAAATACCCCATGAAATTCCCTTTGGATTTCACACCAAACAGTAATTATCATGCTCCAAATAATCTTCAGTTACAACAACATTTGGAGGTCTCAAGCAGTGAGGAGTGCATAGTCCAAAGGTGGTGCTTCTGTTAAATATCAGAGGACCAGATGAAGATAATGTACAACGATAAAGGAGAAGAATCCAGGAGCAATTAGCATCTCATGAAAGTTCTGAAAATTATTTACAGAATGTGCAAATTAGGCACTCATATTTTCCCTTTTTTTGGATTTATTTAGATTTTTTATTATTATTATTTCTTAGAAGCACACTCTTGTTTTCGCCTCCCACATGAGAGAAACCTCCCGTGTGGACTGCGCTTAAGATCGCAGACAACTCTTAATTTTCTCTGAAAATAGGACGAACCCACCTCCAGCTTCTCAGACAATTGAAACCTTTGCTTCCACACTCCCACTGTGAACAAAGCTGGGTGCCTGCTGTCTTGTTGGGAAGTGGACACTCAACAATTCTTCACACAGAAACGTCTTCATCAATTACTGATTACTTTAGCTCATTTGCTACAGTAGGGAATCTCTGGAAAGCCACTGGCTGTCAGTGACCTTGCATGAGTGAATGAAGACTCAGCTAATGTGAACGGAGACTCTATTAAACCGATGCGTTCAAGCAGGCACGGTGATAAGTGAGAGCTTCAGTAGATTGCACTGTATGTGTACAGGAAGTGGGAGGTGGCATCACACTTCCAACAGATATAGAACAGCCTCACCTCCAAAGCTGATTTGGACTATAGATTGTGAAAGATAAATTATTATGAAGTTATTATAACGACATGCAGACAACAATCTTAGTGGCAGAGAGGGCTGCAGGGAGATGAGCGAGCGAGGCAGACAGAGTGCAGTGACTCAACAATCCCAGTGGCGAGCTACCGTAATAAGATTACAGTTTATTGGATTGCAGGATGTCTTGTGACAGCACAAAATGCTTCTCTCCTGAGATGAAGAAGGACAATGAGGAGGAGGAGGAGAGCAGGAGGGAGGTTTGAAGGGGCTGTGAGGTTCAGTTGTAGTTGAACACATGCTGACCTCTCTGTTCTAACATAAAGTCATTGTTCACTTGTTAGTTTTGGAGAACAATCACCGTGCCGCCATGCTGGGTCGTGCATGTGTGCATTGTCTTGGAAAAATGCAGAGTCTCTATAAGGCAGCTTTAAACCCTGAGTGTGTTTCGAGGAGCTGCTGCTGCTGAAAAACAGATTAATCATCGCTCCCGTTCACGCAGACAGAGTAAAGCTTTCATCAGACCGCCGCTGCTGCCCACCCCGAGTGTTTCCACCTCGCTGCTCCGGCGACACCGGCCCTCTGTCGCGGCTCGCATCCAGATCAAGACTGTGTTAGTCTGCAGGGTCGTGAAGGGAACTGCTCCTTCCTACCTGAACCCCCCCCCCCCACCACCACCACCAACACAAACACTGGCCATGCTGCAGTGTTGTATCACCCGCAGGCAGACAGGGTGAGCCTTCAAAAACCCCAGTGTGTGGCAGTTTCTGTGAGGTGATTTCACCAACTGGCTCTGTGTGAAGAAATGTGGGAATATTCACCACTAAACCACATGACATGCTTCATCAGCTCATGTTATTATTTAAAATTGATTCGTTATTGATGACATGACCACACAGCAAACTTGTTGCTATTTACAACGAACAGATACTAAGGAATGGAGGGTTTGTAGGGGCCCCGTCAGCTCATTTTCTCTGTGAGACTCTCAGTGCTCGTACTGACTGATCTCTCATTTCCTTAAAAAAACACACAAGCAGAGAAAAATCAGCCAATTTATCGTAGATCCCTCTACAGGGCTGAAGCTGTGCCAAACATTTTGTTTGTTTGTTTTCTACATGATTACACTTTATGGAGCTAACTTTCTGATCTCTGTTTAATCATAAATGTCTGTCTAATTGTTTCCATATCTGTTCTGTGGGTTAGGTAGTGTAAAAAAAAAAAAATGGGATGTGAAAAAACGCTGACACCGACTGTAATCCAGGGTGCTGCAGAATCACCCAGCCCTGCTGTTCTTTGATCTGGCGTTGGGGTTGAATGTGAAAGTCTCTACACTTACTGATCCAATTGCCAAGCAGGAAGCAGTTTTTTGCAGTCTGCTAACAAATAGAGTCAAAATGTTTGGTGTGCTGGATGTATTATTTAGCAGCAATATGACATTAAGCGCAATGGCAGAGCATCTCGCAGCTTATTTACATTAG
Source organism: Chelmon rostratus (assembly GCF_017976325.1). Classification (NCBI taxonomy): domain Eukaryota; kingdom Metazoa; phylum Chordata; class Actinopteri; order Chaetodontiformes; family Chaetodontidae; genus Chelmon; species Chelmon rostratus. The sequence continues at coordinate 28,112,419 of NC_055658.1, read as the reverse complement.
AAACTTGTCAGTCTGGATATTCTCTCTCCGTCTTGGTCTCTTGACTAGCGTCAACAATAAAATGTAAATGTCAGTTTCAAGTGCATGCAATATTATGCTGACAGAGAGGAAGTCACAGGCTGTGACGAAGCTGAGGCAACATGGATTTTTTATTTTTGAGCATTTGTTTAATTCCAATTCCTGCAAACCTGCACAGACTCAGACTGAACCGTCTTCATGGCGAAAGAGAGTCGTTCCTCTCACAGTCGTATAATGAGAGGTCTGTTTGTGTCAATGACTCTTTGAGCAGGGCTGCATGTGTTTCATAAGGTTCTTAGACCGCAAGCAAACATTATGTGAACGGGGTAACCACAGTGTGGTGTCCCAGCTGTCAGGTAAAAGCTCATAAGGATTTTTTTTTCTGTATCTAAACTGAACCTGAGGTGACAAACTGGCCTCTGTCTCATGTAAGTTCTCCTGCAAGATGGTTTTCAGTTGAAAGTGAACCAACAGCCAACTGGAGGGCAGAAAATTGATCTCCGAAGTCATAGTATGGTTATGAAAATGGGCAGCAGTTGTGTAAAAATATGTGCTTTGCAGTTTTTTGTAGTTTGCACGCTCTAAAACATTTAATTCTAGTCGGTGTCGTCCTTGAAAAGCTCAAGAGTTGAGTGAAAGGTGTTGAGGCAGTATATGTTTTCACTACATTTAGGATAATTGACTCATTACTTGAGAAAAACACTGTGCAAAGCAGATCCAGCCCACTTATACTGACTGAAGATTTTTGGTTGTTAAGGATGTTTTATCTTATCTTATTTAGGTAGCAAAAAAACCATTTACTTACAAAGAGTAACCGAGCACAACTGCAAGCACCTTTTGAACATTGTTTCCACGAGGCTCCATTTTGCCCTGAGGCCCAAGCATCTGGGATCAGATACGCTCCTGAATCCCTTAACCTCGGGCTTAAGGGGAAAAGACCCCACAAACCCTTCCCTTATCTTTAACAATAGGCCCTTACCTCCCATTCAAGCCTCTGTGATCACAGATAACCAGTCAGGTGTAAAACCTGTAGGATCAGGAAGGCCCTGTTGTTTGAACAGGTAAGCAGCTGACGCGAAGCTTCAGGCCAATTAGAGATAATACATTGGAAACTGCATGTGGGAGTCTATTTCTATCAGCACCTGTAATTAAACCAGGGCAGGTGGTAACGACTTCCCCTCTCCCAGAGGAAAATATGGCACAGGGCAGGTTGGTGTTTATTTATGTATGCAAGAAAGAAAGAGAGAGCCTAATTCAGAAAATCCAACTGGAATAAGATGTTTACACAACCTGTATAGAATTCAGAATATTCTCATACTTGGAATAATAATGGAATATTACTGTACATGTAAACATAGTCAATAATCTCCAACCAGGTGTATACACCGTGTGGGGTTCTTCTGCAGCTGTCAGGGGGGTATCTGAAAGACTGTGAAATGTTAATATAATTTAAAAAGTAACTTAGGATTTGATTTGAAAATACTGTGGCGACACTTACTGTATTTGTGTTGAGGAAGGAAATAAAGAGTCCAGTGTGGTTACAAATTGGTGTGATGATGTTGTTATTTACAATAACAAAGCCACCAGCTGTAGGCTGACTGCACAGTACATGCACCAATCTGAGGCAGGTGTAACACATAAAAGCCATCTGTGGCAATCGTAGACTGTATAAAACATGGACGTAGTCTTTGGGACGTCACCCATTGGTTTCTGAAGCGCCATTGTGAAGTTCAGTGTCAGTTAACTCATCGCCATCTCAGCAGACTCAAAAATGGGCAAAGAGGTGGAGCGTGGGTGGAGTTACTCAAACCTAGCAGATAGTTGTCACACAAAGTGGCCATTCCCATAATTATGCATCCCTTTGAACCTTAATGTAATTTAATGTGTAAGTTGTAAAAAAAAGTCACCCCTGTGCAGCTGTCAAAGCGAGGTAATTAGCTATATAGACCAAAACCATTTTTTGTCCCAGGCTGTAAACATGTTTATTTCTGCTGTAAAGTTGAGTCTATGGTGATTGACCTCAAGTAGCAGCCTCAAGTGGCCATTTGAGGAACTGCAGTTTTTGACGCTTCCATGTTGGCTTTATTTTTCACCCCTGGCGGTTGGTGCTTGGTGGCAATTTAGAGTGTGTGGAATATGGTTATCAAGCAAGCAGAGAAGTCGAAACAGCTAGCTAAGAGGAATGGCTAAATGACAGAAATTGTTAGCTCAAAAAGTCGTGGTTAAAATGGTTGAAACAGTTGGTTAACTCTCTATGGCTGAAATAAAACAGAAGTGGATACAACAGTTGGATTAACAGTTGACATAGTTCACAGCTAGATAAAAGTGACGCTAATGATTAAGTAATTTAGCTCACTTAGCTAAAATTAGCAGATGACAGTTGACATAGTTAGCTAAAAGTAATGGATCAACAGTTAAAATAGTTAACAGCGAGATAAAGGTAATGTTAATGGATAAATAATTTTGCTCAGTTAGCTAAAGCTAACAGATAACAGTTGACATAGTTAGCTAAAAGTAATGGATAAACAGTTAAAATAGTTAACAGCTAGATAAAAGTAATGTTAATGGATAAATAATTTTGCTCAGTTAGCTAAAGCTAACAGATAACAGTTGAGATAGTTAGCTAAAAGTAATGGATAAACAGTTAAAATAGTTAACAGCTAGAAAAAGTAATGTCAGTGTATAAATAGTTTAGCTCAGTTAGCTAAAGCTAGCAGATAACAGTTAACATAGTTAGCTAAAAGTAATGGATAAACAGTTAAAATAGTTAACAGCTAGATAAAAGTAATGTTAATGGATAAATAATTTAGCTTAGTTCGCTAAAGCTAGCAGATGACAGTTGACAGAGTGAGCTAAAAGTAATGGATACTGTGAGCAATCTTGGAACCCACCAGCTGTCGTCTGATGACGGCCGATGTTTAGTGACTTCCAACCGTTATCCGGATAATGGAGCCGCGCTGAGACTTCCTCCGTAAAATGATCAATGTTTGCAGCCCGATTAGAACCCTCAGATGCAAAGACGAAATTTCAGCTGATCTATATAAACAGATATCTGCATATGAATGCTAAAAAAAAGGAGAAGAAAAAGAAAAGCTAAATTGTTGTTGATAGCCAATGAGTTTGAGATTGGCTATCCACACGGACTGTTTACCTGCATGTAAGCCTGCTCAAACGTGATTGGTCAATGCTACTCAGACTGCAAACAGCAACCACACAACGCTTCAGATGATTCCAAAATCTCGTCCCTTGCCTACAGATTCTGCATTCATTTGCAGATATCTTTTTAATGAGATTAAACTATTCAAAATACTAGCCACAATTGTATGCCTAATGGAAATAGTAACAGCCAAAGTTTTGGATAAATAGTTGTATTGATAATAATAAAAAAAGTTGAATAAAAGAAATGGATACGCTGTTAAACTAGTTAACATTAAGAGACAACAGTTGAAATCTAACAGTAAACTGCTGAAGTCATTAGCTAAAGCTCATGCATAAAACTAAAGGATAAAAATGAAACTAGCATAAGCAACCAGTTTGAAATCCATTCAGCGAACACATTTGAAACACGACGGGCAGCACAAGTGTATACGAGAACTCGAGCTCGTCCGGTGACTGGCGGTACGGCAGAAAGAAAAGATTATATAGTCTAGTCGTGTGATCGCCATCACTCATCTTCTTTTCCACGGCTTTTGTGATCTCATTGTAGATGGCGGTTGCAAGGCTTGTTTTGAAGCCATTTGCCGCCATCCATTTCAAGTTGTATGCAAAACAACTTCAACAAGCCCGTAAAATGACCTGAACCACATAATCCATCACAGTAAACGCTGAAGTGCTGTGATTTGGTTATCTCTGAGTTTCAGCTCGTGTACCCCTTCGCTCAGTGTTTTCATATTAGTGTGTGTGGTATCATTCTTTGCACCCAAACGCACCCTCATCTTACACAATTCATGGTCATTTACTTGGTTTCTTCTTTCTTTGGTATCCGTAATAGTTAATTCCAAGAGGTATCTGTTTGAAAGTATATTTTAGAAAATGTTTTAGTCAGCTCGCAGCAGCACATCAGGTCAGCCATCTGCACAACCTGCGAGGTGATCTATTTCTTTGTAGACAATCTGGCTGCAAGCAGACACTGACCTCATTTACACAAACAGAACGCAGCCGTTTTCTGCTGAGCAAAGATCTTTTTTTTAATGTAGTGTAAACCAGCAGAATCAGACTTTGAATGTTGCATCATCGCTGTGTTGATTTTGGAGAGCGAGACGACTTGTTTGCCCCCAGAAACTTTTTTGGAGAAGAGCTCTCTTTGAAGCCAAACGTGGACACGAAAACAAACACGTTTTTTTTTTTTTACCAAGCGTACGTGAACGTCCAGCGGGGAAGAGGTGCCCGCTGTTAACATGGAGCTGTGTGTTTGTGTGTTTAGGGCCAGGAGCATGACTGAGCAGCAGGAGCAGAGCGAAGAAACAGGCCTGCTCTCAACACAGGACCAGGACCCCTCCAAAGACGACGACGCGCACGGCCACTTCAGGCAAAGCCCGCACACGCAAACACGCACTGTTCTGCAACACTTGCTGTATTTCCACGCTCGCCCCCCACCCCCCAACCACCCCCCACACGCCATCTGTATCCTGTGCGTGGTCATGGGTTGCAGCCGTAGGAGATTTATTTTCACAGCGCTTATTTTGTGCTTTTATTTCAGCCGCATTTGATGTCAGACAATGCTCAAACGTGCACGCACGGACACAAAGAGAGCGCAAACAGAGATTTAAAAAGGACGTTTATTCTGTTCCCCTCGAGGCCTGGAAAGAAGGCATGTGCTCGGAAAATTTAATTGCAGCACTTACACTATGAATAAAGCATTTTAATCCGTTTCACCATATTTTCTGTGCATGCATTCATATGCACAATGTCCGTGTGTGTCTGCAGACAGAATGCATTTGTGTGTTATATAAGATGGATTCGTGGCAGGGGCAGTGTAATCCTGGGGAATCTGTTCTGGGATGGGATTTAGCATTGAAGCATGGTGAGTGTTAGACTCAGTGAATAGGAGGGACTTCAATGCTTTCAGATAAGATAAGATAAAACTTTATTTATCCCCAGCTGGGAAAATTTGGGCATTACAGCAGCATGTGATAGTAGTGGGAAGAAAAATAGCAGCAGAGATAGAGAAAGAAAACAAAATACAAAATAAAAATAGACTATATATATGTACATATTAGAAGACTATATATAGTAGACTATATATATGTACATGTCAGTCATGCAGCACTCAGCAGTGTGTGTCCCAGTGCCTGACACACTCCTGTGTTGCTGCATGTAATAGTTCCGGTTGTACATAAATATTTAAAGCTGCATTAATTTTTGTGCCACCATCCAGCTCTCACAAAATTCACATTAACATGAATTTTGAATTGCGTTGCTGTCCAATAGACGAGTGTAAGTGTAATATTCACTCTCCTTTCAGCTCTGTTTTGGTCTCCACCAACTTATATTTAGCATTTAGCTCTTTAATTGCTGGACAGTTTACCAAATTGTCATTCACTTTGTCTGTGTGCCATTTGGTGCTGGACAGGCCGTGTGCAGTGGGCTCATCAGAGGGATTTTACTAGAAATGGCTGTTTATATGCTGCACAGAGCACATCAAGCCAGGCAGGAAGTCAGATCTGGTGAATTTTCTAAATAAAACACCCCGTGCAGACTCCCGACTGACATCGACAATAAACACATTTGAGTATTTGTAAAGCATTGCTACTCATTATCCAGTGAAATGTTTGCAGGATATTATCTTCGCAAAGTTCAAAAATCAAAATTATTGCACATTTAAGATTTTTCCAATGATTTTATGTGAAACCTTTAAATTAAAAATATACCAAGTGCTCTCAGAAAATGCTCCTGTTCCATCTCCTTAACGGTTTGAATTAATATTTTTACAGCTCAAACAAAAGCTTTCAAACATCTATCAAGTTCCTCCACAGAGCTCATGCAACATAATCCAAGAGTGCTGTAGCCACACTGGGGTTACGTAGCATGTAGTAGAAACGGACAATCTCTTGCTTTCACTTACTGTTGAAGTATAACCAGGAAGGAATTGATTGAATGTTTGGCTGGTCAAATAAAATATCAACCGACACTGATAAAAGAATGACTTCATTTTCACATGTGTATGAAGTGTTTCTTTAAAAAAGAAGAAGAGATCTTTGATTTTAAACTCAGGAAACAGTTCATACAGTTTCCTCTCGTGGATGCTCTGAAGTCTCACAGTGAGTCAGTCCACTTCTGTCGGGACTCTCAGTCCCAATTTCTTCTCCTCCTTCTCTAAATTATTGACTCGGAGTCCACTTCCACACCGGCCACCGATGGGAGGTGTTCGCTTTCTAATTTGGGATTCAATTTAGGATTCTTTGAGCTTGTAATTAGTTTCACTATTCAGCCTCACAGCCAAGGGCACTAAGATACACTGACGAAGGCGCATGCGTACACACACACACACACACACACACACACACACACACACACACACACACACACACACACACACACTCGCAGCAGGCAACACTTTGCTTTGCTCACAGGGGTATAAGCTGATACGCAGGTTTAATTTTATTTCCAAACCAGATCAAAGACAACTGTTGTTGCCCTGTCGAGGATTTTCGGGTTTTTCCGCCTCATAATATGTTATGTACTCAGACAGGTTCACTACATGCACACAATGCGATTCACAGTCCACTGAGGCCACCCGGTACCTGGAAAACCACCTTATTTTGGTGCTGCTGAAAACCTTACAAGGGCTGCTCTAGTGATTTTCATGTTTTCGCTTCAGCTGGAAAATTCCATGGTTCCTCCTGGGCCTGTGAATTCATGCCCAACCCTCTGAATGACATCCAAAATAAACCTAAAGACAAATTTTATTGAAGCTGGATTTCACTGCCGTATCTCTGACAACTGTCCATCATTTCCCCACCTGTCATCCCAGCATGACCTTGTTTATACCCTTTGTGGGAAGAAAAAAATAAAGCTGTACCTTGATACACCGCCTTCACTGCTCTCCTAACACGGCGATGGGAATTGCCTGTAGCGGTTTTCTTATTACACTCATCAAGATGCAGCAGCAGTATTGATTAAGACCTGGATCTTGTGTAAAAGAGAGAGACAGATGGAGAGCGAGGACTGGAGAGCCGGTTAGTCCCCACAGAGCTGCCTGTGTTTTTAATAATCACTCTCCTCTCTCCACCTGGGAGTGCAGAGCCACTGTGCATCCTATTTATAGGCAGCAACCAGCAGGCAGAGCAGCACACATGCACTATTGTTCATAACATGGTCACAAGGTAATGGGTTGCCTTTTCTAGGAGGGTGAGCTTAATGAGGAAAACGATGAATTTGCACATCTAGGACGAGCCACAGAAAATAATTAAATGTTGGAAAGGTTGAACAGAGGGTAGCTTTTGACTCCTCTGATGACCTGATTTGCTGTTTTTAGTTCGGTTATGGATCGCTTATTAGATATCCTCTTTTCTAAATTCATCTTAAATGCATTGAAATTGTTTAAGAGTTCTTACCTTTAAAGGTTTATATCTCATATGTATTTTGGACACTATTTTTTACTTATTTAATGTACAGGATATGTGGCTTTTGTAAGTACGTACACCACAATATGATATTCAAAGCAAAAGAATATTTTCACTTTTAGCTACTACAGCAGCAATGAGGTTATTTTGCTGTTGTGGAGGTTTTGGACGGGTGCAGGGTGGATGTTCTTGCTGCTGTTTTGGAGATAATTTGTGATGTAAAGTGGAGGATGTATCACTTTAAGCGTCTGTAAGGTGTCCGGCAGGAGAGCTGTCACAGCTGCACTGCTCTGCTGTAAACAACAGCCTCATCCTGCTCTTACACAAGCATGCACACACACACACACACACACAGCAGGCAGCCATAGCATCTGTCAACCCCCCCCTGCTCTCTGACACTTTAACCCTACGTGGGTCTTTTTCCAGCCTGAGCTGTGGATCTCTGTCTTTCGCTCACTCTGATTCTGTAACTGGTGGAAAAGATGATAGTAGAATAACAAAAGACAAAAGAGACATAAAAATGAATGACCTTATGCTTGAAGACCAGTACATTTACTCAAGTACTATACTTAACTACAATTTTCCATATTTGCATCGTATGCTACTTTGTACTCTTTATGCCACTACATTTATCTACTAATCTCTGAATCTAACTCATGTGCAATTCAAAATGTTTCCTTTTTCCTTTGAGAAACTGAGTCATCCTTTCTCAAAACAATAGTATTGTTATACTCGTCTATATAATGTACATATATACAGTTGATCTTACTCTGTGTCCATTTCTGTTGTCTTTTTCTATGTCTCTCTTTTATTCTTGCTGTCTGTAACAACTCAGTTTGCCCGGTGTGGGATCAAGAAAGTTTGGATTATTTTATCATTTCTAGTAACTTTTCAAATTAAGATTTAAATAAAAAAAACACATGCTAAGATTATAAAATACTCCACGTTGCCAGAAACTAAACCAGTCGCTCCTGACATTGTCTAGTTGGGTTCCTTGTCATGCTTCAGAGGAGTTGTTTGTCAACCACAGAGAGATTTCCTCTGTCGACTTCTCTCACGATTATCCAATAATTCACACAAAAATGAAAGATTAGAGAGATCTGATGATGATCTGAACGAACCCACAGACTGCATAAATCACCTTTTGTGAGAACTTGGCCCTGAAAATGAATTTCCATTTATCCACATAATAAACCATGGATCTGCAAATAGGTCAAAAACACAATTAACCAGCAAAATACCAGTTTTAGCCAACGGGATGTGACTCGGCACAGGGAACTACAGACACAAGTTAAAACAGAACTTAAGCTCGCTAAGTTTAGCTACAAGGACTGAGTGGAGAACAAGCTCAGTGCTGGTGATTCAGGCATGGGAGGGTGTGAAGTCTGTGATGGGGGATGCAGCTCTAGAAGTGTTCAGTTTCTCTTGATGGCAGGCCCAAGCTTGATCTTTCTAATGAACTCAGCACTTTTTAAATCGTTTTTCATGGTTTCAGTGAGGAGGAAGAGTTCCCAAGCAGAACAGCGTGCATGTCGATGCAAGCAAGGTCCTGAAACTTTTCTGGGGTGTAAAGGAAAGGAGAAGTCTTGGCTCTGATGGCGCTGGAGGTCGTATAGTTGCAGATATATTGTGTTTTATCTTAGTGTCGTCTCTCAAACTCCGGAGGGTCCCTATTCCATCATTGTACCTGTGCCAAAAAAAAGCTCCACTTAATGACTGCAGGCCTGTGGCGTTTACCCCCCTTGTTATGAAATCATTTGAGAAGATTGTGAAAGATGCTCTTCTGAACACAGTTCAAGCTAATTTGTATCCGCTCTAATTTGCTTACAGGTCAGGCAGGAGTGCTGACCATGGGACGGGCACCTTTTAATTTATTTATCTTTTACTTTTACAACCAAGCCAAGGTAGCAGCCATACACAATGCAACATAAAGAACATGATATACAAAACAGAAGAGCAGCTACTCAAACACAGTGACCTCTCAAGAAAAACAGCCACATGCCTCCTTCACCACGTTCTTTACAATGCCCTTAAATTCATCAGTATGTCTAATTTTAGATCTTTCTGCTGATTATTGCATGACGAGGGTGCATAGCAGGAAAATACAGTTTCTCCTGATCTGTCAACACATTAACAAACAACCTTTTCAACATGATTCTGGCACTCTTGCAGGGTGCAAAGACTTTTGTGTGACTAGTTTTTATTGATTTCTCCTCAACTTTTAATTGTATCCAGCCTCAGGTTGGAGCAGGAAGGTGAGAGAGCATCCACAGCTTATCGATCCTGGTATTCTGGCTGGTGGATTTCTTAACTGAAATGTTGCAGCGTGTGAAGGTTAATGGCGTTTTATCAGATGTTCTTTTTTTTCCTCCACCAGATCGCTTCAGAGGTGCACCCTCTGGCCTCTTTTATCGGTTTTGTACACTAACGCGTGCCAGAGCCAATATGTGAGGCGTCATATCATTAAGTTCACTGAAGATTCACTCGGCCATGGTAGTGGTGGATTTCACAGATTGGTTGAAGGCGTCCTTCTTGGACATCAGTGCGACGCTTTGCTCTCGTGCAGCAGTAAAACTGTAACTGATGACATGCTGACCTTCCAGCTTCATGTAGAGGCCAAGAAGGCCCATCCGTGCAAGAACTTTTATCATTTGACGGTGTAGTGTTGGAAATGTTTTATTCCCGTTTTAATGAATCAGTCCTCGCATTCTGTGCCATCAGCTGGGTCACTTACCCTCAACAACAGGAGCAGATTGCAGGGTGTCTTCAAAGCGTGCAGCAAAATTGCAGGCAAGACCTTGACTGGCCTTCCTCACCTGTACAAGGTTAGGACTTTGAAGAATGCCCAGTCAATCCTGGCTGATTCGAGCCACCTCCGGTCCAAGCAGTTTAAGTTGCCACCGTCTGGCCACAGATACAATCAGCTAGTGATGTTTTGTATGTATTGCATTGTTTTTATTGCTTATCGTTCGTCTGATTGTTATGCGGTTACTGCTAGCTGTACAACAAATTGCCCCTGTGGGATAACAAAGATACCTTGACCTTGATATATTACAGTCCAATACAACAACCCAGGCAGAATTTCTCCCTGAGGCAGCTGATAATGTTCACTGCTGCTATGTAAACAAGCTTTATGTTAAGCATGAAAGTTCACTTTTGGCCTCTGAAGAAGTAGGCCCACATGTTATCTTTTTCAGGAGCATTCAACCATATCGCTGCCTCCATCAGCGGAGTTTGCTCAGTTGTCTCAGAGATGGATCCTGTGAGCTCGGCGGTTGTTTCCACTCATAGCACTTTTAGGACACCGTCATCCGAGAACTTTAAACCAAAACGGATGAAAGTTACAGGGATTAAATCACGACTGAGCTCACATGTCAACAGATCCATCACCATGACAACTGAGCAAAGTCCAACCGCTGATGATGTCGCACAGTTAAAAGCTCGTACTGTAAGAAGACCTTAAGTTTAGATCATTTTGTCAAATCCCTGCATGTTGTGCATATAGAGTAGCTGTGTCTAATGTTTGCAGGTTGTAATTTGCATTGTGGCAGGAGAAGACCACTAATTATCCTGTCTCCACCTCCACACTGTGATCATTGCTATTATCTTTGTTATAGCTTTGTTTTCTTAGTTTTCTACCTATTGCTCTCTCTTTCGCATTTGTACATAAGCCTGGGCTAATATTGGATGTTGTTGTAGGTATATTACATTGTATATTATAAAAATGGGTTTTCTTGCCTTGGTTTATGCGAAAAAGACACTTAACAAAAGTTGATTCTTGATATTGATGCTAAACAGAACTGTTTTCCCGTAGCCCCTTACATGGCATGTATTGTACTCTATATGGTAATGAAATTACATGATGAGTTCATCATTGCCACAAATAATATAATTTATGATGACGATGAAGGTGATTTTCCCCTGCTGATAAGTGTTATTTTTCGGTGCACTCAGACAGAGAAATCAGCATTTCCCGAACATAATTATCTTGGTGTCTTGGTGACAGATACCCCGGTGGTCAGAGCTTTATCTCCACCGCGTTCCACCGTGAGTGGAAGGTCGACATGGAAAGAAGCAGCAGAGTCGGGGAGAGTTGTTTGGGGACAGAGGTCACACTATCTTGTTACTCAGAGAGTCTCATCAGAGCGGGGACAATGGCAGTCCTGCTGCTATACAGGCAACACTGAGGGGTATTTTAACATAATGGCACCTTGCTGTATAGTCGTAAAGGACAACGTTCAAGGAGAATACAAATGTGGTGCTGCTACATTATGATGTCCCTGTTGAATCGCAGCACAGCTTTGTTGAGAAATATATGCATGAATTACTCTGGAAGAACTGGTGAGAATGAAATATTGGAAATGTTTGTCTTTTTACTTTTAACTTACGCTGCATTTGCATTTTTAGTTTAGTTTATAGTTTTCACAGATCTGTGCTAACAGCTAGAAAGGCTAAGCAAGCTAGCAAGGCTCGTCTGTGTTAGCTAAGCCCCGCCCCTCTTAGTTACTGTTGCTACCTCAGTCTCACAGCTAGCAGGTCACTTTATGATGATAACAGTGGCAGATTTAGCATCGAAACTCTAAGCTAGCTACTTTTGAAAACGACGGGTCCTTGACTTCAGACAAAGGTAAACAAAAACATCTGAATTTGTAGCTGCTGAATTTGATTTTGGTAGCTGAAATGACAAATGTCTGCGGCAGATTGGGTTAGCTGCAAATAGCTAGCTAATTAAGCTAACGCTAGCTTCTGAAAACGCTGTTGCGGCTGATTTTTCAGTGTTTCCAATCCAGTGTACTCAGTTTTAATCTGGTAAAAAAGGGTCTTAGATATTCACTTGATAACTACATAGCTACATGGGACTGAGCTGAAAGGCTAAAGCTGCATATCCCAACAAAATGTGAGCATCCTCACCAGTTGATGTTCAAATAGAAGACAGAAATTAAGACAGAAATTTGCAGAGTGAAGCTACTTAGTCCTTTTGTATTATAAGGAGTGGTGGAAGAAGTACTGAGACATTTTACTTAAATAAAAGTCGCAATACCACAATGAAAAACTCCTGCGTTAAAACGCTTACTTCAGCAAAACTACATATTTGTGATTCACTTATATTTAGGCTACATGTAAGCAAGAGTTTAATGTTGTCAAGTGTATAAAATGTTGTCTAGTTTAATCTATAACAGTGCATATTTTATTAACTGACAATATGTGTTGTGTATAAAAAGTGTGGTAAACTCAGTAGAGTAAGTACAGTATTTAAGTAAAAATACTTACAGTCCACCTGTGATAATAAATATGAAAAGAAAGGATGAATATGACCATTATTTCTTTCATAAAACACGCTATATTTTCACTTTTACTGTTGCAAGAGAAAAGGCTTTGAGGATGAGGACTTTAATGTGTTTGACAAATGTAACAGCCTTCCCGTCTCCTTCACATTAGCCCTGTTGGACTCTGCCGGGTTGAAGATATCACGGCTCACTTTCCTCCCCTCATTTGATGCCTTTCTCTGTTGAACAGTATGAAAAATAGCTTCCACAGAGTGAGATAATCCATCACAGTAAACGTGAAGCGGTGGTTTAGTTGTGCAGGAGCTTCTGTTTTATCAGTATCTCCTTGAGCAGGAGGAGTGTCTTCACGTCAGCGCTGTGATATGTCGCGCTCTGCCTGCTGTCAATCACCTACAGCAGCACTCACAGAAAGATACGGAGGAAGGGAAGTCTGTCAGAAATTTATCCCTCAAAAACGTGTAGCCTTTCAGATTGTCATCGTTGCATGCATATCTTCTATAGAGCATCTTTAACTGGGACGGCAATTCATTTCAATGACATTTTCCTTAAAGGGCTGATTATACTGTACTTTTATCTACTGGGTGGTTCTGTCTGCATTAGCAGTAGACATGAGTATCATGCTGTGACATCTGCTGCACTGCTCTGACTAGTCCTCCTGAGGCAAGCTCGATGCCAGTGATGTGTGTGTGTGTGTGTGTGTGTGTGTGTGTGTGTGTGTGTGTGTGTGTGTGTGTGTTTGTGTTTGTGTTCTGACTATAAAAAGAACAACATGGATAATCTCCTGGCATGGTCACTATTTGTGTTTAAACAACTCAATATTTATCTTTGATTATATTGTTTTGCAACAGCTTTGGTCTGCCTGCAGTTATGCACACACTGATGATTAACTTGTCATGTGGAAGCTTTGACCCAGCTGGGATTATCATGCAATATACATTTGATAAACAGATGTGCACATACTGTACGCACGCACACAAGCTAACAGGCCAGATGAATGCATTAATCTGCCTTCAAATGTGCTTATAAGAAAATATTATTTTTAATATTTATTTTTGTCCATAGCACGTTGAGAAGACTTGTAGATGCATGATATAGTTTGCATACAGTAGAGTAATTATTGAGAGGTAAACATGCATATAAGGAAATGTCAAGTATTTTTTTTCCATTTTCATCACAGATTTCAGCTGATTGAAGACCTATCCTATGAAGATGTGAAGAAATGTTATCGGGGCTCGGTGAGTCTTATTCTAATTGTTGCTGTGTCTATGATTGGACAAAGTCCAACCAGTTGTATTCAGTTTTACCTGAATGTTTATTCTATAATAAAAGCAACGCTCACTGTTAAAACACTGCTTTCCCTTTGAGATTTGATGTGATCAATAGTTATGTACTGTGGTTAGGACTCTAAATTTCCCACATTTGAAATACTTAACAGCTCCATAATTTTGCAATGTTTCAGCAATGATATGAGCCACTCACAGTAACAGTAATACAACCACACCTCAGATTTATCATCTCAGACCATTTCACCCATGAATTCATGGTAAAAATGCAAATGATTAAATTAACAGTTACTAGCAGTTAAGAGTAACGCTGGGCTTTTCCCCCATGGCGATCAAGCCCTCTGCATTACTGTAACCTACTGGAAGCGCCATATTCCTAAGGACAGGAGCTGCTCTCGCATGGGCTATTAATAGAAAGACAAAAACAGGAGCGGCAGACAACAGCAAACTGAGCAGATTGAGTTGAAGGAAGGATAGACGAGACACAGGACAGGACGCGAAAACAGGGAAAGATCGTCTGGTGGCAGAGATATTTAGACCTGGAACGTTTGAGCTGCTAGGGAGGAGAGCGGGGAATTAATGTGTGTTCAAGGAAGAAAATGTATGATTTGCTCTGAAAAAGTGAGGACTTTCTATCTGACACTACAGACAGGAGGAGAAACTGACAGATAGGGGGAGGGAAAGGCAAAGGCAGAGAAAGAAAAGACTTGAAGTGACAGTAGTGAGGAGTACCTGTGTGTGCTAGAGTGGGTGTTGTTTTTTTCAGCTCAGAATGATGAAGGGCAGAGAGTGTGTATGTGTGTAAAGGAGCGAGAAGGAGAGGGAGGGTGTCAGCTTAGCGCTGCAAAGTGTAGAGTCACTGGAGGTGTATCTGAGACAGAAAGAGAGCCTTGTAGTTTCTGAGAAAGAGCTCAGTGGCTGTAAACTGAGGCGTTGCAGCTGTAACTCTGTAGCTTTGGATGTGTATGTGTGTATGTGTGTGTGTAGGTGTATACATTAGAGTCGGGGTGTGTTTGTACATGCATGTAGACTAGAAGTAGTTGCACGGAGGCAGTCCTCCATCTCGGCCCAGCATACTGACCGGCGGCAGGGGAACAGTGTGTGTCTTGCAGCGGCTTGCTCCAGGCCCTGGATGTGCGCGAGTGTGTGTGTGTGTACGGTGCCAACGTGCTGAGCCTGGTGCAGAGCTCGCGTCCGTTGAGGGAGAGGGTGGTGTCTGCGGCGAGCGGAGCCAGAGTGGCCGGTGGCAGCGGAGTGGCCGGCGGTGCCGGTGATGCTGGTGCTGTGCAGGCAGGCCGGTCCGCCAAGGAGCTGCTCATGACTCTGCCCTGTCCCTCTGCACAGACTGTCAGCAAGTACAACTCGCAGTACCACAAACTGTTCCAGTGCGTGCCCAAGGATGAGATCCTCATGAAAGGTACTGTCCTTTTTACCATGAGGAAAACTTTACGACTGTGCTTTCTGCTGCAGCATCATTAATCAGCTTCTTTCTTTCTTGGATGTAATGCTTCAGCTTCTCTTTTATTTGCCTGTCATGCATTTGTACTTTTTTCCATTTTCCTAACCTGCCAGCCTATTTTGATTGCACTCTATTTAGCTCTTCTAGCAAGCTGCTAATGTACAGTAACAATGTAAGACTGATATTGCTCTTTATGTTATTGGCTAATGCGATCTAGTGCTGAAGCGATGAGTCAATACTCAATTAGTCAAGTGACAAAAATGAATTGCCACCAATTTTAATACTGGTTAATCATTATGTCATTTATCAAGCAAAATGAATCAAGCTCATTTTCCAGCTTTTCAATTTTAGGGATATTCTGCTTTGTTGTTGTCTATCATAAATTCCACATATCTTTTGGTTTTGGACTGTTAGTCAGGGAAAACTATGGCCATTTTAACAATTTTCTGATACTGTAAAGGTTAAATTATTCACTTATTTATGTAATGAATAATGAGTCATTCATAGCAGCACACATTCAATCCGATGTTGATATAATGGAAGCAATAGAAAAAAATTGTCTGTTAATTCTGCACTTAAATTTCATTGTCCTTACGCCTTTTGCTTATTCATATTGTTCAAAAATATTTTTAGTAAAGATTTCTAGTATGCTAATACTACTTTCTAGTATTCTAGTATGCGTTACTTTAAGTTATCTGTGACGGTCTAAACTCTGTTAAGTTGGTTATACCTAGATTATTGTCAAATTGTGATGGAAATACTAAAAACATGCAAAATTCTGCAGGAAAACATGCCCTGATTTCTAGTATCTACCCACAATACCACAAGTTACGAGCCGCTTTAAAGGTGCAGTGCGTAAGATATGGCCAGAATTGTAGTTTAAAACATTTTGAAAATAAACTAACATTATCAACAGAATGTAAATAATTAATAGTTGTGACATATGTCAAACATGTCTCTGTACTGTGTTGCAGAGATATCTATTAAAGTTAGCATGCTAGCCAGCTAGCTGTGTGACACCTATTTGTACCTTGAGAGGCGATATATGCTAGGAGATGTATGCAAGCAGTGAGTTTGCTACGTTTCACAATCTGTCAAGAAAGGAAATATTCTTACGTCTATTTTCCTTATCAAACAAAAAAACACAACGGTTCAAGTTTACCGAACAAAGATGAGCTGAATTTCCTTGTTGACTCATCGTAAAAGGCACTTCATTCAAACTTGACAGAAACAAAATAAATCTCACCAAAGTCTTGTCATTATTCCAACAATCAACTGTTCTGATTTGGTCAAATTGAACTCTTAATTTGCAGAGTTATATGCGAAAATATCCACTGATAGCCGACGTACCTCTCGATCCGACCTGCACAAGGTCGGAGTCCTGGTCGGAGCCGCTGTAAATCACCTCGGTACTATTTTCAATGTCATCAAACTTACCTTCCGGTCTTGGAGGCTGTGTTCAGTTCGGATGTGGCAGTATTTACTGGGAGGCTGCTGAGCCTGGTTCCATTGCCCACAGTGTAAACACCAACAATGCCCTGGTACTTCAAGGTCTTGGTCAGGGCAGACTCCTGTCAGCTAATAGGGCCACTAGCTAACTGAGCTAACTGAGCTAACTTGCTAACGGCAGCTCGTTGGTACGGCCAAAGATAGCGACATTAAACAAATGGCCACTTCTTACATATTGAACCTTTAACATGCTGCGCACCATCGTTGCATTTTCAGCAACAGTGTCTGTACTTGCACAAAGTCCATATACAGCCTCGCAAATGCCAGTGAACTCGTACTGTATAGTCGCCTTTTTTCTGCTTTTAATTCACTTGAAAAATGGGAATCTTGGCACCGTGTCCAGCTTCAGTTCTGCCATCTGGGTAAATGCCGAAACTCATGAACAGTCAGCTTTCAGGATGACCGACTTCTCCTGCTGCACAGTAACGACTTCTGTGTTTGCACAGTTCAACACTTTGATGCTGTGTGCAACCAATCAAAATAAAATCATTGATGTGAAACTTTAAAATTCAATGACGAATGAGATATTATTTTGAATTTTCCAAAACTACCGGTAAAGAAGTGGGAAGGTTCTGAGATAATGTTTTAATAATCCTGTTTGTTTTTCTTTATCCATTTTACAATTGAAACGGGGTGAAAAGGTGTTTTTGTCTCTTCTGGTTTCAGTGTACTCCTGTGCTCTACTCAGAGATATTCTTCTACAAGGCCGGCTCTACATTTCCAGAAACTGGCTGTGTTTCTATGCCAACCTCTTCGGCAAGGACATTAAGGTACGAATGACTGACAGGCAGCTTAATGAACTCAGACTGACAGACAAGCTTGAACTGAGTGACTCCCAGTCACAATTTGACAAGCTGATTGGACAACTTGACAAATTATTTGACTGAAAGTCAGTCGGGATAATGGGCTGACTTTCAGTGCCACGGTCTTAATCCTCCCACCGTGAAATTATGTACCAAGAACAGGTAGACTTACTGAACCTTTAACCGTAACCTGTTATATGATTTTCTCTTTGATGCGGTGCATTGTTCCTTTTCCTTCATTTCCTTGAAACCAAGCCTCTCCTGACATCTGAGTGACAATAAGCTACTTATTCAGGCTGCATTCCTCACATTCTGACTGAAACAAGACGCGTTTCATGTCCACCACTGATTTTCTCCAGGGACTTTTCCTGAGTGTATTTCAGTACCTTCCCTGCCACCATTTACTCAAATCACACCGGTGTTTTTAGCTTACCTATAACTTTCTCATCACACGCTTTTAAGTTTGCCTCCTCAAATCTGAGCGTCTCCTTATAAATGTTGGGTTTTTTTGTGCCTTTTTCCATCTTCTTTAGGTGGCCATTCCTGTCGTTTCTGTGAGGCTGGTGAAAAAGCACAAAACAGCGGGACTTGTGCCTAATGGCTTGGCTATCACCACAGACACCGGCCAGAAGGTAAACACTTCCATCACAGTCACTGTGAATTAAAATACTTGAGCTGATTAGCGCAGCCCGGCTGTATGTTCCAGGCGAGGTGTGATGGAAAAAACAACACCGTGCTATAGATAGAAGCAGAGTGGAGTCCCAGCCTGGTAGCACGAGAGAGTGAAGGGTTTTTCCATCATTACAGCAATTTGTCAGAAGGGCTTCTTAGCTTTCTATCACATCAGACTCAGTCTGTCATCAAGCGGTGTTTCCAAAGGCAGAATGTGCTTTCAGCTTCTGTTCTGGCCCCAACAACCAACGAAGAAGGATAGTCAGCAAGCTAACATTAGCACATGGTGACATCTTTCACATCTACATTTTTATTATGTAATCCACTAGAGAGGAAAGTGAGCGCAAATTAAGTCATTTGAATGGAAGATTGGTCATTTGAGGGCTCAAATGACTAAACTTGACTAATTGAAAGCACAAATTAGTCATTTAAGCCAGAGCAATGCTAGTGTCCCGGTGCCAGGCACAGTGATATTTTGAGTTTAACACTAATCTCATGATGCTAACATGCTGATAGCAGGTCTCTCCTTCGAGACCTTTAAAATCTTGTCAAGTCTTTTTTGTGTTCCTCGTTGATGTTTTTGCTTAATACAGAGAATTCTGTGTACTCAACAACTCATATATATGAGACCACAGTATGTTGCACCTAGTCAAGCAGACATAATTTATTCATAATACAAGTAATTAATTAGGAATTAAAAGAGTGACTGTACTGTTTTACCAGATAAATGCAAACAAAAACGTTGATTTTAGATTCCTGCACAGTGTGAGCGCTGAGGTCTACCAGCTGGACATCAGACACCATGTCTCAGCAGATGTTTTCACGCTTTATATGGTGTCTGTCTTCACCCTCAAATGGTCACATGCTTCCCCTGTCTGTCTCTGTTTAAGGTTACATGTTAACTCGGCTAGTCAAAGCATAACCCAGCAGTGTAAAAGAGTTGTTGACATTCTGTTTGTGCAAAACACTAATAATTTATTTTTTTAGAACTGGTCTTTTGCTGAATTACACAACTATACTCCCACCTTTGTCAGAACATGTGAGACACATAGCATAAGGATTGTATGCCTTATACTGCACAAGAGTAAATATCCTTATACAGTATGTCTGCATGATTGTGTAATATGCATTACATAACATGTGCACATATATGGCTCTTTGCGGTGCAACTATATTGCTAAAAGTGACTGAGGTGCTTTCTTCTGTTTATGAGGTGAAAAGTTCACAGCTCTCGTCTGTCACAACAAAGTTCAGGTTCTGTTTGCAATGTTTCAGCTCATTCAACATCATGAGATTCAACAGGACTGTTCAAAAACTGACATAGATGAGATGCACACACACGATAGCACAGTGTTTCAAATACTTTAAATCAGCGATATTAATCCAGGTCAGAGGGATATTTGGGTAAGCTGCCACTGACCTGTCGTTCGTAGTTTTTCACAAAACAATAAACCGTGATTAGAAAAATATCCTCTTTGTGCCCCAAATTAAAGCTTTTGAATCCCTCAAGTGTTATTCCCCCAAATTATTTCTAGCAAATTTGCGCTCCTCCCCAACAGGGTAATGTATTGTCATTTGCTTTGTATGGCTGCAAGTACAAATATTCAGACACCTCTCTACATGCCTGAAAGCACTGACTGTACACTGACAACATGAGCAGAGAGTCAGAAAAATGCAGCTGGATTTTGTGTGGGTCCTGTGTCTGTCATGCCTGTGATATTAGCAAAAATATTCCTGATCTGTTTCTTTACTCAGTTTTCCCCACAAGACTCAATAGGATTAAATATCTGAAATTCTGTCCTGTAAATATTTTTATGTGTGCGGGTAAACTCAGAAGAGTTTAACGGGACTTCAGAGCAAAAGAAAATTATAAGCAGAATATCAACAGAGTTTTCACATCACTATTTCCCTTTTTTTGTTTCTTCAGTATGTATTCGTATCTCTGCTATCAAGAGACAGCGTATACGACGTCCTCCGGAGGATCTGCACACACCTGCAGGTCAGAGGACACGCATGCATGCTGTACATTCGGTCTATGCTGTGTGCTGTACGGGGCAGTTAAAGAGGTGATTTGCTTTCCCTCTCCAGGTCAATGGGAAGAGTCTGAGCTTGAAGCAGTTCATGGAGGAGCCGACCTTATCGCTGGTCAGTGACAGAGAGGAGCATGAAATCCTAGAACTGTAGAGATCAAATTGGGTGGAACTTCAACATCTGGTGGTTCAGAGGCATTAAAATGACTTTAGTGTTTCCTTCGTGTTTCATGTCAGCCTAAAGGCCTCTGACAACTCACTTACAACTGCTGCTGACCTGAAGGCTGACTTACCTTCTTACACAGACAGGATCAATAGATCATTCTGTTGCTGCTGCAGCCTCGCAGTGAATTATCCCCCGAGTCGGAAAGATGCTATCAAAGAGCTGAGTGGAGTCACCTCGTGTGTTTCTAATGCGTTCATTTCAACTTCAAACTCCCTCATAAAGTTTGTCTTATTAGAATGTGGTACCAATAGATTTGAAGCTTTAAAGCTTTGAAAGTGCTGATTTATCACCAAGTTTATCAATACATCTCAGCTCCGTGGACGACAGTTTATGAATGACCAGTGATCATATGATGTGTGGTGCAATTATAACTCAGCCGCTCTCAGTCTAAGAGAGCAGTCACAAGATGATTAAAGTGATAAGAAATAATTAAAAAAAAAAAAAAAAGTTTTTTGCACAAATGTTTTATTTATTTTTGTCTTTTTCCGATTTTTGCTTTTTTTTTTTTTCGCTAAATACAGGATACTTTCATGTTGTCTGGCCTCTAAATTATTGACATAAAACAATATGAGAAGGAAAAATCACTATGCAGTTGAGCTGCTATCACTGTGTGTAATGTGAGGCCACATCGCTTTATTTTTAGGGGCCACAAGCCAAAAGTTAGGGAGCCAATGATGAAGCTAAAGCTTTATCATTTCACCAGGCAAATCCATATAAAAAAACATTAAATTATAAGTGTTGGTGATTTTTTACCATCTCAGATTTAGATGAATGAACTACTTGTGTGCCGACCCCTGAGATGTTCAGACTCTTTTAGATTCGGACCACCGTCTTTACGTTCTCCTCTTTCCTCCGGGTCACAGGACGAGTTCCCGGCTCCAGACGAGTTCCCGGTGGTCGACGAATTCCCATCAGTGTTAAAGTGGAGAAGGAAACCCTCAGTGGTGTCCGTGTCCTCTTCCCTTCCTGACCTCCTGGGCAACTCCACCAGCAGCCTGAGCCCCGCAGACACGCCCTTCAAATCAGAGCAGTTACTGGAAGGTGATAAAACTCTCTCTCGTGCCATGTCGATGCAGTGTCATCATGTGGATATAAAGTCCAAGGCTTTATTCAAGGCCGCACATGTTCAGTTGCTTCTCAGAATTGATTGGCTGGAGGTTGTGTCATGCTTATGAGTGTCTCATAAGAGAATTATCCATATCACTGGTTGCTACTGTCTATGCATAATCAATTAGCTCAAATTCAAAGGCAGTTTTGAAGCTGCAACACTTTCCTGTATCTGTGGCATCATTGTAGTGCAGCAACAGATGCTACAACAAAAAGCAGCTTGTTAAGAAGACCTCAATGTGAAATATTTCTGCTAAATAGCTTGAGTCACATCAGTTTCTATTTGTTGATCCTTTGACTTTTAAACTCTCTGGATATCAGTGTCCTGCAGGACTTAATTCAACAGCCAGACTGAAGAGAAACCTGCTCTCTCTTCGTCTGATCAGAAAGTCCCCGTGGGCTTTTTTTGTTTTGCACCTTTCAAGCGTAAACTAATATTTTCTCAATGCACTTTATTTTCTTAAATAAACATGAAAACACTTGTATTGCTTATTTACAGGAAACAAAACGAGAAAAATGGTACCAATTATACAATTAATCTGCAAAAAATAATAATTATGTATAATAATAATAATAATAATCAACTTTAAAATCTCTTTATTTTTTGCCTCTCTGATCGGTTGAGCTGAAGTATTCTACACCAGTGGAGCAGGAAAATGCTCTGTCAGTTTAATCTTTAGAATAACAAGGCTCTGTGTTATGTGGTCGTCAGTGTATGTGGGGGAATAAAAGATTTAAAGGAGGTGATAATCCATGAACAGTTTTATAGATAATACGTAACAGTTTGCTGTCTGACCTACATAAAAGAGGAAGTCAGTGAACTGAGGACAGAAAAATGCCGCTTTCTTTTTTAAGGACAACAGTGTGAGAGATCGTCAAATCATATTTATACCGTGGACACAGTTAAGTTGTCTGGAGGCATGTGTTTGTGTGTTTCAGGTTATGTGCGTCCATTTAATTTGAATTTGGTGGGTCTGTGTGTGTCAGAGAGCGAGTGAATGAAAGACAGAGAGTAATTGCTTTTGGACGGCAACATCTCTCTTACGCAAAGACGCATTAAGCTCCAAATGGAGATTAAATCGTGTCGGGGCTTGTATTAAAAAGCTTTGGGCGGATGCAGATTAAGTAGAGATTAACACAAACAATGTCTGCTGTCAAAGTTGTCTGAGGACAGTGGAACGGTTATGCGCTGACAGGCTGCAGATCATTTCTAAATACCAACCTATGTTAATGTTGTTCTCCATTACATGCTGGATATTTGCACAGCGTGAGCTCTGTGTGTATATTAGCATCGCAGCTCATATGTGGAGTGGAAAGATGGGAAGTAATGTAATTAAAAGATGTAGGCCTATTTAATAGCATTACCTGAGTCAGTACCTGTATTATAGTATCTTTACATCTCACACACAGATAGTACAGTACAGTATACAGTAGCACCTGTGCAAAAACAAGCAATGCATCCATGTCAGCTAGCATACAATAATTGTAGAGACCCTGGGATATGATAGTCAGATTTGTATGATTCAAACTATATATTGTTCAGTGTTTGCAGTATTTTCAATGAATAAAAAAGCAGTAGAAGCAATACACTGTTAAAGGTTCAGCTTTACTGTTGTTACAGGACTGCAGAATGAATTGCAGCTGTAGACCCTCCACGCTACACACACAGAAAATGTACAAAAATATCCAAATCATTTCAGTTAGAATAGAGTAAAACAATAAAACACAGCAAAAGATATGAAAGCAGCACTAAAGTAAGAGACAAAAAAGGAAAACTAAATTGTATTTACAAGGAAGATAAACAATTATACACATACACACAGTTAATGTACATATCCAGTACTGTATATACAATTTATATATCATGCATATACAAACAGGAAAAGTACAGTATGTGCACACAGAATTCTCTATTAATTTCTCCTTCAAAATAAAATACCAATAAAAATGCAAATAATTGAATATTTTACACAAAAAATTACGTAAAACAATTTACATTAAACATAAAAACGATTCACTTTTTAGCAATCACGGGAGCCTTAGCAGCGAATAAAAGAATGTCAAATGCGTAGACGAGACTGTCCTCATCATTTCTGATAACTGCACCCTCTGGCTTTTCATCATATATGATCACATAAACAAAAACAAGAGCCTTAGGAAGGCATCATTTATAAGATTTACTTTACATTGTGATTCATTTTGGAGGTCCAAAGTGAATATTGTCACCATTAACTGTGTGAGAGCGCCGAATGTCGAGTCCAAATGCACTCAGATACATAAACAGGTGGGTCAACACTATTAAAAGTGAAACATGCAGCACAGTCGAGCCAAGTACTGGTAATGGTTTTATGTTGTTGTGTGTGTTTGTGTGTGTGTGCGTGCACGCGTGTGCGTGTGTGTGTTGCAGAGCGAGCACTGCAAACAGACAGAGGTCTTTTATCAGAGCCAGTGGCAGAGCTCGGCCAGATGGAGTACCAGCTGCTCAAGTTCTTCACCCTGCTGTGAGTATACAGAGGGACACACAGACACCAACAACTCCACCTTCACCTCCTCCAGCAGCTGACTCACAGCTACACACACACTGTGAGCATTAACGTGCAGATATAAATAGTGGGCGATTCAGACAGTCACACTGAACACGGGAGATCAGAGCCGTTAAAACACTTTTTACTTCGTGTTTTTCCACAGAGAAGTTGCCTCCCATGAGACTTAATTATTAAGACTCACTGCAATGGATCAAATCATCTGTCTTAGTCAGCACCAAGCTCTCCTCACTCCACCTGCACTCTAGCATAGCAGGGCGACACAGTGACCATGGAGACTGTCCTTCACCCAGAGAGCATGAAGCCACTCTGCTCAAGTGTCCTTGAGAGAGCAATGAATCCTTATCTGCTCCTGAAGGCCTGTCATGTTGCTGACGGTGCACTCTGAACCCCTACCTACCACTGAGGAAAAGAATAAAGACAAATTTCTCCCTGGTATGTCACAGATTAGAAAATGGATCAATTATAAAACTCTATATAGATTTGTGCTTAAAAATACAGTGCAAGTAACAAAGCCAAACATGCTTGCACAGTTAGTAACCTCTGAAGTGAAGTAAAAGCCAAACAAATGCATTATTTCTTTTCAAAGTTACATAATGAATCTTAATAATCTGCACTTAAACTGTAAATTTACCAAATAAATTTAAAAATGTGGAGTCGATTTTCTCTGATTTTACACCCAAGTTTCACCTCATTGATTTTTTGCTTGAAAAGCACAAAAAGCGCATTCAAAACAATTAGGCGCCACTTGAAAATTGTTCAGCAGCAGTCTGGAGTGCAACATGATGTGCAGTTGTGGAGTTAAAACACTGCTTTGGTTCTTTGAGACAGACATAAACTGGGTTGTTCAAGGACAGTGTTGTGCCTCCGTGTGTTGACAGAAAGTGCAACGTCGCCTCCCGGTGTTCATTAAGAGGCATTACAACTTTCTTCCTCCACATCCATTCCAGTCTCTCCTGTCAGAACCATCGTAATAATTCAGCTAATCTGTGCGTCTCCTCCTCTGTCTTCAGTATTATTCTCCTCATCCTGTCATCGTGCTACTTGGCCTTTCGTGTGTGCAGTCTGGAGCAGCAGCTGTCCTTCCTCAGTAACCCAAATCTACCCCTGAGAGAGAGGTAACACTGCACATTACATCAGCACTACTTTATCATATTTGAAACAGCTGTTTTTGTTTTTTTTTCATCGAAAGAAAAACACATTCATACATCAAAGGTAAAGGAAATCCAGGCTTCATGAAAGCTGAGATTTAGACACAGGAGACAAAAGTGTGGGATAATTTTTATACTTGAATTTGTACCAAAAGTTATATTTAACAAAACAGGAACTTTCCTACACTTGAAGTCCAAAGTTATGTTTACTAGGGGAACGGTCCCAAAGACCAAACATATCCAAGTGTGCGTTTTCTGTCATTATTTTGGGGTTTAATAACAGTCTGTTGAGTTATTTTAAGACACTGGAAGGCAGCAAAGGCTGCAGAACTGAAAGAATGGCTCAGTGCAGATGGTGGAAACAGCATCCTTTGAATGTGTGCTGAGTAGAATAAGTGGCAATCAGGAGGAAGGGGTGTCTCCCCGGGACCAGTTCTGGGCTTATGTTAAAATGATATGTAAATATATGAATATATATCAGTCAGCTCGGTGACTATGTGATCCTGTAGTATGACTCGAGATATATGTTTAACATGCTTTCCCTCTGTTGTTCCTTCAGGATTTATTCATTTTTTACTTATTTTGACTGGATTTATGCACAGGAGTCTGCCTCCATACTATAAAAATATACCTCTATGTATCTCTAAAGGGCTTCCAGGTAAATTTTCAGCTCCTGTCCTGCATACAGCTTTTAAATACGTAAAAGAAACAAATGAGCTTTGGGTCGGGATATCTAAACGTCTGTTGGTTTGCACATGCACAGCATTGCAGTATGTGTGAGTGTATGTACTGGGATCAGCGTCTGCAAAGGAGATTCATGCTGATTTATTTACCCATTATCCATTCAATCCCGAGATTTCGCCAACGTGGCTGCTTTCTTCTCATCCAGGTAACCATTGCTCTCCGCTGTGACCCATCGGATCGGCTGCTGTTTGCTCTTCTCGTGCTTTGCGTTGACGTCCTGCACAGATCCAGGACCAGCTTCAGAGCCCGAAAAAGATCGGCCCCGGAGCAGCCACGAAACATGAAGGAGCAACATCAGCCCAAGTCCAGGCATCTTACGGACCTTCTCTCCTCGGAAAGAGTCCCTGTTAGTGATCACTTCCAGACTATGCAAACAGACTGTATTTATTTCTGAGTTTAAAGTAGGATTTGCTGTAGATTCTGACTGTCCACCACGGCCTGTCCCTCTCATAGACATTTCACTTAACCCCATGACTCTGCAGTGTAAAGCTCTTTACTCTAAAACGTTCGTGAGCACTGATGAAGTTTAGGGTGATGGAGACGAGAGGCGAGGTCGGTGTTGGAGGTTGGAAAGGTAAGAGATAACTCAATACATGAATTACTTGAAAAGACTGATAGTTAAGGTATTTCAGGTGAGTTTCCAGGACTCTTTTTATCCATATCTGACATATTCTGACCGACAAGTGGTCTAAACCAAATGTTTCCTGGTGGGATCGTACCCTAGTCCTCAGTAGGAGGGCTAAAACTAGCCACGACGATGCACTTTTTAAAATTTGTCCACGTTATTTCAAATATATGTAACTGTTCTAAGAGTTTAGATCTATTTTTTGCTTGACGATAGGTACTCAGTTTTCATTGCTGAAGGTATTTATGGAAGGAAGTACTGTTATGACCACAGACACTTGACTGAATGAAGTTACCCGTCATTTAACTGTAATAGCCTGGAGCAATAACATCACTAGTGGGTGTTAGCTGTAATGTGAATGACATGGTTAGATGACATGCATTATTTTTGTTTTCCGTAGGACTAATCTGCTGTGTGAAAGGAACACCCAGGGTGTTTTCTTTTCAGCTTTTAAATGAAGTCACCAAAGGCTTCAAAATGACCCACTGATGTTCTGAGTCTTCATGTCATCATATCTTTGAAGATGTTTTGCTAACTTGGCAGACGGGTGAGCTGTAGCCCTGGACTACTTTGTGAAATCCCTATGAATTAAATTGGCAACAAAATGTAGAGCAAAGAAAGTTTGCGGCTTTTAATTTATTTTTCGGTCATTTTGGGTGCCAAAACTTTACGATCCAATGTTCCGTGCTGTCGTTTCGGCTTGATGCAGGACCACCATGAAAAGCCTTGACTCCCAACAGCACAGCAAATTTTAGTAACCTCTAGATCCCGGGCTAAATTATAAAACTGGAACACGATGTTGGCAGCAGCACTTAATGCCTAATACATTACATACGGAGCGTTGGCTGCACACCAGTGGGACTCATTTTCTTCCACCTGTTTCAGTTTAAATGTACTAACTTGTCACTGTTTTTCATGGGTTTAAAAATGTGTATTTTCTTAAATGTCAAATGTTCAGAAGCAACAAAAAACAACCCTGACTTTAGTCAAGGAATACATGAATATAAATACATGTTTGACTTTATCTGATTGGGTTTGAAAACTCAAGAAGCTGAAGAGTTTTGTAAACCTACAGAGAAAACACGTGACACCGAAACTAATGTGAAGGGAGCTATGGCAATGATAGTCTCTTATATGTCATGACATGCACTACTTATACTAACAAACTGAGTAAATGGTGTATCTGAGTAAGATTGTGGTAATTTGAATAGTGTCAAATAAAAAAAGTACTCAGGACAGAAGTCTGAGGATTCACCTGACATATGGAATTTAAGTTCCACTGTTTCCACACTACAGTATGTACATCACCACGCTGCTGTGCTATTCAGAAGAGCAAAACTTACAGTACACAAGCAAATACTAAGTGCAGAACAATTCTTAAATGCTTGATATACAGTCGCCCCTTTAATTTACTGTTAACAAACTGCAAGCTTGAAATGAGTTTACCTTCGTCCACACTGAAAGGTTACTCTGGACCAGCTCGTTCCAGCTCTTCACTGAAGCTGCGTGAGCCCCAATTTTTTATGGCTGTGTCACTTCATCAATGGTAGATAAAGACCTCGTACGGATGATTTCATACAGATTTACCACCAAATTAGCCTGAAATGTTTGGATCTTTATGATTTAAAATAAAGTTATGTTGAAAGAAGGTTAGAAGGAAATCATGATTTGTTGCACGGTCCTGTGTAAGTAGTATGTTGTGGATAGGTGTGTGTGTGTGTGGCAATATGCTGTAAAATCTAAACTTTCCTTTCAACATTATAAGACCCAATTGAAAATGGTGTAACTAAAAGGAATGACTGATTTATTCATTTAAAAAAGACCAAATACTCTAGAAAAGTAAGGACATGTTTTATCATTTTGGATTGAAAAACAAATTAATTCACAGTGTGAATCAAATGTTTCAGACATTCGAGAGTGGCTCGGACGTTTCTGATCATGTAAGATTTCAAGCAGTTCAAAAGAAGTGTTGCTGGGTATCGAACTGACTCATTAGAAGAAACTACACTGACATCTAGTGAACGTTCAGCACAGAGCACCGCACACCCAAACACACTCACACACTCCACTCACATTGTGTAACAATATCAGAAATGACCTACATCCGTCCAATACATAATGGCCATGGATTAACAGCACCGATCTAGAAAATAACTCTAAATCTGCCCCAAAATTGTGCGTTGATCTCGGTTCTCTGAAGTCTCCAGATGAATGAAAATAGGCCATTTATCTTCTTGAATGCTCTGTTGTACAATTCATCATCACACCTACTCAATATTTCTGTCTGAAAAAGCCTGTTTGCCACTTCAAAGGCTGGACCACCTGGATACCATGACAACCTCGGCAGCCTCTTTCACACAGAATGATTGACAGTTGGCTTAGTTCCTGCGGTGACAGGGGGGCTGGAGCAGAGAGGAAGACACCTGGTTCAGAGGGTCCTGAACAAACCTGACCATCAAACCCTGAACTCACCGACTATTAATGTATTTCAAGTAATAAAATCTGAATATTCGATCTAAAGTTAGACTGATGCCACGTCTCTCTCTTCGTTTTGCGTCGTTTGAATCATTTTTGGGCTTTTAAAGTTAGAGTGAAGACCTGCTGCGAGGAACTAAAAGCAATATGCAAGATATTCTTCATTCTGCATGTTTACAGGACATGTGATTAAGTTTAATTATACAAGTACTTTACTTAGCCAGTATAATCAAGACCTATAACCTCAAGAATCTTTTATTCAGTTTAACATTCATGTAAGTAATTTATATGTATTTTATCATCGCTGTTATTTGCTGAAGTGCTGTACAGTTCTCAGGTAGTTACACTTTATTGGAGTATCTTTATGCTGCTTTATACTAACTTTTACTCTGCTCCTTTTATTTAACAGCTATAGTTCCACTTACTTTGCAGATTTTTATTTTCCATGCAAAAAATATGATCACCTTATAAAATACGATGCATTGTCATAGATTAAAATACCCAGTTATATAAAATAGATGAAAATAGGTCCATCTGGATCAACTACAACATTAAAATACTACTTACATATCACTAATAACAATCCAGTATTGGTTATATAACACTGACAGGATTCATTCTGCTACAAAATGAATACTTTTACTTCTGATACCGTGAGTACATTTTTCTAATAATTAGACTTATACTTTTATTTAAATTATACTTTAAAGGCAGGACTTTTCCTTTTTATCCACTGTATTGTTACTTTTACTCGAGTAAAGGACCTGAATATGTCTTCCACCACTTATGTAGCCAGTTTTTAAACTATGCAGCACTTCGCAACCTAGTGTGTAATAAAAGCAAGAAGCTTATTATAATTAGAAGCTCACGCAACTCTTGGTTTATTGGTCTCAGCTGAACAGCAAGCCTTCTGGGACCTTCAGAAGCACAGAGGGCAGAGGCCAACTGAAGTAACACTGTAGCTGTGAGTGTGGAATCAGTTTTAGCTGCAGAGTAATGGGGGCAGGTTGAAGCAGATGGCCAGACAAGCTGCAGCCGCATCCATACCTCCAGGGAGCCATATTGTCTGTCCTGGAATGCTCTCCATGTGACCTTTGACCTCTGTGGTGTGAAGGAGAACGCTGACTGTGACTTCATGGTAATGGCCTGTATTACACACAGTAAAGTCGTCACACACAGGCCGCATTACTGGAGGCGGTCCAAGAATGCATTACGTCAGCGGTGCATTAAAAGTGTCCACGTCTGCACAAGAGCACAATCCAAGTGCTTTTCAGTTAATCAGTTTATGAAGTGAGAGGTGCCGCGTTTCACTGCAAATACTTCTCCCTTTCCAAGGGGACTCTGGAATTACAAGTGCTGCACATCTTATGCAGATATACCACACTGAGGCAATAAAATGGCAATAAAATCCTTAAGAAGTTTGATGAGAGGAGGTTTACGCAGGCATATATTAGATTAAAAAGATGCTAATGATTAAAAAATGCTAATTTAAAAAGTAAGATGGATGCTCGTGCGTTATTTTACCTGGCAAGACCTTGAAAACTGCATTAGATAACAAATTTTCTTTAATATTCCGTAACATGAATTAAGCATTATGTGAAAATGTATACAGTGAGCAGATATTTGATTTAATAGATCTCTTTTAGCGATTCCAGATGTATGTACAGTTCTGTGTAAGAGCAAAAATCAATGTTAACTCTGTGGGAAAAAAATGTTAATGGGGGTGTATTCTTCTCATTTCCATTGAAAAACCAGCCAAGAAGAAGGCAGGACGTCACACTACAATTGAATTTGATGGTCCAAAAATGTAGTCAGCTACCTCGAGGTTTCAACGGTAACGCATTTCATTTATCCTCAGCCAGCAGACCTCAAAGGACCTGAACACAACGCAGCCACATGATAAACTGTGTTTTGATTAACGGAGGTTGGCTGTGACCACAGACACACCCCAGCGTTCACAAACAAGTTGGATAGCTTCACTATATTTATACGTCCACATGCCCACCATTGACTGAGAGCAGCCAGATCACACCCATTCTCCGAAGAGCTGTTGAATTCTGGGAGTGATGGGAAACCACTCAGAGCAGAGCAATATATTACAACATGTCAGTGCACATTAACTCCTGGAAAGTGCATGTTAAATAGCCCGTTAGAGTATATACAGGAGAAGTTGTCCTTGAAGGAATCCTTTCTTGGGCAAAATCCGTCAGGTTGGGATTTTTGGTCTGCTTTCGTGCAAGTTTCATGACATTATTCATTGTTTGCAGCCCCTGACTGGAAGTAAAAACAACCATGCAGGTCTGAATCTTCACGTCTGGATCAACTGTCGTCTGTACGAACATTAAAACGGAACTAAATTTACTGTACCTTTTCATTTTCCTCTTCACCCTCATCTTCCTCGGCCTTGTTCTCTCTGTGTTAGCATCTGCACTTCATCAGCTCTTCGGATTTCTTTACTTTTGCTTCCAGCAAGAACTAATTGAACCCAGCGAGTCCAACCGCTGAGCAAGAGGCGGCCCGTCATAACTCAGTGTGGAGACACTTTCCACAGAGTGAGTGGCTTTTGGTTGCAAGTGTCCACCAAGTGACACAGGCTGCACGGTGTGTTTTTATAAGACACGTGTGGTGAGGCTTTTTAGTTTGAGCCATGAAAGACAGACAGAAATGTTGTTCTAATATTAGATGGTTCAAAGATGTGAAGTAAAAGCTTGAGATTTTGTGGGAAATACATTTTTTCTCTTTCTTGTTGAGAGTTAAATGACAATTTAATACTCTGATATTTGTATGATAAGTCGAAGGCTACCGCCAGTAGCCAGTTAGCTTGACTTAGCACAAATAAACAGCAAAACAGCTACCTTAGCTTGATCTGAAGGTAGCGAAATCCACCTACCAGCACCTTAAACATCACTAATTAACACATCATGTTCACCTTTGGATCAAGCTAGGCTACCAGTTTCTCTGTTTGTTTGTGCTAAATTAAGCTAGCTGACCGCTGGCAGTAGCCTTTTTATCATACAAATATTAGTGTTAAATTATTGTGTTATTTTGCCATCAATCTTATCATTTAACTCTTGACAAGAAAGAGACGATCTCAAGCTATTACTTTACACCTTTGAACTAGCTAACACATTAGAACAACAGCTGTCTTTCATGGCTTTCCAGCATTTGTGCTAAGTTAAGCTAACGCTCCTGGCAGTAGCCTTAGATTTCTCATACAAGTGTTCTGGTGTTGTCTTATCATCTAACTTTCAGCAAGAAAAGAGAATAAGTGTATTTCCCACAAAATCTCAAGCTATTACTACTACTACTTACAACTCTGTCTTTCATGGCTTTCCAAGCTAAGCTAAGCTAAGCTAACCAGCTGCTAGCTGAAGCCTTACATGTACAGGAAAACCTGAAAGTGGTTCAAATCTAACTCTCAGAAGGAAGGCATGAACAGTAAGAGTGGTGACTCAACTATTTCTTTCCCTGATGCTAATTTATGAGGTGATTTAAATTAGTTATTTTATTCAACATGGAGCACTTTAGAGGAGGTGTTGCTCCAATTACCTGGTTATTAGAGGACGATAGAAGTACAAAACATTTCAGGATTACTAAAATACTTCACATATTGAAGCTGAAACCTCAAGTTTCTTATTCTGTGCTTTGTTGTACATTAGATTTGTAATTTTTGTTTTCTGCAGGGACAGAACATTAAATGGGTGCTCAGGCAATGAGTGACCTACATACCGCCTCCAATGTGCCACCTGATCCAAGGACTTGAGATGGACAAGCCTGGCTGGCATCTCAGTTTGTTAACATGGAGCACAATGGCGAGCATTATCTCAGGGGGAATCACGCTGCACATGCGGTGGAGCATCCAAGTCTTGCCTTCTCTTTTAATTTCTCCTGTGATGTTCTGATATGGACCTGACCTACTTCCACCTCCTGAATAAGAAAGGCGCGTCACGGTGCGGTGCACACCTGGAAGCGGTGCCGTCCAGGATGTAACTGTGTCAACCGGGGCCTCTCGATGGGATGTTGCTTGTTTTAATCAAACTGATTCTCACGCATGCTGCTGCGAATGAGGCTACAATGGCTCCAAGTTGTTGTAGTTGGTTGCAGATGTGTGGTGGCAGGACATGATGTAATGTACAAGAGGCAACACTCCCAAAGCAAATTTTGCTTTCAGAGGTTAAAGGAGGGTCTGAGCTCACATTATGGGGCTGTATGGTTTGTGTTGAAGTGTGTGTGTGTGCATTGTGTATACCTCCTCCAGGCCTGAGGGGTTCAGTCTGATGAGTGAATATGAACCACCTGGAGGGGAAACCTTGGCTGCTGCTCCTGAAATCAATTACACACAACACTGATGAACAACAGCGGTGAGTGAGTTCACTAATGGAGCTCTGCGTTGGTTTATGGCTATAAGAGAAGGTATATGTCTGGACATAGATTAAAGCCAAATGCATGCTGAAAGCTTTTGTGTTTTTGATGCAGGTAGAGCTCAAAGCTGTTGCGGCAAACAAGCCTTTCGAGCATGCGTCCAAGTCAAGTCCCTGCAGGTAAACTGATTCAAGTCCCTCATGATCTGTGAGGTGTTCTGGCATTTAAATATTTTTATTTATTTTTATTTAAAGCTGTTCACGTGGTGAAGACCACAACACAATAATGTGAATCTGGAGGTTTAATGCTATGAGGACATACTGTATGTAGAGGATGGACGAATGTATGTGAGGAAGGGGCTGAACCTGCAGGAGGAAGGTGTTTGTTTAGGCAGGTCTGTGAGGGAGGGGGAGGCTCAGTATCAGGTGTAGAGCCGCCCAAGTTGAGTTTGGGCCCCAGACAGTACCTGAAAGAAGAGACGAGAGAGGCATGCACAAAAGAGGGTGAATGAATGTGCATAGGGATGGACCGCATGGGTTGACCAGGTGTAAGCAGACTTTACAGGTGTGACTGCAACCAAGTTTTTTTTCAACAGGAATGGGAGATTTTACCTGGTCAGAACTAAACACTGTAATGTTTTTGCGCCTTCCGTACTCATCAAACCAGTCGCTGATCTTGTCCGGAAAGTTCTGCATTTGTTATGTTCAGTCATTAACTTTAACTGAAAGATCCAACTCGTCCAAATGACCTCAGCTAAGCCGATTGGTAATCACTGCATTTTCCAACTGTGGTGCACAGCAACTGACGTTTAATCACCCATTTTGTCAGATCTGTGTCTAAACAACTGCTATCCCACTGTTTTATTATTGCATATTATTTTTCATGATTTAGCTGTTTTGTGGTGCCTCATTTTTTTATGATTGTAGTTTTTCTGTGACCAGTTTACTGTAAACAAACCATATACCTGCTGTATGAGGCTAATATGTTTCTAAGACAACATTCTAGTACCACTTACTGTTAATTTACTAATGGGCTAACTGTTACATACATTATATATGTTGTTATGTTCACTAGATTAATTACTATTCATTTCCTGGGTGAATTTAATGTTCTTTCATAGATGTTACTTCCTGGCATGAGGGAAAATGTAATAATCTAACATCTGGTCATTTTAAAGTACCTTTGGTCCAACTATCGTTGACAGAATAGCTATGACTGTCATCATATTTGTTATCCAGTGCTATTTCTGAGATTTGTATACACACTTACTGGGTCTTCAACCTTTCATGAATGTGTGTTTAGGCCACTGCATAACTGTGCACCTACATGAGGGGCAGGAGAAACATGGAGACTGAAATCTGGGTCCCTAAGGTGAAGAATGGCCTTCTTTCTAATTACGACAGCGATTATGAGTAAGCCTACTGTTGATTCACAGCAGAACAAAACCACAAATACTGAGGAGCTTTGTTTTATGCCACCAAAACCTGTCTATCGTTTGCCAAAAGAGCAAAGAGCAGGGTACGGGATTTTGTAGGATTTCAGTTGATCCATCTCAGTTTGGCTTATCCAGCACATAACAAGGTGCCCCTGTGTGATATTCCTTCATATTCTGACTCGAAAAGCTCGGCGCACTGCTGTAGGTTTAGAGTAACTGCACCTGAGACGACAGCAGACAGAGAGTCAAGGTCGGTTTCCTTGTAAGCACTCATGGAGAGGACTTGGTAAATTGGCCATTTAGAAGCAAATCTGTCTAAATGAATGTGCCTCTCCCCGGGCTCTCTGTCTCACTGATGCAGTGTGCTGCCTGAGTGCTGCATGCCCCGGCTTTGTGGCATTTTATTAGGACAATAGTAAACCCTGAAGGCTCGTCTGACTGGTTACTCCGGGTGAAATATGCCTGTGGGATGTAGATGTGTACAGGCTGCCAGAGGAAGGAGAGCAGAGGGTGGAAACAGTCCAAGCAGTGTGAATTTAAGAGCAGCACAGGGCCGAGAGCCAGATCAGGAGGCTGCGCCTCTTTTTATCCAACACAGTTACTGATGAGTACTCCTGATTGTGGTCAATGAACTTTTTGAGTTCAGTTTTGTGTTGTTAGATTTTAAAAAACACTTCTTTTTTAAAATTCCCCTTCAGGTTGCTTTCAGAAAGCCAGTAAAAGAAAACTATGACATGAATATATAAGTTGGAATTAGTCTTGAGTTTTGGCTTTTGCTTTGTAAGCGGTTACATAATTCAAGAC
The DNA here is from genome assembly GCF_017976325.1 of Chelmon rostratus. Lineage (NCBI taxonomy): Eukaryota > Metazoa > Chordata > Actinopteri > Chaetodontiformes > Chaetodontidae > Chelmon > Chelmon rostratus. Next base: position 28,076,320 of record NC_055658.1, on the reverse strand, counting down.
AGGAAAGTGAGGTTTTACTCATTCACACTCCCTCCTCCTGAAATCACAGAAAATCTCTGTGAAACATCTTTGTTCATCCCAGTCCAGGTCTAAATGTGGTCCGTGTTGAAACCCTGAACCCTGTTCCAACTGATACAGTAACGCTCGCTCATAAATATGTCAAAGGCCACAGTCTGACCCTGAATAGTTAAGTTGTAAATAAAGAGCAGTTTGGCCTTCCTGTGTGCTTTCTTTCTTTAAAGAACAATGCTGGATGACAGTTTGTACTGTTGGGCCTTGATGTCAGCGGATACTTTCAATGCTTTTTCTAAAAATAGAAGCTGTTGCCTTTTATAGATGAACATGAAATTATTTTTAAAACTAAGGCCCTGTTTCAGTCGTCTGGATACAGATTTCTTGCAATTAGAACACAATGAAGTTTATACTGTGCTACTGTTTCAGCTTTATTTTTCTGTGGCCCATCATGCCTTTTCTTTCAAACCACAACAAGCAGCATGTTTCAGTTCTCAGCTATTGCAAAGCAGGCCTGGATATCAAACTTTGATTTTGGGAGTGTCAACATTTTAAACATGTCTATAGGACATCAAAATACCCATGAAATTGAAAGATGCCACGATGCCGATGTGTTTATTTTGCAAACTAAAAATGGAGGTTTAATTTAGTGGTGGACAGATTTTTTTGTCTTCTGTTGTTTCACAACCTGTAAATACCAACACATCAGCTTCTTTAGTGAGCTGAATTCAAAATAACATAAAATTTACTTTGGAAAATGTAAAAATGTCAACATATTTACGTGAAGAAGGACACGATCAAAGAAGACAGCTGGAACATCAAATAAAAACCACAAAGCAGTTTACCGTTTTGTCAACTAAAACGTGACAAAAGTAGAATTTATTAGATCGAGTTTGATTCTTGCTTTTTGTGAGAGCTTACATTCCACCACTCCCAGGGTTCCCACTCTTCACTGGAGATCATTTTCCATGACTTGATGATGATCCAAGTGATATATCAGAGTTCCTCAGTGGAAGTCTCATTTAAAAGAGTATGTGGGCATAATCTTCAGATGTTTTAATGGAACTACTTTTACTACTATCTCCTTACTTTTTAGATTCTTGCCTTGTTTTAATATTTTCATTTTTATACTGTTCCATCCTTTGTGCTCTATGCTTGGCAAGGACCATGTAAATAAAATTAATTCTTATTACTTTTTATTCATAAGCTAAATCAGTCAATCGTATAAACCACTGCTGCCTGAACACCAATAACACACATAGTAGCCTATACTTTTGCCTAGTGATAAATCTAGACTGGACTTTACATTTCTAAATGTACAATTCAAGGTTAGCCAAGTTTGCTAGGATTATTAACTGCCACGGACTTAGCAGTTTATTGCACCTTACTGTAGCCCCTTTACTACTAAGTGGAGTCTTTAGGAAGGCTAATTGCCCACACTGTGAGCAGCTGCTACAACAGATAAACATTTCATGCCATGTTCCATCTTACTTTAATAATGCAGCATTGCATCTGAAGAGACAATGCTAGCAAATTAATATGATCCTGAAAATAACTTAGCCTTTCTGATGCAATGTAATCCATTTTGGGGATCTCTGATAGAAAGTCTTGTAGTTCTTTCTCAGCTATTGGAAAATGTTGAAATAATTTTGCTGGACAAAACAAGCCTCTCCAGGACATTTTACTTTTCCTCCCATTTTCCACTTGTTTTCCTTAACTGGAAAACTGGTCAGCTGGTTTCCAGGATGTGTGGGAACCCTGAATCAACACGGTCATAAACACTTGCCGCACACAGTGCAATAAAATATTTCAAAACTAAAAGTTTGTACTTGTACACCTAACACCTGTTCAAACTGAGAAATAGAATGAATATGTGACCAGAACAGATGTGACGTAAAGTAGGAGCCAAAATTAAGATGCACATTCTTATTGTCAATTCTAGTTCATTTAAAATGACCCTGAGCAATAATCTGTGTAAACACTTCAACATTCGCTCCAAACTAATACAATGAAGAGAAGAAAAGTCTGCGCCCCCTCTTCCACATTACATTCTCCACTCTTACTAAATATGTACTTTCCTGTTACAGGCATGCTGGTGTTCTTGTTTACGTATTGTATTTTGCAGTGCATATACAAGGGATAAACATAACACCAAGAATTCAATGAATCATTACAGACTTGGAACATTGCTTTATCTTCTTAAACTTGTTGCTATTCTGGAGTATGCAATAGAAATATATTTCATATATAGTTGTATACTGTATTCAAGGAGTGCCTTCAGATGCTCCAGCAGTAGATATGTAGAGGCTGACAGCTGTTCTGCATATACTGAGGGGCAATCAGCGTGCTAAGGAAAAGACAGAGAGCAGCAGAGATCACTCTGAGCAAGACTCTGGATCAGTCTGCACCATTCAGCCCTCTTCTGGGTGATGTAGGCTGGGGTGATGATTTGCACGGGAAGGCGTGCCGAGCCCTCCACCCTGGCCTTCTCACATAAGGCCTCGGCGATACAGATAACATACATGCCGCAGTCATAGCTGTTCTGCTGTGGTGGGCAGGGCTCCTCCACAAACAGCGCTATTCTCCCTGCACCCAAGAAAGGCTCGAGCTTGCTGGCGATGCGCCGTGCATGCAGCGAGTTGCTGCCGTTTTGAGAGTCATAGTGGGCAAAGTGGTTGGAGTTTAGATGATAGACCAACAGGCTCCAGTGGGATCCTCCAGCAGTTTGGTTGGAGTTGTCGTTAACGGCTAGGAAGACCCAGTGACGAGAGGCAAGATCCAGCGGCTCCAAAAATAGGGCTAATTCATCAGGGCAAGAGGCACACTTGATGAACTGGGTGACCTCTGGACTGATGAAGATGATGGTCTCCCCCAAGGCTCTGAAGCGCTCAGCAGCAAAGTACTCAAAGGCAAAACCAATGACTTGGTCATTGAGCCAGTGCGGTCCTTCCAGCAAGGACACATCAGATCGCCGTAGCAGGCTGTCCTGGTAGCTCAGCACTACAGGGTCCATCCTCCAACACAGTCAAAGAGTCAGTCTGAAAAATACACAGGAAGAGTTTAATGCCAAGTTTTTACTCAATAAGTCAATCATCAATTAATTCCACATTCTTAAGAGACATGGCTGCTTTCTTTAACTCATGCCATTGTAAACTAAATCTCTTTGGGTTTTGGACTGTTGGAAGTACAAAACAAGCCAACTGCAGATGTCAGCTTGAGCTTCAAACTGTGATTGTGATGTGAAATTTTCACGATTTCCTGAAGTTTTGTAGACAAACCAATTAATCCATTAATCAGGACAGTAACCAGCAGATTAACTCATAAGGAACATAGCTGTAACATGCAGCTGCAATTAGTTGTAGGTCAATAGATCATCAGAAACGTATTCAAACTGGACTGTAGGTCAGTTTATAACCTGGAACCAAACTATCAGTTGGAAAAAGAATCCACGTAATTGATCGTTGATGATTTCTTTTTACAGCGACCACAATGCACACAGATTAAACCGTGGTAAAGCTACACCATGTAGACTCAACCTTAAAAACAAACAGAAACCGTTAGACTTCAGAACTAATGTGGAAGGATGCAGTTCTGGTTCCATGTTGACTGAAACACATTACTTGGACCTGGATTATGTTCTTAAACGATCGGCCATAGCTGACAAACTGCAGGACGACGGCGTGGTAATGTCACTGCGGAGTGTCACACTGCTGCAATGCGTTTAGTTCATCGTTTTTGCCAGCAGGCAGCTCACTGCTAAAACGATTTTTAGCTTTAGCATGAGCGAGCTAACCGCCACTTTCACCATCACACGAAGCTAAACCACTCAGCTAAAGAGTCATTTTAGCCTGTAGGACATAAACTGCGTACTGTCGAATTAAAATACGCGCGATCAACTCAATATTCATACCTGTAAAAGACACACTCAAATAAAAAGTACCACGAAAACTGTAGTCTTCCCCCTCATTGCAATCACTAACGTAAACCGTTGCGGGAAGACCGAACGTAAACATTTTGCGACAGTTTACCTGCGCAGTACATTTACTGAGAGGTTACCAGTCTGTTTCTTTACCTACAAGGACTAAAAAGTTACCGATATTTTACATTTTACAGTTATATAGGATGAAATGCAGCCATGTGTATATAAAAACCAAACAACACCTGTCATGACAATCTTATATAAACTCAGAATAGGCGCTCAGAATTGATTTACCCATCAGCTACTGACATGTGGTGTGAGGTGTGTACATCGCTGCCGTGATATTTCCTACTTGCTTCCTGTTATGTCGCTCCGTCCATGGATGTATTATACATCTGGATACGGCGACAAAGATGGCGCCCCACTCATTCCAATGAAAATCGCTCACTACGGCAAAAAGAACACTCCGCGCGCATCCTCGTGTTTCCGCGTTTTGGGGCCCTTGGAGCATGCGCACTAGAGTCTTTTCCAACCAAGCCGGTTGGGAGCTCCTAAAAACGTATTCATTTTTTATAACGGCTGCTGCTCCTTTTCCAGTCGAGGAAACGGGATTTGTGGACGTGATGATCGCGGAAGTCGCAATACCCTCTGTGGCCACTACGCCAAAGTCGCCTCAGAGTCACAAGAATCCAGCTCCGGTCCTGGGGGTTTGGCTCCGTCCGCCCTCTATGTTTTCTCCCCGCCCAGGAGCAGCGTGAACGCGCACCGCTGCGCGTCCGAGAGCGGCCGCACTGATTAGCAAGGCAGAGTTTTCAGCGACCGTCACCGAGCTGCGGAGGACTGCGTTTCTAATTACTCTCAAACGGCGAACACGCACGGATAACAAAATGCGCAAGTATTCAGCGCGGACTTGAGTGTCGAGGAGTTGTCCGAAGGCGAGCGGCCGGAGAGCGGAGGAAAGAAATTAAACCAGTGGGAATGCAGGGAATTAAATAGAGACTTAGGCATTTCGTCTGGCTACAAGTGTGCGTGTGTGGCTGTGCACCCCATCCCGAGAAGAGGCGGAAAACTTGAGTGGCACTGAGCAGTTGACTTCAGCGTTCACGTCTGGAGGTAAGAGAGTGATGTTTGATAGTGAGACCCTGAGCTGTGGTGGGCTGCCCCGCACTGGGAAGAGGGGCTCCGGTCTGGAAGCAGCCGATGAGTCGTGAAACTCGTTCCTTTAATCTCCTCTCGCTTGCAACATAGTTTTCAGTTGCGATGCTTGTAAGGTGCGCGTGTGGGCTCAGTCGGTGCTTCTGTTGAATGATCACAATCAGAGGTGTGTGTGTGTGTGTGTGTGTGTGTGTGTGTGTGTGTGTGTGTGTGTGTGTGTAAGCTTGTGAAAAGTTTGGTGCTCAGTCAAATGTCATTTCACACTGCAGCTACAGGCTGTTTGCGCCACATCCAGTGTTATCCTTCTGAAATGTGACCCTGTAGAGGTCCAGTAGAAACACTGACTTTATCTGTCAAGGAAAACAACAATTGCAGCATCAATATGATGTCAAGTGTGTCAGATTTACTTATTTTCACCTGTGATCCCTGGGCAAGATGATGATGTCATACATTAAAAGCAACAAACAAAACTATATCAATGCAAAGATAGGATGATACAGCATAAACGACAGGGAAGCATTGCAGAACAGACACAAGCACAACCATAATGAATTTGCCAGCACACATAAATCTGGCATTTCGCACTCATATTCACTGAGGACGAGGAAGAGGTGGCTGCCGGTTGGAGCGTCTGGCTGCAGTAGGGTGGGGTGAATGTTTACATGTATTATTTAGTGAAGGTCAGACAGCGCAGCTCATAATGCAGCCAAGGCAGTAAAGAGTGCAAAGCAGCTGTAATGGCACAGGGAGGTCTGATGGGGTGAAGAAGCTGCTGAATCATAGGTGCAGTCTGTCAGTTGGCCGGGAGTCGACTTAAGACACAGCACCAGATATCACTCTGTGCCTTTAATGTGCTGCAAGATGGTTTCTGTTTTGTCACTTTCGTGTTTTTTTAGAGGCTTTGTCCTACATTGTGTCTGCGTTGCTGAGTGATGAGTTATAGTTACAGCACATTGCTGTACTTGATTATTCGTCTGTCCTTTTTGGGCTTTTATGCTTTTAATATTGCAGAGTTGTCAGCAGAGTGATAACAGGAAAATGAGAGATGGGGAACAAAGGTCCCCAGCTGGACTCAAACTGGAGACGTTGTGGTTCATGATCCCATGACTGTATTTGTGTGACAGTTATGTAACACCCCTGTTAGATTTAGAACAGGATTTCTGTGATTATTAGCACTACAAATCTTCACATCATGGTTCCTTTCTTTGCCCAGGTTTTCGTCTTTTCGCTTCATAGAAACGTTTGTAATTGTCCTCATGGATCAGTGTCCCTGTATCCTCTCATATCTGCACAAACTTAAAAGAAAGCGTCTTTAATTGAAGTGGCTGTGAGGTTCCCCCGGGAGCTCGTGCCGCCTCCGATCAGCACAGGTGATGAGAGTAAAGTGGGCCTGTCCTGCAGGAATGCGAGGTCTGAGAAGACACAGCTGCTGTAGCGTGAGAGGCGGCCCAGGCTGGGACTCCAGCAACTGGTCCCTGTCGACATCTGACACCCCGCAGGCCCCCACTGTCTGCTATTTCTAAAAGACGGGCCTCAGTGTGCATCGCGGCGGAGCTGCGCCTGTGCTCAGCGATATCACCGACACCACCTGAAAGACTGAAGCTGGTTGGAGGCTCAGTTTGGGATCGTTGCAGGAGCTAATCTGTGTGGCTGCAGGGAGATTTTGTGGTTTTATGAACGTTTTGCTTCAGATTAAGACAATCTGCCTTTGTGAGTCTCCTGTGAATCAATGAAGGCGCACAACATGACATCACAGCCTTGTGCATGGAAAGGTTCAACAGTTCATCTTCACAGCGCCTGACTTCAGGTTTTGTCACCTTGTGTGTCACCTCCTGTCAGTCAGTTAGACCAGAGGTGTTTCCTCAGGTTTGGCCAGCGTTGTTCTGTGTGTCCAACTGGAGCTCATACAAATGCACATGCCTGCCATATTGAAACTGTGGCCATTAACCTCCTCTTATCAGTCACCATTAAAGGTGGCGGCCATGATGCAAATATGACTGAGATTGCGTACTGTTACCTTTCATAAAATGTTTCAGTTATGCGTTCCTGTGCATCTCGGAAAGTTCACTGAGCGCAGTCCTTGACTTCAGAGTCTGTATTTGAGTGTGTCGTACATACTGTAGCGCATAGTAGATGTGAACCAGCTGAGGCATCATGATGGCTGAAAGAACAACCACCACTCTGCAGCTTTGAACCCTCCTGTCATAAAATAAACATCAACAGTAAAGTAACTGTCTTCATATATAACCTTAACGTTGTTTTGATGGTGAAAAATGTTGTAAGGACGATGCTGCTGTACAGCAGTACATTTTCATTCGAAACAATCAAAGCAGAACATTGGCTTCAACTTGCATTTTGCATTTTGCATTTTTTTCAAATGTATCATCCAGGTGTTTTCAAGGTTGAACGTAATGCTGCTGTCAGCTGCCTTTTCTACTCTTCTAACTGTCCAGAAACTATTGGAAACAAAGGCAGCTGCACAGGAGAATGAAGCAAAGTCAAAGCAGATTTACATTTTGCTTCGTTCCCTGCTTAAAGTTCACCACACTGTGACCCTCATGCCAAGGGACTGTAACTGCGATGTGCAGCCTACGTACAAAATATTGCCACTTTTTCAGAGTTGCAGTTTCTCTTGAAATGCAGCCTTGGGAAGAAGGCAGGTATGCCAGAAATCATTTAATTGTGCTTGTTTTTAGCCCGTAAAGCAAATTGTAAGCCTTGTTTTGGAAAGGTGCTTTATTGTTAATATTAATAACAACCCTGTGTGTTGTGACTAGCTCTGTGCACATCCCCAACGGCTCCTATGTTCCTACGGTCTCTTGCATGATCTAAAAATGAACGACCCCATCGCCGGCCCCCAAGGTGTTACCTGCTAAACTGGATCGTAGCTTGTGTTCGGGGCAGAACGACGAGTCACGTGCCGCAGGCTCACATGATCGGGACGTCCTGAAAAGTGTTGTGGCCGCATGATGGGATTGTATGGCGTAAGTGATTGGCATGCGCATGAAGTCATTAAAGAGGAACCTGCTTGTGTTGCACCGAACAAAGCTCCCCTTTCTTTAGTAGGCCATTATATGAGCGAGGCTTTGGCCTCAAAGGCTCAGCTTCCCCGCGTTTTGCATTTCCCCTCATTAACTCACTGGCGCTAACAGTAGCTGGAGTGAGATGGAGAGAAGAAAGTGCATTGTGTTGTTCTTTGCAATTTTGTTTACCTGAACTATGATTAACTTGTTGTTTTTGATTAATCCTGTAAAATGGGACAATACTGACCTGACTGGAAGTTTTGTTTTGGACAGAGCGTCAAGTGTTCAACATCGTTTTTGTTGAGAAACCCCCATGGTTTAGTCAAAGCTTGATGTCATGCAAAGAAAACAGTTCTCTGAGCATAGTTTCTATTTCCTGTATAGTTTTTAACAAATCAGCTCTGATGTGATTCCATGATTTGAAAGGACTGTGTTATTTGAATGAAGTTGGATGTGGATGCTGTCTTACGTCCTAATTTGTCCTTCAGTTTTAACAACCACTGTGTAGGATTTAGTGGCATCTAGCAGTGAGGCTGCAGATTGCAACCAGCTGAATGCTCTTTGTCTCACACCTCCCTTTCCAAGCATGTAGGAGAACCTACAGCGGCAGCAGAACTTCAGAAACCTCTCTGGATTACTGTAGGAACATGGCAGTGAAACATGGCCAACTCCATGAAGAAGACCTGCTGCCTTTCTCGATATAAAGAGCTCATTCTGAGGTTACAAAAACACAACAATTCTTATGTTCAGGTGATTATACACTAATGGAATCACACTTATGAATACTATATTAGATTTCTGCCAGTAAATCCCCCTAAATCCTGCAGACTGGTCCTTTAAGGACGTGGATGGTTAGTGGCTTGGATGGTCATGTGGAAACAGATAATTAGTGGAGGAGGAATGATTTTTATCTTCCTGTGTCAAAACCACAGTGTCAAAGTCCTGATTTCAAAAAGTCAAGGTGCAGAGGTATGATCAGTAAATCTCTGCATGATGACGCATACAGGTTGAACGACCGAGGCCTCCAGATGCCAGCGGCCTCATTACTGCGGGGTTTGGGCAGCAGCAAGCTGGAAACTAAAGTAGTGTTTTGCTGAATTTTTGTGTTTGTGTTGTGACACAGCTGTGACAATAGCTCCTGGCCCCCTGCAGCCTTATGCTACAGACAGACACGGCCGCTGGTTAATCCCCAGGTATGTGCTGTTGTGTAATGGTACACAATACTGTCCATGTGCAGAGCAGTGCTGTCATGAAACCACTCCAACTACCAGCGAAAGGTGTGATTTTCTCGTCGAAGCCTTCACAAAGCAGCATTAGACCCCATGAATGTCAAAGAATCAGGAAATATTTCAATATTCATTTGGATGTTTAATCAGCAAGTTCACCCATCCAGTGCGAAATATAAAGGGAAATTATGTGGTGTATTGATTTTTATATGTAGGATACAGGCTCGTCAAGAGGACAGGAAGGAAGTTCAAAAAGGCAAATGTGTCTTGAAATATGGTATTGGAGGTCTTCTGCAAGTTCAAGGTCACTGGCCAGCCGAGAGGGTCTTTTTCATTCCCATAAAGCAGCAACAGATGGAAACAGCTCTCTTTGGAAGATGAATCATCCCCCAAGTTTCAGTGTACATACAGAAGAAGAACAAATTATTTCTATACCACTTCTGCAAAAAGTGGAAATGTTAAATCAAAATTACATTTAATAGGAAGAAATTAAATGATGCAGTTTTGGTGAAACAGTGTTGAACATAGTTGGTACACAACTTTTTAATGATGGATAATTTTTATTGGAAAGGCCAGGAAATAAATCTGATGTAGCCGTAAATAACTTTATTTAGATTTTTTCTTTCCTTGAAGTTTAGACCGTTGGTGCACAGAGAGGATGGGACGCGCCTGCAAAAAGATTCCTCAGCAGCATCATTGCTGTGGGAACTGCTTTAAAAACAAACAACAAATCGTCTTTTTTATGGCATTGAAATGTATATTTCTCAAAAGAGCGAACATCTCCACTGTCATCTGAAATGTGCATCAAAGAGCAGACATTCTCCTGCATCCAGGAGGACAGAAAGTTTGGTCTCTTCGGTTATCTGTGAGGAATTCTGTCGGTTTACAGTAGTCTGTGCACTGTCAGAATGAGGCAAGAGGGGAGGAAGAGCGCAGATAGCGGTGGGTAACTGACAACAAACAGGCTGTGATAAGGTGGATTTCACATACAGCCAACAGAGACGTGCTCACTCATAGCTGGGATGCCTCTCATGTCTAATCGACACTGTACTTATCAGTGTAGCAAATGAGCAGATGATATAGGCTGCTTTTAAGATTATTTTGAAGTCGTAGCCATTAAGCGTGTCTGTAACTTGTCGGCTGCCGCTGTAACCTTGAGTCAAACATCTGCGAGTGACTTTATATTAGTTTAGAGGTTAAATCAGTCAAATATCTAACAGCCAAGGCAGCTCTCCCGATGACTTTTACGTCATGTAGAGTTTTTGTGACTCATGCATCAGATTTTGCTGTTGAGGTTTTTGGTCGTCGTGTTGTCTGTTAGAATATCTCAAAAAGTTGGTGCCAGAGTTCGATGCAATTTGGTGGTAAGTTTACCTTTGGGCCAAGAACAAGTGATATGTTTGTGACGATCTGGATCCAGATGAACATTTTTTTTGCACTTTTTTTCATGAGCTACTACACAATTTACTTGGATTAAAAAGAACTTTTGAACTCACGCACCTCAAAACTGTCAGTATGAACATTTTGTGTATTGCAGTTACCTTACCGATTACTATTTAGAGGGTTTTGTGCAGCCTTTGTGGAGGCTTATGCTCTGAGTGCTCTCTTTTTGTCATTAGAGACAACAGTTAATAATAGATGCATGGTTTATTAGAAGGAGTAGAGGTTTTTCTTACATTTTTTGAGTGCAATTCCACCATCTAGCAGACAGGGCAGCCACCAATGAGATGAGAAAACTGGATTGTGTGATGATAAAAGTATTTCAGTGCTTTGAAGGTGTGAAAATATAGTAATTCTCTCTCAGTCTCAACAAATGGAGTCTTATACAGACTTAGAGGAATCAGTGTTTGATCATTAAAACATCATGAAAGAATGATCTGTGCACCCTCCTCTGAACTCTGCTGAGCCTCGTTGTTCGGTTTAACGTCCCTGTCCTTTCACTTTGGCGCCCACCTGCATTCATCCTGATTACCCACTGATGCATTTCAGAGCGGCCATTCACTGCAGTGACTTAGTAGTCTGCTTGAACGATTATGGTCAGGCACCCTGGAGACGATTAGAGGGTCCGTATTGTCTCCACAAAGTCCGAGTCCTCCGCTCGCCCTGAAAGAGCCCACTTAACGGCGAAGCTGTCTCAGCTCAGCAAGTGTTTATGCTCTACATGTCAAGCCGGCTGATCTGCACTACAGAGCAGGTGAGCTATGAGAGGGAACTCCAAACGTCAACTGTAATGAGTTTTTCCCAAGTCCTAGTTTTGGGGATGGAAAGTCCAAGCCGGTGTGAGCTTAGCACGGGTTCAGATGGAGGGTTGGACTGTTCTGACCTTCTCAGCTGAGAGAATGAAGTATTGTTCTGAGAGAGCGGGCTAAGTAGTTTTGCTCTTGATGCTAATTCCCTGAGGATTCATGGTCTCTTTGGCTGAAATAAGTGTCTCGATGTGCATGTTGTCAGCTCACTTAAAGCATTTGAGAGTCTTGGGTCTTTGAGAGAAATCTACGAACTGAGTAACCAAACAGTTAATCGATCCATCAGTTGACAGGAAATTGGAAATTTGCTGGTTTTCTTCGTTTTGTGTCATTGTAGGTTGAATATCTTTGGGGTTTTGAGTGTTATGTTGACAAAGCATAAAATTTGAAAATGCTACCTTGCACTTGAGGACGATATTTTTGAACAATTGATCAGTTCATTAGTGCAGCCTGTGAGTCTACCCTTGAATTCATGGGCCCATACTTTATTTTAATGTCATCATTTTCCTCATTCTTGTAGATAATTAGTGAAATGTCACCAGCACGACATCATGTTGAGACTGAGTTTGACAGCAGAACGTTCCAAGCAACCTAAAACAAATCAAACTCTCAAAGTGTTACGGCTTCTTGCAGGATTCATCATTAGGAAAAAACCCACTGAAATGCGAAGAGACTTGTCCTCGGTAGACCAGAATGCAATGCAAACACCGAACATGTTGCATTTTTTAGGAAAAGTTCTGTCCACCAAACTCTTGGTCCTTGTTCTCTGTTGCTATTGTCATTGCCATCTGCACAAACACATGAAACCTGACTGGATAAAACAAGACCCTGCATGTTGTCTGGAGCCGTCAGAAGGCATTCTGGGAAAAGAAGCGTGTCTCAGATTGATGGTAGAAATAAGTGAGACATGTGACGGGAAGTGGATGCAACAAAAGTCCAGCGTCAGCTCTCAGAATGACTCCGACAGAAGATCAAATATTAGTGACACAAAGCGAATGGGTGTCCGAGGGTGGAATTTTCCTGTAGCCCAGAACGAATGTTTCTTTCTTGTTTTGACCACAGTTTACCAAACGTCGCTCCGCATCATCTCTCCACAAGCTTTGGGTGTGCGATAAATCACGAGGTCATAATAAAATTAAATGCAGCCCCTCCAGAGGTTCTCGCCAACATCCTCCATCAACTCCTTGAAGCCTGCAACCAAACTTGCGTTATCATCACGCTGCAGCTCTTTCTGTCTCTCTGTCGACTGCGACTCTGACTGCACCACCAGGCTCAGATTTCAAAAAGCCTGTGGTCTGCCGAAGCCCCCCCCCCCCCACCACCACCCTTTCTCAGAGAAGACAGCGAGAGCCACTGTAATGCTGCCCTGTAATTACAGGTCATGTTTTTTCCTAATACGCTAAACAGATGTGCTTAAAATTATGCTGAGCATTCAGACCCGGAGTTAAACATGATGACCTGTCATTACTATCAGCTGGTGGAGGCATTCACAGTTTCTGGTGCCTAAATGAGTCGGATTCAGGATTCTCAACTTACAAACGTGTTGCTTTTATTCTCTCAGTGACAAAAGAGTCGCAGCATCAGCGGATTGGATGGACAGAAAAAGCCACATTTTCAGGGAAAAGAAGATAAAGCGCTTTAAAGTGTTAGAAATTGAATATATTTAGTAGTTATATGGTAGTTATATATCTGTAACTTTATGGTACCGTTGCATGGAAATAACTCACCTTAACTGAACATAAACAAAACTGCTCACAGAACTCAAAGACTTTCTAAAAGTAATCTGTATTTGTTTCAGTTGTGAGGACTTTTTCTTTAAATTCGAAAAAACTCAGTAACACTTTGTATTAAAGTACACATTTAACACCTTTAGCTTTTTGGTTATTAGCATGCATATTATTTGCACACTAGCTCTTATTAGTCATCATAAAGCACTAATCAATGTCTCATTCTGAGGTTGAGGGTTGGGTCATTAAGATCATAATTCATGCACTTACTTACATACTATCAGTGAGAAGTGATTAGGAGGTTATTGAGGGAAACGGCCTAGTAGTTGTGGAATATGGTCATGCAGAAGAAGGCATTAAAAACTTCTTTATATGACTAATGAAAAGCCAATGTGCTACTAAAATGCATGCTAATACGCACCTTGTTAATGGTGAATATGTGCACCAAAATTTCTGTTTGTCATGATTCACATTTAAAAAGCGGCCTTTGAAATGAACTGCTCTCCAGGATTAGACTGTTCGCGCTGCACCACACACGGATGTTCGATGTGAGTTGAGTGGGACAACACAATACATGCTGACTTGTAGCTTTGCATATACATCATGTATTGAAATATGGCATTTTCCTTTGATCACTGGTGCCCACTCATGTGTTCTATGATTCATAGTGACTTTGAAATAGCTCTCAATGTAGGTGTCGAATGGCCTCGAGGAAGGAATCTTCCCTCTGTGTCGTTATGCAATGCCTCACAAAAGAATCCTCTGGCAGCAAATTTGATCAATTTGACTGCAGCTAATTGACCATGAAGATGACGAGTCCAGGTACGAAGCACCCTGAGGTCAACAACTGTTTTTATGTTTTAATGCCTTTTGACCTCGTCGCAGGTATCCAAAACAGGAAACAGTCGGTCTCTTGGTGCGCGTTAGAGGACGTCTGTGTTCGTCGCTGTGAGGTTGGAGGCATCTTGGCTCTGAGCTGTGTGAGCAGCTACAGTCATTACTGCTCGTCTCCTCTCAGCTATGAAAGACGAGATGAGTCCTCTTGGCACCTGCGTCCTCTCTTACACTGAGTGTGTGTTTGTAGACAATCCCTGTTATCCCTCCCATTGTGTGTACGCATGTTGTGCCTATTTGTGTTTAGGTCTTACATGTGCGTACTCGTGGCCTCCCAGCTGGTTGGCACGTCGTCTTTTACATGTTGAATGTTTCTGGAGGAAGCTGGCTGCTCCTCGGCGCTGTCTTCCCTGAGGCCGGGGGCGACTGAATGGGTCCGTTTGACAGAATCCCTTTCTGAGGGGGAAATGGAGTGTGCATAATCTGGCTCAATGATACCTCCTAGTCCCTCACCATCTTCCCCTTCTTCTCCTCCCTCCTCTTCTTTCACCTCCCCTCATTTTATGATAAATCTGCTGATTCTTTGATCTTTAATAAGTTATACACATTTACATACTGTACATACAGTTGTTTCTATCAGCATTAAAGCATGATCCTTTTTTATCTGCAGCTTTGGGTGTTGATAAAATTAAGTTCAAAGGCCGCTCTACTGTTTGATTATATATAAGTTTATGATGATTATAATATAATCATCATAAACTTTATTTGTATAGCACCTTTCATACAGGAGTCACAGCTCAAAGTGCTTTGCAAGAAAGAAATCATGTGCACCAAGTGAGTGCTTTACATAGATAAGACAGAATGGACGCGAAAACAGATAAAAAATGACTGAAGAATAAGATGGACAACAAAACAGACTCGATCATGGTAATAAGGATGAAAATAAATATAAAGACAATGCACAAAACCACAGAATAAAATAGAATAAAATCAAGAAAAACATTAACATTCTAAAAGACGTGCAGCTGTGCATAAGCGTGAGGCAAAGCACAAAACTTGTTCTTCTTCTCACAATGAAAACTGCTGCAAAGAAGCACTCGTAGTGATTCAATTAACTTTTTTTTTTGCTATATTTCCGAAAATAGAAGTCAACATACACATTTGTGGATATGATTTCACAGGGAGCCATTAAACCTAAACGCTTTATTGTGCCTTTCAAACAACAGCATTTGATGACGTGCCTTCCATTTGCAGGCCTCTCTTTTTTACGGGGTGGTGTACTTTTCCTATTCCACCGGCCAAATGCAGACCGTGCAGCGTCATATTGATATTTCCAGAGCTAGACTGGAGTCTGAGAGGAAAAACATTTTTCCACTCTCTAAAACAATAAAATGTAAATGTGAGGTCAGTCCCAGAGCACAGGGCCTTGTTTTTGACCCAACATTTTACACCAATGTTCAGTAGTCATGCACGACATGATGCACCAATTCCTCCACCTACAGTAGCTTAAAGGATAACTTTCGTTTTCTACAACCTGGACCTTATTTGTAGCATTAAATGCGCCCATTTACTCACCCAGACAACTTTGGTGGCATTTGGAGTCGTTTTGAAGAAATTAGCCCCAGAGGAGCGGCGCGTAAATCTGTATAATGCGAGTACTCGGGGCATCCATGCGCAGCATCTATAAACGCATAATCTGCAGCGAAATTCGTTCATATTCCAATATTTTGTTATGATATGCTGGTGCTATTCCCCTCTGAGCCCGTGGTGGCATGTTATCAACATCCAGTGTCTCTAGACAACTACTTCTGACGTGGATGATGTCATTACCGAACGCTGCGCGCTGCGAGCAGCCAGCCACAACACGGCTAACTCTGCGACAAATACGCAATCACGAACCATAGCTGTGCCAAACTACAGCTAAACTAGCCGACCGCTGGCTCAGAGGGGAATAGCACCAGCATATCATAACAAAATATTGGAATATGAACGAGTTTCGCCGCAGATTATGCGTTTATAGAGGCTGCGCATGGATGCCCCGAGTACTCGCATTATACGGATATACAGAGGATACGGCTCTGGGGCTCATTTCTTCAAAACGACTCCAAATGCCACCAAAGTTGTCTGGGTGAGTAAATGGTCGTATTTAATGCTACAAAAAGGTCCAGGTTGTAAAAAATGAAAGTTATCCTTTAATTAGACCACAGTTCAGGCCGTTATAGAGTGCTGAGTGAGGGGGCGCACAGGAAGGTCCTCAGCATGTTGAGAAAGTTGCACGCACCATGCTTCATGAAATGCACTTCAAATAAATGTGTGGAGTATTTTCCTTTCATGCTGCTCAGATCTCTAATTATTACATGTTAGCATGTTGTAGTTTCATTATGTACTGAGGCCAAGCCGCCTCCTTGAAGAACGCTCCACAGCACTAGTTAACCATTAAAGCATTAGCTCACGCCCGATCAGTTTTATGACTACAGGGCACAGGGCAGTGTGTGTGTTCACGGAGTTGGCTTGTTAGTGGGCTGGTTAAAGAGCTAAGACAAAGACACAAGTGTTGGACAGAGACCAGCAGTTGCGAGCTGGAGACGGGCAACAGGTTTGGAAGCAGGTGTTTCAGGATCAGCCGATGCAGCCGTCTCACCTGCTGCGTCTGGACACTGCAAGCAGGAGGAGCTCAAATTGATCATCTCATCAATGCTTTCACAGCTACATGACTGTATTTGTTGAATGTTGGATTTTTTTTTTTTTTTTTAGGGCAACAACTGCAGGAGCATTAGTGGTAGAAAACGGGGCGCCGTGCACGCTGATGAGCCCGCGCCCTCGCCACATCAGTCCTCGCTGCCTGACCGTCTGAGATTGTCTAAAATGTCACATGACGGGTTGTGTTGCATTGCTGGAAACCCTCTATTTTAATGCTTTTTTTTTCTGCACTGCATGCTGTAACACTGGCTTCGTCTCTCTTCCACCACAGCCCTGACTGTTTTTGTTATTTGGGTTTTGGATGTTCAGTCCCCTTCATTCATGTTATAAACGATGCCGCAATGGAATACTCACAAATTTGCATGTGGCGCCATATTCAGCTGTGTGTTGACTTCATTGTTTGCCTTCGAATTTGGCCCGAATGCCACTTTTCTCCAAAACTCCTTTGTCATGGTTTCAGAGAGTTTATGAATCATACAGCTAATATATTTGTTTTCATCAATAATTCAAAAAAGAAAAACAGCTTAACCACTTAAAAGCAAAACTTAAAACCGTAAAAATCAACAGAAGCATCTTTTTGTATTTATATATAGAAACAGAAATATATTAACAATGCTGTGATGGTGTTGTTATGCTGTTGTTATGTTGAAGCCCCCTGAGCTACACTTCCTGTCTCACCCAAAGCTGCTGTCATTGTCCTGGGAGTGGACACAGGAAGTGGAATTCTCCATGGCGACAACAGAGGAGGGGTGCTGCTTACTCCCACTGTTTCTAGTGCGCTTTTATAGACGCCCCCAGCTGCATTTCTTTTCATGGCCGTTATTCACAGCGGCCTGCAGCAGAGTTCAGTTTACTGGCAAAGAATCTGTTTGATCATTGTCATCTCTAACTTAAGGGGATTTAGCACATAGAATCATCAGAGGACTGTCCCACCAGCAAAGTAAATATAAAACTTGACATATGTGAAAGTACATTTTAACCTGTGTGTGTGTGTGAGAGAGAGAGAGAGAGGGAAAACATGTTCCCATTCCTTCCAGCCTTGTTCCCTTTTTATGAGGGTCCATTAGAATTAATCCTCCAGTCATTTACAAGCTTTTTCACTTAACCTTGTACTTTGGAATTGCTGGTTTTTGTTCCGTTGAAGCTTCGACCGAAACTGATCGGATTAACAACATTTGCTACAAATGTTCTTTTTCCACGAAGGCTCGTAACGTTAAAGTACTGAGTCAGTGAAAAGAGCTCAGGAAGACGCAGGTTACGGGCGCAGAGACTGTAGCTGTCAGAGCACACAGTAGCATGCAATGTATTTTCTTCTACAGTGTTGTCCTTGGAACCTCTGCTGTATTAATTTCCTTCCTCTGCTCTCTCCCTCCACTCTGTGCAATCCACTTTAGGCAATCACAATAACTGGCCATGCACGGCCGAGATGGTTAATTTAGCACACACACACACTCACAGGCTCTTCCTCCAGTGTCATTCCTTCGTGTCAGTTGTGTCACCTGTTGGCGTTCAGCCGGTGGAATGTGGAGGGAGTTGGTGTAGGCCGAGCGCTTCATTCAGAATGACCAGCCACAGTTATCCTCTGCTGTGTGCACAGACGGGCCGAAGAGGCCTTCAGTCATTTTTAATTACGGTGTGGACAGTGACTCCGGCGTGGACTCGTTCCAGCCCGGCTCCGGCCTCGCTGGCTCAGGTGTCTGCTAACACTAACTTCTTGTAACCTGAAGTCCCGGCAGCTTGGAGGCTCGAACACGTTGTTGTTTAGCAGTTGATGAGTTGTTTCTGTTCCCTGTTCTTGATTTCATTTGTCTTTCACCTTAATGATTTCCTGGATTGGTGAGTCGCAGTTTGTTTGTTTAAGGAGCTGCGAACCAGAATTTCCTGAAGCTATCCACACTATTGTTTTGCCCTCTGTTTGACTTGCTTGTCTAAAATGCCGCAGTAGCCTTAACAAATTTAACCCGAAGCAAAATAAAGCACACTAATAGGAATTTTTGTGTTTTTGAAAGATTCAGCTCCTGTTCGCGTAATATTTTTGCATGCATGCTGCACAATTTTAGAGCCATCCATTGATTTCCATCCATTTCTGCGTGGTGTGAAAATCAATCCATAGACTCTTGAAACATGCTTCACTATTATGAGACAACGTAATGCAGACTGTGTCAAATCAATGCACTTAAACTGCATTTGTAGGCATCAGTAATGTGAATTGGCAAAAGATGCAGCCTTTATACTGTCTTTGATGAACCCAGAATAGATTTTCATGGTGTAAAGAAATAAATGGAAACCAACGGCTATTTGGACACCTTGAAACATGGTCTGCAAACAGTTAACAGTGACGTAAAGCTCGTGTTATTAGGGCTGCAGCCAATTCTTTTTTTCATTATTGCCCAATTAGTCAACTTCAGAAAGTCCAAACAGCCTCAGTTGTCTTCATATTCCTTTTTACGTCCAACCAACAGTCCAAATCCCATAGAAAAAGCAAAAAAATAAGCACATACTTATATTTTGAGAGGCTGGAAATGGCAACTCTTAAGCCATTGACCAAACACTTAACTGAGTCATCATTTCAACCCTTCGTGTGACTAAATGGGCACTTTAGCCCATTTACTAATGGGCTAAAGCTTGCAGAATCACGAGTGTGGTCCTTTAAAGCTGGTGCTGAAACCCAAATCAAGGATTTGTCATGCTTTTATAATGGGAATCAACGTGAGATGTGTTCCTGGATTAAAGATTGAAGAGGCTGGTTACATCATGGGAGACGTCAGGTAGCATCTGCGGTGTGTTTCCTGGACTCCGCTGCTTGCAGACTCTCAGCTTTGAAGTACAAATTGTGGTTTGGTTGAATAAACTGGCAGTTGGACAAATTATTGAGTTCCAGCACAGAAACGGGCCGGGCGGCTGCTAGCACTCCTCTCTTTCATTTGCCCCTCTCCTTCCTCTCTGGCGCTCTCACTTTCCCACAGCTCAGATTTCAGGAAACCAACATCCTCTCCGCCTCTGTATCTCCTTCGTTTTCTCTCCCCCTCTCTGTTACCTCTCCCTTCACTCTGTTTTCTCACCCTCGCCGGCTCTCCGAACATTTCGGTCAAAGCTCGTGTTCCACACCCCAGCCGCCACTTCCTAGTCATTAGCAGTAACAGAGGCAGACACAGAGACTCGAGAGTCGTGTGAGCGAGTGCACAGCATGCTTTAGAGGCAATAAAGTGTATGTAAGTCTGTGTTTCACTGCGGGACCTGAAACATATTATTGCCAGTGCATGAGAAAGAAAAACAGGTCTTCCTTGTGGCAAGTTCACTGTTCACTGGATTACCGTTCACCTCCACTCCTTCCACTCACCTGGACTCATTCCTATCTAATGTTTCATCTGAGTGGTAGATCTAGCCCAACTAGATATTAAAGGTTAATTGATGTATTTATTGTCAGGTAATACTCTGCTCTAATTGTTTTCAGCTTGTCTTGTTTATATGTAAGAAGCTGCTTGTGTTTCATTCATTTTTTCCAGGCGCCTCAATAGGGCCAATGTGAAACATCTGCAGGCATCAAACACTTGAGACCCCCTTGAGATGTGGAGTTGAAGAGTTGAATGTATTCAGTATTTTGCAAGAAAAATGCAAAGTTGTGACCCCCCCCCCCCCTCACATTTTTCTTGGGGCCCCCTTGGTGGCTCCTGACCTGCTGGCTGAGAGCCTCTTTGAGTTTTGTTTTGGGTTGTCCCAATCAAGTGGCCCAGATCAGGATCCGAGTCCTTCAATACTGGGTGTCTGCTGCTACCGAGTCCGAGTGATATCACAGGGCAGCAGATCCTTTTTTTTTTTTTACAGATGTCAGGATTTAGGAGGTTAAAAAATCTAATAATTATAACTTTTGCCTCCAGTCCAAACAATCTTGATTTGGTTCCCTTAGATTTTTATTTTATTGTGGTCAAGATGCACACTGAGCTGGACGTCTTACAGTTGCAGTTAATGATGTGACGCAGTCCCAGGTGTCAGAACTCAGAGTCACACAGTGAAATGCTCCGGGTTGATTTTAGCTGATATCGATCCATGAAAATATGCTCAGATTTGCCCTTAGAATTCGCTCTAGTTTTGGTGTTAAATATCAAGGAAAGTTAATGAAAAAGAATTTCTTCCATTCACCACAGGAAGAAGAAGTTATCATCATCACTTTAAATAATCATCTGAAGCTGCTTTCAGACACTCAAAGCACTAATAAGCTGCTCTGAAAAAAAAAAAAAGGTCCCGCGTCAGCAGATCTACCGGTGCTGTCCCAAAGATTAAGTTTAGGTTCTGGAGCAGTGAGCAAAGTCTACACATGTAAACCCCAAAACCGACATGTTAAAGACGCTGACTGCAGTGTTGGCATCCTGCGCTCCTCGTTTTCCGTTGACCCAAATTAGCGTCAAACATGGTCATTCAGCAGTGAGTTAAATACAGGGAGAAGTTACAGTCGGCTGCTGTGCCATACCCTCATGTTACAGTCAATTTACCACACCGTCTAGAAAGAAAGTTAACCTCTGTCAACCATCCGCTTGTGGACAGCCTCAGCGGTATGACCCAAAAATGCTTTGTACGGAAATGGTGTAAAATTGTCACATAGACGATAAGTAAGTCAGAATAAAGCTCCACAATCTACTTTTTGTACAGGTAGTGGTTCCTGTGTGGCTACAACTAGCAGTTTATTTCATTATTCATTAATATGATGATTATTTTTTTAACTTTTTGTAATGTATAAAATGTCAGATGATCAAATTGGACAAAAAGTCCAAGGTGATGTCAACAAAGTGCCAACTAACCGTCCAAATGTAAAGATATTCAGAATACAGTGATATAAAACAGAGATAGACGAGGCCTCGTCACACCAGAAAGTCTCTTTTCCGGACGTGTTGCTTGCTAACCGCTAACAAGCTAACCACTCGAACATGCTGGCGCTAGTCAGTTTCAATAGCCCCCCAAGCTTCTTTCTATTCTCTCTGCAATGTGACGTCTTCCACCCCTGGCATTTTGTTTTCCAGATTGCACATCCTTTCATTCATTCAATGAAAGCCTTTAATGACGAAGGGAGGAAAGCTGTTTGAGCTAACAAGCTTGCTAGCTGAAAGTTAGCAAGCTTGATTCCGCTTGTCGCTTTGATTCCGCTGATTTCGTCACAAGATTTTGCTGTGAAATGTTGATATGACCAGACAGAGCTTCAAACCCTCGCATGTGAAAAGCTGATTGATGATTGTCGATGATTAGTTTTCTGTCAATCAACCAGTGAACCAATTAGCAGCTATTACGTTACCCCTCGTTGTCTCCTGGAGTCCAGAGAAGCCGGAGACTCGTACCTCTTTGCTTGTGGAGGTCAAGGCTGCTCTCTGCGAGCTGCAGAGTCGCCTCCAGGCTGAAGGTGAACTATTTCTGTTGGACGGTGCAGAGGAGGAGTTGTGTTACACATTGATGCATTCGGGGCCATGAAGGGTGACCTGTAATTATGTATGTATGTGTGTTCGGCGAGCATGTTGGTGCTCGCACGTTCACTGCCGCATCAATCAGCTGACCCCTCCGTTCCTCTCACTCTGCAGCTGGGGCTACGTCTTCTGCAGGCTGAGGTCATGGTCGGTAGATGAGCATGTGGAAGCAACCTGCATCGATTTTCTGGTAGTTTTTGAGAAGCTTTCTGTGTACACTAAGCTGCCAAAACAATGAGAGAATGGCTATAACCCAAAGAAATTATGCATTTTATTCAACATTTAGTCAGGAGTGGGAAAGATGGACCTTTTAGTCCACTTGTATCATGCTTCAATATAATTCAACCCTGGTTCCAAAACTGTCGGGATGCTGTGCAAAACATAAAAACATCAGAAGTTGTTAATCCTTTTTGACATCTACTCAACTGAAAACAGCACAAAGCCAATGTATTTAATGTTTGACCTCATCAGCTTCATTATTTTTTGTAAATATCTGCTTATTCTGAATTTGATGCAGCAACACGTTTCAAACCAGTTGGGACAGGAGCAACAAAAGACTGGAAAAGATGTGGAACGCTCCAAAAAACACCTGTTTGGATCATTCCACAGGTGAACAGGTTGATTAGTTACAGGTGATAGTGTCATGATTGGGTATGAAAGGAGCATCCTGGAAGGTTCTGCGAGGTTCACCTCTTTGTGTTTGATCCCACATCCCAACTTTTTAGGAATCATGGTTGTAGAGAAAACACCGTAGTTGTTCTCATTGACATATTTTTCTTTTTCTGTTGAAAGCAAAGTAGAAAACGGTCATTTTGATTGCGGCACATAAATGCTGCATGTCGACCAGGTCAGATCAATGTCCACACGTGTGTCGTGGAATTTAATGGATTGATATTCAAAATGATTGATTACAGAGCCTTCGCTGCTTCGAGTTTGCGAAGGCTGCGTCATCGTTGAACAACTTTTTATCCTCGGTCACAGTGCAACAGGAGGCCGTTGTTTTCACATGCATCCATCCGAACATGCTCACTGCAGTTTGTTAGGGATCTTCTGACAGCAGCCAGCAGGGAAATTAGCCTGTGGAACTGCTCAGACTGCAGGCCGAAATTTCAAACATGCCAGAAACCAACCAATCAGAGTGCCAGATTGTTGATTGTTCAGGCAATGAATCAGCCGCTGCGACCCCCCTCAGACTGCACACTTTTAACGCCTGCTCTCTTCTGTCTTCATAGGCTCCGCTTACTCTGCAGCAGAATCCGTCCTTGAAATGCCTCAGGCCTTGTTGATTTTCTTTGTAACACTTTCAGTATGTCTACCATGTGACAAATCAAAGCACATTCCTCAGAGAGATCACGTTCATGAGCCGCTCGTGCCCATCCCTTTTCTTTACAGGTGGTTTTATGACTGCTTGTCTTGGATGTGTTTTATGTCTGACGTGTAATTTCCTCTGCATGTGACAGTGAGGGCGCTGGGCCTGTTTCTGAAGGTACTGAAGCCTATTAAACGCAGGGACATTAGTCTTTGTGTGGTATGTGTACTGCAAAGCATAGTCTGGCTCTGCGTGCCTCATCCGTGTCTTTGTCCTCTAATGCACGGCCGTAATTACCACCTTCTTTACCAATAAACTGAGCGCATTCTCAGACAGCAATAGAAACTTCAAACCTGTTACACATAAATCATCCCCATCATGTGAATGAGAGCACATCAGATCGATTTCATGACTGCAAACACCTGTAGGCTTTTAAATCCTGCTTTTATGGGATTCTAATGGTGGAATCGAACAAATTATTATTTTGGCTCAAAATGTTCATCAAATTCAAATAAAAAAAAAATTCCAGCTTTTTGGACAAATAACAACAATTATAAACTAGTAGAACTGACCTGGCCAAACATTCCTCAGAAAGGTAATAAAACTAGAATAAACAAGACACGCCTGTCTTTATGTTCACTGACATGTGAACCTGACGGGCTTAGCACATGTCACTTCTTTCTAATTATGAACGCACCCAGAGCTGCAGACCAGCAGATGATAGGTTGATTTTTTCACCTTCATGTAAAGATTGATAAGCGGAGAATCCAATAACATTCCTGGTTTATAACATACAGAGTTATTGTCAGTATATCTGCTGCTGTCGCTGCCATATCGACTGACCGTTTCTGTTTTCCAGTTATAATAAAAGCTATTTCAGACAGGGTTGAGCAGTCAGTTGTGAATTCAACATGAATGTTGAGCTGTAAATGAAAAAGGATGTAAATGCTGCATTATGAGTGATTATCATCAGCCTTTAGCCTGATCTCAGTAAGGTCAAACATCTGAACTATAGCTTTCAGTCTGATTGCAAACTCCTTTCTAGAAGTGATGGAAACCAGTTGCTCAAAAGTCAGAAACAAGCAGTGTGATCCTGTGACTAATGTAGCTAATAAACATAGCAGCTAAATTTGGCACCGGGGAGCTGTCACATTCACAAATGAACCCACAAAAACGTGAAGGCTGCATGTGAGAGTTGGCGACCCAGTGCTGGCTCACACACCTTAGTGTAACGTGCACAGCTCCTCAGTGGCTAAAGACGAAATAAAAGGCCGCCGCAGCGTTATGAGCTGAGAATACACGAGCTCAGCCCTGATGACAGTGACACACACACACACACAGCCTTTCAGAAAGATGACTTCACACCGGAGAAAGCTGACCAAACTTGATCCTTCACTCCTCTGCAACAAAGGCAGCCACTGAAGAGTCTGACTCACATGGTTGAACCTCGCCTTGGTTTGCTGTCAGAGGGAACCTTCACACAGGCATCTCGCAGACACTGTTCAGGTTACATATCAGAGAGCGTAGCTTCCTGCTACTTATTCAGTATGTGCAAATAAAACATGCATTTGAACGCATCTTGGGTACACACTTTCAGATGTGCCGAATCAATACATGTGCAGTTGTTTTCGGTTAAAAAGCAGCTCCATCCAGATGTTTGGATGTAATAGTTGTACATGTGTCCACCTGTTTTGCTTTATTAAATTCACTGCATTTGAGTAGAAAGGGGGACACTTTTATTCTTCCTGAATACAGCAAACCATTGTTTCTGCTCGTGCTCCAGGTTGTTTCAAGCCACTGATCCAAGTACAGGTAAATTCCAACATTACTCTTGACTTTGATGAACTCCGATAGCATCTGACCCACGTTTAACTCGCTCAACGCAAGAACGCATACATTGTTTCTTTTACATATTCTGATCGGTCTGTCCCGATCTGTCACAGCTTGGGAAAAGTCCCCTCAAACAGATTCCAGGTCAGATTACTTGACTGAGATTCCTAATCTCTGGCCATTCAGGTGATGTAACCGGATCTTTTTCTGGTTCAGTTGTTCGAGGAGACGAGAAGAGGCCGCTGCAGGTTTCCTCCGGCTGTGCTCGGCCTGCTTTGTCAGCTCCTGCTGCACAAACCTCGAGCTTATCTCCATCAACACGTTTTCTTCTTCTCTTCTCTGGCTTTCTGTCTTTTCGTTTTCAAGTGTTTTCGCTCTGAGGACGGCGGCTGTACGTTTGCTAATTCGAGCAAGTCTCCGCTGCACCATGTGAGGGATGCCGTTATGATCATTGTCCCTTCCTATAGCACAACAGACAACAGACAGGGTCATCAGGAGTAGGATGAATAAATTTGACATTCAGGCACCACATGTGATAAATTGTAAAAGGTAAAAAAAAAATAAACAAAAATAAGATAAATGGTTTCAGGTTACCAACTCAAGTTACAACCACAATATAATAAAAGTGATATTAAACAAGGTTCATTATAAGTGGAACAGAGTCTATAAAACTTCCATACTGCTTCCATTTCTTCCAACATTTCTCATATTTTCGAACAGCACATCTTAGAGAGAGGGTAATTTTTTCCATAGTGTGAATTTCTTTAACTATTTCAATCCATTCAGCTACTGTTGGGGGCTCTATACTCAGCCATTTCCTGGTTATAGATTTTTTACAACTCACCAGTAATATTTGCAGCAAATATTGGTCATGTTTTTCCAGGCCTGCTGGCATGTTACCTAGGTATATGGTGCTAAAACTAAAGGTAATCTTTAGGCCAGTTATTGATATATTGATTTCTGTCACCACATCTGCCCAGAACAGAGCTTATCACAGGACATTCCCAGAAAATATGAAAATGTTACCGCATTTTCTCCAACATTGACTATGGTCAGGATTCTTGGTTTGTGATTTATCTGAAAAGATATTTTATCCTTGGACACGAGCATCGCAGTCACTGAAACATTTCTTGTGCTGCCCTTGGACGACAGCTCAATTCGTGGGCGTGGTTTCAGTGGACGGACTCATGTCGGCTGTTGGGGTAACTGCATGATCCAGACCCCTGATTAGAGCTTGTTAGGGGTTTTCTAAGGGTATTGCTTGATGAGATGTTGAGCTTGCAATGCAGTTTCTAGCACAAAGACCATCACCTGTGCATTATTATGCATGCATCGTGTATTTATCTGAATTTCTCATGTATTTCCTGATTTGAAATTAACAAGAAACAGCTCGTCTAACCAGTTCACTCTGGCTGCTGCTTCTTCTACCGTTTCTTCCTTGTTATATCGCCCCTTGCAAAGCTCGCCAAACCTTTATCATTAAGTATAAATTAAAAGGCAGTCAGGCTGGTTTGTTTTTCTCTCTGAAGACCTGAGATAGACCAGATAATCGGGTCTCTTTGTAATTTGTGGGTCACAGCACTTGTTGCTTTAGTGCCCTGGATGCTTTTATGTGTTTCAAAAAAAAAGCCTGTAATTTGTGTGTAATTATGTTTAATCTTTTAGCTTTTGTCTGTCAATCATAACAGCAGTTAATTACAGTATCATTTCTTCAATTTACTTCATTGTTCAAGAGATTTCCTGTGTTAGTTTGTCTTTCAAATGCTTCATGTTGATTTTTGTTTTGATGATAAATTCATTAAAGTGATAATTGATTGTTAACATTTGATCCAGTCCATCTCCGTCTACGTTCCCCTCCTGTCACCTTCGTCCCAGTGTGTTAATGCAGTTGTCTGTAAATCCCTCAGGGGCAAAGCAGCATTGGAGATGCTTGTTCTCTGAGATATTCTGTGATTGGTAAGGTTTTCCTGGAGAACATGTCCATGAGTTGGTTGTTCTCATGTGATGGTAAACAGGGAAGCAGCCTGTGCTGTCCTGCACTGCCACAACCCTAAATCCCCCCCTCCCTATCCTTTAAGCAGCGAGCTGACCATCTGTTCCAGGCGCCGGGCCCTAACTCAGTGCTCAACACACACACACACACACAGACACAGAGTGCAGTCACTCAAGCAGAGAAACACAAACATTCATCAAACATTCATCACAGGCAGTTAATATCTGCCATTGCTGATGTGTGTATCCTGATGCAGCTAGATTGGATTCTTTGTGTGCAGTTTAAAAGGTGATGTGTGTGCGTGTGTGCGCTTGTGTTTCTGTCTCATGTGGGTGTGTTGTGTTTGGAGAGGGGAAAGGTCCTGTGTGCATGTGTTAGTGTGGCTCATAAGTTGCTGAGGCGACACATGGCATGAGAGCTTGGATATGGGGCGACAGGAAGTGACCAGGAGTGCAGCATTGTATCATTTCCCTGCTGGAGTCCTTTGTGATCCATGCAGCGCACCAACCTAATGTGTCCCTGATCCATTTCCTGTTTTCACTTTTTTCCCCTGCTGCTGCTCATGAGGTTTGAAAGTAGGTTCGCTTTGCGCTCTCTGATATTGAAGGTAAGTTTAAATTAGAGTGATGTCTGTAAAGACAAAGGGATGCATTTGAGTTACGCTGCATTGCACATCAAACTTCTAGTCAAATCTAGACAGTAAAGGACTTTAGATTTAGCAGCCTGTGTTTCATTAACAGAAAAAGGATGTAGCTAGGACAGATAAGACAGGTGAAGTCTACCTAAAACACTTCACAAATCATGTAGCAACATCACCTATTTATGATGTCATTTGGATTTGGGTTTTTGTGTTTCCTTTCATTTACACCTGTCCAGATGTTACCTTGCAAGGTAGCTGTTATTTGTTACCAAACACAGTTATTCAGACCAATTGGCATCCTATTATGAACTACTGGCAGCTACTGCCGTGATTTCTGTGTGTCAGCAGCGAGAGGAGCTACTGTTTGTTTGAAAACAAAAATGAAAATCCTTAGGAGTGAACTAATCAGTTATATCCGAACTGGAGAGTATTTCTTCATTGAAAGAAGACGGAAAAGATGTTTCCGCTCTTCTCTCGACTGACCTCGGCAATAGTTTCACCCTCTGCTACATTATGTGGTTCGTTGATCTGATTGATTGATATTAGCCGGCGATTGACAGGTGGTTCATCCGATCAACATTTGCTGGTTCCAGCTCCTCTAATGTGAGCATTTCATCCTATAAAGAATCAGAATTGGATCAGAATCAGAATCGGCTTTGTTGGCCATGTGTGTGTGCACATACAAGGAACTTGACTCTGGTTTAAACATTGCACTCAATGACAAAAAAACAAAAGACCGTACAATAAGTTAAGTTGTGCAAAAATCTAAAATAATACACAAAGAATGATGAGGCCATAAACAATATATACAATGAAATTTACAATGTGCAGGTATTTATGTTGGCAGTAGCAGTAAGTGATGACTGTACATGTTAAAATCTGTGCATTAATGGATTATAATGTCCAGTCAGTGGATGCTTTGGTGTCAGAGAGTTAGCGACAGTGTATGACTGCTAACTGTTCATCAGGGTGAAGGTTTGTGGGAAGAAACTAGTTTCGTGTCTGGTTGTTTTGGCGTTCAGTGATCTGTAGCGCCTACCAGAGGGGAGACGTTGGAACAGGTTGTGTCCAGGATGTGAGGGGTCTGCAGTGATGCTTCCTGCCCGTCTCCTCAGTCTGAAGGGGTGTCAGTCCTGACTGGAGGGCAGGTTGGCACCAATGATTGTCTCAGCAGTCCCATCGCAGGCTGTTCTTGTCCTGTTTGCTATTCTTTGTCATACATGATAGTAAACAAAACATAAGAAGACACTAGCTTTGGCTGTGGGAAATTATAACAAGCAATTTTCACTGTTTTCTGACATTTTATGGACAAAATTGATAAATCTAGAACATAATTGCCAGATTAATCAACAATGGACATAATCATTAGTTGCAGCCTTAATATTGATTACAGGATGTCCTCCAGTTATTGATAACCGCAGAGTCAGTGATCTAATGCTTCTGTAGATACTCACAGTGTGGTACAGCTGCTCAGCAGTCATAAGTGGAAAAAATCAGTTTTAGTAGAGCCAGAACTACTAATTTCTGCACAAGTTTTAGTTCTTTATAGACCAGAATACAATGCAGCCACATGTTACTCTTTGATTTAATAGGTGCAACTTAGAGACACGGGACGCCATTCCTTTCTCTACCTGCATGAAAAAGCCACAGCCGATAGCAACAAGTTGAAGCCCATTCCTCTGCTTTGAAAATCAGCATCTTGAAGCTGCTGAAGGAAAGTTGGTACAACATAAAGACAAATTACAGCACGTCACGTAATGACTCCTGGAATGCGCTGAACCTTTCAGGCTGATGATACACGAGACTGTAATGTAATCTGGGTTAGACAGAAAAGGGGCAAACACATCAGCTATCGCAACGCAGACTTCATCTATGGGCTCCAGATCAAGTGTTTGTGCTGCAGAACTGTTTAAATCCTGATGATAGAAAAGAGAGCACAGCTCAGTCATCAAACCCCTCTTTCTTCCTCTTTGGCCTCTGCTCACCCCATGATGTCCCTCTGTTGTGTATTAAAGAGGAACTTGTGAATGGACTTGATTGTGTATTCAGCCACAGAGGATGGCAGCTGCCGGCCTTGGTGTTGGCGAGAGTTTGTGTGTGTGCTCGGGAGTGTGTATGTGTGTTAATGGTAATCCTGTAGATCCTGATGACTTACCCTTTATCCTTTATGAGTATGCATGTCGGGCTCCAGCAAAATAGTTTGGCGCTTGAGTCGATTGCATAATAGCACATGAAGTCTTTGTGTCATAATCTGACAAATTTCGTAATCTGACAGATTGCAGAGGGCTGTGGCCTGCTTTCAGATTAATTGAATAGTTGGTAGTAAGTCTGCTTTTATTGCAGCTTCAGATCTTAGATATACAGTGTCATTCTTGCTACTGCTCTGCTCCTCATCTTATTTGATATGTAATCTATTTTGTGTGGGATGTTACTGAAACAAGTGATATTTTTAATGTTTGACCACTTTTAAGTCTGCAGGGTATTGATCATTCTGTGTCTTCCTGTTCTGCAGTGGTAATGTCTTGAATCGGTGGCCTCTCCAGCCCAGTGAAGGACGTGCCAGTGCCGGGCTGCTGCTAATGGGAACTCCTGCTCCGCCATGAGTGCTCGTGATGGCGTTGGTGGCATCGGTGGCGTGGGCACCCTGGGCCGCCGGCAGCGCTTCGAGAACTCAGAGTTCACCGTGCGCATCTACCCAGGCGCCCTGGCCGAGGGCACCATCTACTGCCCGATCAGTGCCCGCAAGACCACCACAGCCGCTGAGGCCATCGAACGTGTCATTGAACGTCTGCAGCTGGACCGCACCAAGTGTTATGTTCTGGCTGAGGTGAAGGAGTTTGGCGGGGAAGAATGGATTCTGAACCCCTGCGACTGTCCCGTGCAGAGGATGATGCTGTGGCCCCGTGTGGCGCTGGAGCATCGCCCGCTGTCTGGCGGCGAGGATTACCGCTTCCTCCTAAGGCAGAAGAACCTGGATGGCTCGATCCACTATGGCGGCAGCCTCCAGATGTGGCTGCAGGTCACAGAGGAGCGCAGGCGCATGGTGGAACGTGGACTGCTACCACAGCCCGATTCTCAGGGCGACCATGCAGATCTATGCCACCTGCCGGAGCTCAACGAGCGCTCGCTGCTGGACAATCTGCGCTCGCGCTTCCGCCAGGAAAAGATCTACACTTACGTTGGGAGCATCCTCATCGTCATTAACCCCTTCAAGTTCCTGCCCATCTACAACCCCAAGTATGTGAAGATGTATGATAATCATACACTGGGAGATTTGGAGCCACATATTTACGCCGTAGCGGATGTGGCTTACCACGCCATGCTGCAGAGAGAGAGTAATCAGTGCATTGTTATATCTGGGGAGAGCGGCTCTGGGAAGACGCAAAGCACAAACTTTCTCATTCACCACCTGACGGCTCTCAGCCAGAAGGGCTTTGCCAGCGGAGTGGAGCAGATCATCTTGGGGGCAGGGCCAGTACTAGAGGTAAGCAAACGTTGGCATTCTGGGTTTCAGTACAAATGCTCTGCTGATAGTGAAGCTGTGCCGCAGAGACTTGGCCTTGAGTTACAAAAATGACGACTTGAGACTTGACTGCTGTGAGAGTTAGTTGACTTGAGACTTTAAATAAAAAAACATGGGTCTCAAGTTCTGACTCAGTCGGATCCTGGAACAATAAAAAAGATATAAGATGGCGTCAGACAGGTCTTTTATGTCTACATTGCTTGAAAGCACTTTGCATATTCAGAGTTGCGACTTTGTCCTAAAGGACTTGGGGCTTGACTTCATCAGATGACAAACTTTGTGTCAAAACTTGCATGAAAACCTTATTTAAAAGCTCTCATTATATAAAACCAGTCTGCTCCAGATCTCGTCAGTCCAGATCCCATCTCAGTTGTCTGTTCAGGCTTTGAGTTTCAAGTTGGCTGTGACACAGAGGTTCCCTCATTCTTGAATCGAGACGTGACTTGGATTTGCCCCAGAAAACTGACAGCTCTTGCTAATAATGCTGCCTGGTTTCCGTTGTTTGTTAGTTGAATTGGCCACAGAAGAAAAAACATATGACACTGGTAGATGTTCGGGTTACACCAATGCTGGTGTGTTCGATGTGCTGTTTTTCATCCTGGATTCATGTTTTCTGCAGTGTTCTGTATGTGTTGATTCCTGCTACAATACTAAAGACAACTTGCTGTGAATGAGCTTCTGCTCAGCTTTTAATGTAGTTACACAACAGTGCTTAGTCACAACTGCTCTATGGTTGGCCCTGAGTTGTGTCTGCCCCCATACAGAGGTTTACTGCACTTTCAGTCCAGCTGTGTGGGGATTATGCAGCACACAGAGAAGCTCTCTATCTGCACGCAGTCAGCGGCCTATCAGTGGTTGTAGATTCTTGTTTTTGTGATGACGGCCATTTTTTTCCCGCACAATGGAAAGATTGTCTCAAGGTAGGCCTTGCAGAGGCCCAGCCAGAGGTTGTGAAGGAAACTGGTTGTTTTCATATCACTCAAGACATTCCACTCATATTCTTTTTCTTCTTCAGGGACCTGTCAGTTTAATGCACACCAGTCGAGAGTCTTCAAGTTCACAACCGCACATTGTTTTCTCATTTGTCCTCAACATCAACTGGATTCCTGAAGGGTGCATAACACCCTGTTACAGTGTGCACAATGCTGCCAGTCAGGAAGGCAATACTGGTCGCTTATTGTCAAGAGGGTTGTTGTGTTTTATAAGGGGTTGTATCGCTCGCTGTCACGTCACTAGCTGTTTACACTTTATTCACTTACAAAGAACAGGGCAGAGCTCTCAGAAATGCATACATTTTTCTGGTATTTCTTCATCTGCGTTCCTCCGCCGTGACTGTACAAATGTGTTCATTATCCACCAGCCAAGTAATTGATGGTACCTTAAGCTGATGGCCACTCTGCCCTCTAAATTATTCATTACCATCCAAATGCTAATTCGCTTATTTCGATTCCTCCCCACGTAACAAATGTTGACTCTGCCAGTGTTCTTAGCACCAATGTCAAGTTGAAAATGGCAGCTCAGAAGCAAAGTTCAAAAGGTAGCCGGCAAGAAGCTCTACACGCCGGTTTATTGCCTTCGGTTTAGCGGACACAGTTCTCAGGAATCCCATTCATCCGTGTGTCTCCGGGGTTAATGAGTAAGCATATTGGGTTAATCCTCAACGCAGCAACACGAGTGAGTAGTTTTGAGTGCAGAGGAGCAGCCTTTAATTGTTTGCACAGTAAGATTGCGTATCTGCCCGCTGGTGATTGATGCCAAGAGTGGAGCTACTGCAGAGAGAGATAGATGAGAGGAGGGGAGGAACAGCAGCCAGCATTATCTCACAGGAATACTTCATCTTCATTTCCTCATAGCCCGTCATTCAGGAAAGTAGACGAAGCAGCACCGCAGGAACGATATTTCATTTTACGACATATTCTTTGGATTTCTTTTATGTTTATTCATCTCCTTCTTCGTTTGTGTGTAGTTATATCTCATCACAGGAGCAAGGAGCAAGTTCAATGTCATGGTGACAGTCAAAAGCATTGACCTGTGCAGGAGTTAATGTTCTCCCATCTTAATGAAAAGAGATTTGAATTTAACCTTGACCTCTAACAGTGTTGGTTTCAAGAGCTGTGCTTCAGTTGGCTTAAATGAGAATTTTATACATTAGAATGTGTTTACAGGTCTCGGGCAGCACTTCTTTTTTACAGTCTGTAGAGGGCGCTGGGCAGAGTCTGATAATTTGCCTCAATTGATGTCACTTGAGTCGATGTTGGTTGGGTGTGAGTATCAAAGAAGAGATCTTACCAGACGTCATGTCTGCTTGAGGCTACATTAGCCGCTACTAGCATAACAGACTGGAATCCAAACTGTCAGCAGTGGTGTTGCATTGTGGGTAATTGTGGCACCATGTAAGCGTAGGAGTGCAGTGCTAAAACAGTGGAGTAACACTTCAAAGAAAAGAGTGAAGATACAAATAAGACCTGAAGGATCATCCTACATCAACTATACATACAGTGTTCGTAAATGCTGTTTTCTTTGTGTTGTGCGCCGTGGAATCAAGTTTTATTTTCACACACACAGTGACAATCAAACATGATCCAGTATCCCATCATGACAGTGGGCCCCAAATTGCCTGCTTCTTAAAAAAACATTAAAGAGGGCTTATTCTAAAAACCAAATAGCCAGAAAGCTAATATTAGACTTGATATAATTCAGCACTTAGTTTTGGTTTGACAGGTTTGTTATTTTATTGAATTATTATGTAAGCATAAAAAAACACTGGGATAATACAACATTCTGCTTAACTATAACACAAAAATAAACATCTGTCAAAGGTTTTAGGAGCGTATTTTCAACAGTGTAATATATTTTACTGCTGGCATCTTTAGCGACTTGGGTTTTTAATTCACTTCCAGGACAGATTCACATCCTCACGTTAAACAATAGCAAAGCAAAGCAGGCAGATCTGCTGACTGCCGGTCGCAGGGCGAACTCACCCGAGGCCTGAAGCGTGTGGAGAGAGGGAGTTTTTTTAAACTCTTGATAGAGGATATCGCTTACAAGAGGTTTTGGACTCTTTGGACACCAGCCAGCAGCTGCAGCTTTGCATTAAGATCCTGATAAGCCCCGTCGCTCAAGTGCTTCAATTAATAAAACTCAGCTTTAAGGTGATGAAAGCATAAACCATAACAGCATGTTGTTAGATTAACGTAGGAAGTTACAGCGTTTTGGTTGAACATGGTCATTATTCTAAATTTAATGAGATGTTATTCAGTTTTGGGGTTTGAAGGAGAATGCACTTATCTTACCTTCAACACCTTTGGACTTCAGTTGACCCTGAATGAAGATGAATACAAGCATACATGAAATATGACAAATGCTTCAGCTGGTGTTGGTTTAGCTCTTATCAGCTGTCTGTCATTCCTGACTTCTTCACCTTCTTGTGGCAGATATGACTGAAAATGACATTGCGCCATCAATTCCTGCCACTTCGTGTTCACACACTGGTATTTACTTTTTGAAATAGTTTCGGGAGACTTTATTTTCTTTTGTCCTCGGTCGAACATGGAATCTGGTATGTAGGAAGTTTGACGCAGTCGCATGAATGCAAGGACAGTATGTGACCGAAACTTTACTACTTCACGTCTCTGCTTTTCATTTTAAAGCAACCTGCTGCATCAACATGCGCACTGACAAGGAAAACACGGCAGCAGTAGACGTTACCTGCACTGCAATAGATGACAGACAGCTATGAAGGATTGCTGTTAGTGCTGGATTGTTATTAAAGCCCATTTGCTGTATGTTTCTCTGCTTGGTCTCCGTTTGTTCAGCAGCGCTCAGCAGTAATGATAGGTTTGTGTCTTATCTTTGCAAGATCGCCCACGTAATTTCTCTGTTTTTTTTGGGCTCTTCGTGGCATATCTACAAAGAAAAACTGTATGATTAAAGACTAATAGATGAAAAATGTATCCTGGATAGTTTGGAGATCCTTGGTGTGCTCTATTTACTTATTTGCACTTTTCTTGCACTGGCCAGTCATCATGTAGCGCTAACCTCCACCCAGGCTTTGAATCCAGATGTCCGCCTGTCGAGACTTTGGGTTTGCAGATGTCCACCTGACATTTAGGAATGATTGAAAGCGCAGTCGGGGAATGAATGTCCTCAGTAGGTATGGTATTGCAAGATGTGCTTAAAAGACAACAGGATGGGGCGTGCTGGTAGCCTAATGGTTAACATGACCTTGTGTTGTGTTGTGTCTCTTACTCTCTCCACATACTTCAA
Source organism: Chelmon rostratus (assembly GCF_017976325.1). Taxonomy (NCBI): domain Eukaryota; kingdom Metazoa; phylum Chordata; class Actinopteri; order Chaetodontiformes; family Chaetodontidae; genus Chelmon; species Chelmon rostratus. The sequence goes on along the minus strand of NC_055658.1, from coordinate 28,040,467 downwards.
CCTTGCCACGGTCAAAAAAAGCCAAAATTGACCATAAATGTATATAGAAAATAATTTAATATGGATGTCTTTATGGAATAAACAAACTTGGGTTCATGTCATTTTATGGTACCAATACATGGCAGTAATGCATCGCTATTCAAAGAAGAAACTGGTTCTGGTTCGAAGTTGTTTTAGACGCTGATGAAAATAAAGAGCGCTCACAGGAAACACGGGCATTTGTTTTTACTTGCGAGCAAAGTGACAGTTTAATATGAGCTCAGCTGTCTTCTGTTGTCCCCTGGGTCAAGAGGGAGAGTATGGGGTTACCTCACCCTGCTCACTCTGACAGCACATCATCGGGATCTGCTTTCCATGAGCAGGGAGTGGTGTCACAGGGCATTAGCGCAGGAGCACAGCTAATGGGGGGTGTGTGTTCGTGGGGTGTTTCGGGGCACTGAGCTGCTAAGTGCTGCTGCTGCCATCAAACGATGTGCAAACACCAGCTTTCATATGCACACACATAAATTAACAGTCCTGCACAGAGACATGTAAACACAGACTTCAATGCCCTCAATCATCGCACGCATCGAAAAAAACCTCTCCACTTAATGCAAAATCACTCATAATACTGAAATCACATAAAATGAAAGCTGAACAGAGTAGTTGATTAGTCAGTGAATTAAGTTAATCAATACCAAATTTCATTCATTTTAACCACTTAATTGCTGCTGTATTTAGATTTGCTCTTCCTCTTGTCATACCTGAGTAAACTGAATATTTTTTGAGTTTTCGACGGGTGGTCAGACATCTGAAGACTTCACTGTGGGCTCTGGGAAATCACATTTTTTTTAATCCAAACAATTAATTTATCAAGAATCAACTAAATTTACACACAACTCTTCAGCTCTGTGGAACTTTTTGGCATCTTTTAGCTCATTATTTTGCTTGTGTAACTTTCAGATTTACTGTATACTTTACTGTCAGAAGTTCTCATCATCCCCCTTTAGGCATCTGTTTCTAATTAAAAAGCTCTGATGAAGCCCATCTGTACGCCAACTGCCCAGCATCAAACAGCAGACGGGCAGAGCTGGGTGAAGAAAGAAAAACATCCAGCTGCTAAACACCCAGATAGTTTCTCACCAGTTGGTGGAGACCAAAATGGAGCTTAAACCTGCTGCTGTTTGTCTCCCCCTACTGGCAGTGAGAGTAACTGCACAATCACAGTTGACGCGCTTACGGGTTACTGTGCGAGAGAAAAGTTGCAGCAGACACCAGTTTTAAAGCCTCCAGTCTACTGGGAAATACAGAGAGATGTAATGTTAACTTATGCATGGACTGTTATAGCATACTGAGTATGCTCTTACTGCCGTTGATTGCTGAGGTGTACACAGGTGAGTACAGGTAGACATAAGGTATCAGTCACTTTCTAGTTTGTCAAGCCCACCCATGAGACACTTGAAGTTTTGATTCATTTTAAAGCACATCTCTAATTCTTCATAATGTTTCATGACTTGATATAGTGCATCTCAAAGCATCTTGTGTGAGTATGTATGAGTGCTTTATAATTCACTATGAACCCCCCCTTAACACACTAAAGATTTTTTTTGCAGCATTCTTTACACAAAGTCGGACATCACAAGCTCTGAGCAAAGCAGCTCTTTACTAGAGACCATTGTCTTTTTCACACATGATCTCTAAAACAGTTGTTATTCTGTCCCTTCACGCTCAGTCTCAGCTGCTAGTTGGGTTAATTTTGTTCAGTTTCATGTTTTGTGCATGTAAAGGACCCGCAGAGCTCGTTGGCCCGCTGAGCGCCGGAGCTCCTGTTGTGCTCCTGCGTGTTCCCGGCCAACAGAAACAGTGTGAGTCAACCCAGGTCAGCAGTTTCACCTCTCCGCATCTCATCCACTGCTACCTCAATACACGCAGAAACGCACGCACACACGCACACCCTTGCACATTTAATACGTCTCCCCGGAGCCCCCACTAATACTGAGTGGGATTAGTGTGTATTACGGGATCTCCCCCAACTGGGCGGGGTCGAGTGAGATTTACTGTGCCCTGAAAGTGTTGTTTTCCTCAGGCTGCGGCGGAAAAAAGTCGAGATGAGAGAGACGGGGAATGATTGAGCGCCGTTCATGTGCAGCGTCCTTTCAGCTGGGTGTAAAGTTACAGTGCTGTGTGTTTTATTGAGGTGAAACCAGGGTAAAGAGTGTGATACCGGCCAGTGTGAATGCTTACACAATGGGCTCGGCCTATAGGCTGCATTCCCCGGTTGAGTAACGTGTAAGCCTCAAACTCAAGCAGTTAACCACAGAATTATTTGTGTTGCAACTTGTGGTTCGTGGTGTAGCTGAAGAGCAGAGTTACACTAGTTTTTGAGGTACTACCCTCCTCATCATGGCCTGAGGATTAATTGCATAATACATAATAACAAGCCATATGTTTATGGTCGTGTGCTCTAGGTTAAGACATAATAAAGAGCAATAGATGACCTGAACTGCTTGATGATTTATGCCCCTCACCTCATCTGGATGTCCTTCCACTGCTCTCTGTCGCCTGCATAATGTCTTCAGTCTTCAATTTATTGTTATTTGTCAATATTATAGATATTAAAGTGAATGTGGGAATATTTGTTTAGCTTCTTCAGAATATAGTAAAAGTGGTTTTAGTAGCAAAGTGGAAGCCGGTGGCCCCACTGCTCATAAAACAAGCATAAATCTGCTGTTGAAAACTGTGAAAAGGGATGATTTCCTGGAGCTCAAGGTGCTCTTATGTTTATCATTTGTTCGACCGACAGTCTAAAACCCAAAGATATTCAATTTACTGGAAGAAAAGACCAAAAAAAAGCATTTTTTAGAACCTAAAAGCATCAAATATTTTTTGATATTTTTGCTTGAAAAAGGAATAAATAAACCATAAATGATCAAAACAGATGCTGACCAGTTTTCTTCTGAGGTTTGAATGAAATTGAATTGATAAAACCTGATAAATAATTTCAGAATTCATATAAATTCCCACAGCTTCAGTGGATTACTGTCAAATCCGAGCAGCGACTTGTGCTCTTTACAGCGCTTCTTCCTCAGCATTTCGCTGAGCTGAAGGATGAAGACTCCAGCTGTTGCTTTTCACTGTTTGTTTATCTCTCCGACCGGGTGCCAGGCTCCTATTTTTTCTGCGAAACTGTATACACGAAGGCTGGTACCACTGGCTGGGAAAGAGGAGTACATACTGTTCAGGCTTTGTCAACTATCAAGCAGAGGGTGGTGTTGATACAGCTTCTCGCTCTGGCTGCCACAGCTTGAGGTCAGAGGTCACAGAGAGATTTGGTGGCGTTTGACCTCCGAGCCGAGTGTAGTTTGCGTTGTGTGGGACTTTAATTAAACTTTCCTCCAGTCGGTTCTTTCCTACCCTGCAGTTAAAGTGGTGATAGAAGTTATTTTAACTTGCAGACTACAGTCATAACTTGTGCACTGTATTTTAGACGCTGCCAGAATTTAGTTGAGGAAAAGGAAAGGGGAGCTAAACTGTCACGGCCACGCTGCATCTGTGTAGAGAGGAAATTGATTAGTCGATTAGCAGAAATAAAAAAAATACTTTGATAACTGATTAATCGCTCATTTTGTTTGGTGAAAGAATATCAGACATTCTCTGCTTCCAGCTTCTCACGTGAGAGGATGTGCTGTTTTCATCTGTAAACTGAATATTTTGTGTGTGGACTCTTTTGTCAGACGTTAAGACACTAAATGATAATTGAACAAAATAACCGATAATGAGAATAATAATCTTTTGCGGCCCGGCATCCGAGCAGATGCATGTATCAGCGGATTTTCGTGACCAATAAAGCAACATTTCTGACAGCATCCGCAGCCTCACGCGTCTGAGCCGGCCGGTCAGTCGTCAGCAGCGGATAATCAGCGGCAGCCCGACAATGTGCCGGTTTGTGTCTCTGCACAGGCTTCTTATTTGTGCTGGGGTACGCCGGAGTTTGCAGGTGCCTCGTCAGCAACACACACACACACACACACACACACACAGTCAGCACTTGCTGTCAGACTCCACCAGCTGCCCTACTGCCCTGACCACACCTGCACCAGAGTGTCAGATGGAGGCGAGGTGGACAGAAAAGGCTTTATTCAGTGTGACGTTAAAGCCGAGGTCCACAGTGGAAAAGTGTCACGAGTTTAGAATCAGTCATGTCGAGCTGAAACAGGAAACAAATATTAAACCATTTATATAATGGATTGTTTAAGTTAAGCAAAAATGCCAAATTTCCAGCGTTGATTTTCTTTGTCATCTGTGACAATAAAGTGAATTATGGATTTGGACTCATGTTTGCACAAAGCAAGAAATTAAAATATGGCAGTTTTGTTTTAATTGAAATAATAACTGGCTGATTTATTGATTATGAAAATAATCGTTAGTTGCAGCCAAGTGCAAACCCACCGTGATGCCATCCATTGGTTTGTCAGCTACTGTACTGTAAACTCAAGCCTTGAGTTTGTCACCATCTTGGTTTTTTGTCGCCAGAAGTGACGAGAGGGTGGAGCCGGGGAGGATTTCAGTGAGAATCCGAGGACACGCAGTGGCAGTGACCTGTCAATCACAAGGTAGCCACGCCCTAAAGCGTCCCTTCCTTTATTGTCTGTTAATGGGACCATGATTTATAAAATGAACATCATAATGGACTGGTGAGGATTTGAAACTTCAGGAGTCGCTCCTGCTGAATGAAAGCTCTGCCCAGTGTTAGTACAGTCTATGCATGCAGCCCGACGCGTCGTGTGGTCACAAAATCTGGAGCCCAGGCTGGTCGAGCTGTGGCAGCAGCATACGTGCCTGTTTGATACACAGAATCGCACTGATTATCAAGGCAGCCTGTTTGTGCCTTGATAGCATGCCACCAAACAAACTTCAGACTCAATCGCCTCTGACTCAAACAAGGGGCTTTTTAACAAATCTTTGTTGACAATTGATAGCTAGAATGGGAACAGGGTCTGACGGGCCGCGCAGTGTGAGCACTCAGGTCGTGGCTTGACGATCGGACCGTCCAGTGTGAGCGCATAAATCGTGAACCTTGGCTTTCCATCGCAGAAGATTCACTCGTACAGGAGGAACTCGTACAGTGTATGCCCAGCTTTAGAGGACAAACACACACACACAGATATAAACAGGCTCTGTCCTCCCTTCTGTTGCTGTGTCCACCTGCAGCTGGCCAGATGTTACCTCTGCCCTCTCCTCCTTCCTTAGAAACTCTCCTCTGGTTTTGTGTAGGAGCGGATGTTCAGGCCTTTGTGGACGCTCAGTCTCCTCCTGCCCTCGTTCAGATCTCACAGCCTTGTTCCCCAGCACATTTTCCACCCTGATGAGTTTGAGTATCAATAAAGTCTGTTACATAAACGCTGACAGCACGCCCTCCACTCCTCACTTGACTTGTATAAGGTGACCTCTGTGCTGCGAGGTTCTCATGTGGTGTGTGTGTGTGTGTGTGTGTGTGTGTGTGGTTTGTGGTCATCCCGTGCAGCCCGTATTGGCCAGATGTGGCGTAATAAAACTTAGTGCGAAGAGCTTGCACATCTGGAAGGGAGCAGAAAGCACGAGGGAAAGATCATCCCTCGTGCATCCCGCTCTGTGTGTTTTGTCTGTCGTTCGTCTTGGATTTGTAGTCAGATCAAGTTTTCTCTGAACGGCAGGTGGTCTTCTCCTCTGGCTCATGTCGGAATGGACTTGGAAGTTTCAGCAAAGATAAGATTTGACTTTTGTTCTCTGATACGTTATCAGTGCAGGAAATGAACAATCAGGAGCCTTTATCATCTTCCTTTATCCCTCTCTTCCTCCGCTGGCCCATAACTGCAGCAGTGGTTTGTGTATCTGCGCTGGCCCATCCCAGCAAGAAGATAAGTGTCACAGTGTCACGCTAAGAATAAACCGTTGTGCTCGGTGAAAGTTGCCTGTGGTAGTGAATGACTCATTAACTGTTCAGAACAATGGCTCTGAAGAGGCGTTGCGGTGCGTTCAGTAAATGTGGAGATGTGGTTCTCCTCTGTCATACAGCTCTTCACGGCCGCCGCCCTGCAGACATCACTGCTTCTGCCAAATAAACACTGACCTCGGGCTTAAACTGTTAAAGGAGCATGACGGGATTATGTTCTGCATACAGCGGCATTTCCCTTTGATGTTTCACACTTTTTTTTCTTTTAATAATCCAAAATAATGCCACACTTTTTCAGGCTCTTTTGGGAAATTAACTTGCTTGCTTAACTTGCTTAATAACCTTGTTATTTTCTTGGAGGTCTTGCATTTATAGGACATGGAGACATGAATGACGTGGCAGGTTTGACACCAAGCAGAGCACATTTTAAGGTTATGATACGCAAACATATCGGTCCAGGTCTGATATTTACATTTGGCCAGAAGTCCAGTGCAGTGCCTGCACAACATCAATGGGATCTGTATCCAGAAACATTATCCAGATAATAAATGATCTGACTTGTCTTTCTGTTCACCCCTGATTTTAATGCGTCCTTGTTGTCCTCATTGAGATCAGCTCTCTGTCCTCAAGCGCAAAACCTGTGCCTGAGTAATTTGAGGTGACGGCAAATCAACTCCAGACTTCCTTAAAAAAATCTGACTTTTTTGCGTTGTTGAGTGAGGGGCCCTCTATAAACTTCATGAAATGCTGTCTGCGACAAATTCTTAATGATTGGTCCCCTTTTTATAAATTTGGCAAATGTAATGTATTAAAATAATTTTACTACCTCCACATGCAGCCAGGCAGATCAGTCATGACGCATTAACTCTTTGCATTAACGTGGTTTTCCTTAAAGGTACGTTGTGTATTCACCATGCATGCATTTAGGATCAACATTTAGTTGACTGGGTCCCCATCTGGTGCTCCTCTAGCATGTACACGAGTATACGTGCACAAGCATTAGGTGAGGCGACACACGTCCCTGCAGACTGCAGCATGTATGTATTGTATGGCAGTTGCATGAAAGTCACTTGGCTTCACACCTTTTCACTGATTGTAAGTTGCAGGCGGTGAAGCACGACACAGAAGAAGACTTCCAGCTGCTGTAATGGCAGCAGGTTTCAAAGTATTCCAAAAATGTGTTTTGCTGCTGTTTTATTAGGAAGGAAGTGCGTTCTGCATGTTTGTTAATCCTCAAGGATACACGGACAGAATGTAAACGTGGCTGTTTGTGTACAAGAAAACACCACAGGGTCCGAGTCTGTGACGGGTGCAGCGAGGTCGTTAGCTAACGGCTTACTTAGCTCAACGTTGAAGTAACTGGGGTCAAACAATGAACTCAGTCAAGCCCAGCTTTTTGGATTAGATAATCAACCACTTAATTCCAGCCAGTATATAACATGCAATATAACATTTACAATTTATGTTTTTTGACCTTTTAAAGAGCTCCGGTGGCTCACCTGGTGGAGCGAGGACCTGGGTTTGATTCCAGCCCGGGCCCTTTGCTGCGTGTCATCCCCTCGCTCTCTCCACCTGTCACCGTCTAAATAATGCTGAGAAAATAATTAGAAAACTCAGCTGGTAAAAATGCATGTATGTGTCTGATTTCAGTTTAACACATCTGTGTGTCATGTAAGACAGAGGACCTGAGGAGGACGGCTATTCCAGGATCAGCACGGGATTGGACAGGGTCCTGATGTTTGTGTCTCTCAGATCTAACTAATTGGATTGACCTCGTTTCTGCCCCGACCACGTGGCTCAGCTTTAGTGTATTGATTGTGCTAAGTCACTCCCCTCTCACCTGCCTGCATTGTCTCGCCTCAGCGTAGCAGCGTTAGCCTAGCGCCGGCCAGCTAATGCTTGACATGTGGCCTACATATGGGCGTGTTGCTGATAGGACCACCTGTTCCGACTTTGCTCCGACATGGGTTCGGGACAGAGCTTTGCTAAAATGACCTGGGTGTTGGCTAATGACAGAGAGGTCACCGTACACATTCTGCTGTGTGCAACACACACACACACACACACACACACACACACACACACACACACACACACACACATAGAGATGCATCCGTCAGCTGAAGTTAAAGGTTAACTGGAGCTTATATACCTCACTGGGTGCACGCACAGTATGGGTTATAACAAAAGAGAGCCTTCTGTGCTATTTTTGCCAAAGCTATAAGCCTTTACACTGGAAACAGTATGATGAGTGGCAATGCAAGTGCAGTTCTTTAAAGGTGTTTATTATGCAAATATGTGGGGATGTTTATGCAGCACAGAAGGACAAAATGACCCATTTAACAACAAAATAGGATGGAAAATGAAATTAAAGAAAGTAGCAATAAAAAATTAACGATGCACTTTCAGGTTTGGTGATATTTTTTGGCTATTTTTAATAACTAAATGTCAATAAAGGCCAATAAAACACTTGGATTTGGAGCTAATTGCATTATCTCATGTTTTAGCTGTCCGGTTGGTAAATGTGCCGTTTCGGTTCATCGCTCTGCAGACAGACACAGTTCGAGATCAGCTGGTGAACATAGTGGAGCATTTAAAGGCTAAAAAGCCAGATATTCCCGTCAGAAGATGGTAGAGACCAAAACAGAGCTAAAAGAGAGTGAAGATTTGCTTCATGGGCCGAAACACGACTTCAAGTAATAATGATAATGTGTAGCTGCTGGACGTGTAACTCTGTGGCAACTGTTTACAATTTCAGCTCAAAAGGTGGTGATATGTCGTTGTTGTGCTCGGTTAAAAATCAGTGATAGCAGGTCGAAGTTGTGATTCAATGAAACACAACCCCGAGCGAGGCGACTGCAGCTTTAATCATCCAAGATGTGTGTCCTCCTTTAGCCTCTCAGGGGGAGTTTTGTCTTCTCTGGTATTCTTTGATGAGCAGATAAATAAATGAATGATTTCAAAGCAGCCAAACTCCAAACAGTGCCAACAGCTCGAGTAAATGGCTCAGATTTAATGACACAAAGTTAGCAGATGGTGTGATACTTGACATCAAGTTAATCACACACCTATCAGGATAAGTTAATGGTAGCAGGCAACCTCAAAGAAACTCAGTTTAGAACTGGCATGGATGTGTTTTAATCTGCAGTAGAATCATATAGAAGATTCCAGATTAGGAATGCTGCAGGACCTCATTCTGTCGCCTGTCGAGTGTGCTCGCGATTTTTGACTTGATAACCTGCTGTAACCTTTCAGAGAGTAGATTATCCTCAAGATATCTTCTGCTTGGGCAGCATGATCATAAATATGCATTTACATGTGCCAAGTCTGTTCAAGAGTTTCCTCCTGCAGAAACTGTTCGTCTTTTTCCTCTTGTGCTGCAGTCGTGTGTGCATTCAGCTCTGTGTTAACATGAGACAGGGGCGAGCTGAGGTCCGGCCCAGCAGTGACTGATCTGTGATAGCAATTAGCAACAGCTTTGCAATGCTAGTGTGAGGAGACTGTGGAGCTTTTAAACTCTTGAAGAGAGTGAGGTTTATATTTGTGTGGCTGAGTAATCCTCTCTGTCCCGCAGTGCAATGCCTGCAGCCATTTCTCTGACAGAGTTCATGCGAGCAGCTGTGATTTCTGTCTTTTTACCTCGTAGCTTTCTGTGTTTCGTCTCTGATTCGAGCTATAATTAAGTTCTTTTTAATCTTCATCATTTAGTTTGTAAAATGTCAGAAAACAGAGGGCATGTCACTGCCTCACTTGCTTTAAAGAGCTGAAACAATTAGTTGAGTGATCAATTAGTCAAAATTAATCTGCACCTACTTCTATAATTGAATGGTATTTTTGCTTAAAAAAGACAATCACTGACCCAAAAAACTGTTAGTTGTGACGATTTGCTGCTTCTCTTTCTATAATGTGGCAGTAAGTTGAATATGTTTGGGTTGCTTGTACAAAAGTCTTCAACTTTAGACTTGGGGAAAGTTTCATGGGCATTTTTCATTATTTTCTGACATGAACCAAATGATTAATCGATTAATGGAGAAAATAATCAGCAGATCAACGGAGAATAAATAATCTCGCACTTCTGTCCTGCAACAGTGCCCCATGTGCACCCCCCGAAAATGGACGTGATGTCACAGTTGTGATGCCTCTAATTAATAAACATTAATCAAAGTGATCACAAACTGTAAGTAGTGTTTGAGAGCGACTGACGGTTTGTAGTCTGGTGGGGTGTTGATGAAGCACGCCAGAATAATCACTTTCCTGTTTCCAAACACAGTGCATCAGTGTGTCAGTGGAGATCGCAGCCAAACAAGAAACATGCTTGAATTTGAGCTAATTGATTAATTGGCTTGTTGCTGCAGCTCCTGCGCTCTGAGAGGAAGAATGATTGCCACAGATGTCTCCGTTGTTGTCGGTCACAACACTTTTCCAGTTCTCGCTCTTTCCTGACTTTCCCTCAGTCCGAACGCTGTGAATTTTTTTTTTTTTTAAGAATTTTATTTAGGATTTTACATTTAGATGACAAAAAAACATACAGAACACAACAAAAACAACAACAACAAAAACAACAAGACACCTGTTGGTGTGAGAAAACATACTGCCAAACAGAGAAAGAATATGTGCTCATGTCAGTCCATAACGAAAGAAAAACTGTCCGTGGATAGATTGAAGGCCAGAGATAGTCCATATGCCAGGGCAGGGCAAAGCATATTAATATAACCAAACAGAGTCCATGTAACACAGTAGAGCAAACTGTAAGGTCCACAACACCAGCCAAAGGTCATAAGACCGGGCAAAGAAAGACAACAGGATTAAAATTAAAAAACAGAGGAAAATAGGGAAACAGCAGGGCAAATTGCAATTTATTACAATCAATTACACTGAAGACATTTTTCCTTCTTGATGTGTTCAATAAATGGTCTCCAGATCTTGAGAAACTTAAAGTGCATATCAGAGAGAGTGTATCTGAGCTCCTCAAGGTATAAACAGGAGACCATGTCATTTTATAGAGTGATTGGAGTGACCTAGTATCCCAAGCAGGCTTTCAGGAAGTAATTGTCTATTGTATATGTCACTGTACAAGTAAAAGATGTTATCCAAGAAAGTCCTGAGACTTGGACAAGACCAAAAAAGATGTCCTAGAGTCCCATCAGCCATCTTACATTTATCACAAGTAGCAGAAACAGTGGGAAAAATTCTATTCAATTTGGTTTACGAACGCTGTGAATTTTGACGCGACTCCATGTTTTCCGGGACATCGTCCGCCCTCCCCTCGCTCCCCCTCACTATAACATTCCTTCTGACTGCATGGTGCCAGATTTGGGAAGCTTCTTTCTGCGCCTCCTGCATTTCCTCTCTTTCTGCTGATGTCTGGGCTGTTTTTTTTCAGCGCCGAGAGGAACTTTAACACATTTTCTCTGTGGATGGAATTACAGCTAAAGCAGCAATGTTGCATGTAGGAAGTGATTAAATCTATCAATATACTGAGTGATTTGTTTATGGCTTCTTGGTCTCAACTCAGGCGTTCTGGCTTACGGTACCTTACACTCAGCCTTTGTGCCGTATTGAGCTGCTGTAAATGCACTCATGCACATATTCACATGCACACAGTCAGAATGCAAAGAATTGGACTAATGTTTGTCTGCTAGCCCAGAAATCTGTCACCACTCTATGGATCCACCCATGAGGGATTACAGGGTGGATCTATGGACTCCAGACGAGAGCACGAAGCACAGCAGTATGTGAGTGTGCGGTCCAAAGTGTAGGAAGTTTCATATGCAGATGATTTTGCTTTTTAACCTACAATTCCTGAGTTATCTTTGTTCAACCTGTCATCCCTGCAGTCAGCGCTGTGTCTGCGTGCAGCTGTGCATTTCACTTCCTGTTTTGGAAACAGGATAATGAACTTCTTTGGTTGTCAACTTTAGCCTATGTTCATCTCTATATTTTTACATTCAGCTGTGCTGTGGTGCAAAGTAACTAAGTATGTTGACTCTTTTTAGTCTTTTACATGTACAGTTTTGAGGTACTTGCACTTTACTTGAATATTTCCATTTCTTGCTCCTTTATACTTCCGCTCCACCATATTTTAGTGGAAAACAGTGTTTTTAATCGACTGCATGAATCTGACAGCTGGAGTTACAGTTAATAGTCGTCCGCTATTTCAGAAAAAAGGCAAACATTAGAAAACAGTCCATCAATGAATATGAATTAGTGTACCAGTATTTATTTTTTTCTCCTTTCAGCCCCCATTAATCATCTCACAACCCTTCTGATTTATTTTATGACCCTTATTTGGAGGGGCCTGACCACTGGAGCAAACTTCTAACTATGTATGAATATATAAAACTCCACTTCTAGCTGATGATACTTCAGTACTTTTAATGAAGGACTTGCAATGGAGTATAGTGGAGTATGGAGTAGTAGTCTCATACATTTATTGAAGTAAAGGAGCACTGTGTTTTAGTGTTGAAAAGCTCCCAGCTGTCTGAAGGGAAGAGGAGGGACATCTGAAGCTGCTGCAGGTTATCCAAGCAACTTGCTGGCACTGAGAAATTGCATATTGACACAGGCTTCTGGAGTGAGTGGGATTAGTGTTTGCTCTCAAAGATAGGCCTGTTTTCCTAATGGCTGAGCACATTTACTTAGCGCTTGTCAAACACATCCTATACAGGGAGGCAAATTGACTCCAGTCACTCACTCCTCCGTCATCATCAAAGCTCGGCGCTGACTGGAATGCCACCACATCTGTGCCGATGCTGACAATTTCCTGTGTGCATGTAGTGAAGTGTAGTTCGGTGCAGCTCTGAAGCATTAGCGCTTAAGAATCAAGCACCAGTTACTCCCCAGCTGTAGGTAATAGTTACTCTGGAAATGAGTTTACAAAAGATCAATAATAATCACATTTTGAAAGGCAGAACAAGTCCTTCTTTTGATATTTAAGTATATTTTCCTACACTACTCCGACAACTTTGCTTCAGTACTTTAAGTTTAAGTTATTTTACCTTTTATTGGAATTTGTTCACTGTTTGTTGCCTCTGTTAAATGTCAGAAGATAGTAAAAAGTGCCCTAAGCTGATGTGTTTAAATTGCTTGTTTGGTCCAAAGTCCAAAGATGTTCAATTTACAGTCATACGAAACAGATAAAAGCAGCAATAACTCTCATTTGAGAAGCTGGAAACTGTAAAACATTTCACTTTTTTCGTTAATAATTCACTTGAATGGTTCGTGAGGTTAGAAAGTTGTTGCACATGTTGACTTTTTTCTTCTTTTTTTTTTTTAGTTGTTGCTGTCAGAGAGTTGTTGATTTAACAGCTAGTGCTCTTTTGGAGGCTGTAATTAGTGGTGTTATTGCATTAAAAAGCATTATATTGTGGCTACGTTGACGAGAGATGAAACTCCTGGTCCTGTAGCTGAACAGCAGAGCTGGAGTCAGTGAAAAATGCCTCTTTTGTGTACATTAGGATCTAAATGTTTGCATTTCATCCAGAAATCAAACATGGTGACCAATGAAAAGCACTAGAGTGTGACTGACTCTCTCTGATGTACTTTAAGTCCAAAGCCAGACCTGAACCTGACATGATCCCCATCCAGCCATTAAAATAAACATTTTAAGTGATGAGGCCATGGGTGTGAGAGGGTGGCATGTGAAGGGATTTTGCTGTGGAAGCTATTACATCATCAGAGCGCGGAGGCCTGTAAATGTCGGCGCTAGCCAGTAAAATCTCTTTTAATACCAGACAGTCACAATGTTGCTCAAAACTGACAAGAAAAAGCTCCCCTCCCTTGTTTTTAACACTGACTCCAAGAAAGTTTAAACGCTGTGTAAAACATAAATAAATCAGAATGTACTAATTCTTTTTGACATCTACTCAATTAAAAACAGTACAAGGACAGTATATTTAATGTTTGACCTCCTCAGCTTCATTGATTTTTGTAAATATCTGCTTATTCTGAATTTAATGCAGCAACATGTTTCAAGCATGTTGGTACAGGAGCAACTAAAGACTGAACGCTCCAAAAACACCTGTTTGGATCATTCCACAGGTAAACAGGTTGATAACAGGTGATAGTATCATGATTGGGTATGAAAGGAGCATCCTGGAAAGGCTCAGTCGTTCACAAGCGAGGATGGAGCGAAGTTCAACACTTTGGACTCAGGAACACTTTGTAAAACTGTTAACACAGTTTGTTTGCAAATGGCTGCATTCTGCAGAACTGAACCAATTGGCTGACAGAAAATTAAAGCTGCAATAATTTTGATTATTGCTTTTGTTATTTTTGGAGCATAAATGCGAAGAATTATTCAGTTTAAGCTTCTCAAACATGCTCTTCTCATACGAGCCGTGTGTGTTGTGTTGAAGACAGCTGCTTCCTTCAGATGCCTCTATGACCACTGGCAGGACAGTTTTAACACTTGTGTTTCTAACTGGATTTATGAAGTAGCTGGACCTTGTTATGAAGCAGGTAATATGACTAAATATGTGAATATTACCAGGTAACGTGCGCTAATTCTTCAGTTTCTTTACATCAGCATCACATTTCGAGGATTTGATGAAGAGGCCTTTTGGTGAGGGTGAGGCCACACCCATGTCTGCAGTGCTGCATTGTCCTGGCAGACACCCAACCTGAGGGCTCAGACTCTCTCTGTGTGTGTGTGTGTGTGTCTCTGTGTGTGTGTGTGTGTGTGTGTGTGTGTGTGTGGTCAGATCAATATGAGTGAAGCTGTCCTGGTGGCCCAGTCGGCCCGGTCTCAGTCTCTCAGTCCCCATGTGGCAGCTCAGGTTAGCTTCTGGTTTAGTGTTTGCGTGGGTTTCATTGATGCCAGCTGGAGAGGGTCCGGGTGCAGAAACCTCAGCTAACTACTGACAGCTGACTCGTGCAGTTGGTGAAAACACTGAAAGCATTTGTCAGAAAAACGTTTTCAGGATCAGGTTCAGTTGCGGGTATGCTGTGATTCATGTGTTGTCTTATCATATTATCTCCCAAGGTCTGCAAGTTAAGTTACTAGTCTACTTAACGTCTTTTGAAATGCAAATGCAATCCTAATGACTATTTTTCTCAGGTTATATATAATGTAATATTGTGCTGTCTATAAAATCTTCAGGTAACCAACAGTCCAAGCATTGAAATAGTCGACAGCATGACATCATCAAATGTCTTGTCAGGTGGAAAACACAAAATATTCAGTTTGCTGTTGTAAAAGACGAAAGGAGCTGCAACCAGTAAACTTTTGATTGATGATTGAATAAAGAACAAGAATAAATGTTGGTATCGAACATTTCTGCAAACCACAGATCGGTTGAAACTTCACATTTCTTTACCTTTAAGTGTCTTTATGTTTTATTTTCATGTTGCAGTTTGTTTTGGCTTAAAATACCCAGTTTTGTCGACACAAACACTGAAGGAAAATGTCCCAGCGTGTCCTTACAGATACCCGATTTTGTTTCCACAAACACGATCACGTCAGCGGACCACCACCCCCTCCTCCTGATGACAAACTACTTACTAACTGTAGTAACGTTGACATGATACGTGTGAAACGCACAAATTTAGCGTACCATTCCAACACTTCCTTCTGCCGGTGTCTCAGCGCCCCCGAGGCTGTTTACACGGCTCATGATTGTCGTGGGTGCAGAGCTCGGCCTGATCTTCGGCTCAACAATCGGGTCTTGTTCATCGATATGTTGGTGGGGTGACTCACGGCTCTGAGCGGAGCCTGTGGGCCGAGTGGAAGGAATGACTATCGGACAGCAGCTCCTCCTACTGTTTCAGTCAAACCCAAAAACTGCTGAGAGCTGGTCTAATGAGGACTCACTGTGAGGACATTTTGTCCGCACTCAGTCACATATCTGGTCAACACTGAGCCGTCAGTCTGAGTCTTATTAACCCTTCAGGTCCTGAAAAGACTGGACATTTACTGTGGTTATCACTGAATATGAGGAGGAGTTATTTTTAATCTCACTGTGAGTTTGTATGGAAACAAACCGATGGAGATGAGCTTTGTGGTCATGTTTTATTGATGCTGAAGAACTGCATCAAACCGTTTACTGATACTGGAGGACTTAACATGCTGTGAATGATGGTGAAACATTAACACACAGAAGAAGAAGTTAAATTATGCTGCCAACCAGAGTTGATCCGTTATTATGGAAATATATGCATGTATGACATATAGGCGTGCTCAGATTTAGGTGATTTGGGCATTTTTCCTTCATATTTGTGCTCCTTTTGGGTGAGTCGGCTTCGTAGTTAATGGTTTCTTCTGTTTAGTTGCGTTTATTGTTGATGTACGATCGTGAGTCTGTGCAGGGTGTTTTATTTTGAAAATTTACTGTATTCTCTACACCGTTCCTGTGTCTGACTTCCTGTCTGGCTCCACAGCTGGAGCCTACTCATATAATCAAAGTACAGGTGATGTGTGGAGTCAAAAAAGCTGCACAAGCTCCTGCTGTTACTAATATTTTATTTATTTTTAAAGATAAAATCAGTGCTCAATATGCTTCCTCATTGATTTTCTTTTGAAACTGTTTCTTCACTTTAAAATGATGTTTCATGTTAACTAAGCACATATCACAATGCACACACATATTATACCTTGATTTCTCCCTCTGTCATTTTTCATCCCCCTCTGTGCCCCTCATTTATCTCCTCTCATTACCCAGAGGAAACACTGCTCTATTGTTTACCCCCCCGAATGTCCCCGTGAAGTTGGTGCAGAGACAAGAAGCTCCCCAGTCCCGTTTGTCCCGCCCGCACTTTGTGCTTCTTCCAGGTCCGAGACGACCGTTTCCTGCGGCTCTTGCGTCCTTGGACCACATTAACCCCTTTGTCGCACTTTATAAACCGAGCTCTCTTATGCAACGCTGGGTCAGAAGTTCAGCTGAGGAAAGGTTTTCGCTTTGAAGCTCTCACATGGCAGAAAGAGCAGGAATAATGAGGCGAACGACTGAAGAACAGAGCAGACACTGTGTGCCAGTGTGAGAAATGACATTGCGTCAAAGGCATCTTGACAATGTTTGAAATAAATCCTGAAAGGCAGCTGTGCTTCACGAAAAAGGAAAAGGGGCCTCTGCTACAAATAGTCACCCCACGCTGCAAAGGACAGTAAGCTCAGTCTTCTAGTCACACTGCGGAAGAATGTGGTTTAACTTCTCTGTGGAGGAATGCAGAAAGAAAAACCTGCCTTCATAATGTTATGATTTTACATTTTTTTCACTCTAATGGCCCAAAATAGTCGATCCTTTGTGATCTGCGCTTCAGCTGGATGATGTTTCCCAGACAAGGTGCAGGTAAAAGCCGTCTCACCTGCACCTGAACTGACTCTTATCTTTTTCCACTTCCACTTTCCTCTTTCCACACAAATCAGCTGTTTTACATCAAAAATCAATAGAAAACAGCAGTTTGGATGTCAGAATAAAATGGAAATGAATGTTAGAACTTCAATTGAAATGTGGGAGGAAGCATTTGAAAGCAGACAAACTAGCAAAAAGCCCATCGTGGAGGGAGTTCGGATGAAAGCGAGTCAAAGTGAGCTAAAACTCCTCGTCTTTTTAAATTCAGTGGAGTGAATTCTGTTGGGGTGGAGGGGTTGTAGTTTGGTGATTGTCATGTAATTTGGGATAAAACTCGATTAGCAACATTTTTAATTGATTTGATTTTGGGTATTGATTTGACTTGAGGTGGTTGGTTTATGGACAAGATCGCAGCAAAGCTCCAGTTGGAACAGGGTTATTTATGGGCCTATGGGCACTGCTTGTACAGGCGATATACAGCTGCCAGTTTATTAGGCACACAGAGATAAACAGTAAATCCTCCCTCCATGAAGGAAACTGTCATAGAGAAGTGCTGATATGGTCATTTTGGAGCTGTTGAACTGTAATACATTACATCACACAGTGTCTCTGTTATTTTGTCTACCCTCAGTGATATAAATTGGTTGGACAAAATAATAGAAACTCCTGACAGTACAGTGAAGCAGCAGCTTTTTAATCCATCTCTTTTAATTAATCTGCACTGGGCGGAAACACAAACTTGTATGTATTAATGTTTATTTCCTGAGTGTGGTTCCTTGGGATCCAGAGCTCCTGGGACTGGGAGAGAGGCCCAGTGGGAGTCTTAATTTCCCATTTCAGTTTCCACTAGTATTGAGGTGTCACCTCCCTGCTTGTGGCCACACGTACTGCTGAGCCTCGTCATCAACATCTCTAATTTTAGCTCAGTTTTACAGAGCATACACGACTTTTGATTTTCTCACACATATCCATTGTACATGAGTAGGTGTGTGTGTGTGTGTGTGTGTGTGTGTGTGTGTGTGTGTGTGTGTGTGTGTGTGTGCTGGCAGAGGGGGAATTCAGTGCCGCTGGGAACTTAAAAACAAAGGACTAACCTTCAGTTGAGCCTCATATCTCTGCACACCAGCTGCAGATGAATAATCCACTGAGTTCAAGCGAGAAGCAGCAATAGGAGTCTTGAATATGTTAATTTCTCTTTAATGAATCACTGTTATTGTGACTTCTTCACCAGAGCTAGTTGCTCTTATTGGCTCCTGTTGAGTGCTGCAGCTGTGTACTGTGGTTTGAGCATTGACGGTTAACATACACGTGCATTTTCTAATCTACGGTATTAGTGACAATAAGAGAAAATATTGAATTATATCATATTATTGTTATTTAAAAATCTAATTCTACCATATTAGCGTTATTAATTAAAAAGTACGACATAATATTTTGTGAAATTATGTTTGTTCAGCCACAGAAACCTTCTGTTATCATTCGTTTAAGGGTCATTATTGATACGATTTCATCTGCTATCATATCATGACAGTCTCAAACAGCGTGCTGACATGGTGTTGCCTTATTGTTTACAGTAAAATGCACCCATAATGCTTTGCGAGAATGCAAAACTGAAAGTTAAAGAAATGAAACTTCTACAGCAACAGTGAGTGTGAATCACTGCCTTCAAGGACATTTGGTCTTTTTCAATTAGATTTTGGAAACTATGATTCAGTTCAGCAATGATTAGCCACCTAGTCTTGTATAAAAATGTATTAAATTATCTGTACTCTCAAAAGCGTGTTTAAAACCCTGTTGCTTAATGTTGGGTTTGTTCCTGACTCTTAATACAGTCTGTATGTGTGAAACCTTGTTTATGAAATCTGTTATACATATAAATATGCCTCAGCTTGTAGTGTTAACATATCTGACAGTGAAGGAGCAGTAGAAACATGCTTAGTTTCAACATGATGTCATATCAGTATTAATGAGTGCTAAAACCAATCAGGGCAGTTTAAAAAATAATTATCACCTTTAGCTAGATTAAATTTGCATTAATCGATGTGTGGATGCATCAATATGTTTGAAAAAGGAGTCAAATTATTTGGGTTGTCTTATTATGTTTAGCTGTTGCAAGTTGTGGCTGCCAATATAACGATGCCATTACTGCTAACGTTTGCTGGCGTTCGTGTTTGTTCGTCTGCTGCTGTCCGTGATGTGTGAGAGTGAAATCAGATACAAAGCAAATAAAGCAAGAGGGGGCAGCCAGAGGAAGGTGGACACACACACACACACACACACACACACACACACACACACACACACACCTTTATTGCACATAAAGAATGACTGGGCATCTTACTGTGCTGACTCACTACTGAAGAAAACAAGTAAAGTTCTGCCATTACTTCAGTCATTTTGGCAGTTCAGAAGCATTTTTTCAAGCTTTCCCCAGGATCAGGTCTGACTCCAGTCCTTCAGTCCAGTCCTTCAGTCCAGACCTTCGTGTGCCATTTGGCCCAGTTTGTGTAAAGCACAGTGACGATGGGATAGTCGTCTAACTTTAATGTGTTTCACTGTGATGGGGCCAGTTTAACTCTCGTGTTCGGGTCAGTTCCAGAGTCACTGTGTTTCAGTCTGGGTTGAGAACGTTTTCCTACCCCTGGGCTTGTGAATTCTTTGCTAAACCCATCGCTTAACTCTTACAACAAACAAAGCTTCTGTCTGTGTTCCTGCAAAGTGCTTTCTTCTGTGTTCCTGACATTTTGAAAACACAGAACTGTCTCTGCTCCTCAACGTTACGCCGCTGCCCACAGTTTCAGAATGTCAACTCTTTAATTTAGGATGAGATTATCTTGTTTTAAGACTGTCTGTACCTGTCAGATCATTGTCAGTAAGCATGGGAAGCAGGTTCGTTCAGATATGCATATCCTACAGTAGATGGTTTGTTGTCATTGCTCGATCCTGACAATTTCCTGGCTATCTCACTTTTCAAACACAGTCCAGTGACGGAGAACTTCTTGCACAGCCTCAGGATAAGAGAACTCTCTTCTTCCAGGATTCATGCACAATTCATGGAATAGCATAGGAAATGAATTCACTAATTTCAAGGTTTTTGAAAGTTTGTGATTTGCTCCTGTCTGAGGGGGCTTTGTAAGTCAGGAATGTGGCTTTTTCCCACTCATCTTCTGTAATTCAGAGAGGTTTATGGTTGTATGAGAGATGTCTCTGATAGCTGAGGAGTCCTGGAGATCCCTGATTATTTTTCTATTACGCCGGGCTTTCATCTCCATCCCTGTGACTAATGTTCACTTCCTTCTGACTAACTCAGGAGGGCTTTCTGAATGAGCCGAATACTTCAGCCGGTTGTAGCACTGATCACAAGGCCACTGCTTTCTCATTGTTCTCCTTTTATTTTCTTTCTCTCTGTCACACATTCGTCAGCCACCGTCTGGTGATTCCCAGACTTTTTTAAGGGAAAGCTGCTTGCTTTTGACAGTTGGATGAGAAGATTGGTACCACTCCTATATGTCATGTTATTTATGTGTTAAATAAACGGCTTCAGCCAGCAGCCGGTTAGCTTAGCTTAGCAGGAACACTATAAGGAATCAAAATCTGCCTTGATTTAATGATGTCCTTTCATGTTATAGCAAGATATTTTACATGTTATTATGACATGTTTTCTCATTATTATACTTAACAAAATAATTAAATTCCAAATAATCCAAATCATTAATTAGTACAAGAAGCATTTCTGGTTAGAACAAAATTATCATTATATATTATTTTGTAATTACAATTTATTTATTCAAGTAGGGGCCTTCAACTGTTTGTCCAAGGGCCAGAACTTTCTGAGTAGACACTGTGGGGGCCAGGCTTTCAAATAAAAGCAAAAATTAGGTCTAATTAGCTCATTGTTGTTTTGCCTTTCACTCTGCTGTTGACATCCTGTCTGCATGCTGTGGTGGATGAGTAGGTCTGGTAATGAATCTACAAAGGATAAATGAGCAATGCCTCTTCAGTGGTCACTCAATTAGCTTATTGTTCTTAAATGTTGTCTTACAAAATCAATGTTTTTTTGTTTTTGTTTTTTTTGTCAGTGCAATCAGACTCCAAAAAAACATGGACAAATTCATGATGATACCTACAGTCTAAAATGCTCAGCCAAGGAGGCAGTCAGTGCTCAGTACAAAACCCACAGTTCAACCACCAATGAATGAATCCTGATCTCAGCTAAAAACTCCCAGGAAGCAAACAGAAATACTCAGTTTGTGACTCACTACAACAGTTGGCCAAGAAAAATAAACCCAAGTGACACCTCTTGTGTCTAATAGACAAACTTTGTGATTCTTCAACGACTCAGTTTCCTCTGCAGTCCGACCAGTGTGCTGCTGTCGGCTCCAGGGATTGACCAGCCTGGGAGCCTGATGGTGGGTCCACGGAGTAAAGAGGATGGAGTTAGAGAGTAATCTGATTCTGTAGAACAGGTGAACTATGAATTCTGGACTTTTTGGCTCATTGCCAGGGGTTGGCAAGCTAATCAGCGATTACTCTCAGGATGTACTGGTCCTCTTTCCTCAGTGAGCAACATTAGCACATTTTCCGAAATCATTCATATTCTGCGAGCGAGATGGGAAGCTTTGGCGGACTGAGTGAAGCCCACAGGCTGCCAGTTCATGATCACTGCATTAAAGTTTTAATGAAATAATGTTATGACTTGATGTTTTCTTCAATAAATTGTTAAAATGTGAAATGATCCAGTCGAAGCAGTTTTGTGGAATACGGCAGGTCAGTGACATTTTCTCCTCACTGCGTGGTTTACATCAAGTAACGACTGTAATCTTATTCTAAAAGTGATGCGTTCAAACTGTTTTATCCATAAAGTAAAAAGCAAAGATGCAACCAGTCCGTCTCAGTGAGACGATGCACAGATATCAGGTTACACTGATTCCATACGTTTTAGCGTGTTGGTGTTTTTCCCTTCAGGCTGCAGTGTGAGATATATCACGTTTGATTCAAATACAGCAGCTGCTTGTTCTTACAGACACAGAAAGATGGAGTGTAAATGCACGTGACCACAAGTCTCTTGGACACAACAGTTGTCAAAATCCCCAAACAAACAAACACTGAGGTTTATGGCAGTGCATTCGAGCCTGATGCTTCGTGCCTGAGGCTGTTTGACGTCTATATTGCTCATTTCAGTGGACCATCAGATCTGCTCCCGGGGGTGTTTGAGGCAGAGTGATGTTGAGCTACTGAGATAGACAGGTTTTCTGACAGTAGCATCTAGTGCAGTGTGAATCACATTTTCCTGTTGCTTGATGGTTCACAGTGTGTTGCACGGACACTGTGCTATTTTTACCCATTTTAATTTAATAAGTTTGCAGATTTGGAACGATTTAAATCCTTATTATTAAGATGAAGACATTTCTAATGTGGAGAACGTTTATGCCACAGCTTGTCAATGCATAGTGCTGCTTTGTCTCTTAAAGTCTGTTAAATTACTGTAAATTAATACTTGGACATTTTGTTTTGGAGCTGGACATCAACTTTACCTCACAAATTGATTAATCAACAATTGTCAATACATACATGATCTGAATCACCATCATTAAACAAAGAATGGCTGTAAAAGCCAGTGATGACCAGCAGAAGTTTAGCAAAACAGTTCACTTCAGTTCACTCCAGAGGTCCAAAAACCTTAACGGGTCTCACTGCAGCTAATCAGAACAAACATATTAGACGTGATCTAGTATGGGAAAGGAAATATTCTGCATCGAGTAAGTAAAAATATTGATCACTAGATTTGTTATCATCAAGATAGAAGTAGTTGTTTAATGTAGTTTTAGCCTTGCTAGAAACTTGTCTCTGTGGGTAGTAACATCATTTGATTAGTCCGCCACTTTGGTCCAGACTGTGCTGAAGTGCAGTCTCAGAGGGCTGAAAAAAAAAAAAGCGTCCATATGTTTGTTGCTGCTATTGAATGGAGGAGAAAAGTAAATGTTGTCCGCTGACAGTTACACCTGTCCACTTCCTACATCAAACACATTTTTTAGGCATTGTTTTGACAGAAGCAGCCACTGCCAGAGCCCAGATCCCACTGTGCTTTCACTTAGCTGGGAGCCATGACAGCAGAAGCCCCCCCCCCGATTAAACAACCACACTGACCACAGTCCATTCTGGCCAGCATGACCTTAGGTGTGAGATTACAAGGATCATGGTTACGAATCAGCCTCTGGAGACTGCTATCTGCCCACACACGCTGTGACATATAACCATGATGCACGTCGGGCCGAGTCACCCGCCCTTTCACTCTGCTGTTGACATCCTGTCCGCATGCCGTGGTGGATGAGTGGGTCTGGTAACGCGCTCGGGAAAGGATATGAATCTACAAAGGTTAAATGAGCAATGCCTCTGTCGGTGGTCACTCAGATGCTTCGGAGCTACTGTCAGAGGAGGAATGCTAAAAATTTGGTGACACTTTCCTAAATCGGTTTGCAGTCAGTGAGCTAGAAGAATGCTGTTTTTATCTCATGGCTCATTTCCCTTAAGTAACTTTGAAATTCAGACAAAGCGTTTCTCTGTGGAGTTTGGGACCGTGGTGTCACATGACCTCCAAACACAAGCCAGCATGGAAATTCATTTGCAACCTCGAAGCTATTAATGACTCACTTAAAGATAATCCCTTTGTGAGTCAAATCAAGCAGGCTTTTGTTTGCACTTTCTGAGTGTGACCCCCCCGTACGAAACACTCCCAACTCTCTGCAGACTCGACAACAGGACAACAGCCTGTTTTCCTGTTTTCACTCTCCTCTCCTCTCCCCCAAGATACTACTGATGAAGTCATCCTCCTCTGATTAACGGCCATGTGTCTCTGCTCCACACTGCATGAGTCAGATCATGCAGAGGCAGACAGAGACCTAATTACCTCACTACAGACAGGAGCATTAATAGAATCTGAGCTGATTGCCTTTGTGTAAAGCAGCGCTGGAAGTCTAATTGATTTCCTAGAAGAAGTTAGAGATCTCTGCACATCATATTACACCCCAATGCAAACATTTATATAATGGCAAACTGGTGGTGGATTTACTGATCTTCTATATTAAGAGTTAGATGTAGTTAGCCCTGTTCAATGGATCAGCTCCCAATGAACTACATCTTCTTATTCTATGTTTTCACACATTTATCAGCTTTCTACAATTGTTAGTCTAAAGATTGTGGAGCAGTTTGAAAACACATTAAATAGTATTAAAAATAGGTGGGGGGCTGATTTTGGTATATTATCACAATTACGCAATACGCTATACAGTGATCCTTCGCTATAACGCGGTTTACTTTTTACGGTTTCGCTACTTCACGGATTTGCATCGTGCATTGTGTTCTGCATTCTGATTGGCTAAAAAGTCACTCCGCTTCTTCTCTACCTGTGCGTCAATAACGTTGCAGTTTAATATGTACACGTACGTAAAACAGCTTGCCAAAATTTACGTTTTTTTTACGTACGTGCAAATTCTCTTGTAATTTCGAGTTTTGCCTATCACTATGTTCTTCTCCCGAACCATCACACCTGCACCGCGGGCTTCAAAAGAAGAAAACACTGCAGAGCGGAGTCAGGATGCAGCGGCTCAGTCTGAAGAGCAGTGAAATACACCTGAGTCACTATTTGTCCGACTGTACTTTGTATTTTTTCATAATCATTTTTAATTTTCTCCCGTTTAATCCAATTAGTCGGGTCGCGGTGGGCGGTGCTAATCTCCGCAATTTGAAGCCTTCTGTTCACATCGATGATTAAAATTATTATTTGACAGCACAGTACAGAAGTTATTTGTTTAAAAAAAAACTTTTCTAAAGTACTTTTATTTGTGAAACAAATGCTTGAGCCAGTAAAATGGTTTGTTCTTTCTTTTCAATGTATAATAGAGTATTTAATTGTACAATAATTGTAAAAAAAAAATAATAAAGGTTTCTACTTCACTTTGCCTATCACGGGTTCTTTTTGGAACGTAACCCCCGCGAAGAACAAGGGTATACTGTAATAGGTCAGCTGCACAGGAAACCACCTCCTGCCAAACGGAGTCACTTGTAACACCTGAGCATCAAGTTCTGCGTTTGATAATGTGTGAAAATAAGTAAGTCAGTGAACAGAGACGTCAAAGTAGGCAAAGTTAAAAGTAATGGCTGAATGGTTGAATGGTTTGTGGTACAAATGCAAACTTGACCAAACCGTGAAAAAAAAGAGACCAAACCAACAATTCCAGGATGACTGCAATGAAAAACAGTATTTAACAACATCCACTTTTAGATAATCCCAGAGACAAAACATTGCAGCTCCAGCGAGCTGGATATACAATGAATTGTTCAGCCCAACCTGAAACTCATGAAACCCTCCTGGTTGAATCATCAGTGCAAAAGATGAATGAGTGTGTTAGAAGAAATCCGGCTCTTTGGTGAAAAGGTGAAAGCCCGTGTACATAAAAACTTCAGGGGGGAAGCAATCCACAAGCTTCAGGTTCCACCAGCGCCACCAACAGGTGGAAGCTACACATGACAGAATCTGCAGTTTTAAATCAACTCTGCTTTCAGTTCTAGGGTCAGTTTTGCAGAGACTATGTCATGTTTTGTTCCCAGCTGCATTGACAGAGTGTTTTATATTCAATGCGTCAGTGGCAGTGGCAGCCGAGGCTCATGGATACTGCAGTATTTTGAGTCGGCCGGCATGCAAAACTGCTGAGACAAGCATGATTCCTTAGGAACAAAGTTAAAATATTCAATTTCAGTTACAAAAAATTCAAATATTTTATTTTATTTTTCTTTCTTTATTAAACACGTTATGGATATTATGTGCTATATTAATAAAGTGTATTATTATTATTATTATTATTATTATTATTATTATTATTATTAATAATAATAATAATAATAATAATAATAATAATAATAATAATATTAAAACTGGTGGCCATAGCATATAAACCTATGCGATGTTACATTATCTCTGCAAGTCTTGTGTTTTTATGTTAAGTAACGCTGAGGATATGATTTAGAATATTATTTATTAATGGTAATAAAGAATGGTGAAAAACACCAGCAGCTGCACCTACTTTGGACATAACGGGTGGTGTTGATCAAGTTTTACTGGAGCTCACCTGGCAGGACAGTTGGGGTACACCAGGTAAAAACCAGTGGGAGCCACCAGAGTAACATATTCTAAATTGGAAAGAAAGTGCCTGATCCTAATTGGGATTGGTCAATAACGTGAGTGAAGGTATCAGAGTGAGGACCAGGAGAGCAGAAATGGAATCAGTGCATCTTTAGCCATAAAAAAGAAAATATCCCACAAAACGAATGTGATTCATCTTGAAAGCCACAACTGAAAGACATCCAATTAAAAGGTTTTCTCAAAGTGACCACATTATTCAACGCAACTGAAAAGTTGTTGATACAGGAATGGACAGAGCGCTTTACTCATGAAAACATTGCATCGGCCTTGGGGCATCCTCTCTGTCTGAGCTCCTCTGGACGGCTTTGACCGAGCCTGTGGACAGACACATTACACCCAGAGCCCACTGGCACCGTCTCAAGTCTGCCAGTGGTCTGCCTTTGGCTCAGTCTGCAGTCTGAAGCCAAGAAAAATGTTGTTGACCTGCTAGAGTAACTGAAGTGGTGTGAATCATGTCTGTACAAACAGTTTTGGCCCTGGTGTCCCTTTGAGTCTTTGCGACCACTGGAAGGGGAAAAGTTCCGCCCTCAGATACTCCACTCTGCTAGAGATCTGTTAGAATTTAGTGTTTCCGTCTCCTCACTTTACCTCGACCTGCCCTCTCTGCTTGAGCTTAAGTTAGTGACAGAGATTTCCCAGAATAACATTCGACAACTCCCATAGGAGAAGCGGCAAGAACAAATTTGCATTGTTGTGGGTTGTTTGTGGAGGCGAGAAGAGCAGGAGTGCAGTAAAATAATTTTTACAAGTTTGAAATCATAACTTTTCACTTTGAGGTCTATTTGGGGTCACTTTGGGTGAAAATCTGTGTATTGTTTTACTTTATTTTTTATTTTATTTTATCTTACATGTAAGAAACTCCACACCCTCAGGCGTCAGTTATAACATATCGTCCCTGCTGTGGTGAGATTTGTGTTTCTTCTGGCCTCACTGATACGGAACCAGCCAAGTTTAGAAAGAACACAAACTGCTGGCTGTAAAAACGTCTTCTTTTAACTATGCATCTTTTTTACACAGACCAGGTGGACGAATGCACAACTCCTGAACATAAATCAGCTCTCAGTATTTTAGTTGTTCCACATCCTGCTTCCTGCTGGCCCAACACTAAATGTTGAATGTCAAGCCATTCAATAACAAAACACTGGAAGGTCCAGTATCTGACTTGTCTGACCCGAGTTCCTCACCCTGTCTGCGAGCAGGCCGTTGTTATGAGCGCTTTAGTGCTTGGTTTTTACTGGCTGTCCGCTCAGGAAGTTCTTGCCACTTATGGACGCTGACTGATGGTAGTCTGTCCTCGTCTGACCTGTAGCTCCTCAACCAGGCAGGTTAGCCAGTTCAGAAACAGATGGAGTGCTGAGCAGAATACCAGCTCCTCTGGGAATATCGAATGCATCAGGCATCACATTTTAAACCCCACATTTCTGGATGTGAAGTGATATCATTGCTGTTCCTCAGTTTGACCTTGTGTGCTCTTTCTTTGTCCAGACTGCACAGTTGAATATGTTTTTCCACAGCCTCTGCCCATTTTAATGATTTGTTCAGCCTGGTGAGTCATAAATGAAGGGTTTATTGCTGTGATCCAGTTGTTTGAGCCAGGCCCTGCCAGTAGTAGACAGGCTGAAGTGTCCTGGGTTCCCCTGGTCCTGGATGATGTTTGTCAATAGACTCACAATCAGGCAGAGATCATCGAAGCCTTTCTGTGCTTTTGAGGAACGGAGTGCTGGTTTGATTGACAGAGTTTCGGTTTACATGCAGTTGATTTTTACTGAACATTTGTCCTGATTTATTTGCCTGTAGGGCTGCGTCATAAACCTATAGTTCTTCTAACTTTTGCAGAGAACTTAGCCTATGTGCCTTGCACGTTACCCTACATGTATTTGCAACTGAAGCGAATTATAGACCCTGACTCAGCTGCCATTGACTCATTTGAAAACACTTCTGGCTTACCGCTTTGCCTTGCAAAGCTTTGACTTGTTGTTTGTGGCTGGAAAAGACAACCTTATTTTTAATTCTGTGTTGCATTGCAGCAACGTTACTAACCAATCATGGCCCACCCGGAAATTCAAGTAAAATTTCATCGATGGATAAACTCCTTCACTCTTTGCAGGTTTATCTGCAAATTTGTGCATTAGTTTTAGTACAAAGCCCTATAATTTTGCTATTAGCTTGGCATTAGCTCTCTCCTAGCACGCTCGCATGTTGGTAAGTGGCGTTGGTGAAGGGTGGGGTCAGGGAGGGGTGTACTCCCATTCCACAGACGTAGGGCTTGGGGCAGCTCTAAGTGATTCAGTGAGGAATTTGTTTACTTGTGGCAGAGCTACAAATAACTGCAGGGTTTATATAGGGCAAAAAACGACTTCCCCTCCAGGCAGCCATACAACATAAACAGAGCTGTGAGGGGAAGTACTGGACCGTCTTATTAAAGCCTAACCACTACACATGTTCCACACGGCCACATGGATCCCATTACTCACTGAGGAGCTTTTTTCCATCGGGCCTGCTGGCCCCAAACCCTTCATCCTCATTCTGGCAATTTGTCTGCCTCTGACTTAAATAGATCTTAAAACCATGTTATTAATCTGTCTCGGACTGACGCTGTTCGAAACTATGTAAGAGGAAAAGCTTGCTCCGCGCCATCCAGGCTGACAGTGTTTCAAGACAATGTTTGGCACTAGGCCAAAGTCTCTGTGTGCTTGACCCACAAACAAATAATCCACACCTTAAATTGACTCAGAACTTGACCCCAAACGTCTGGCCTTAACCTGTGTGAACGATATGTAATATGTGGACTGTTTGTTTTTCCCAGTGTGTATTTGTTTTCATCTTACCACATCTTCCTCTCTTTCCCCTTCAGGCATTTGGGAACGCGAAGACAGCCCACAATAACAACTCGAGTCGCTTTGGCAAATTCATACAAGTGAATTACCAGGAGAGTGGCACTGTGAGAGGGTAAAGTAACCAGAGACAAATGTTTTTTTTTTTTTTTATTGTCCTAAAAAGTTAATGATTTGAAGCTAACTATTTTATTGTGCTTTTTTTCAGAGCATATGTGGAGAAATACCTCCTGGAGAAGTCCAGGCTGGTCTATCAGGAGCACAATGAGCGGTGAGCTTTCAGAAAAGCAGATCATAATCATCGTCTTAGAAATGCAAAATAAAAGTATGTCTCTTTGTTAAGCAGGAAGTGACCACTGCATTTATGAGTAATGGTTAATGTATACTAAAAAATTGTCAGATGCTGCCCTCCAGATTTCTGACATGCACCATGCTCAAAAACTTCTTATTAAGATTATCACACTGCTGCTCAGAAAGCATGTTTGAGTGCCCGAAGTGTGGTTCATGAAATGAGCTGAGCTCTAAAGTGGTGCTGACAGTAATGTGCTGGACTGGCTGTATGGGGTGACGAGGGTTAACCTCACCACGGGGGCCGACCGTGGGCCCCCTGCGTCAGCCACCTCTTATTGAGATGAATTGCTGACTCCAGGCCCATAAAAGAGGTCCAAGAGGACCTTGGTCGTACAGCTGCTGCACACTTTGACCTCTAACCTCTCAGCTGCAGCTCAGTGCTGTCAGAGAAGAGTGCATGCGTGCATACAAACACATGGACACACAAAGTGAGATACATGAGCTGTCATGGGTTTTTCTTTTCAAGTTTTTGCTTTTGTTTTAGCCTCTTGAGTAAGTGTCTGTGGCTCTACGGACTCAGTACAGCATATTGGTCTAATGAGTATTGGACTGTCGGTGGTCGACGAGACATTCACACTAATCTGATGTTTCATTAAGCATCAACTTTTGAGGGGCTACAAATGACTAAATTTCCATTTTGTGTTTTCTAGTTGAAATTAACATGCTAACAGTACACTGCTGTCATTCTAACTTACTAAACATTTGTTTGTTACCTGAATATGATCATTGTAAGCATATCACTAAGCTAACTGTTTACACGATAACATGCTGAACATTATGCTAAATGTTAGCAGGCTGCAAAGCTAACAATAACGGTATTAACATCCTGCTGTTGTTAAATGACATATTTAGCAACAGCATATTACTAAGCTTACTGTTTACACGATGACATGCTAAATATTGTATTATCAATGTTAGCAGGCCGCCAAGCTAACTGTACACATATTAATGTTGAGCTGTTGCTAACTAACATTTTAATATTTAGCTTGGTAAAGTAAGGTAGCCTAAATATTTTATTCTAACATTAACTACTGTGTAACTACTATTTTAGCATGTTGGTTCACTAGCTGTGAGCTTCCTGCTAACATTAGTAAGCTAACATGCTGTTTACAGAAGGCATGCTAAAAAATTACCTTTGTACAGTGGGTAAACTCTTTTTATTTAGCTAACCTCATCATTATAGTTAGTTAAAATAGTAAGGTTTTCTCCTTTTGTAATTTTGTTTTGTGTTATGTGGATAAAAACTTTTAGGCCTTTTTTTAACACTTTTATAATTTCTTCATACTTTTGCTAGCCATGACCTAACGATATCAACCAGGAAATACTTTAGTTCTATAATTGCATGTTATTCTCATATAAAACACACAAAAAAGTCAGCAATAAAACTAGCATTTGTTATCAGTTTGAATTTAACTAACCATAAGCGTGTTTTTTTTTGTTCTTCTTCTCCTTTTTTAGGAACTACCATGTGTTTTACTACCTGCTGGCAGGAGCGAGTGAAGAAGAGAGGAAAGCCTTTCACCTCAAGAAGCCTGAAGAGTACCATTACCTCAGTCAGGTGGGACCTTTGCAGTCAGACACTGTTCATTTTAAGTAGTTTATTTGCCAGGTTTTGTCCCACCCTGGTTTTCTGCATGTGTTTTTATGTAATTGTTGAGTTTTATGTTATGCGTTCTGACCTGTTTGCTATAGTTTCATATAGGCCTGTTTGTATTTGTGTATGTTTGTGTGTGTCTGTGTTGTGGTGATCTGCCAGCCAACCACGTACAGTTGTTTCTGTCTCTCTAAACAGTGAAGAGAGAGAAATCAGGACACAAAGGAAGCACATTCCACTGTGGGTGGCTTTCAACACCTGCTGTGTAGTCTGTCTCTGTCACAGACACACACACACAGACACACACACGTATGACCTGTCACTGTCTGATCTCTCTCTGAGACGGTTTTATTTCAAACATCTGTGTGTGTTTATGTTCATTTGATTGTGTTTTCACGTGTGTTTTGTGGGTGTAGCTGCATGTGTGTGGGTTTCACGTACACTTTGGTCTTCATTTACCTTCGACACATGCACTCACACATCCTCACACCACCGACGACAAACACACGCAGAGACGCAGTTAAAGACAAAAACGGCGTTTGTCACTTGTCTGTGTTGCTTGTGTTGCCCACAATGAAAACAGGTCCCTCGTAGCCACGAAGGAAAGCCACATTAAACACAAACATGCACTCATTACACGTATGGAATGTGGATGTTGTGTAAAACATGTGGGGTCTCTTCCTGTGAGCTTTGACAGTCACGCCAAGACCAGGGACACGCTCGCCTCCTCCAAAATCTTTACGCCCACGCAGAAGCGAGCAGGGAATTCCTTCCATTCCTCTCAGCCACTGATGTGCACATGCAAACACACAAACACACATGCATGCATAAATACATATACACGCTCTTTCACCCTGCACTCTGTCTCTTCCTCGTTCTCTTTCGGCCTATTCTGTGGGATCGACATAGAAAATTCACATTCTTGCACCAGCTTGAGCTCTTGCATGGATTTCACAACCACGCTATTTCACATCACACTATATTGTTTA
The DNA here is from genome assembly GCF_017976325.1 of Chelmon rostratus. Taxonomy (NCBI): domain Eukaryota; kingdom Metazoa; phylum Chordata; class Actinopteri; order Chaetodontiformes; family Chaetodontidae; genus Chelmon; species Chelmon rostratus. The sequence continues at coordinate 28,008,301 of NC_055658.1, read as the reverse complement.
CAAGCTACGTAAACATGTTGCAGTTGTGGATGTTTTTTTGTCTTTTTTTTTTTTTTTTTTTTACAGACTTTCACTTTCATGCCTTGGTCTTTAGCCACGACTTAGTCCGCATTTTGCTTTGAGGACCACACCTGTGCTTTTGCATCTTTTGATTGACCCATTAACCACAAATGTGCATTTAACTGGCCAGTGTCCAAAGCAAGCCAGAAGTTTTTATGTTGATTTCCTGATTAGTTCATCTAAATTCTGACTTAAAATGATTTTGCAGAGACTTGATACCTTCTTCAGATGCTTGAAATTTGAAATCTATCAATTATAGTTTCCTTAATAAATTAAACCACCATAGTTACATCAGTATCATCTCTTGTAAACAAGAGTCTTATAAGTGGTGTTGCATTTAAGGACATCCTGACTGAGTCTTGCTGGGATAAAAAGGATCACGTGAATCTCGTCATTTATTGCAAAGTTTTCAGATTTTCAGAGCAGCAGAAGATTTTTAAAACAGTTCCAGCTCACAAACTGGAACACCGTGCAATGCAGTTGTTACTTTAACAGAAAACAGACGATGCAGACTGTGATAGATTTCATATCTCAACTTTAAAGAGTCTGCAAGTTGGCTTCACACGTTCACGAACGGACATCCGTGACTTCCTGGAATGTAGGAAATCCATCATAAAAACTCCTGGTATGCTTTAAAAATGGTCAGCTGTAATGTTAAGCCCATCATTCATTCTGAATCTTTAATGTGCATGTGTGTTACAAATGTGCAGCTCTCGTTCCGCCCTCTGACGCTGCTTTACGGACTTGATGTGTCCCATCATGACGCGTGGTTATTGTTTCGAGCCCGTGAATGCTTTTTGTATGCATGCATCTCTGTCGTCAGCGTATTTGCCTTTAAATGTGTTGTATGTGATGAACAGAGCTGCAGAGTTCAGCCCCTGCTTGCGTCTTAACAGCACGTCCTTCCGTCGCTGTTAGCTGCACATAAATCTGCGTACATGTTTGAGTGTACAGTATGTGTTGTCATTGGAATGCCGCTGTCTAACCGTAACCTCGCCCCCCTGTGAACTCTGCCTTAACATTTCCAGATGAAGTCAACCCACCAACTGCACTGGGACAGTTACTGTGAGAGTGAACCGGTCAGTATCTGTGCCGCAGCTGTGTCTGTACTGTCCGTGTGTCTGTACGTGTTGGAGAAACGTCAACAAGTAGATTTTCAGTCACCTGAGCACTTGCAGCTCAAGCCAAGCCTTCCCTGTACTGTTGCCCACCTCCTCCCTGCCCTCCTCCTCCTCCTCCTCTACTCATTTCGTTGCTTTTGGATATTTCCTGGTTCGGTTTGGGTCGGGTGTTTATTTTAGCTTTGTTTGTTTTTGCTTTTCCCTGTTGTGTGCTGCTTCTCTGAGTTATGTTGGTATGTCTAGTCATATCCTGGCCACTGTAGCTGCCTGTGTTGCTGTAACCTGTGTGACTTTTTTGATCATTGACAGCGCAGTTTTCTTTAAATCCTCCATGCAGAAGACGAGGTCCTCACTAAGTTCCAGACAAACCACAGTAGAAGGCGTGACTCCTGCACTCTATTACGGTAGCTTAGTATGTCTCAAAGACCTGGAAAGCCATCAGTAAATATAGGAATTTGTTGCCAGACTTTCTGTATAATTTATATTAAATTTACTGAATGACGTTTGGCAAAGACGCTGACAATGCTGCAGACTAAAGACTACACATTAAGATCAAATTAAGATAGACACTTGGCAGCAATCAAACGACTGAATAACTTCAGGAGGTGCAACATGTGCGAATGTGCAGACGCAAGTGTTAGTGCGTAGATTAGGGACACAACACAGAGTAGGATAACTGACTCGTTACAACCATAAGCTAAGGAGCGAGCTAGGCTTCTTTCTGGAATCACCACTCCTGAATAGTACATAATGGATCGCAGCCACAAGACGTGTGAGTGCCCCATTGTTCACTCACTACTTAGTGGCTGAGCTGCAGTATATTTACATGCTTATACTTCTGGGTTGCCACAAGCTATTTGCCAAAAGACACACCCTCGCTGCTCAATCACTGCATCTCATTCAGATCGTGCTCGTCTGTCTGCAGCAGAAATGCTGTGATTGAATGATTGATTGGAAAAGCTCATGCACACCTTCAGTGTCTTGTAGACAGGTGTGTGGGAGGTACTGTTCATAGTCAGTGATCAAAAAAGTCTTCTCCTCTCTGTGATTTGTGTATTTTTTTGTGGTGGGCTTTAAGGTTTCTGTTTGTTAACACGTGTATGTAACAGCTTGAGTTATACTTCTTCCACTCTTTCTGTCTTAGTAAGTTAACTGTATTTTGAATGCTGATAATACTTTGAGATGCTCAGTGTAGTTTATGTTAATGTTAGTGAATAGAAAATGCTGTAAATATGCAGTGACTTATTCGCCCTGCAGCAATGGGCTATATTCGGAAGAATAGATTTGACAGTTTTTCGTTTTTTCTAAGCACAGCAAGAAAAACAACTATGTTATTACATGTAGGCAAAGGAAATATTATTCCAAACTGATGTATTTTAATAATTATGATGATTTTTTAAATGTTTTTATGTTTCATTTACAACATCTGGACTCTTCAAACACCTTTTTACTGTGCTGACAGATTGTTTTCTCTGGAAAGAAATTGAAAGCTAGAGCAACTTTTTTTTAAGAATAAATGTATATTTCCCTGCCATGGAAATGCAACACCAGAGTCACTAATAGGTCAGCGTGAGTTTCTGCCATGAGAGCAGAGAGCGAAGGGAGGCAAGAAGGAGGCACGCTGGTATAAGTGTGAGTCTCATGTTTTGAGTGTTTGTCTTTCTGAGGCCTTGGTATGTGATAATTATGGCAGCCATAGTGGAATGAGCCCATAAAGCAGAAAGCAGACCTCACATTACGGAGGGTGCATGTAGTGAAAAAGACTGTGCAGTTATGTAGTTACATCAAAGTATGTGCTCACAGTCTGGGAAAGGCTCTTCCACTTGTCATAAACAACTAATCCAGATCCAGATTTATCCACAAGTGTGCTCTTTCTAATGTGCATGCGGTTGCTGAATAATATTTCTGTTATTTAATACAGGATTTTAATGATTTGTGTTGTTTTTTTTGTAATGATCCTAGTCTCTTTGTGTTGTCAGTATGAACTGCACATGTATTTTATGTACTGTGTAAAAAAATGTGCACTTGCTCATGTGAATTTGTGCATTTAAGCGCCTGTCTGCACACATCAGTGTTATTGCATCGAAACAAGCTCCTCCTGTGCCTCCTCTCTGCTAGTTTAGCTTGTCGTCCATCACTCAAACACAGGAAAACCTATGAATTGCCGCTCTTCTCGGCCCTTTTTAACCACCTTGCCAAATTTCTGTGGATCGGTTCAAAGGGGGAAGCCAGGCCGGTTTTTCCACTACATGAGCAGAAGCTGCACATGCTGCTGTTCACGATACGCTCTGCACATCAGACTCGAGTGTTGCTGTTCCGCTTGGCCGCCAAGCTTCTTAATGATAGCTTATTTTAGTATGAGTCACTCATTTCGTCTGCTTTCGGGCCACTCGGCTGTTCTTTGTTTCAGCTGCAAAGTAAACTCAAAAACTATTTTAGGCATCTTTGCTGGACACTCTGTAAACACTAAAAACATTTGGGAGCTCTGTATGTCAACAGTCTTTAGTATGTCCATCTAAAACCTTCGTAGAGACTTGACATAGTGGCTCGTCAGTTGCTCTTTTGGCTTCCAGGCCGGTGTGTCGTAACAGCTGCTGCTGGCCTGATAACATCCGGTTGCTGCTTTTATTTTTTTTTGCAGGACTGCTTCACAGTGGAAGGAGAAGACCTGAAGCATGACTTTGAGAGACTTCAGCTGGCCATGGAGATGGTGGGCTTTCTTCCTGCCACGCGCAAACAGTGAGTGACGCGCACACGACCGCAGTGAGCGTGTGATAAGATATGATGGCTTTAACTGAAATGGTCCCCCGGTGACAGATTTGGGGTCACAAGACACAGTACCAATAAAAGTCTCCTTCACCTCAGCCTTGCCGGTCACCACATGTTCAAGTCATCATCGCCACGAGAACCATAATGTGAATTTCAATTTTATCATTATTTCATTCAGTCTGTACTCATAAAATCAAAAATAAAAGGTTTCCACAGACGGAGAGTAACTGCGGCTACAGTTCCACAGTATTTTCCAGTTTGACGTCTCTTAAACGTTTCCTGAATTGCTGTCAAGGATCTTCTCCCTGCTGTCGGCCATCCTTCACCTGGGCAACATCCGCTACAAGAGGAAAACCTACAGGGACGACTCGATCGACATCTGTAACCCGGAGGTGCTGCCTGTCGTCTCAGAACTGCTGGAGGTACTGCAGCTACTGTTTGTTCAGATTAAAAAGTGTGACACGATGCACCTGCTCTCACAAGTCCACACAGATTGGAGGTCGTGGTCGATGAATGGGTCAAACACAGAATTGGATGAGTTTTTAGTTGTAGTTTTTGGTCAGTTTCAGCAACGAAGCTGATCCATTTAAGAAACAATCCTGGTTTGGGTGTAAATAGCATTGCCTAAAAAAAGGTATAGTCCCCAATCTTTTCAATATTAGCACTTTATGTAAAGGTTTGGTTTGGATAAAATGCTTCTCCTCTATTTAGATTTTCAGTTATCCACTCGAAACTATGCACACAGACACTTTTCCATTTGTTGCATAAACGAACTCCAGCACTTATTTTTACACTGGGATCTATCTGTCTGTCTTCCAGTTAGTCACCCAGTCAGTCATTTTCATGTGTTCTTCAACAGGCTGCTTCTGCGTCATTTCAGTGTCTACCATTAACATCACATACTGTGTTATCTTTGTTGAGTGAGGCTGGAAAGGTTGGGGACATACAATGGATGCTACTCTCCAGCCAAAGGAGCCTGAAGTAGTTAATGAATACAAATGGGGCCTAATATTTACATTTTAAGTGACAGTTGGATATTATCTTAGTAATGTGGTTTCAGTAGTGTATAACCTAATTATTGTTTCTAGATCATTGGCCAGTTAGGTACTGGACTCTCATAGTTTTCGCCCCTGCCAGGATGTTTGTGGCTCAGTGACACTGATAAGGAGAAAACTGTAGATCTGTAGATTTTTAAAAGCGCTAATTCCAGGCTGTCACTCTAAAGCACTAAAACTCTGTCAGAGATGACTGGAGTGGAAAGTGTCAGATTTCTTTTGAACAAAACTCTCCAGTCACAGTACACATCATTGAAAGATGTGTTTGTCATCTTTTCAGTGGAGGCTTCACTCACAACACTTTCTCTCTCACTGCCATGACCAGGTCAAAGAAGAGATGCTGTTTGAAGCTCTGACGACACGGAAGACGGTGACTGTTGGAGAGAAGCTGATTGTTCCTTACAAACTTGCCGAGGTGAGACTGTGCTCCTGTTGTGCTGTTTATATATATATGTGTGTATTTATATATATATGTGTGTGTGTGTGTGTGTGTGTGTGTGTGTGTGTGTGTGTGTGTGTGTGTGTGTGTGTGTGTGTGAATACCAAGCAGCATCCTCCGGGGCTGAGAAATGAAGCCAATGCTGAAGTGACAAAAACCGCAGTTTCTCAAATGGCCACTTGAGGCTCCAAAAGCAAGTCCATCCCCATAGACCTCCATGTTGGAATAGCCACCTTTACTGCAGATATACACATGTTTACAGCCTGGTACATAGAACTGTTTTGCTCTCCATAGAGCTCTCCAAAGTTATGCATCATTATGGACATGCCCGCTTGGAGTGACAGCTAGCTGCTAGGTTTTCATCGAACAGGCTTCATTTCATCCTCAGCTCCACCCACGCTGCTCCTCTTTGCCCATTTTTTAATTGATCGGAAGTTTAGTGAAGTCAGCCACTGCCAAGATGCTGGCAGCCAGAGCCACTGTCACTCAGCTTCACAGTGGCTCTTCAGAAACCTGTGGGTAGCATCAGAGAGTCCATCTTTCATACAATCTACGGTAAATACAGAAAAGTGCCCGTTTGTTAAAGTCCTTACAGGTGAAAAACAAGTCTGCTCTCAGGTAGAAGTAGACCAGGCAATACTGCATTATGCTTTAAGTCCACGGTCATAGAAATAGTTAAAGAAGTTGTGCGTAAAAATCAATGTCCTGCTCCGGTCTCCTGCACAAGTTTGTTGGCCAAACTAAATTTACTCACTTCTCAAGGCCGCAACCTTTCTGTAAGTGGGCCAACATACAGCGTTATGCCGTATAATTGGTTGTGAGACCTTGTTGAAAATCTTCTCCACAACTTTCCCTCCTCGCCATCCATATTCTAACATGTCTCGGTCGATGCTTTAGAAACAGGAGATCACAGAATTCTGTATTTGCTGTCTGCGCTCTTATGGATTTGCTCCTAAATCCTACCGCTGTCAGTAGTGCTGCTGCGTTTCCAGCTTTCCAAAGTGATCGTTCCCTATTTTATGTTCACGCGCCATCGCATCCAGAGGGCAAATAAATGCTGTATTGTGTTCAACCAATTTGTTGCTGTACAACCGAAATGAACTAATTGTGAAGCAGCTCCAAGCAGAGCTCAGAATTCGCAGTGGCATTTGAACGTCACAGTTTTCTGCCCTGCACAAACACACAGAACAGTAGCCACAGAAGCAGGGATGCAAACAGTGCTACGCTGAATGATGCTGAGGGTTAAACGTTAAATGGTTTTGGTGCATACAGCATACTGTAGTTTGTATGATTGACTTTTTTAAAGCTTAGATTAATTATCATACTCAGTCGTGCTACTAAAGGCATTTTTCCAGCTCGTCTCTTCAGTCTGACCCAACCATGTTTTCAGGACAGGCTGCACCGGCTCCAGATCTCCCTCCCGCTCTCTGTGTCCCTGCAGCTTTCAGTCTGTGGACACACATGAACACACTCTTAGAAACACACATGCGTGGAGTCCTTCAGTGTGTTCGGAGGGAACGGAAGGCATTTCAAGTCCCTCCACGGTTTTCATTGGGACCCCTCCTCTGAAAACAAACACGTGTCTCGGTCTGTAGATGAGAGCCATCTGAAAAGAGAAGAGGGAACAACACGGATGTAACATGCTCGTCAGTTTGAATCATGCTGTCTTGCACACAGACTCTGTTAACTTCTAAACTTGCCGAGGTGCACTATTATTTCATATTTTAGTGATGTCAAGTGTTAAACATTTGCTTGCACACATACAGTGAGCTGCGTTCAATGATGTTCTTGTTTTTCCAATACAAATTGCTCACAATATTCACTCAGGGAATCTGTATCTGCAGCGTTTTACCACAAACTCTCTCAGAAGATGGTGGCTTGTTGCACACATTCCCTTAAACAGCCCTCATAATGGCCCGTTAGATATTAAGGAGGCATTTTCATATGAACAAACAGTGATTGTTTTGGTAGTGCACTGGGTGGTCTCTGTGTAAATATTGCTCTAACAGTCACAACAATCTCATCGCCTGTTAACTGAAATCATACACGTGAAAACCTCAAAGAAATCTGAGCGTTTGGGTAATGAGTTTTCCCCATTTGGTCAAAGTAATGAGGCTCCGAATGTTTTAAGTCCGACTTCCTCTAAATAATGAAAAGCTTATGGGTCATTAGGCCGCACTATGTATGGAGTGCAAAATAATATCTGTCCTGATTCAAGGAAGGCATATTTGGTCTGAGGCTGCTAAAAATATCCTGGTTAATTATTTAGAAACTAAGGAATTTTAAGTTTGAGTGGTCACTTTATGGTTTATTTTGTTTCTGAAGACCAAGGTTCACCTTTGCTGCAGCAAGGTCAAATCTTTCCAGCGGATACAGGAATTAGAAAGTATTCCTCAATAATTTGACAAGGAAGATTTGTCAGATAATCTCTGTGTTTATGAAAAAACGCCCAATGTGGATCCAGCACAAAGGGCAGTTCATGGATCTGATTCTGACTAACGCGGCATAAGAAGATAACTTCATCTGAATATCATCTCTCATGCCTAAAATACATCACGACCTGGTAGATGATGCAGTGTGTGCCATACTGGGATCGGACTGCCAGATCTCATGAGTCAACCTGATGAGTGTTAGGGTGGTTAATGACTTTAATAGCGGCTCAGGGACGTCCTGCTGTGACTCAGTGCAGTTTGCCAGCGTGTCTGTAATGTTACTTTCTGTGCCAAGGCTTCAGTGAAGAATGTCAGTGCTCGAGCGTCGCCTAGTTTGTCCTGTTTATCTGATTTTTACCTTTTAAGATAACACATAATGCATTTTCCTTTAAGAGCTCTGAGTGCGGTTGCTCCTGACAGTACAGGGATGACATGATTTACACTCAGGCCGAACTAGAACTGTTTGGTTATAAAGGAGAAAAATAACTGTCTGCACAACTTGAGACCTTTTGAAGTAACTTTTCTCAAACTGGGCGAGTGTTGTCTGTTTTTTTTAATGCTGGGTTTATACAAAAGTGCAGTGTTACAAGGCCAGGCTCTAATGTTTAATACAGATGTGCGGAACGATGAGCTTCAGCGGGGGATGAAGGAATGATGTCTGGAGTTGTATCAAACAACAGCTGGCACCTAAACTGCTGGACTCAAACCTCTGGCTCTGCACAAATAAGCATCAGAAACTTCATGGAATATTTGGACTTCTGGGGATTTATGCTTAGTTGCTTTCTTGCTGAGAGATAGATGAGAAGAGCCACACCACTCTCACATCTGTACAGTAAATATAGAGCCAGTTAGCTTAGCTTTGGATAAAGACTGGAAGCAAGGGGAAGCAGCTAGCCTGGCTCTCTGCAAAAGTCACACCCTCCAGCAGCTGTAAAGCTCACTAACACGTTGTATCTCATTTGTTTATGGAGGGTTATGTGTCACATTATTTCTTAGTTACATAACCCTCCATAAAACGACCTGTTACACGTCAGTTTTTTTATGGATTAAACAAATGAAACGTGATATGTTAATTAGTGAGCCTCAGCTAGGCAGATTTTGTTACCCTCAGATAGACCCATGCTAGCTATCTCTACCTGCTTCCAGTTTTTGTGCTAAGCTAAGCTAATTGGCTGCTGGCTGTGGCTTTATATTTCGCATACAGATATGAGAGTGGTATCAATCTTCTCATCTAAGTCTCTGCAAGAAAGCAAATAAGTGTCTTTCTAGAAATGTCCAACTATTCTTTTATGGTATCACTTTACAAAAACTTACAAAAACTCTACAAAAATACAGTTAGATGATAAGGAGACAAATTCAAATAGAAATTAGATACAAATAAATAAAACATATATAGTAAAATGACATTTTATGAAAATTTAGTGTCTCTCCTGTAATACTGTGCTTGGAAAATGTTATATCCCTCGTACTTCTCTTCTTAATCAATCATTTGTTGTGAACTGAGATATTACCAGTGGGAGTAGCACTGAAGAGACCCTGAATGTGTCCCCCTCCAGGCTGGTACGGTGCGAGACTCCATGGCCAAGTCCCTGTACAGTGCTCTGTTTGACTGGATTGTCTTCAGGATCAACCACGCTCTGCTCAACGTCAAGGACCTGGTTGAGACCACTAAGGTAGGACGACACACACACATCGACTGTTACAATCGTGTGTGCTACCCTAGACTTAAACTGCATAAATTAGACGTAAGCTCAAGAGATGAGTTGCAGTCTGAGAGATTCAAGCAGAGAAAAACTCAAAATATTAACTGTCACTTTAGTCCTGGCTGCACCATCACCTTTACTCCCTTTGAGGAACTGACCACTGGAGGATACACACCTTCAAAGGCTTTTTTCTGTTTGCTTTCACACCATCAATAGGAACCCTGAAGTGACGTAAGCCTGCCGGTGGTCGGCATAGCAACGTCACTCCTGTGCCACATATGACAACAGCAATTTGATGGACATTTGTCCATGGTTCGTTCCATTTTTTAAGCCTATTGCTAGGAGCTGCTGCTTATACGACTAATGATGCGCATGACTTTAAAATTATTAGGAGCCGTTGCTGCATTGGTTCATGTGTGCAACCAATCAACATACACTTTAATCTGGGCCAATCACCACCCACTTAGGCAACCTAAGGATGCTCTGTTGCTAGGTAAGAGCGAAAGAAGTCCCTCAAAACGCTGTTATAAGAACTCAACTCAGTTGTTGGAGTGCAGACACAATAAAACTGTTCTTAGATGAAAAATGTTGTACAGTCCAAAAACACCTGCAGTCAACCTTCAGGTGGTTCAGTTTCTGAGGTTTTTAAGTAAAGATGTTCAGTTTCAGGAACCAAAACCATGATTGATAAGCAACATTTTAGAATGAAAGCTACATATTCTGCATGTTGTGTTCGTTTGTCAGATCTTGTCCATTGGAGTGCTCGACATTTTTGGTTTTGAGGATTACGAGAACAACAGCTTCGAACAGTTCTGCATCAACTTCGCCAACGAACGTCTCCAGCACTACTTCAACCAGCACATCTTCAAGCTCGAACAGGTAAGACGTCTCTTTAATAGTTTTTTTGTCAGAAGGTTGACAGCTCTGAGGAAGTGGCCTCCTGTTAAAGGTTTTTCACCAGGAGCTGAACTTCTGAGCTACTGTAACACTGCAGCTGCTGTTTAACACATTGTAGATTTACCCACTTAAGTTCTTTGGCTGTGACCATTTCCAAGGAAACGCCTCATTCTTATCACGCCACGCAGTGCACATACATTGCAATGACACTGAAACAATGGAGCAGTTCTCCGTCACATTAAGCCACGGGGTTAGTGGTGAAGCTGACCGCTGTATGACTCAACGCCTGTGGCCACCCCGGCTGAGGATGCATGTTCTCTTAAGTGAGCTGATTAACTTCAAAGGGCTTTTGAAAGTCATGATCTGCCTGTAAGTTAAACATTGTGTTTACTTTGGGATCGACTGAATCAGCCGCCTGCCTCGACATGTTTGAGGGGCTTTCATTCAGTTCTTGAATTACACCGAGACATGAAGGGCCGCGGCCTCGCTCGCTCCTGTTTTGTGCAAAGGCATTTGTTCACAAATCCGGTCTTATCCCTGTGTCGTAAATATGTCAAGACTTACTGTATATTGTAGGTTTATGTCATGAGGGGAGTCTTCAAAGAGTTCTTTGTTTTGCAGGTAAAGGTAAGTAAAATACAGAATTATTGTGCTGTAGATTAACGACTTGTCACATTTGTTCTTCAGTTGATCTGATGGGTTTAAGTAATGGCCCCAGAATTACAGTCTTAAAGCTGCATAAAGCAAACAAGATGTCAAGCTTGCATGTTTTAATGCAACCTCTGCCGTGGAACAAACGTGAACATGCCATTTACACAATCTTTGTCCACAGATGCTTCTGTATAGTTTAAAAAATATCTATGAATGTAGAATGTTCAAAGCTTTAAGCATGCAGTCAGTCAGCACTTCCTTTACCTCCAAACTGATAAATCTTTTCCCTTTCTTTCTTGCTTGTAAGCAGTTATACTTAAATACATGTTTGGGATCAGACCATTCAAAAACTTAAATTTTCAATATCTTTAAAGGTAGAATTTCAGCATTAAAATGTCTAAAAACACCTTTTTATAGATCTGTGTTATACTTTATTCAAAGTAATGGCGGGTTGCATTTGGCGTCATACCCACTTTACCCCATTTGTTTGCTACAACTTCCAGAGAAACACATAAAACACCAGATGATACATCAGTGATTCGCTGGCGAATGTGACTAAACGGAACGTAAATAAAACTTTAAAGCATCACCGTGCCTGCGAACATTTCTATCGGAGTCACATCAGATGGATTTTCATCTTCACTGGAGGTCGGTTTACAATGAAGACAACAACTCCCATGATCCCACACTACTTCACAACTCAAACTACATCTTTTGTTATTATTTTGAATAGGAGACCCCTAGTGGCAGAAACGACATACTGCGCGTTGAAGTGCTTCATGGTTGATTTTTAGGTATGCTGAGTATTATAATAAAGTGATATCTTACTTCTTTGCAGTTTTCTCACTCACTTGGAGACTTCAGCTTCCAGTATTTACTTTTTACAGTACTTCCTGTGCTACTGGTCGCTGCACTAATCCAGGTCATAATAGATGCAGCCTCGAGCAAAACAGCTGCCAAAGTGTTCTTTTCTTTAAAGGCAGCCTGTTTTTTCTCTGTGTTGTGTTGTACTTGTAGTATTTTGTGATGAGATTGCTCGTATGTTTTTTAATTTCATGCGTCACCATTTTCCTGGAGGTCCTATTGGATTTCCATGGACCTCCAGATTTTGTCTTGATGTCATCCATTACCCGTTTCTTCCTTTTATTAACAAGCAATTTCACACCCTAGTTGTGCTGCCTTCACAAAATTGAAAGATGTATTCAAACCCAGAGGAGGAAGGGGGGACGTCAAGAGTTTTCACAGGTCTTTAGGGGGTCTAGAGGACAGAATTACTGGATTTTCTCTGGAAAAGAAAATAACTGTTATGAACGCTGTAGAATGAGATCAGGAAAAACTGATGGTGTGACAAAGTGGCTGCACATGCACATTTCTAATTAAGTTTCTTTGAAATTTGACAATTGATGGCACTAACATGTATTTGTCTTCTATAGCATTTAATTGCTTTGTAAGTCTTATTTTAAATTCTGCACCCATACACAGCGTGTGTGTGAGTGCAGATGTTTTGTAATTGATTGCTTTGTCAGAAGGTTGAAACCCTGCAGCAAAGAACCATTCGATCAGATAAGTGCAGAGCTGATGTCCATCCACTTCCTGATGGGTAAACCGCTGCTTGCATGCAGGACGCACATCATATACACATTCAGCTGTCCGATCAAGCTAAAGTCACTGCAAGCTGCAAAGGGCAAAAGTCGCACTCGTGACAGTCAGCTGAACCTTTGGCTTGACTGTACCTCAGTCCTCACGCTGTACCCGTTTATACATTTTGTCATCGGCGTTGTCAGCTTTGCAGCCACATCTCTATCCAGCCCTGACACTTTGGTTCAAAATGTATTGACTTCCACAACATCCGCTTCCTCTGCATGTCAACAGGCTGTGAAATGATCAGTAAATGTGTTATGCATTGATCGCTAATGTTTTCCATGGATCAAACTGCCACTACAGTTTTTAAACCATGTTTTTTTTTTTTTTTTAACCAGTCTTTTTTTTGTTGAGTTCTCAGCTTGTTCTTGAAACTCAGCTTTGATATGATAACAGATGATTAAAGCTGCACCATGGACTCGATCAGAGGAAACTGGAGCGGTTAGGGTTCATAATGGCCGAGGTGCAGTAAAGCATCGGTTGTGTGTGGAAAAATCGATGTTCACCGCTGAGGCAGCCTGAAAGCCTCTGAAAATGATTCAACCAGGATAGTTTGACCAAGTGCTGGCATGCTTCATATTTCCGCTGAAGCCAGCTTCACACCCTCGTCTACAGTTACAGTATATTTCCATTCATCTGTCGACCAGTGAGTCACTCTGTTGGAGCGGTTAGCAGCACATTGATGGTCATTTAAAAGGGGGAATAGTACTTATTTTCTTCTTTTACTCTATTTTCCAACCTTTTCAAACAACCTCCCTGCCAGTAATCACAGTGTTGAAAGATATGAGATGGAAAAAGAGAATGTCAGTATGATTTGTTGTTTTATTATTTATCATCTTTTTTTACATTACACTTTCCCTTTTGCTGCTGTAACACTGTAAAGGATATTTATATTATGATGCTGCAGTGTAATGACGATAGAGTAAATGTCAGTTTGACTTCAGACTGAATTTGGCTCATCTGAGATGGTTAAACAGCTATTATCCAACTTTAAAATCTGTCAGCGTGACGGTGAGAAGGAAGTTTTCCATGTTAGAAAATGTAAGGAAGGAGGACGCTAGTGGTAACTAACAAGTGATGGTAAATTTAACCACGTCTTTGCTCGTCGATACCAGCTACACAGAATATAAATCCCTCTCTACATGACAAACAGGCACAACGCACACGTTAGTCACTTATTAGACCTCAGTTCTCTGTTTCACTGAATAATTTATGATGCTCATGTGAATACAGCCCCTTTCAGACGTGCACCCTTTATATTAATACGACACTAATTCGACATGTTGGTCTCGTGAAGTATTCAAATCAAGTAAAAAGAGCAGAACTACTCTAGAAATTCTCAATTCCAGGTAAAAACTGCAGGATTGTAATTTAAAAAGTGAAATTACAACAGCGTTATGTACTGTAAGCAAAATGCATTCGAAGTATCAGAAGTAAAAGCATTCACTTGTCAAGGTTACCATTATTATTGATGCACAAACATGTAAAAAGTACTTTAATGTTACAGCTGGTTGAAGTAGAGCCGGAGCTCTGCGATGTAGTGGAGTAAAAATATAATGTAGCGTAAAATGGAAAAACTCAAGTGTTAAAGTACCACAAAATTAGACTTATACAGCGCTTGAGTAATTGTACTTAGTTCCACCAATACTTGATTTTTTCCATTTTATGCTTCTACTTCGCTACATTCTGGAAGCCAGTATTGTACTTTTTACTTCACTGCAATTTATTTGTCAACATTAGTTGCTAGTTACTTTGCAGACGTAGATTATGCATTAAAATGTTAATCAGATAATAAATTATGGCGTATTGTTATGCATTAAACTACCCGGCAGTATATAAGGCAATTAAAACTGGCTCCACTTTTAACAGCTGCAACATCGATGAAGCTTACACATTAATGCATCACTAATCATAATCCAGAGATATTATAAATTATGCTGAAATTGTCCATTCTGCATAATGACTACCTTTACTTCTCTACTGGAGTAGGTTCACATCATTATTATTATTTTTCTCATACTGGCCACTGCTCCACTGCTTTTCTCTCTGCCCGTTTTAGCTCCAGTCCTCCTTAAAGCCTCCCTCCCTCGTGGGAGATTTCTGTCACATTTCCATCAAAAATAAAGTTAATCCACGCTCAGATGGTGGGAGCAGAGGAAGACTTGTGTTCCTGCAGCCGACAACAGAGCAACTGGTCGCTGTACTCCTAAAGTTACCTTTCACGTTTTCATATAACAACAGCAGAGAGCGAGGTGGGTGGGACGGTCACCTGGGCGGAGGATGGTCACCGAGCTGGAGCTGGTGCTGTGTTATATAGTGATACAGACTTCTGACAAGGCGTTTCAGGCAGTTGAGGAGCAGTTTTCTGTCTCTTTGGTGTAGACTTTGGGCCTTGCAGCACTGCAGATGTTTGACATACACAAAATACCCCAAACGTGGCCTCTCTAAGGATATTTTGAAGCTTATACTTGCATACTTTTACTTACAAAAGATTTAAATGGACTTTTACTTGAAACAGGAAACAGAATGTTTTACAGTAATAGTTCTGTTTTTCCTTCAGTTAGAAATCTGGGTTCTTCTTAAATTACAAAACACCATAAACACAAACTGTAAAGTAATATGAAAACAGTCTGTGGAGAAGTTGTGTAGAAGCTGATTCTGCACATTTTGGAGACACGATATTGTTTCTTTCCTTGTTGGTCGAGTCAAAATAAGAGTGAGTCACAGCAGTTATTGGAGGATAATTTAAAGGCATGTAGAGGGGGTGGACACAGTATCCTGTGCAGTGTACTACAGCCCAATACAACACAACACAACCCACAAACCGCAGCTTAGTGATTACCAAAGAGCTGAGTCAGCACCCTTCTGACACACAAATTGAATATAATAATGTTTATTCCAGTGCTGTTGTGTTGGATTATATTGCACAGGTGTCTGTTTTCTAGTTTCCAGCTACAGTGTGACTCAAGTCTTATTAAAAGCCACCAGCGAAAAGCTTTTACTCAGTCAAAGATAACGATCGTGTGTCGAGAGGTTTACATTGTGAAAGGATGAAATGACAGATGTGTTCTGTAGCTTTAACTTTGTTATTATCCTGGAGGAAATTTGGTTTTGCAGCCAGACATTAAACAAAAACTTCACAGGATCACACAGACGACACTTAACCTGCATATCAAATCAAAGAATAAGTCACCTGTTATTTCTTTCGTCAACCTGTTTTTCCAAACAGGAAAAAACACACAAGACAGCAAAACTTTTTGTCTGACTTTCAAGTGTTTTTTTTTTTTAATTAAACCTCCACTGGATTAAGGCCTTTATTGGTTAAATCTCTTTCCCAGCAACACAGGAAAATAACATGTGTGAGGAGGAACACAGATGGATGCTCTGAATGCTTCTCTCATTATTAAACCGCCGAGAGGCCGGGCAGGATCTGAAGAGTGTTTTATGGCGCTTTGATTGAAGTATTTAAAACAGCAGCCGCAGCCACACACACCTGTTGTCATGACGCTTTGAGTATTCATATTTGTATTCATTCATTTTGTCTTTGATACCTCGTGCTGTGTACGTCTTCTGGCGTACAGAGAGATTACAGAAAGAGCTGGCATACTTGCTTCATTGCAACAGCTGAGATGCAGCCAAAGAAGAAGTCTACAGTTCCTACGTCAGATTACAATGCTTGGAAGCTGAGTGTCTGAAGGTGGCACTGACCTCCCTGTTTGTGTCCCCGCAGGAGGAATACAGAGCAGAGGGCATCAGCTGGCACAACATCGACTACATCGACAACACAGGCTGCATTAACCTGATCAGCAAGAAGCCCACAGCGCTGTTCCACCTACTGGACGAAGAGTGCAAGTGAGTCTTTTAAAACCGGAAGGCGTCCTGACGGTTAAGACACATAACTGTGATTTCCCTGGTTTGACTCCAGCAGGGGACCTTTGACCTTTTAGCCCCTTTCAGCTCTTTGTTTCAAAAGCTGGTAAAGAAGGGTGAATATCCAGCATCTAAAGGCAGAGATAGACGGCCAATGCATATGTGACTGTCATTTCTCAGGTGGCCTGAAACACCTCTCGAAATCAGTGCTAATATGGCCCTAACTTCCTGAAATGACAGAATCTCAGAATGTCTGTCAGCTTGTTTTGGACTTCTTATGCCCCCTAGTGGCCAAAAATCAATGAAAGAGGCTTTCGCGGTCTGTTACAACAAACTGCATTTGAGTGATTATTGGAATTTACAGGGAATTATGCACACATTCTACCAACAGGAGGCGAAACCAGAGCTTTAAACTTAATTTCTACAAGCGAATAAATCATTGTTTGTCACTGCTCTTTTTTTGCAGTAATAAAGCTGCTGGAACGAACAACGTGAACATTTCATGAACTTTCAGTCAAAGGAGAACTCCCACCACAGATCCGCTTGGCATGGGGCTTCACAGAAACTCATCTTTCATGCTTTTATCCAGCACTCCTTTTAGAAGGCACATGTGGTCTCCATCCTACCTGAAGAAATGCTTTAATAACATATTAACAACTGCACAGCTACATGGGAAAGCGTGCAAATGTTCATGTACTTCTGCTAATAAAGTCTTTAAAATGTGATCAAATTCAGTGTAAGAAGAAGTTCCCCTCTTAACTGCAGAGTAAATTTAATCCTTTCACATTCATGACTATACTGTGACTATCTTTTCCTAACAGTATATTTCCTCCTTTATTTCCCCCTCTTCTCAATTTGGACTCTGAATCAAATTCCTCCCACATGGAAGAGCTGGAAAGTACAGAGTCTTTGGCTGTGTTGTTTTCATAGCTCAGGTTTCACCCCGTTCCAAAGCCCCTGGTGTCTCATTCTTCCCCTCTTCTCTTCCTGTAAGCTGTTGATTTTCTGCAGAATTGCTGGCTCTTCGTATTAAAGGACTAAGGGGATATCAGAGCCGAGATCAGCTTTAAATGATAATCCTCAGCCTGTGACGTCAGAGAATAAAATGTCAGAACTGGTTACAGATCGGATCGTGTTAACGTGCCACGTTTCCAGCACTGTTGTAGTAACTGATGTCGTGATGGAAAAAGTCTCAAAGTCGTTATGTTCTTCGTGGATCATTCGATCAGGAATCTGTCAACATTTTCAGTTTGATTTATGCTGCAGTGTTCGAGAAGACAGCGTTAAACAAGCGCACCAATAGTGTGTTTTTATTGTTCTTCAAATCAAACTCTTCTGTCCTTTAATTTCAGTTTCCCCCAAGCCACCAACCAGACTTTGTTGGATAAGTTCAAGCGGCAGCATGAGGGGAACAGCTACATCGAGTTCCCTGCTGTCATGGAGCCCGCCTTCATTATCCGACACTATGCTGGGAAGGTCAAGTACGGCGTCAAGGTCAGCGCGAGTCATTGATTAGACAGAAAGGGAAGAGAGAGTGCAGCCAAGCTCAACTTTGAGCTTTTGTTGTGGAAGAGAACAAGTTTTTCTCACACTTTTCTCAACTGTAAAGTAAAGGGTAATTCCATTTTTTTAAACCCCAGACCCTATTTTTATATATTTTGGAGTTGAAATGACTAATAGGTACAAAAAAGTTTTGAAACTGGTTCATTATATTCCATCAGCCAGCAGCCGCGAAACAGCTGCAATGTCTGCAACGTAATCCCTGTGTGCACATGCGCCTGTCGGAGCGTGTCCACTACAAGTGTTTTTGCCACTGACAGGCTCAGATTGTTATTTTGTGTCTGATGGCATTATGGAAAAGATCCCTGCAGAGATGGACCTTTTTCTTTGTTTAGCCAGAAACGGCTCTGTTCAAAGCCACCAGGAGACTTTGAGGAAAACATAACCAGGAAAAATCCTGCTTGGATTGGAAGAAGCTTTGGCAAACTAGGAAGCAAAATTGAGATAGAGTTTATATTTTTAGGTGTACACGTATCTATCCCACTCAGTGTGTGAAATGACAATAACTTGCCACTAAACTTAGACTAAACCAAAATTCAGTTTCATGAATTTTACAGATCGTTGTGTGCTTACGTGTAGCTGTATTTTTTATTAGCAGTCGCTTGTTTGTTCATGTTTGCTTTAATTGTCTTGCCTTGCTCTCACGAATGCATTAATGTTTTATGTGAACATCCCCCAGGAAGAATAGTAACTGCTGCGGCAGAAGCCAACAAAATAAGAAAATAAGACCACCTTGTGTCGCACATGCAGGACTTCAGGGAGAAGAACACCGACCACATGCGCCCGGACATCGTGGCTTTGCTGAAGAGCAGCAAGAACGCCTTCATCTGCGGGCTGATGGGCATCGACCCGTCGGCCACGTTCCGCTGGGCGGTCCTCCGAGCCTACTTCAGGGCCCTGGTGGCCTTCAGAGAGGCTGGGAAGAGACACACGCAGAAGAAGACCGGTGAGCGCTCACACTAATGGAAACTCTATGAATCTCTATGACAGGGAAATCTTACCTGAGCTTTTATATCAACAAATATCTATGCTCATTTAAATCAAGGCAGCTACTGATGTTTAATTTGCACCTATATTACGAATTTACGGCGTTTTGCAGCTGCACGATGTTTAGGGATCGATTATGTTGAATAAATGATGAAAGTCTGTGCCGTCTGTAGTTTATTTGAAGCTCAGGATGTGTCAAAACGGCACCAAAACAATCCTCAAAGAGGGAAATTACTTTACTGACTGCCATGTGAGCATTAGGTACTTTTTAGCACAGCTAGAAACTTGCAAACTACTACATGTAGAGAAGAGAATAAAGTTTATTTGATTAGTCGTCTGCTCTTGTTGTGCTTTTGAAGCTTGAGTCTATTGGCTGCAGTGTTCCTGCCATGCACAGTACTGTATGCTCACATGCCACGCAGTTCTGATTGTGTCCTCTACGTTCATTACAGTTGGCTTTATATTGCGTCTCAGCAGTCACTGTTCTGTAGTATGTGTGCGTAGTGCGAGTAGTGCTGCCATGTATTCACAGTAGCTTCTGCTCATTGTCTCTCTCAGCTGTGGCTTTCTACGAATGCCTTCTTCTCCTTTAGATCTTACTCTAGCTCTACTTGATATGCAGTAGATGTTGCCATCAGATGCTCCTCCAGCACTGCCATCGTATGAATCAGACTCTGGCTCTGCACCCTCTCCATCCTTCTGACACATTAGGTTTTACATTAGACGGTGTTATGTGAAAATAGATTTTGTGTCCTTTGCTTATCCTTAGATATCTTTTAGAAATCCTTCCGACTGAACTCTAAAGATATCAGCATCACCCAAGGGAACTTTTTACATGCCTTCTAAAACATTTCTGCAAATTGGCAGTTCTGTTTCTAACATATAGTGACGTTTTTTATTGTTTTGCACATGATTATGGGCTCGATGTAAGTTAATTTACCTTTAAACACCCTCACCGTGTCTGAGAGGACAAAGTCTGTAGAATCAGGTTGCAGAAAAGCTTGTGGAAGACATTGCATGGAAGTGCCTTTGGGGGATCGAACACCTACACACAGAACAACAATGACAAACATCCTACTGCTGCCACCAACTGCAGTTTTGAATGTCAGTCATCTTCTGTCCAGAAGTCTTGCACAGGTATCTCTCCAGTAGACGACTGCATCTCTTGATCTCCTCTTCTTCGCTGTCTAATCTGTCATTTCTTTCTCTCTCTTTCCCCCCCTTCTCTTTCCTTGTGTATTTTTTTTCTCTCTTCTCTGTATTTTTTTTTCTTTTGTTTTGCTTCTCCAAGGGCATGATGACGCTGCTCCCTGTGCAGTTTTGAAAAGTGTGGATAGTTTTAGCTTTCTGCAGCACCCTGTGCATCAGAGAAGCTTAGAGATCCTGCAGAGATGCAAGGAGGAGAAGTACAGTAAGGCTGCCAATACAACAATTAACAACTACTCCTACTTTGATGTTGACTTGGGGAAGCTGTAGGGACGAGGCTGACCAACATCACCAACTTTACTGCACTGCACTGCAGCCAAAGTCAAGCCAAAAAGAGATCAAAAATCATAAGAATGTCTAAACTTCGAGACGTAGAGTCACAAAGTTTTTATTTTCTGCTTTGTGATTTGATTTACAGCTCATTCTCTATCATTAGACTAGATGCTTGTTGGTCTCCGCTCCCTCTGCCTCCCTCTTCACCCTCTCTTACGCACCTGCATGCATTTGTTCTTCGTCTCGTCTTGCACGTTGTATGCTTCAGCCATCCTGTCGCTAACACTTTGCTAGCAACAGGCTAGCAGGGGAATGCATGGTTGTATTGCTCTATCAGCTAACTTTGGTCTGGGGAAACAACACAGTAACACCTGCAGGTGTCCATCACTTTCTCTCTTTTTTTTTTTTGTCAGCAATATCACACAGCTCCGTTTTCGTGTCCAGTCCTGTCTGTTGGGCAGTGGGTGTATTTGCTTGTCGAGCACAGCACACATCTGTAATCAATGTCGCTAACACCACATAGGCAGGTGATGGTGGTAGAAGGTACCGAGGGGGTATATGACACAAATTTCCACTAACTTGCTCACAGGCAGCTTCACACGTGGTGGAGGACACACAGCCGACCTCACGCACTCCACTCAAAGGTCACATTTCATGACGCTCTGATGTGTTTGTGTCTTTTTGTTTTGTGCCACCCTGCAGCTCCAGATGAGAGTGAAAATGTTGTACAGAGTGATGAAACTGAAAACGGTACACTGTTAAGCCACCTGAGAAAATGCTCTCTCAGTTTGCTTTCTAAGTCGGCTAACACGCACTGTAGAGTCCGCTGATTTCTCGTCACCGTGATTGGCCGTAGGTTCGGCTTCAGTGTGAAGAGTCTGGAGGCTCATCACTACCAAAAACCCAGCCGTCACACTGTAGTAGTGTAACAAAGTTGGCTTAATTAAACCCCTTCTGCTCAGAGTTTAAACACTCTTTAGTTTGACTCAAATGGCTGCTGTCTCACTCCATTAGGTAATTAATTATGAGACAAAATGTCTTTTAGATATTGGTATTTTAAATAAATCCTGAATAGCTCTTGAGCCTTATCTTCCTGAATTCGAGACTAACAAGGAAAACTCACTTTTAACCTCACAGATCTTTGTTTCATTATTAAATCATCTGCAGTAGATAATATTTCTAATAAAAGGGCACATATCACTCACTGCAATAACACCGGAGTGTCACATGGGGTCAGAAGTGTGTTTTTTGCTTGGGAAGGGTTTGAAGGATTTGTTTGTCTTTATGTCTGTTTTGTGTGAGTGTGTGCGTGTGCGCGTGTGTGTGAGAGAGAGTGTGTTTTTGTGTTCTCTCACATGACGCCAACCTGTCTGTCCGTGATCAGGTGTGACCAGAAAGAGTCCACGAACGCCGCTGTCAGACCTTCAGGGAAGCAACACCATCAATGAGAAGTCACCACGGTAAGAGTGTGTGCGTGTGTGCGTGTGTGTGTGTGTGTGTGTGTTAAGCTTTGTCTTTGCTTCCAATCACTCATCAGGTCAAGCTGGGGGACTTTTTAGGAAAATAATGTTACATCATTACTTGCACTTGTACTCGTGTCCCACACAAACACAAACTCCACAAACTGCAGGCTCAGACATCACACACAGTTCAGCCATTACCACCAAGAGAAATTAAACATTATAAGCTTCGTAAAGGCAGTATTTATTGCTGTAGTAGTGCTTTAATTTTTTTTTTCCATCCTGTTTATGTATAAACGTATTTATGTAGTGGCACAGTGAAGGAAAATTATCTTTTTCCACCACTTCTTCACATGCAGATAATTCCAGATCCAAGCTGAGTACAATATGTTGATATTCATAAACATTATATTATAGATTGTTTACTGATATATTTTTCGACTTAATATTTGTTTATATATATTTTTTGGCTTCTTTAGATTATAACAAGATGATATGAGACAAAAATACAGCATACTAGTTTTTTTAATGATATTTCTTTATATTAAATAGTTGAACAGTAATGGTTAGACCTTCCTCTAAAGCTTTTGTTTGTTTGCTTGCTTATTTTCCAGCATTTTAGTCAAAGTCAACTTTATTGTCAATTGAAGCATATGTACAGAACTGCAAAAAACAACAATGAAGATATAATAGGACAACAAATGTGTAAAATCAAATCATGGGTACAAATCTACTAAAGAAGTATGAAGAAATATTGACTGCTACATGTATGTGTGTGTGTATGTATATATACACACATATATGTGGCAGTCATATTTTTATTTTGATCATCGTGCTGGCATTGAGACAGATTTTAAAATAAAGAGTGAAGACTGTGATGTGACCCCGAGCGCTGCTCTCACACCACCCCGCTGAGACCCCGGTCCACCACCCCCTCTAATTAGCTGCCGGCCGTGAGATTAGCAGCTCAAGACCACGACTGGTAGCACAGAGCGGCTCGTACAAGACGGCTTTTGTTACACAGGAGCTCAGTCTGGGGCTGTTAAAATTCCCCCTTAATGTGATTTGCAACCTCTGCCCTCCCTCTCTGTCTCTTCCTCTCACTCACACACTCGTGCACACTCGTCTTCGGCATGCTAGGAGAGCACTAAGCCCCGTGCAGCTGCTTCCTCTGTGATGTAAAGTCGGAGCTATGCATTGGAGAGGAGCGCCCGGGGAGTGATAAATATTCAGCCCCTGCAGGGTGCTTGTCGGCCGGACAGAGCAGCGGACAGTGCGGTGCTTTATGGAGAGACTGTGGAGATGAACACGACAAGAGGCATATTGTACTATCACCTTTTATTGAGACTGATAATCAACAGGGGGGACCATAAACCCAGAAATAACTGTAAATCCAGAGACTTTGATTTACACTTCCATACCGGAGCTTTGTGGGGCTTCCGCTGTAATTTGTAATATTGTAATGTAATGCAGGCTGGTAGTACAAATCATATGAGTCTGTATTACTCCTCTGGGACTGTGTTCCCCAGACTGTGATAAGGATAGTGGACTGCCTTTGTTAGAGAGGCATCCTCTGTGGTTTCTAATGCAGAAAAAACTTGTGGAGAGGCCAGCAACACCTCTGCTGTTGCTGTTTTTTGCACCTGGTTTCTATTTTCAGCTTCCTTGTGTTTTAAATTTCACCTCACAGTATTTTGAGGTTTGACCTAAAAGAAAATACTACTTTCAAGTCGGAATCAGCTTTACTGGCCAAGTATGTTCAGACAAGGAATTTGACATTTGGTTTCAATGTGCTTTGAGCTAAATGCTAACATAAGTGTGCTAAAGCATGCACCCCAGAGAAAAGCCTGGTGGCACATTCCAATGCTGCTGTTCCATTATATAAATCTTAATTATGCATCTTTTAATGAGTTTTTCCTACTGATTGCAAACATAGAGTGAATTATTATGGAGAAGAAATAGGCTTGTTGTACGTTTTAGCCCACGTGGTCTGGATATAGCCATTGATAATTAAAACCATGCCTATTCCTGACTGATCAGAACTTTTGTAATTAAGAATCATTAGACCTCATTTATTATTTATTGACACCTGGGCATGTTACTTTGACAACATTGCCTGTTTCAGTGTGTGGTTGCAATGCGTCTTAGAGATGGCTCTGCTGTATAGAGCACAATATTAATGAAGATAATTCATTCATTTGTTCATTAAGCACATAATAGACTGAAAATGCAGCGCTTTCAGTGGACTTTCTGAACATTACTGAACAACCATTAGGGGCAGGGGTGTTTGACAAGGGGGTGAGGGGGCTGAGTATACAGGGCGCACTGATATGAGGAATACTACAATGAATAGCTGTGGATTTGCGGAGGGTCCCATAAAGATGACCCATGTACAGGGTCCAGGATTTTGTGCTACGCCCCTGCAGCTGGTGTTTTCCGAACCAGCCTGTCTAACGAGGATGCACAAATTCACATTCATGTAGAGCATGTCGGGGTGGAACTGATACAGACAGACATCATCAGCATCATGCTAGCATTGTTTTAAAGTGAAGGCTCGTGGTTGTAAAATGTACACACATACACACACTTAAAGCTCTGATGTTAGCATGCTAACGTTTGCTAATTAGCACAAAAACACAAAGTACAGCTGAGGCTGTTGAGAGTGTAATTTATTCTGCAGGTATTTGGCCATAAAACACATTTTACCTGATGATGGAGCGAGATGAAAAGTCAGTGGATGGATCCTCTGGGGACCATGAACATCTGTGCAGATTTCATGTTAATCCATCCGGTAGTTATTAAGATATTTCAGTTGGTTCAAAGTGGTAGAGCACTAACATTACCATGCCAGAGACCTGCTGCTGACACGGCTGAAAACTGTTCCAAGAGCGCTTTTAAATGTGAAAAAAAAGTTCTTGTTGCTTCTTATGCAGAGAAGAAGATGAACCCAAGGAGCACAGAGAAGGGATGTGGTTTATTTTAATGCCAACACTGAAGCTCTGTTTACTTCTCTGCCTACTAAAACGACTGGCCCATAAATCTGCAGCACAGAAAGCTCAGCCCTCTCAGCTGTTGTTCTGTATCTGTGTTGACTCTCACTTTCATTAGCCATTAAAAATCTCTCCACAGGCTCGTGTCCCACCTCGTTTTCTCTCTAGGAATGATTCAGCCCCTGCTAATAACACAGTGTGAGATGCCAGAAACATCTGCACTGCTACTGTAGTCTGTGTGTCACAGAGTGTGGCTTGTTAACTGATAGAACTTCTTGTAAACCTGCAGATGATGATACCAGGAACAAAATAAAGGGCTCCAGTGGATCTGAAGAGCTGAATCAGTGATACATTGCTGCCACAGAAAAACTCAGAGTTGACTCTTGCTTTTCCTCCTCTCTTGTCTTCTCCTTGAGGCTAAAATAGTTCAGAATGGTTAATGGTTTTAACCATGACCTGACCGCCCGTGTTTTTGTTTGTGTTCTGGGCAGGTGGTGAGGTTTCACCTTCAGGCCTGAGGTTTAAACCCTTTGAGGCTTCAGTAAACTGTGTCAAATTCTGTGTGAGGCGAAGTCCGCTGCCTGCTGCTAGGAGAAAACATGGATACTGCTGCCCCTGCTGGTGACATTCCGTCAGGGGAAAATGACCCAAGGCACCGTGTTTAAATTTAAAATGACACATGCAGTCGGTTACACTTGTCCAAAGCTAAGCTTCAGCAGATCTAGCCAACACTGAACACTGATCCGATGCTAATATCAGATATCTGTACGATATTGACTTAAATAGCTGGTTTTGGTGTTGTGACAGTGGGGCCGATCTATTTAATTCAATATTATGATTATGTCTGTGACACTTTTTGCACTAAACGCTTACAAAGAATCTTTATCCCTGCTTATTTCGAATGTTTTGTTTTTAATAAGTTACTTGTTCATCCTCTTTGTGTAAATTGTGATTTAATTTATCAAGTTTGTGTCTTAATTGTGATTTATTGTTTGCATGTTTTTGTCATTTAATGCAGTTGTATTGCTTTAGTCTGGGATTTAAACTACCGGCCAATTTGTGGCTGCATTTAAAAGGTTTATTTAAAAAAAAATTTCCAAGTTGCTGGTGCACGATTATTTATTGAAGAATCAGAATCAGAATTTGCTTTTTTTTGCAAGTACATTGCATTCAATGTACTCGCAAGGAAAAAAAACTCAAAACACTGAATAGTAAGTTAAGTAGTGAAAGAATAATCCCAGTCTCTTCCACACAGTGATGCTCACATCTTATTAGTTATGGTATCAGATTGGTACTCAGTATCAACAGATGTGCAAATTCAGGTTTAGAACTGAAAAAAAGGGGACCGGTGCATCCCCAGATGAGACCAGACTGTCAAACAGTCATTTGAGGGACTCTCACAATCCCAAGAGATCTTTGTTAAGTGTTATCTCATCACTGCATCCAAAAAAAAACCAAAAAACTGTCATGTAGTTGCAGCCTCAAGCTCAACGTAAAACAATAAAACCGATCACAAGTGAACATATGTTAGCGCTTTAAATTTAGACTAATTACCCTCTGGGCTCTTTGTCTGTGTGTTAAAGATGTTGTCATGTTCACTAACTCGGCCTGTTAATGTCTATGCTGTTTGTGGGTTTCTTGTAATCATGCTCCGATTGCAGGTTGCGTATAAATGAATCTTGAGCACTAAATTTAATGAATTAGTAGATTTCTCACTGAATTGAATTCTGAATTCTGCATAGCTTTTAAAATGCATTCACAAAAAATATATTATCCTTTTATTGCTTTCCATTTCTAAATGTGTACCGGACTACTATCATAATAATATAAAGATCAATCTATATATCTATAACAATGACGTTCAGTAAGCATTTTGTATGAAGTTTAATTTCCATTCATTAATGAGTGTTATTTGTGTGGGTGTGTGTTGTTGAAGGGGTTCTCCGGGCCTCGGCTGGAACGGCCGCGTGGGTCGACAGAGCCGCTTGTCCTCCGGCAGCTCCACCACAGAAGAAGACGGCATCTTTGTCAACTCTGCCAGCAGCAAACTCCTGGAGAGAGCCCACGACATCCTCATGTCAGTAACAAGGCGCATCCACGCTGAGCGATGATACACTGCTGTGTCTTTTTAATGGTTTTCTTTCCGATTGCTAGATATAAAACTGTTGTCAGCATCATTTTATTCCACGGTGCGGTCTAGAAACTGGAGTTCAAACTCAGGGTCAGCAAACATCTGCCCTGCTGAAGCGTCCTCCAGTGAGCGCTGCATTCCCACCAGCTCCGAGGGGGCTGTTCTGCAGCCGACCCTGACCTCTGACCTCCCCATGGAGGGCAACAAGTGAAAGAGCATTCCCCCACAGGGATGAATAAAGTTACTGACGGGGATACGACCCACTCGGGAAGAATTTCTGGAATTAATTTAACACTTCGTTGACCTTTTTTTTCTTGACACTGATTTAACTTGTTGAGTTAAAGCAGACAATGATGCTCAAAATAGACTAACTTTTAATTTTAAATTTTTTTTTTTTGTTACCAGGAGGAACAAAAACTACAAATCCAAGCCAGTTCTTCCAAAGGTACAGCACAGTTCACCTTTAGTTGATCGTAACAGAAGGCGTCGGTTCTAATGGGGTGTTATATCATCAGCATTATCACCTGACTCTGACTTCATCCCTGCAGCATTTACTGAATGTCAAGTCAATGAAGTACCTCAGCAACCTGGCGCTTCACGACCGCATCACCAAGTCGCTGCTTCACCTCCACAAGAAGAAGAAACCACCCAGTATCAGCGCACAGTTCCAGGTCAGACACACACACACACTCACTCCCACCCTAAAAATAACACGATCAGCCCGAGCTGGAAAGAGGAATCTCCCTCCAGCTGTGAATATGATAAAAACAAGGTGGGTCTGTGGGTGGAAACATCCCTCTGTGCCTCTGCCTGCTCGTGGCCTTTACTGTCCACGGTCTCTCCCTGTATTTGCCCATAGCGTCTGTGTGAAGTCTATTACGTAGCTCACACACCCACCCAAAGGTCTTAAAACATATGACGTCGTGTCTGGGAATTTAAGGAAAAAGCTGAATAAATGTCTCATAAAAAATACTTTTGATTTGGTGAGAAAGTAGAAAGTTTGTCTTCTCCTCGCTGATGTTCACTCATGAGGGGATGAGACCGTGAAAACAGGTGACCTGAGTGATTCCTGCAGAAAAGGAAATTCTCCCAGAACCAAAAATGAGCTTATTCCAACCATTTATAGATCCCATCCAGACATGTTTTAAGATGTATGTAAAACACTGCTGTGACTAACAGTGTGTTAAAATAAAGCTCTATTATGTTGTTAAAATCCTTAAAATTACTTCGACTCCTTCTCCCTCATTAAAAAAGTCCTGAATCTACGATTATTCAGATAATAGCAAATAAAAAAGTTCATTCTCATTTTTTTTTCGCACTGGAGGCTTCGGGTTTCCACGTCACACCAGTAAGATGAAAACTGAACCAGGATTCGCTTCCAAACGGTTAGATTTTGTTCAGACTGCAGGTTTATCAGATTGTATCTCAAATCAGATCTTTAAGACAGTCTGTCCACACTGTTTTCTGCAAGAGATCAGATTGGATTGGTGTGTTCAGACATGACCAACCTATCTGCATGGGTTGCTGTGCTAACAGCATTGGTGTCGGTAACTATGGACGCTGATAGCGCGGCTTTCCCAACGCTGACGCATGAAAAACTGATGCATTTCTATCACTCTGCAGAAGACACTTTGAAATCTGATACGCGTCCAAGACTGAGACACATCGCTTTTTTGCCGTCCAGACTTTCTAAAATCAATCTGGATATGCCAGAAAACAGATTTGGGCCAGCAGGCCTTAGACCCGCCTCTCTGAAACTGGATTTCATCGAGCACAAAGAAACTTCCAGCAGATGAATGTGAAAACAGACGTTTAATGTCAGACTCTGCACATGCATCATCCTGCACAGTGAAGCTTGAACATTCAACTGTAGGAACAAGAAAACTATTGAAAACAGAGGAAATGAGAAATGATGAGCTGCTCTTTGTTGTAGCTTCTTCTCCTTTTAAAAGATGCAAGCTAAACGAGGCAGCTTCCATTCACGCTCAGAAGAATCTCTCAATCTCTCAATCGCAGCTGAAACGAAAGAAAGCCAACCAGAAAGTGATATTTTCGCCCTGATTTCTCTGAAAGTGAACTGTGAGATGAGTGCTGAGGCCCCTCTGGCGGGCAGCCCTGGCCCCAGTGTGTGTGGATGACTTCACTTCCCACATCCTGTGCTGCAGTGATTGCTTTAATCTCCCATAGAGGAGGAGGAGACTGAATTCCTCCCGCCGCTGAATTATCACACACACATGCTGACACACATGTGCATACTGTATGTTTACACACACACACGGTAATCACACATGGGAATTCTGCACACATGGTCTCTTCTTCGTGTTTTCGTAGACACATTGTTAGTATTTGTGATCCCTGGCAGCGACTTTAATCTTGAAGACTTTTACTCACATCTGACAGAACCACCTGACTTTGACGACGGCCTGCGCCTCCACACGTGCCTTTATATTCATGCTTTGTGTTAATTTTGTCCTCTGCAGGCCTCTCTCAATAAGCTAATGGAGACTCTGGGACAGTCTGAGCCTTATTTTGTCAAGTGCATCCGTTCCAACGCTGAGAAGGTACAGTGTGCTCCCTCCAGACTGCGGCCACTTTGGCTGGTTCGGTTTAGCTTTCAAAGCATTTTTCATTTCCTTTAAAGTTTGAACTTTTCTGAAGCTGTTTATCATTTCCCCCTCTTCCCTCTGCCGCCTGTCG
Organism: Chelmon rostratus; assembly: GCF_017976325.1. NCBI lineage: Eukaryota > Metazoa > Chordata > Actinopteri > Chaetodontiformes > Chaetodontidae > Chelmon > Chelmon rostratus. The sequence goes on along the minus strand of NC_055658.1, from coordinate 27,978,359 downwards.
CTTCTCCCTTTTCTGTCATTCTCCTCGACTCCTTTCTCCCCCCCTGGTTCTTCCTCTCAGCTGCCCTTAAGGTTTAATGATAACCTGGTGCTGAGGCAGCTGCGCTACACAGGCATGCTGGAGACTGTGCGCATCCGGCAGTCGGGCTACAACATCAAGTACAGTTTCAAGGTAACACACACACACACTTACACACTCTTTAAACACCTTGTTAACTGTTATTTATAGAATAGGACAAAAACAGCCCACATGTAAAGTTTATTTCGCAAGAATTTTGGCCTTTTCGCCACTTAGTCAGTTGCAGAATGTTAATTTATTCAAGCACTGCACTTAAGTACAATTTTGTGATACATTACTTTACTTGAGTGCAAACTTCAAAATATGGAACTTTTTACTCCGTTGCATTTATTTAAAAGCTGTAGTTATTAGATAGATTTTAAGATTAAGATATTACATCCAAAACATGTGATCTCTTTGTAAAAATGATGCTCAAGATATGCATAAAATGATGTAAAATTATTAACATCAGCTCCCTGTTAACCAGGTTCAGCATTACAATGCTGCTGACATGTTACTATCATTCGTCTGTGCTTGTGTAAGATTGAAACTGCAGGACTTTAACTTGTTGATTACAATTATGATTTTTAAATTGTATTATTTCTACTTTTACTACTTTTTTCCACCACTGGTGTTTTGACTATAAAATCCAGATTCCAAAAAAAGTCAGGACGCTGTTTAAAACAGAAATAAAACAGAATGTGATAACCCGCTAATCCTTTTTGACATCTGCTCAATTGAAAACAATACAAGTACTTACTGTTTGACCTCAGTGACGTCATTGATTTTTGTAAATATCTGCTTATTCTGAATGTGATGCAGCAACATGTTTCAAACAAGTTGGGACAGGAGCAACAAAAGACTGGGAAAGATTCGGAATGATCCAAAAAACACCTGTTTGGATCATTCCACAGGTAAACAGGTTGATTGGTAACAGGTGATAGTATCATGATTGGGTATGAAAGGAGCATCCTGGAAAGGATCAGTTGTTCACAAGCGAGGATGGAGGGAGTTCAACACTTTGAGAACACATGATTGGATAAAGGATGTTACTGCATGGACTCAGGAACACTTTGTAAAACAGTTTTTTTGCAGATGATTCTGTTTTTATGTACGTTTTACACCGTGTCTCAACTTTTTTGGACTCATAGTTTAGGAATCATGTAAAATTATTAAAAGAATGGTGCAAAATCACAGGAGGAAAGATGAAGTGACATCTGCATCGAGCTCCAGAAACACTGGAATCTCCACCTCTCAACACCACCTTTTTGTTAGACTTCCTCCACGTCTGGTAAACGCTCACATTTTAGGCTCCACAACCTCAGTTTGCAACGCAGCTTTCATCTTACAACATTCACTGAGCCCAGCCTGCCAATAATTGATCAGACATGACGAAGCTGCTCCAGAGCTGCAGAACACATCACACAAGTCTTCACAGAGCAGCACTAACATGACGTGTGAACTGGCCTTTATGTGTAAAATTGGTGGAGACCCCCTTTAAACTACAGTACGATGGTCTCCTGAGAGTTACGATTGACCCACTTCATCCTCCATGTATTTGGATGTTTTTTCCCGAAATGCTAAGTATCGTGTCATCCAGGAAACAAGCGCTCGACAGCAGATGACGTTAACATCCCTCCACGCAGACATGTGCAGGCCAGAACACCGAAGCACGATCAGCCTCGCGGCTCGCATCCCAGAGCTCAAACGCCACCCAGGTTTCCATGATTTAATGTGCCAGTGATGGCTGATGTTGTTTGAGTCGGGATCCGGTGCGTGTCGTGTCCGGAGGGAATCATGTGGGCCGCGAGGTGGCGGCCATCTGAGTCTCACTGGCTCTCATAGGGGTGATGTCAACCCTGTGAGAAACGCTGTGTGACTAATGAAGCAGATCATATTTTATGCTGATTGGAAGTGAGTCTTCGGGCAGAAAGTGCTCGGGAGTGGCTCACTCCCACTCTGGATTCGTCTTACTTTAGTTTCCAGGCTGTGGTTTTGAATGTTCGTCGGTGCCAGGCGTGTCTTTTCGGGGTTTGAGCCAAAGATTAAGTCACTTCGCCAAATCACGACTTATTTTCCCATGAAACCACAGTGTGTCTCCTGCAGCCGCGCTTGTAGTTTAAGCTGTATTTACTGTGCGTCTGAGATCTTCACTGCTAAGACTCCCGCTGCCTCGCAAATACAGTCAATCAATCATTTCTGGCACTCAAAGCTTTAAAAATGAGTCAGTTTAACAGCGGTGGCAATCCCAGCTGCTCAGGATAAATCCACAGACGTCGCCGTGGACGGTTTCACTATGCTTCAACTCGACTTTACTCATGTACTGCACTTTTGTACAGTCTTTCTTTTGAAAGCAACAATGGCGGCTCCTGAAGAGGTTAGTGTGGATGCTGCTTCAGTTATATCAGAACCGGAGAGTATTTCTTCAGTATGAGAAGAGCAAAGAACGACACTGAAGGCTTTTCTTTATAGAAGAAAGACATTTCACTCATCTCTCGACCGGTTTCAGCAAGAGTCCTGCTAATGCACATCATATGGTTCATTGATCTGATTGGTTTAAATCAGCTTGTGATAAACACATGGTTCATCCAATCACCTGCGTGGTGTTTTTTGAGAGCCGCTGCTCTTTTCCAATTAGTTTCCATGGACGAGCTCCCGGATGGTTCTGTGTAACAAACCATCAGGTTATTCGTTAATAGTTAATTTTAAGATTAAGATAAAACAGCATCTGATAATCTTATAAAATACAAAGGATTATTAAAAATTACCCCAGTGGTTTCCAACCTTTTCAGTTTGTGATATCTTAGAAAAACCAAGTGTCCAGTTGGGACTTTCTGTCACTTTTCAGACGTCTATGACTATTCGCAGTTCCACCAAAGAGATATTTGCCATATAAACTTAAAGCTGGCTTCATTTCATCCCTGAAAGGTCAAATTATTCACTATTTCACAAAATGCAGAAATTAGTGTCTAATGAATATGAATTTGTCAAGCAGAGCTTTTTCTTCTTATAGTCTTATTTCACATTTTTTCACTTATTTCACTGCTGCTGCTGCTGCTCCATCCATCCATCCATCCATCCATCCATCCATCAGATTTATCTCTCTCTTGACCCTTTGGAGGGGCCCGACCTTTAGGATGGGAACCACTGGACTAAAACTAGGAAGTTAAAACTAGCTGCACCTCGAAAAACACGATTCTGAAACAGTTCAATAATGTACAGACCAGAGTATTTCTGAATGCAGGCCTTTTACTTGTCATGGATTATTTTAACACTGTTGTATTCCTACTTTTACTTCTTCCACCTCTGGAAAATAGTTCCCACTAACAACTGATAGCTGAGTCAGAAGACTGTAGCTGTTTCGATGAGCTCACTCAGATGTTTTTAGCATCAGACGTCCTCGTTCACCATAAATTCCTCCAAACATATTTAGTGCTGCGGTCAGCACTAATGAGAAATATCTTGGGCATGGTGTCACTTTGGAGGACTCTGCTGTTTCCCGACTCTTTAGAACAGAGCCTCTCCATTGTCCTCGGGTCTCTGAAACACTCCCCATGCTTGTAATTGTATAAACACAGCATCTGTTTCCCTATCCACCCCCTACAGCTCAGGGTGCACAGTGTATTGAATTCAGACAATGGGCCTCAGTTTGAAGAGTGGGAGTTCAGCATATTTATGCCGTGATGTTTGAACCTCTGCAAATATGGACAGCATGGACTTTTACCTGAAACCACATGTGCCTTGAAGGCTTGTCTCTGCTAAATAGATGATACAGGAGGCAAATTCAAGGCCGCGGCGGATACATCCTCAATTAATCCTGTCCTGGAATCAGTGTTAGAACAGCTGATGGCTTTAGCAGGAACTAAAGCTGGACTGAACTCTACTTGCACATGAATATAAAATCCAGAACAGATGAACTTATTTCTCATTAGCACCTTTTCTTGTTCTGTCCACAGGATTTTGTGCATCACTTCTCCGTGCTGCTCCCAGAATGCACCAGCGCCACCAGAGAGGGCATCCAGCAGTGTCTGGACGAGCTAGATCTACAACCAGACGGGTACCAAGTTGGAAAGACGATGGTATTTACCCCGCGCTCCGTCTTCATCCCTGCAGTTCCTTTAAATCAGCCGATAAACAAATACAGTAAAACGTGGGGGGACATCTGTTTTCAATGTGGCCCGTTATCCCCATCTGAATGAGCCTCTACTGTACAAAACAATGTGGTCATTTGAATGTTACGCAGTTGAGCTTTGAGTTCTGTTTAGATGTTATTAATGGTCCCAAAGTTTCCATCAATACCGAAACTGCGATGCAGAGTGACGGTTCATTGTGTAAAAATCGATTAACATCATCTTTAGAATATTTAGACTGATCTTTTTGAATATTTGGCGCAGTCTGAGCTTGATGCAGCCTCAGGAAAGTTGCACAAGCTGAAAATATGAGATATGTGGTTTAAAAGGAATATTTTTACAGCTCCTTCAGCCGCAATTTAAGGAGAACATCAGGGTTCGATAAGTTAAATAAAGTCACAGCATATATTCCAGATGTTAAATTGAAAGCAAAGCAGTGCTTTAGTGATTTTCTTCTGTTTTGCCACTGTTTGGTGACACTGGCGAAAAGAAAAGGTTCAGGCTCATTACTCTGTGTGTTATTATGTGCTTTATGTTATATTATCTGCTGGAAAATGACAATCCAAGACTCTACATTTGTTTACTGAAAATAAGTTGGGGTTTTTAAATTGCTCAGGTTAGTTTATTAAACTGTTGAATTACACAAACTATAAATAGAGTCATGGACAACGGGAAAGGAGCACTTTGGGGATAACCTCCTATTACCTGAAAGCACCCTCCCTCTAAAAAGGAGGATGTAATGAAGACAGTGCCCCATATTTGGTCCACGGCATGAATGAGGCATGATGGGCTGCATGCCTGTGGGACGCTGTCTATATAATTAGAGGATCATACCTGACATACTTGTGACCGTGTATCCGGCCTGGGATTTATCTCGTTGTGCATGGCCACACAGCCCCGCTCTTCATTAAGCGAGTGCGCTGACTCCGTCGTGGTCCCTCCCCCGCAGGTGTTCTTGCGGGAGGCCGAGCGTCAGCGGCTGCAGGCCTTACTCCACGGGGAAGTCCTCCGACGCATCGTCACGCTGCAGCGGCGATTCAGAGCCCAGCTGGAGAGGAAGCAGTTTGTCAGGATGAGAGACGCAGCGGTCTGCATCCAGGTACGGCACGGAGCTTTTCTTCATCTCCATCTTTTCCTGCTGTGTGACTGAAATCACTTTCTGTAGAGTTTGTTTTGATGCTCCTGAGAGCGTTCATTTAGCATTATTTCATATTGGCTTAGTGAATTAGTTTCTCTTTTAAGTTTATGATGTAAAGCATAACAATGAAAAACAGTTCATCGTATCAGTCATCATATGTTATGACTTCGCTTACATTTACAATATAATCAGTGTCTGAAAGATACTGTTAATAACACAGTGATACTGACTTCATGCATACTGCCCAGTGTTAAATTTAAAATGAAAGGATCGAAATTTATTCAATGTTTTATTTTATCTTAAGTGCCTGAAGTGGAAATGATATAAAATTCACCTCAAATACTGTTCAGATCAACAATTTGATTTATTTTTCAGTCCTGTAACAGAACATTTAAATTAGCCTTTGAGTAAAGATGCTCATACTTATAATGGAGTTGTTGTACTCAGTGGATATGAAAAAAATCAAACCATCACAGTGTCATTAAAATAATCATCTCCTCACAGAAATGGTGGCGTTCGTACCGATCCGTCGAAGAAGAGGGGGATTACGACCCCACTGTCCAGGAGGGGGCAGCTCTGTGTCTGCAGACGCACTGGCGAGGTTACAGAGAGCGTCAGAGGTTCAGGCTGTGGAGGGAGGCTGCTCTGGTGCTGCAGAGGGCGTGGAGGTTATGGCTCTACCGGCGCTGCACGGCGGCTCTGGTTATTCAGACGGCCTGGCGCTGTCATCGAGCCAGAGAAGCTTACTTGCATCTGTTTGCCGCCGTGGTGCAACTACAGGCTTTTAGCAGAGGCTACCTCGCCAGGCAGAGGTGAGCCATACTGTAAAACACCTGTTAGCAGCTGCACCGGTTCTGTTCTTTTTATTGCTAGATGTGTTTATTCTAACAAAAGCAAACATATGAGCAATAAGTATGAAAATAGCTTCTGAGGGTAGGTGACTGCATGGTTTTTGCTAAAGCTGGTGAACAACCAGATTAATCTTTGCACACTGCTCCTGCTGTATTTGGCCATTGTTCAGTGTGCTTATAGGCCAGGCTTGGTCCGAGCATGCCATTACGCAAGCAATCCAGCCCAAAGCGGCTCTACAATCAGCTGAGCCGCAGAGAGCAAGAACTAAATCAGACTAGAAGTTTGGTGAATACTTGAGGTGGATAAAATTTGTTAACTTTAGCTGTTTAAAAGGTATCTTGATTGTCTGAGTTGAGGAGGAAGTAGTTCGGTTTAACCTGTAACATGCCTTCTTGATTGACAGCTTCAAAATACTGAGAGAACAGAGACTGAGGGAGACGAAGGAGCAGCAGGAGAAGCTGCTTCAGCTGCAGAATGGCCAGGTGAGTCCCTCGCCGGAAGAAGAGGAGGAGCCGCCTGAGAGAATTATGGGCTTGGACCTCAGCACATGGGAGGATCGTTCCTACGAGCAACGAGAAAGGAGCCTCCAAATCCTCAGTGGCCACGAGGGTGCAGTTAAGGAGGAAGGAGACGGAAGAGATCATGCTAGGACGAGAGAAAGTCCCTCGAAAGCCCAAACTGAAGCAAGCCAGACATCCACTGTGGTGGTGCGAGAGAGGTCCAGAACTGTAGATGAGCCCAGCCAGAAGACCACTCGGGCCAAGCGAGAGAGCCGGCGGATGAGAGAGCTGGAGCAGGCCAAGTTCAGCCTGGAGCTCCTGAAGGTCCGGGCGACCAGCGGCGGGGCCTCGTCCCCGTCTGAGGAGCGGCGCTGGTCTGTGGAGCTGGTGCCCCCTTCTACCCCACCTCTTCGCTCACCCCAGGGGACGCCTGACAGCCAGAGCTCCAAAGGCAGCTTTGAGCTTCTCACTATGGATGAGGAGCCACCCAAGGCTGCAGAAGAGGAGGCAGACAGTGAGGCCCCCTGCTCCCCCCTTCCTCCAGTAACTCCAGTACCTGAGCCGAATGTGGAGGCTGTTTCAACAAGCCCAAAGCCAGTTGAACCACATAGGACAGGGGTTTTTGATGCCCACCCAGGGGACCAGAGCCAGGCCAAACTGGATCCGGCAACACCCTCTGCCCCCGCACATCCGCCCAAAATCGAGAACTACCTCCCGACTTTTTACGTCCCTACTAGTGAGGGCAGCACAGTCATCTCGCATCGTCCTGCAGAAGAGCCTCAGCAAAACACAGAGGCAGCCATCTCTACAACCGCCACCGCCGTTACCAAGCCCCTCAAAGAAAGGCGAGAGTCAGCACGCCGACCAGTGGTGGTGGTCATCAGTATGCAGAAAGAAACACCGCTAAGCGAAGAGCTGAGCGATATCGTCCGTCCCCCTGTGGAGGTTCGAGATTCTGCAGCCCAGACAGGGGAGTTGACACCATCGCCACAGAAACCAGACCCAGCTCCCGTCCCTCCGGGTCCCGTCCCTGCTTCTACCTCTGTCCCTCAGGCTGACCAGGCCATCATAGAGAAACTGGTGCGACTGAACGAGGAGAAAGAGGAGAGGCGGCGCAATCAGCAGCAGCAGAATGAAAAGGAGATGATGGAGCAGATCAGGCAACAGAAAGAAGTGCTGGAGCGGCAGCGACTTTTCTTCGCTCAGTACGAGAGAGACATGTTCGAGAAGCAAAGAGGAGAAGCCCTGCACAGGATACAGCAGAGTCGACAGGGAGGACAAGATGTTGGTGGAGCTCCAACCGCCGGCAAGCCCCTCAGACCCAGCTCCCTGCTGATCGAGAGAACCGCAGGGCTAGCTCCTCAGGCCAGGACGCGGTCAGACTCCACTGCCCCATCGGTGCACTCGTCCCCACGTGTAGACCTCCACGGCCGCGCCCCACACCCCCAGCTGCCTCCTCCACCCGCCTCTGCTCCCAGAGAAAGACGCAGGCCTGTTGCTGATGGCTGGGCACCCAAACTCACACTGGAGTCCAAAGATGGAGGAGGAACCAGAGTGAGAACGACTGCCAAGAAGCCACCAAGCAGCCAAGTCACCACAGTTAGTATGACGGACAAGCCAGGCAACATCTTCTTCTCTCCAAAGGACAAAGTGACATTTGCAAAGTGAGTATTTAATTAATGCATCACTCTTTTTTTGCTTGCTCTATTTTTTGACATGCGATACAAATCCCACAGCAAGACTGTGATATCTATTACATCTGTGCAACGTGTGCAAAAACACTGTATTTTATTCTACTTATCTCTCTCACATGCTATTCAAAACATTTTCCATTATGAAACTGATCCATTCTTCATAAGGCAATATTATTTTTTATACTCTTCTTTATCTTTTTATTCTATTTGTTCTTTTTCTATCTCTCCTTTTTATCCACTGTAACAAGTTGAATTTTCCCAGCCTCAGATCAATCAAGTTTTATATTATCTTAACTGTAAACAAGCAAATAAATGAATGGATAAATAAGAATAATAAAAATACATTTACGGTCAATGAGTCAATAAATCAGTTTTCCACTTTAGATTAAATAAATAACTAAAACGAGTCCTGGTAACAAGTGAAGAATTTGCACATTTCTGACGTTGGTGCCCCCTGGTGGCAGTATCACAAAGGCACTACAGATGCTACCCCACAATATGAATCCAACGCTGGGACGCAGAGATGCATGATCTTAAAGTAACACGCAGACAGCTCCGATTTGACCATCAGATTAACCTCATCAGAAAGATGCTACAACCACATACATTCTTCACATAGCAGCTTTAAATGTGTATTTAATGGCATTTTCACACACTGGTTCTTGGTTGCCTCTTAATGAATTATTTATTTGGATTTATTAATAAGGTGTTAATTTTTTCCTCTTTTTGTCCATCAGGTTTGACAGTGAGGCTGTTCCTAAGGAAACACCTGTAGCCCTTCCCAGAGAGGGACCCTCACCGGCCTCCAAACCTTCTAAAGGAGCAAAAGGGCGGGATGTAAGTCACCTCTCCCCTTTTCTCTGTAGGAAATAGACACGTAGCATGTGTTTGCAGGAGTGCCTTTTTGTGTTGTGGATGAATTAATGAATCTTGCAGTCTTACACTAAAAAAACCACACATCTCACCTACATGAAGAACAAAATGCACTGAAGCTCGTCTACATGTTATCAAAGGCTCCTTTTAAACATGCTGTTATCACTTCTGGTAAACTCCAGGTTGGCAGAGCGGGCCAAAAAAAGAAAGCCAGAATGGCACGGACCCGCTCCAACTTCCTCACCCGCGCCCCCATCCCCTCCGTTGGGGGCGATTCAGACGAGGATGACTATGATGGCGGCAGCCCCGTCAGCCCCCGCCATTTCACTCTACCCCTCTCCAAACAGAGCTCCACAGAGGCGGGCTTAGGAGAGTCCTGTTTCAGTGACTCAGACATGGTAACGGGCGCCATCCAAGCCAGCAGTGGCCCTCTCTGCGTTCTTAAAGCGTGGCTTCTCTTTGACCTCTCTAACCCTCTGAGCAGAGAGAGCAGAGATCTGTTTCACCCACCTCTGACTCAAACTGAGCTTCAACAAACTTCTAGAAACTTTCTATAAGAGTGGAAAACATTTCAAAAGTACTTCAGGGCAGGTATTTTAAAACCATTTTGAAATACCTGCTCTCACATGGTGTTCTGTAATAAAACATAAACACTCTCCTTCCAATAGAAGAACATTTATTAAGTGATTTTATGCATGAGGTAAATATTCATGTCTGTTCTGTTGGCTGTCGGACAACCTTTCATCCAAAACTTTATTGCTTTGACAGCCCCTCTAAAATCATACGTGCATCGTGATGTATGCAAGACGAGTTTTGAAATGTTGAAGCAGTTAACGTAGTCGCTTTTCTAACATAATTTTACTTTTCTTTCTCTCACAGCTTTGAAAGCGTCTTCTCTCTTTTATCTTTTCTTTCGTCAATTAACAACATTTGCATGTCACCGGTTGTTTTCCCGCTCTTAGCATGCAGCACTGGTCTTTGAAGGGAGGGAGTCCTTGAGAAAGGATGAGGAACGTCACTCTTCATCACTTCACAAACTCTGGCTGTCTTTTACGGGTCTTTCCTGAGAAAACTGATTTGGTCCTTGTTTTAGAATGTAGTGTCATTTGTTGTGTTATTGCTTTTGTAATGTCATGCTCACTAGAAATAGCATTTATTCTGCTAAATGTAAACTGTGGCTGTAGCAGCTCCAGTGATGTGATGCTGCCATCTGCTGGCGCGAACTTGAACTGTGCATCACAGAGAAGCCTCGTTCGCTTTTGCCGTGTCTTTAACACGCAGTCCAACTTGATGTTGTTGCAGCCTGCGAGCTCTGAGGAGCAAAAGAAGATACACAAAGCCATGTCGTCAGGAGATTTGGGCAAAGTGGACTCACTGCGCAAGAACTCGCAAGACGGAAGGTTTGTTTTACCTGAACTTTTTTTTTCTTTGTGTCTTTTTGTCAATGACAGATTTGTCGCTTAGAAATGAAATCTCTTTAGATTTTGATCACATTTTCATCAGTAATCAAAGAAGTTTTGTTTCACTTTGGAAAAGGGTTCGTGGGAAGATGCGTTTCTGGGGCAAGACCAAGTATGGAGATAAGAAGACATCCAGAGAAAAGCTGATCTGTGGGGCTGATTCCATGGATGGAGACTATGGAGACACTGGGCCGTTGCTGGGAGAGGGTGCGTTACCCAAAACACAAAATACATCCATTTCAAGGACTTTCATATAACCAAAAATTACACTGGGTGATCTCTTTAAACAGATATCCATATGTGAATGCAGAGAGAGTTAGGGATTGGAAGCATTCTGGTTTCTGTTTGTAGTCAGACCAGTACTGACCAATCACATTTGAGCAGCCTTTGGATGTCATGCAGGTAAACAGTGCATGTGGAAAGCACAAGAGGTGGAACCCCAAAAGCTACTGTCTAACACAGATTTAGGTTTTTATTAGGTTTGTTTATCTTCATTCACATGCAGATATCTGTTTGTGGAGATTAGCTGAAATATTCAGTTGTTTGAGAGTTTTTGGAAAAAAAGATGTGAAAATATTAGCTGCTGTTCAGTGATTGCGCTGTGGGAGACATTGGGTGCTGACTGGAGCTTTCTTCCTCACAGCAGGTCAGGAAAACATGTCGCCCCCCTGCAGTCCTGATCTGACGTTGGATCGCGGGTTCAGGGACTTGAAGGAGAACAAGGAGCCGTCTCCCAAGGTGAAGCGAAGGCGCAGTGTTAAGATCAGCAGCGTGGCTCTGGAGCCCGCTCAGTGGCAGAACGACGCGCTGCAGATCCTCACCTGCACCAACGACTACAGGAGCATGAACGACTTCCTCATGAAGAAGGTGCAGCCAAACGTTCGCTGTCATATTCTGTAGATGCATGTGGGTAAAGCTGCTTAGGTGGCCTGCAGGTGCACTTTAACATCTAAAATCCCTCACAAGGAGAGAAACAGATGAATACAATGCAGTGTTGAGTCATCTTTTTAGAGCTACAGGTCGTCCATATTCATGCTGTGATGACATATGTCACATTTTAGATCAGCGACTTGGACACAGAGGACAGTAAGAAGGACACCATGGTGGACGTCGTCTTTAAAAAGGCTTTGAAGGAATTCCGTCTAAACATCTTCAACTCGTACTCCACAGCGCTGGCGGTAAGTGCTCCCAACACATGATCATTCAAAATCGAAAAACAGCAAATAAAGTCGCAGTTTGAACCGATGGATGCCGCGCTCCTCCTGTGACCCCCCTGTCTTCCTCCTCAGATGGACGACGGTAAGAGTATCCGCTACAAAGACCTGTACGCTCTGTTTGAGCACATCCTGGAGAAGACCATGCGGCAGGAGCAGCGGGGCTGGAGGGAGTCTCCCGTCACAGTGTGGGTCAACACCTTTAAAGTCTTCCTGGATGAGTTCATGACAGAGTACAAACCTCTGGACAGCACAGTCAGCAAGGTGAGGACACGGGACACAGTTATGGATGTTTGATGTCTGAACCATTAAAAGACATTTTAATGCTCCTCTGAGTGAATTCAATGCATTAACGTAAAGTACATTTACTCAAGCGCTGTACTTAACTACAAATTCAAGGTACTTGTACTTAACTTTTTATTCATTTTATGCAACTTTTGGAGCTTCTACTCCACGACACCTCATTGGGAAATATTGCACATTTTACTCCACTACATTGGTCTGACAGCTTTAGTTACTAGTTACTTTGCAGATAACTATTTTTCATTTTTTTATTCCTTCTTCTTCAGTTTAAACCCGGAATCTCCCGATTTACTTATTTTGAACTAGATTTTTTCTGTTAAACTGAGGATGAAGTTTTCCTTTATGGGTTGAGAAATTCTTCTACTTCTTAAGATAAATAAACAATTGAAAAAGCCTCTTAGATTACCTAAATATATCATCATTCTGAGCTTTATGAGATTTGTGGTTCTCACATGACAATGACACCACAAACATATGATGATTTTATAGAACATGGTGCATCCCTGTGGATTAAATTGCCCAACTTGTTAATAAAGTAGTTAAAATGAGCTAAACCTTAAACAGCTGCATCAGTAAAATGCAACATGCACATTAATGCAGCAGTGATGTGGATCCAGAAACTTCAGATTTAATAGTAAAACAAGAAGAAGGAGCATTATACTGCATAATGAGTATTTCTTTCTCACACTTAAAGTACATTTTGCTTATAATGCTGCATAAAACTTTTACTGAAGTAAGGTTTTGAATGCAGGACTTGCAGTGGAGTATTTTCACACTGTGGTATTAGTACTTTTACTTGAGTAAATGACCTGAATGCTTCTTCCAGCACTGCTTGTTGTGGATCAGATAACAAAGTGACATGTGTAATGATTTTTCTGAAGTGTCTTCCCAAGCTTCAGATGTCATTTACTGTGGTGTTCATCAGCCGCCTGAGTTGTTAGCTTCTGAGAGTTTAGATGTTTTATCTATGTTTACACTTCATGTTAATATGTATTAATAATGCTTACATATACAGTGACATATCTAAGAAACACAAAAAACATATCAGTTGTTCTGTTTTATCTTATTTTATTGCAGCAGGTTCCAAAACCTGAACGCAAGAAACGGAGGAAAAAGGACACTGACATTGTAAGTCTCTCCTCAGTCTCACCATTGATAACAATCCTTTGCACCTTCCTTTGCTCCCTGGAATAACAACATATAAACACACCTGAGAGCAGAATAGAAAAGAATATAAAATATACATAGAAATGTGAAAGGCTGAACTGGAAGTGATCCTTTGCTCTGCTGCTCTCTGCAGGTGGAGGAGCATAACGGCCACATCTTCAAGTCCACCCAGTACAGCATCCCCACATACTGTGAATTCTGCTCGTCGCTCATCTGGATGATGGACCGAGCCTGCGTGTGCAAACGTGAGTGTGCATGCGGAGCGTCACAACAGGGATTGTGCACACCAAGAAAAGCCCTGAATCTCACAGATCTAAGGAAATCTAATTGTACACACACACAGTCTGGTGTTCAGCCCCACCCTCCCTCAGCCCTAATCAGATCAGCCTTCAACTGGACTCATGGGTTCTGCGGCTCCGTCTCTGCAGAGATTTCTCCGCACAGTTTGTCCTTTATTCGCGCAGGATGTTTTCTGCATGCCAGCCAATGCCGCGTCAGTCTCTCAAGCGCTAACATTTTTTGTCTTTTTGTCCCAAATTTTGATAATAATGAGGAGGCACTGCCTTTCTGTGGATCATGGAAATGACCTGTTTGATTTCTCCGGCTGTGTTTATCCAGTGTGCCGCTACGCCTGCCACAGAAAGTGCTGCCAGAAGACGACCACCAAATGCAGTAAGAAGGTGAGTCGGCCATATTGTGCACCGCACCATAATGTCCCATGACATTAATTGTGTTACTGTGGTTTCGCGTACAGTAGCTTGTGTCATAGCAGTGATGGACTGTACTTACTGATAATATATCTTCTTGGAACAATCAAAAGCTTTGCAAGAATTTTAAAATATTGCACTTTATTGCTGCGTGCATGTGTCTGCATGCTTAAGCACGACGTGTCTGTGTGTTTATACATTACGTTTGTGTCTTTGAACAGTTTGATCCGGAGCTTTCCTCCAGACAGTTCGGAGTGGAGGTTTCTCGTCTGACTCATGACGAGAGGACGGTGCCCCTGGTAGCGGAGAAGCTTATCAACTACATCGAGATGCACGGCCTCTACACTGAAGGAATCTACAGGAAATCAGGCTCCGCCAACAAAATTAAAGAACTCAAGCAGGGACTCGACACAGGTGGCTTTTGCTATATATTCTAGCTGGCAGGTTAATGATGCTAGCTGGCTTTTGAAGTGATTAGAAGTGATTAGTAAGTGTCCGCGTTCTCCTTGTGACCACACAGATGTGGACAGCATGAATCTGGATGACTACAACATCCATGTTATCGCGAGTGTTTTCAAGCAGTGGCTGAGAGACCTGCCTAATCCTCTGATGACATTTGAGCTGTATGAGGAGTTTATACGTGCCATGGGTAAGTGGTCGACGTCAGATATCCTGCTCCGCTTTCAGGTGCTTCAGTCTGGAGATTCGCACTTTAACAATTTATGACTGTGAAATAAACGGTAAATGGTGGTTTGTCATGTGGAAATGCCTCCTCAGGTTTGCAGGATAAAAAGGAAATGATCAGAGGGGCGTATTCAGTTATTGACCAGCTAAGCAGAACTCACCTAAACACTCTGGAACGCCTCATATTTCATCTTGTCAGGTAATAAAATTCTCATGGTAATCTTAGACTAGGATTAATGCTTGAAGCTGCTTTATCTCCTTCCTGGTTCTAGACCTGTTCTAATGCTGAATTCTTGCTTCCAGGATCGCCTTGCAGGAGGAGACAAACCGCATGTCAGCTAACGCCTTGGCTATAGTTTTTGCTCCCTGTATCCTGCGCTGTCCTGACACCATTGATCCGCTGCAGAGTGTCCAGGACATCGGCAAGACGACAGCGTAAGAATCGCGTCTGTCGCTTTAATTCAGCGCCTTTGCCTCCGTCAGTGGTTCACAAAGTGTGGTGCAGGCCCCTCATACAAGACATTTAAATGAGGGGCACGCATGACCAGGAGGAGAAATTAGACATTAATTAACTGTACAAAGAAACTTGTGTCAAAAATGTTTTACTCATCCATCTGAACTGATTATTTGGCTCTGACATTAAGTGTTTTCAGTCCTTCTGAAGTGCTTCTTTCTTGCCGTCCCTCTGCAGGTGTGTAGAGCTTATCATTTGTGAACAGATGAATAAGTACAAAGTACGACTAAAGGACATCAGTAGCCTGGAGTTTGCTGAGAATAAGGCCAAATGCAGACTGACCCTCATTCGACGGTCAATGGTGAGTTCAAATAATGTGACTAATGTGACAAATCCTGCTGTTATCAGTTGAATCAGGATGTTACAGTGACTCACAGCTAAATCCGCCTGACCGAGCCATCCTAAAAGTGCTACACCTTCCCTGGTTTCCTGCTTTTTTAAGCTGTTTTTCTCCTCCCCGGATCCTCCCTAACCTGTCCTTTCCTTTACCCAGAAACCCGTACTAATAGCTGTTAGATTTATGAGCATAGCGCGCACGATGGTATGTATACACACACCATGGACTGCATCCCCAAACCATCATCCAGTGGTGACGTTGTTGTGGTACCAACACTATCACTGCATAGTCTCATCTCTTCAAATATTAACATCCGTCTTCTCCATCCCGCAAAGCATGAGTCATCGCTCCACTTAGTCTCTGCTTCTGTTTTTTCTTTTATTTTACGACCGTGTCTTGTGGCTGAAAGTAGGGACATTATACAACTGCTTCTAATTAGATTTACATTATGTTAGGTGAAGGATGGAACACACAAAGTGAACATTTTTCAGCATGTAATGTGGCATACATTTTTCAGACTCGCGCTCATAAAAGCATCCAGAATTAGAAGCTGTAAAATGTTTCTCTGGATAAATTGTGGGCAGAGCTCATGATTACCTTGACTAACTAGAATTGACAGACGCGTGATGCTGTGCATTAAAACTGACCTTAATGAATCTGCCATTACTGATTCCTCTTCTTTTCACTTCTCACTTTTGCTCTAAGCAGCCAAATGCAGCTAAAAAGGTAAAGTCTGTGTGTCATTGTGCGCGTAGCTGCTTGCTAAAAGTGGTGAAATGCTGCCTTTTTTATGGAGCACGAACGTCATATTCACATTAGCGAGAAGACAACGTCTGCCATCGATTTGTCTTCTAGGGAAAAGGCCACGTACAGCGAGTGAGCTACCACACGCCTTCGCCTCCAGTCAGTCCGCGGCTGGCATCAGTGGCTGACGCCGTGATCGAAGAAAGCGGCGATGACGAGGGGGCGGACTCGCTCGGCGAAATCTCAGAGCACCAGCAGGCGGCCATGCAGCAGGAAGAGAGGGTGCTGACAGAGCAAATCGAGAGCCTGCAGAAAGAGAAGTAAACACCGTCAACGAGCTTAAAGTGTTCTGAGAATGTTACACGATGTGTAAATGACTCGAAAAGAACTGAATTTACAGAAATGAGCGGTTTGTATGTGTTACTGGTGCTGGCTGTGTTTGTTAATCGGGGTCACGTTTGCCTCTGCAGGGAGGAGTTGACTTTTGAGATGCTAACTCTGGAGCCACGGGCATCAGATGATGAGACCCTGGAGTCAGAGGCCTCTATCGGTACCGCTGACAGCACTGAAAACCTCAATGTGGACTCTGAGGGAACCATTTCTGACTTCTCAGGTATTTCACTCTAACTCACCTTTTCATGTACAAAATTTTATACGTATTTGTGTAGAAATGATGAAAAAAGAGAGGTTGACATGTTCTGTCCTTCCCTTGCAGAAAGAGGTCCAGTGTTGACTTCCCCCTGGCCTCGGAGATCTGACGGGAAAAGCCCCCGACGCCGCGCTCTCCGCCGGCAGCCCGAGTCTCTGGACTCTGTGGACTCTTGCACCAGTGTTTCCTGCTACTCCTCCTCATCACACTTCCACCCATCGACGTCCTCCTCCTCTGCCACCACCCGTCGCTTTCGTTTCCACGCCAGGTCTCCCACTGCTGGCTCAGGTCCGGCCCAGGCCCAGGCTGTGAATGCGCCTCAAGCCTCCCGATCCGACAGCATCGACAGTGGCCCCACCGGAGATCAGGAAGGGTTTGACGAAAGGCCCCAGTTTACAAGCCGAGGCACCTTCAATCCAGAGAGGGGCAAACACAAACTGAAGGGGGCCAAGCATTCAACCGTGAGGCACTCCAGAGAAAGCGACGGCCACAGCAGGGACCCTCCAGAAATACCGCAGCAGCTGGTATTGTATGGCAGTAATGAATTCATGGTATGAAGGACAGCGGGCCTCCAGCTCCCTGGCAGGCATTTACCTTCCCAACGGGAGGTAACGCAATGGCGACTGATCTCAACTTCTCGAAGCACTCTTGCTTAGCCTTTCTTTGTTGAAGTCTGCAAAGAAGTGTCCCCAAGTGCCGTGTACAGTGTTTCTACCCCCAGAAGAGGGGAAGCTTTGGCAGAGGGACAGAAATCAGTGGAAGGACTCCCCCTCTGTGGACTAAACTGCCACCCATGCTCTCACAGTGCCTCGGCAGCACTCGGCGCCAAGAGAAGACGCACTGAGCAGGAGGACAGAGAAAAGGGAACGTTGGAAGACCACTTAGTATCAGGGAATGTTACAGAGCTGGAAAGCTGAAGCAGCGTACTACAGTAAATAAGAGGAATCAGGCAACGTCAGGCGTCACGGATGTTACAGTGAACTTCAAGCTCACAATTATTAGCTGCTTTATGAGTTTACAGTTCATAACAATCAGTGTAAGCAGTTGTTGCTCTGTTATTACAAATTTATTTTTCCCTTATTTAATAAATTTTAATGTCACAGAAATTCTTTATAGCGTATAATATACAGGTATAAATACTGTACAAAGCCGGAACACCAGCCTCTGCTGGGTAGTTGAAGTCAAATATTTATCTTTTTTTGTTTCTTTTCTTTTTTTTGAGTATCTTGGACAGAGATGTATGGATTTTGGCAGTGAATGATTTATGTATGTGTGTGTGTTGTGTGTGTGTGTGTGTGTGTGTGGGCACGTGCCGAGCGCTCATACATGACTGCATGTGTGAGAAAGAGAAAACCACTTCATGTGTTTTAAGTTTGTGCTGCTTTTTTTTTCCCCCTCACAAGGGAAATACCGCCATCAAAGGGACCAAGTTCAGCCGGAGTGTATTCCAGCCAAGTGGGATCCCAGCTCTGTAACGAATGTCGGATGTGTATAAAATCCCTGCATTCACTGCTTAACAGCCATACAACAATTGTAATGTACAGTACAGTTCATATGTACAGTATAGTGGACAAATGCAATTCTATTCTTGAAATCTATTGTTCCCCCCCCCACCCCCCAGAGTCTCAAACCCATCCCCGCCTCCTGTCTCCAAAGTGTTTGCTCAATAGCAACCAAGCAAGAACATAAAGTCGGTCTTTTGTCTTTATTCTTGAGAATGTGTGTTTCTCCACATTGTCGATTATTCGGGCCCGTGTTGAAATACTGTAGGTGACACATTTGAAAGGCCTTTTATACAGCAGGTGATGATGAAAGCACAGATGTTACAAATAACATGAACAATGGCTCACTTTCATTCACGTGTCCCAGTAGGCCAGCATGCACAAAAGCAGGAAACCCTGAGACTGACGCAGATAAACGGAATGAAAATATTGTTCATTTTACTATTTACACCTGTGCTTTACCCACTGTGACATATCAAAATGTCTCCTGTGAAGAAGACTTCACTTTCAAAGTAGTGGCTGATCCAAGAGAAGAATTGTGCATCGGTAAGTGACAGATATCCATGGTCATTCAGATAAGATCATCCTTTATTAATCCTACAGCAGGCACATTTGCTGTTAATTATATATCACCTAACCCTAACCCTAACCCAAAACCATATGACAATATAGGACAGCAATTAAGCAAGGGTGTAGGTGTGGAGTCAGAGAGGGAAACGGGCTTCAGTGAGACCATCTAACTTTTAAAAGAAGGACACACACAGGAGCCACTGTTTAGTAAAAGTTAGTTCAGTAGTGAACATTTCACATTGGTTCTTGCCTCAGGTGCGGCATCTGTCATGGATGAATTGAAAAGAGCAGGATTTACTACTGTGCATGTTCATTGTAATGGAAATGACACTGTGATTAAGGGCCCGTTTTTCCCCTGGTAAAAACAGGAATTCACTTTGCAGTTAAATCTAATGAACTCCTCCTGAGATACAGCTATTGAAACCCAGCTTGCCTGTTAAGTAGCCCAGTGAGAGCAGGAAACACTTGATTTCGCAGAGTCCAATTGTTTCATCACCTTTTGAATATTGGATGGTGTCCTGCCGTAAATGGAAGTAAAAGCAGTCAGGAAGCATATTCAACAGCTAAAAGAGGTGCAATGATGAAATGTCATGTAACAAGGTGTAATGTCAGCCTGCCCAGCTGCTGAGGAGATCAGATCGTTTGAATTCACCACCTGCGGTGAAAGTGAACGAAGTTACAGGGATTTTTCAGTAACTGAAAAAAACGTTTCATTATATGAGGAGTCAAAACAAAACAAACCCTTAAAGTAAATAGTAGTGTCTGTGCAGCAGTGTCCTAATGAAGAGGATATGCTGAAGTCAGAAGATCTTTTCAATCAGGAATCCGAATGTGATGCAGCCTTTTTATTCCTCTCATAAACCATTTCATTTTTGTGTCACGTTTGCTTTCTAAACGTGTCTCAGCAGACGGCTTGGTTGGTAAAAATAATGAAACAAGGGGCACAAAGTGCTTTTACAAGGCTAATAGACAACCGCAGGCAGTGGTAAAAGATATATTCAGATATCTATTACAAGTAAAAGTCATGCATTCAAACCCTAATACAAAAGTATCAGCATCAAAGTATACTTAAAGTACTAAAAGTCTAAAGTACTCATTATGGCTCATTTCAAAATCATATATAGGTATATTTCTGAATTATAAGTAGTAATGCATTAATGTATACATCACTTTAATGCTGTGGCTGGTAAAGATGGGTCTAATTTTTTTTTGTTTTTACACACTGCTGGGTAGCTTCAACAATATTAAGCAGAACGTATTTGTTTATTTATATTTAGTATTAATAATCTAAACCTGCAAAGTAACTCATAACTAAAGCTATCAAACAATTGTGGAATAAAAGTACTAATGTCCCTTCCAAAATGTACTGGAATAGAAGTATACAGTGAAGTGAAGTACAAAATTAACGTAAGCACAGTACTTGAGTCAATGTGTTTAGTTACATTCCACTACTGATCGCAAGACAGAAACAGCTGCATCTGAGTGAGAGCAGAAACCAAATAAATAAAATTCACATCAAAAGAAATAAATTAATCTACAACAGACTAATAATTTTAAATTCCCATTGAACAAGGTATGTCTGGTATGTCCAGTCGTTGCATGTCCCACAATTCCGACAGCACCTAAAGGCAACCTAACAGCGTTGAAGAACAGCAGAAAGTTTGAAAACGCGCTCACTTTGTACGTTTACCGCGAGATATTGATCTACTGTCGAGGCATACGTGAAGTGGACTGAACTCAGACCGTCACGCGGACCGCACATCCGAAACCAGTTGACAGTTTGTCTAAAAATAAAGTCTAATTGATGAGAAATGACTCCGGACAGCCTCCGGTGACGCGGGCCACCTATCGAGCGGCGCATGCGCAGAGCATCGCAGCAGGACCATCAGGAGCAGCGGCCGCCGCCGGGGTGACGAGAGCTGTCGTCTTGTTTATTTCACACCAGGTAAACTTGCCTCCACAATGTCGGGATTTGACAACAACCCCTTCGTCGACCCAGTGGACGTGAATCCCTTCCAGGTGAGACTGTCGCCTCGTCTTCTGTGCGCGAGCCGAGCTTTTAGACGCCTTTTTCCCCGAGTGAATACTGAAAGAGATAGGCTGCAACAGAAACCTGTTTGGTTGGTTGCTGGGTTTGGCCTCAACATTTCCTGGATAAGAATCGCCACTATTATGAAGTATGACACGTTGTAGTCCAGCTATGGCCTATTTTTAAAGATTAACTCTAAAACGGTGCGTTTGTGCTGCAGGTGGGCTGTTAACTCACCTGCGCAGGTAAGCGGAGCCACGAACAGGTGCCTCCTGTTTCTTAGCTGTGACTCCTACTTCAACGCGCCTTTGACGGAAAGCAGAATGCAGATTTTGTGGGATTCAGTGGCGCACTGTGTAGCCTTCAACGATCTCAGGTGGCGTGTGTTTGTCTTTCAGTCTAATTATGGCATCCCGCTGTTTTCACGTCTAACAGCTCCAGGTGGAGCGTTAAAGGTGACTGTATGTCTTCACCGGTGGCCTGTTTGCTCAAAGAAAAGGCACCCTTTGCTTAATCAAACCGATGAAATTGGGTTTCAACTGAGACAAAATGTTGTAAAGGGCCAAGAGTCTATTAATAGTTAATGTGGTGTGGCTTCCTGGACCAGTTGGGACTCTCTGGGACACACACACACACACACACCTAATACAATCTAAAGGGTCATGGCTTCTCAGCAACACATGCAGTGTAACTGAGGCCATTTACTCAAGTGCTGTACTTAAGTACAAATGTTTGTTATTTATTATTTCCATTGTATGCAGCTTTATACCACTGCACTACTTACAGGCAAATAATGTACTTTTACTTCATTACATTTGTTTGACAGCATAGTTACTTTTCAGATTACAGTTTTTCGTACCTTTCCTCTCCTGTGTAAACCACCTATCTCCAAATGTCAGGATTTTTGATGTGATTTTTTTAAAAAGATAAAACTGTTGTCAACTATTATCAGCTATTGATGGGTAGTTTAAGATCACTCAGGATTAGCTGGAAAATACATCGTCGCAGGCTGAAAACGGGCTGTTCTTCTGAGCTCATGGAAAGTTGACTTTTTAAAAGTATGTGGTTCTCACAGCAGGGTGATGCGACAAACACATGATGATGTTGTGGAATAAAATGATGCATTGCTGTAGATTGAATGACCCAACAGTGCAAAAAGTAGTTAAAAAGAGCTCAACCTTTAAACGTCGACAGCAGGAAAATGCAACACACACATTAATGCAGCAGAAACATCATATGTATAGTAAAACACTGACAGAGAACATTTTACTGAATGATGACAACTTTTAAGTAAATTTTGCTGATTACACCGACAGACTTTTACTTCAGTAAGAATGCAGGACTTTCGCCTGCAGTGGAGTATTTTTACAGTGTGGTATTAGTGCTTTTACTTCAGTTTCTGATCTGAATACTTCTTCCACCTCTGAATGCATCATAGTTGTGTTTAATGCCTTTTTCAGGATGCCTCAATCACACAAGCCACCAGCGGAATCACTGAAAGCGTGGGGGAGTTCAACCCGTTCTCTGCGACAGAAATGGTGAGCTGCTCTGTTTTTACCGTCTCTGCTGACGTGATGTATAGTTGTTCCATCGCTGAGAGCCCAGTCTGTTGTTCATAAAGCAGGACTGCTTCAATCGCTTCACAGGGAAAACACTCTGACACCACCATCCCCATCTCCGCTGCCTCGTCTCAACCCGCCATCCTGCAGACCTCCGTGGAGCAGAGCGCACAAGTGAGTCAGACGCACATGTTCAGAACAAAATGAAATGAAATAAGCTGCTGTGAAATCACTTTGTATGTCAGTGGAGATTAACCAACCAGAGCGAGTCTGTCTTTGAGACAGCAGCTTTGAAAAGCAGATGTCAATAATAATAATAATTCACGACAGTTTTGAGGTAATGAGTGAATTGTGGTGGCAGCAAGTGGAGCTCCACCGTGGATGGTGTTTTTTTAAGCTGGTGTTGATAATTGAGAACTAAAATAAATCAGATAATCTATATTCTGATATTTTTTATTGCACAAACATGTCATCTGTATTATATTTTCATAATGATTCCTTAAACCTGCATTATTCTGACACAAGATAAGTGACCAGAATAACCAAATTATACACCTTTAACAGTTGCTGGTGCTCTGTGGTGCAGTATGTTGTCAGTTATATTTGATA
The DNA here is from genome assembly GCF_017976325.1 of Chelmon rostratus. Lineage (NCBI taxonomy): Eukaryota > Metazoa > Chordata > Actinopteri > Chaetodontiformes > Chaetodontidae > Chelmon > Chelmon rostratus. The sequence goes on along the minus strand of NC_055658.1, from coordinate 27,955,067 downwards.
TCTGTAATAAGTTAAAACTGGGTGATGGTGCCACCTGATTTTAGTATCAGTCTATTGGTCAGGCTGAAGTAATGAGTCAGAATCAGAAATAGGTTTATTGCCATGTAAGTTTTCACATACAGAGTTTGCCACACAATAAAACATGTTAAAGAGGATAAAATCAAAATTTATTATTTAAAAAAAAGTCAAATATACAGCCATGATTGCAAAAGAAAATTGGGATGCAGTGTAAAACTTTGATGACATAAACTCAATTTAAAACAGTACCTGATGACCTCATCAGCTTCATTGATTTTTAAAATATCTGCTTATTCTGAATCTGATGCGGCAACATGTTTTAAACAAGTTGCGACAGGAGCAACAACAGACTGGGAAAGATGTGGAATGCTCCAAAACACCTCCTTGGAACATTCCACAGGTAAACAGGTTGATTGTATCATGATTGGGTATGAAAGGAGCATCCTGGAAAGGCTCAGTCATTCACAAACGTTAAGTTATGATCCAAACATCCGGCTAAGATTTGGTCTCAGTTCTGGTGTCTTAAAGCTGAGTTAGTTGTGGGATCTGTTGCCTGTAGTGAAGTTCGTGAATTTCCCATCACAAAGCTAGCGAGAGGTAAAATGCAGCGTGCAGTCGCAGAGATGTCGTGACAGTATTGAACGCAGCGGTAAGAGTGCGCCTCCTCCGTCACCCACCAGGCAAGTGTAGCTGCTGGCCAGGCCAACCTGGTCAAACAGCAGGAGGAGCTGGAGAGGAAGGCCGCTGAGCTGGAGCGGAAGGAGCAGGAGCTGCAGAACAGGAGCGGAGGCAGGGCGCTCAATGCTGGCGGTAAGTCGTTAGAAGCTCACGTTGTACATTTGAACAGTAAAAATTGACGCGCCACACACAGCGTTAATCCACTTGTCAATTTTTTCTCTTTCAGCTAAAGAGAACAACTGGCCGCCTCTTCCCAAGTTCTTCCCTGTGAACCCCTGCTTCTACCAGGACTTTGAGGAGGAAATCCCTGAGGAGTACCGCAGGATCTGCAAGAGAATGTATTACCTCTGGATGTGTACGTAGCCCTGCATGCAGTCCATGCTCCAAACCTCCTCGCACCACAAAGTGGGTTATCGATCCATTGGATAGATCAGTTTACACCTGAAAGTTGAACTCATGTATGCAGTAAATCAGGTTTATTGCATACAATGCATCCAGATGGTAGCATCTTCACATTAGCAAAATTAAAACAGTACAAAGACATAGCAGTGCAGAGGTAAATAAGCAACAATACAGATCAATACAATCATACACAGCTCTGTTTTTTTTTCTTTAGTTATTTGATTGGCTCACTGGTTTCCTGTATGTCTCTCCAGTCCACAGCGCCACCCTCTTCCTCAACGTGCTGGCCTGCCTCGCTTACTTCACTGCAGACTCTCAGTACGGCGTCGACTTCGGCCTGTCCATCCTCTGGTTCATCCTCTTCACCCCCGTGTCCTTCATCTGTTGGTACAGGCCCGTCTACAAGGCCTTCAGGTACGCTGCTTTAGTAGCCTGGTGCCGATGAGGACGGATTTTCTCTGGATGTCATTGTTTTGTTGTGCAAACGGAGGAAATAGGGACACATGTAGATGAAGCAGTCAGCAGCAGTGTTGTCTGTTTTTACTTTAATAAAACTTTACAATTGTTATCATAATGTCTGCAAAATTAAGGTTTTACAGACTGTTGTTTTGCCTCTGGTCTGTGAGAAACATCAATTATATTTTCTTTACTTATATATCTATTAAAACACTTGAATGTCTTTACAATTAAGTCTAACATCTATATCTAATAGTCTTGCAGCAAACAAATCGCTTAAATACTAAACATAATTAATAACGTGTCCTTTGTGTTGTCTGTTTTCCCCTCTAGGTCTGACAGCTCCTTCAGCTTCTTCTTCTTCTTCTTTGTCTTCTTCTTCCAAGTGGCAGTGTACATCATCCAGACTGTAGGGATCCCCAAGTGGGGAAACAGGTCAGTGCGAACCTTTTCAACAGGACGATTGTCTGCATGCTCAGTGGAGGCCTGACGGTGAGGTGTACGGTTGTTTTCACACCTGCGCATTTTGATAGATCTGATTCAGCCACCAGGTGCACTCTGCAAGTTTGAGCTACACGCCTCGCTGTGCATGCTCAGTATTAACTCCCTCGTTCTGCTCGGTCGCCTGGAGGCGGCACATCTTTGCAAAGTGTGAAGCAGATGGTATTTTCAAGACGTTTCCTCGAACTGCGTTTGGCGTTCTGCTGGTGTAGTTTTGACTGGTACATTGCCCAGATAATTACCCCAGTTAGGAGCAAATGCCAATTGCCGAACACAGAAATATGCACCAGAACACGGGACCTCAAAGGGGAAAACGCCCCAAGTTTACAAACTCATCAGCTGACTTGGATCAGAGTAAATGAGCTAAAGGTGTGAAAACGGCCTTGATGCGTGAGACAGTTGTTCATTGCTAACAATGCGTTTCTGTTGTTGTTAGTCAGAACGAGTCTGTGTGCTCTGCTTTGGGTAGATTCTTAGTAAATGTGGGTGTGCTTCTTCATTCATATCTACTCTGTGTTTGTGTGTATTCTTGCCCTCTACCTCCTCTCTTGCATCTCTTCGACAGATTCCTGCTGCCCTAACTTGTCTGGGTTGCTGCTTTGTAAGTGAGGTCTTTTCTCTTTGGGGTTCTTTTCTGTATCATGTAATATCTTAGCCTTTCCAGTTCTCCATCATTCACTTTTTCAAACTTGGTGCTTTTCCATTGGTCACTGGGGCAGGTTAGGATGTTGACTCGTTTCTCTTTATTCCATTAATTTTCATACCACTTCTTTGATGCCAAAAACTTCATTTGCATACGTGCACACTCGGTGTGGAGAAGCTGAAACGACACATTTGTTTTTATGTCTCTGTTGTCGACAGTGGGTGGATCTCATCCATCAGCATGATCAGCACAAACTTGGCCGTGGCTGTGGTTATGATGGTGGTGGCCGGTTTCTTCACTGTAAACGCTGTCCTGGCTGTCATCCTGCTGAAAATGGTATGTTAATGTCACACTTCTCATCATAAAAGAGAATATTGAGCCATGTTACAGTTTGTACTCTGCAGATAGTTTGGTTACTATTTCAATATTAACCAGCCAAGTTAAATATACCATGTGTTTTTGGCTATATTTTGCTATTTTAAAGCATTGTGGTCTACACAAACTGTATGTTTGCAGTAAAATTCAGTATGGCGGTGCCTTATAATTAATTAAACTTGCCCAAAATAGAAAGTCGAATATTGCACGGCATACATATATAAATAATGGTTTTCTCACTGCGGCTTCGTATTGTTTATTTTCCCTCCAACTCAGTGAGGGCACATGCAGATCAAAGAGAGAAGCATAACAAGAGAAACTAAATATGGCGCTGACAAAACGTTTGAGCAGTATCTGCAATGAGAGACAACCAAGGCTTCAGAGAGGAGAAGGAGATTTAGGAACCGTTGAAGGGTTGGAAAGGTTCAGAAACACTGTAAGCAGGTCAGGAAGCTCAGCCTGGTCAACACGGAAAATAAAGGGATGTGGAAACCTTTATCCACTCTCTTTTTTTAAAGGACAGTCGCACTCTGTGGCCAGTGTATGAAGCCTTTGTTTCATTTTGAGCTCAAGTGTGTGCACCAGGATTATTTCTACTGCATGTCATGACCACAACTAGGAAGCCATGAGAGAGCGCATACCCCCACCAAGCCTGCGCAGTCCTAGAAATCTGTCAGAGATGTTTAGAAATGTTGCATCTCTTGACCAAGATCTGCATTAAAATACACATAGCATTAGACAGTTGTCCAATTTTCCCATTAAAATAAATCAAATAGTTCATGAGAAACTGCCTTTAAATCAGCACCAAATTTCACTGCAGTTCATTTTGTTTTGAGATATCCTCCAAACTGATAAATAAAAAGTGGGACTGAAAACATGAGCTTCTTAGCGGACAACCACAGCCTGAACTGTCCAGGAACCTGTTAACACAATTTTTCAGTTCACTCAAGCTTGTCTCATTTTGAAAATTAATCTGATTTATAAACCCGTCACAGCCCTAATCTGTGTCCCTTTTCCCACTGGCCCAGGTCCACTCTAAGTACAGACGGACGGGTGCCAGCTTCTCCAAGGCCCAGCAGGAGTTCTCCCAAGGAGTCCTGACCAACCGGACTGTCCAGACTGCTGCAGCAAGCGCTGCCACCTCCGCTGCCCAGGGAGCCTTTGGCAGGAGTCAGGGAAATTAGCTCGTCTCCCTCATCCGTAGTACCTCAGGCTAGTCTCCTCTCCGACAGACGTACCAGACTAGCCATGTCCTGACATTCTTCAGTGGGTTTAGGGGATGAGAGTTTGATTATTTAATGAAATGGGCCAGAAAACAAGTAACTTATTATGAGGGAAAATTCTAGCGAGGTGTCCCCTTTCTCCACTTATAAACTTTTCACAGGCTATGGTACAATACAGAAGACAAGCATGTAATGACTTGCACATGTCTTCATCGTTATTGAACCCTCATCAGTATACAGCGTGTTCACAATCCATGCTATCAGAAGCTGCTCTTGGAAATGGAGGAAATCACAAACTGAAGTTGAATTAAACGAGGCCGAAACGGAAGCAGAGTGAGGACGATGCAAATTAGCAATAGCTGCGACCACGTATGTGCATGCAACCACGCGTTCATGCATTCTCACACACACACACACACAACCTCACAAGGCGTGAACAGTCAACCAGCTGTCCTTTGGCTCAGGACCAACCTGTCCTTCAAATCTTGTGCAAATCTGTGAATCTATTTGGAAGTTATGCTCTTTGTGATAGACCTCTCCCATTATCACACCCCCTTTTAGCCAATTGGCATGAACACAAACACACACACACACACTTACACACACTTGACCTTTATGGCAAATTTCAGCAAAACATGTGGCCACCAAAGGGTGGAGAAATTTTTGTGGACCGACTAACAGACAGAGCGAGATGTAGAGCTGCAGGTCGCAGCTAATGAATTGGCTACACCTCATGACAACAAAACCCCTGGAATGCATTTTACATAGACGACGTAGCACTGAATTGGTTCTGATTTATTGAATGTCGTCGTTAAAGACACTGGTGAAAAGTATTAGAGTTTTTTGTCTCGCTGTTCAGATAGAAATAATGTTCAGGGGCCTCAAATATAAACACTGTGCATAGAGTTTAGATCATATAAAAAGCATACTTGACATGAGAATACGACGTTCTGGTGATTTTCAAGTGACTTTCCTCTCAGGCAATCATAAATCAGATGCATCTATGACATGTAACACTACTGACAGACAAGTGACTGTTTTAACTTCGCTCATTACATGTTTTCATGTGTATAATACTGTATATAAGCTGAAAATTAATGAAGGTGACGGGACGAAGGTTTTGTTTTCTGCTGTTTTAATCAGCTTCCTGATTTAGATGAAGTGAGATAAAAAGCTCTTCTGAGGGCCAATGAAGATGAGGGTTAACTGGGATTGTGCATTTCGATTTACGTTGTACATACAGTTATGTTTGCTGTCATGGTCTGCAGCATTGGGATTAAAATGGAAGACAGGGCGCAGGTCTATTAATGTAAAATTACTGACAGTGTAGAATGTAGACATGTACTGGAAAACAGTGCATTCATGAGCAGAAAGAACACAATGTTTATCTGTCGATTACCCATCTTTGACTCTGTATTACAGTAATTATACTGCAGACAAAAGTCACTTGTTGAATATTCGCAGATAATTTGTATTTTCTAGCTGTACCTACCTGTTGTTAGATATTAGTATTTTCATGTTTTTATTCATGAATATTCATGATCATAGTGTTTATTAAGGTGTGTTGTACATATTGGTAGCTTATTTAAAACATATTTTCTGGAGGGGTATTTGTTGGAAGTCGGTTCTGAGTCCTAACTTTGAATAAACTCATTTTTCTCTCCTTTGAAAATTTGGATCATGTTTAAGATGGCCTGCTAAAGACTTACTCATACTGCACAAACGTCTTAGCTACAAACAACTGACCCCATAGTCAGTGTGAAGTCACGTGCAAAGGAGCACACAGGTTAGTCACCTGCTGTATGTCACACAAATGGAGGCAGAGTAGAAGATGCAGGTGTGTGAATGCTCAGGTGGGAGTAGCAAGCTGTCTGACCAGCAGGAGTCTTACAGTATGTGTGATGTGGATGAAAATCTACTGTAACATAGTGAGTAGGAAACACACTGTCTGAAATACTTTTTCCAGCTTGGTTAGTCTGATTGCAGGTGTGCTCAGATGCCATATATTGAAAAAGAAAGTGGATTTTATTTTTGTTGTCTTGAGCAATGGTGGAAAATAAGAACATTCACTCAAGCTCTCTGCTGAAATGCAAATGTTTGCATAAGTATTTGAGTATTCACATTTTATGCTAAGCACCACTATATTTTTACACCACTACATTTATCTGACAGCTATAGTGCTTCTACACTTACTTATAAAATATGTAGTTGTCATATTTCCATTGTTTTTTAGGACTTTAGAAGTTACTCTAAAAGACATATTTTAGCTCTAACCTTCTCGCATGGTTTAATTTAAATAACTGTTCAAATTATCTAATAATATTTCATAAAAGGCAAAGACCAGATGAAAAAGTCTGTATTTTTATATATAAAATTTGTATAGCTAAACGTTTTTTTTTGTCTTTCTCTCCCATTAATCATCTCATGACCCCTCAGATTTATCTTATGACACTTTCGGAGGCCAACCCATACTTGGAAAACCCACTGGACTGATCTAAAATAGCTAAAACTAGTTCCACGTCAGTAAAATACAATTTACACATTGATGCATCAGTACTAACAGTCTAATAAAGTCATATATTAAATATATCAACCACATTTTACTGCAGCACAAATGCTTTTAATTAGATTCTTAGATACTAGTATACTTTACTGATAATACTTCTGTGTTTTTACTTAATAAAGGATTTGACTGCAGGACTTTTCCTTGTACATTTAAATGCATTTTTACTTTTACTAGAGTTGTCACTGGTCTTGAGTGAAGACTTGCTGTTTTACAATCTCAGGCACACTTTTTTGTGACCTATTCTAAAAATAAAAATAAAAATCTATTTCTAATGTCAGAAATAGAGAAAACCTAAGATATAAAACAGAAGCATACCTGTGAATAACTGGCCCTTGTTTTCATGATTTTAAATTCTTAACACTGATGTTCCTCCCGGCTGGATCCGGTCTCTGCAAGACGGGCAGATCCGTGGATATATTATGATATTATGAGAAGCTCTTTTAGTACATACGTGTCCTAATTATATAATTTTTTGTATAACTTAACCTAAATATGAACGTTTCCTTGGTAGAAGTTGTTGAGGGCTGCGCACGCAGACATTCATAAATCCAACCAGCTACACCTCCGCATTCCACTGATGTATCCATGGCAACAGCTTCTACTGTTGATCATCCCAAGATGGCGGACGAGGAGAAAGCCACGGCGGTGAGTGTAACACTGAAGCTAGATATCGTTTTCTTGAGTGAACACAAACATTGCGCCGGGTGAAGTGATGGTATGACACCCCCTGAGTAAACCTAACGTTAGGTTTGAGTGTCGTCCTCGTATACTGCTCGTCTTTTGAATGTTAGCTGCCTGGCTAACCGTTTCCAGGACGGAGCTAAGTTGATTAACGTTAACCCGACGTTACAACGGTGAATTGCCTCGGGTTTAGTCTTTAATCTCACTCATCCAAGCTAAAACCTGAGAGCTAGCAGCTAAAGCTACAGTGAGGAGACAACAGCAGAAATGAGTGGGTAACGTTAGAGTGCAAATATGCGCTGCTGACCACCGTTAGCCCACGCTTTATACTGTAACATCGGCTAATGTAGGTTAGATAACGTTATTAACAGTCCAACTCTGCAGTAACTGAAGCTGGCATTTCCCCAAATCCCACCTCTGTTATGGCCATAGCATCTCGTGTTTATGATGTGTTGCAATACAGAGACTATGAATACTCTTAATACTTCATAATACTGTTTTACAAAAACGTTTGTGGGTGCACTCGAAGCAATCCACAAGTGATACGGAAAAAATGATGTGAGGCAAAACACTGGGATTGCGCATGCGTACATCTACCTGCACGCAAGGTAGCTCTATCACAGCTAATGTAAGGGGGCGAATGTCTCTGTAGCAAAAACTGATCAAAACATATAGGAAGTCATTAAGAGTTGCAGAACATCGCCTTTTAATTGATTAAGCATTCAGTCTGTGCACTGGAGTCTTAACAGAGGAAACGAAAAGGCAGTTTGTGGTGGATGGAGTGACTTAGTGTCAGTGGCGTTTGCTATTTCAAAAATTAAAGTGATCAAAAATAACCATCGATCTGAGTCACAGAATCAGCATCTTATCATTAAAAGCCTAACAATTAAAGCTTCACTAGTTTTTGCAGGGCCGTCATGCTAAGTACAGGAACTCTGAATGGATGGTAAACTTGTGTGATCTGTTTATACATAGTTTACAGAGAAATACCCCCAATCAGTATCTTATATTGTAGCTCTCAGGAATCTGACCATTTAAATGAAACGTGCAGTAAGCGCAGAGCAGTTTAGTTAATTGTTTGTTTAGCAAGGATCATATACATTTAAAATCAGTGGCCTCACTGTTCACTTTGAACTCTTTTGCATTTGGAGTCCCTGACCAGGACAAACTGTACAATATACAATGGCAGTACATGCATAGGCTCATAACATCTAATTGAAAACGTTTCTATTCTGTACAATTGCACATGAACACAGTGTTCTGTTCCAGTAGGCAGTCAATCTGAACTTTGACCTGTATTTCCACACAGCCTTTCAACAGGAAGAAATGAAACCAAACTCTTTTTGGGTGGGGCTAATCTGTTTTGGTGGGGTCAGCATACATATGGTCCATGGGAAACACTGATAAATGGTGTATTTTGCTGTGTAATGTATGCATCGTATTTCGTATTTGCAATCGTTATTTATGTATTTGTTTGTGTTGCATTCCTTATATTTCAGCTCCCAGTTGCTACTGAAGCCAAGAAACGTCGGGCACCTAAAGGTACCATGTCACAGTTGACACTTGCAAATCATCGTGCAAAATTAATTTCAAACAACACAGTTTTTGTCATTAATTTCTGACAATTTGTGGAGTCAGTTTGGAAGTAATCATCCTGCAGAGGTCACCCTCACCCTTCTCTCTGCCGTCCCTAGAAGGAAGAAGCTGTGCACTCAGTGTGTGGCTGAGCCATGTTCCACATATTTCTCTGTGTGGAAAATGTTTGTTGATCATTGTGGATTTTTCATCATTGTAATTAATGTCCCATTAACCTATTAATGTTGTTGGTCTTGGATTGGGCTTTTTGTTTTGCTTCGTTTTACAATGTTTTGTAATTATCATAAATGCTCCCAAAAATGCAAATTCTATGAAAGCAATTAAGTACATACTATGTTGTTATACGATATTGTATTTCTTTGCATTTGACATGGCATGCAAACGCTTACTGTGGTTTACATAGTATAACATGACGACACAAATCAAATCAGCACCTTAAGGACAGCAATGTAAGGTAAGATGACTGAGTAATGAAGTAATAAAAACAGAAACTAAAGAAGGGATTTTAATTTGTTTGTGTAATGGAAGTGTACGGTACTGTATAAGTACTAAAACTCATTAACTAAGTCAAAAACAGTAACATTTTTAATTTTGCTTATGACTAATGTGTGGAAGAAAACAATAACGATAAGAGAACAATATTTGGAATAACTATACAATAGAATGCACTAAAGTAAATATAAGAATGAAATAGAAAATTGTAAAATCATATGCCACACACGCACATGTGCATAAATATTGGAGGAAAGAGGTTTTTAGAAGCTCTTGCTGAGCTCAAAATGGAAGTCAGATGCATGAGCTTCATAATGTCCTCTACAGTGAGTTGTGACTTCATCATGCCTTACACATAGGGTATTAACAATATGAGCAAGGAGTGAACCATCTTGTTCAGTCTAAAAGTCTAAAAATTTGAAATAATTGAAAACAAAAAAGCCAGAAATCTGTCATAAAATCCAGCCATAAAGCCATAAAAATGTCTCCATAAACTACTGTATTCACACTCCTTCTGTAATTAGCATAATGAAATGTAATTAGGATTATATAATGCACACACAAAATTAATTATGGTATGCACAACAAGTAGATATTTTATTAAATTTTGTGCAATGTAGTTACTCCATTCTTAGCAGGGACCATCCAGGAGGGTTGCAAATATGAGAGCATGCCAGCTAGAAAGACCTATAATCAGCTTCTTTTAATACAGCGGAGTGGGGGGATGCAATGGCACGAGGACATCTCACCTTTTTCCAGCGAAGCATGGTTTAATTTTATAGAATGAAGTGCCAATTTCTTGACATTAGTCTAGAAATCTGTCTTATTTTGTCTTTGTCAGATATTGACATTTCTGTCCAATTCCTGGCAGGAATAAGTGATGGCAGCAGAATTTGAGACTAAAATGACTTGACAGGACCAAGGGTTTTTGAAGTTTCTTGTGGAAAAACTTCCAAAATAATTTTCATCGTATTTTCCATTACATTCTCCCCATGTGTCTTTTGATCTCAGCATGCTTCTCCTCTGCTCTTATCCCCTTTTAGCAGATGGTTGAAGCACATGGAAGGCAAATCTGTCTTAGCATTAGCCAGATCAAATGTAACAATGAGAAAATTCCTCCATGTTTTGCATGAAGTTTTTCACGGGACTATATTTAGGAGACCTCATGCTGTGCTCTTCTTCCTTGCTCCATTATACCCTTCTTTCATACAACAGTTGCAGGAGTACATATCAGACATGTATCCCATCTTTCCTCACCAAATTTGCCCTGCTTTGTGCAAGTGGAGACTGGAGCACCACAGGGCCACAGCTGAAACCCAGAGACAAGAATATTATTGCTGTCTCAGCAGGAAGAAAGCGGATTAGGCTGCTACAAATAGGGCCATTCTGAATCTTGACGGGGCAAACGTGTGAAGCCCATGCAGTTTCACACTCGGCGATGGAGAGGATTTCTCTGAAGTAGTTGGAAGAGGCTCCAGTTCTAGCAGCAAATCAACAGAGCACTGCTTGACAGATAAAAACAGAAGGGAGCTTTAGTGTAATTCACACTGTATTTTTACACAGCCAGTTCATTAATGATATCCCCCAATGACAGTGGCAGACTCAAAGCCTGGCACTTCATCTCACATTGCCGCGCATCCTATTTTTAGCCTCAGAAGGAAGGTAGTAGGTGCAAGATAACAGGATTACCAGAATCAAACTTGCTCGAATTGGAATTACGTTTGCTTCCTTGTGAAATGAAATGTTGTACTCCACTGGGAAGAAGACTTGGAACATTGTGGTTGAGTTCTTGAGGTTACCTAACCCTTTCTAAAGCTGGCTTTGTATTGTGCTGCTCATACCTCCAGCATCCCTCTTTCAGTCTGTCTCTACAGCCTCTCTGTTCTGTCACAAGCACCTGGCTTGCGAGAGACATTGTTGCCCTGGCAACGGGGAGAATATCTCAACGTGCCGAGACGTTAAAAGAGTGACAGAAAAGAAAACAGTTTTTGTAATGAAAAACTTGCTTACGAGGTGACATTTCCAGCATGGCGGATGAATTGATTAGAGTTTATCCCTGTGTTTTTAGTTGAAGTGTTAACATCTATGTTAACTGTCAGATCAAAGACTTGCTAGTGACTGCAGAGGGAGGGATCTTTCAGGATTATTTATTCAGATGACGAATTAAAAAAAGACTATGAATTAAAAATAGTCCAAGCAGACGTAACTCTCGGTAGTCTGAGCCATCCGTTTGTAAGAAAAAAAAAGTACTAACAAGCTAAGCTTCACAGTGTGCTTGATGAATTGACTTAAATTTAGCCTGTGGATTTAGGTATATGTGTTACATCTGTGTTAACTGTCAGATCAGAGACTTACTAATAACTGCAGGAGGAGGGTACTTTCAGGATTAATCATTCAGCTATCAACTAAAAAAAGACATCATCTGAACAGTAAAGGGTAATGAGCTTAGAAGTATCACAGTTTTTTTTTCTTTTTTTGCATGATACTGTCGTCTTCTCACCTTTTTATATTCTTCCTTCCAGCTCCAGAGCTTCCCATTGTGGAGAGGAGAAACTGGCTAATCCACCAGCACTACATCCGCAAAGACTATGATACCTGTAAGGTAAAGTACCTCCATTCCTCCCTGTGGCCCAGTCTGTCATTGACCTGTGTCTGTGTTCAGTGTTGGCCTGATTGACCTTTTAAACATAATGAAGATAATGAATGCATGGCATGTACAGGGTGCTGTCAAACACTGTACTTTATTACGGCCTAATAAACTGCACTGACCTGTGTATTCCCACATGAAACCAGTGGGCACTTAATTAAATCTCTGAATAGATGCGTGTACTTGTAATATATATGAGTAGACTATTCCTTCTCACTTTCTCTTAGAAGGTCTCTTGAGCCGAGTGAGGCGCAGTATGGATCAGAGGGTGTTGTGATTATGAAGTACACTCACAGCCAGTCACATTGCTGGTCTCATTGTTCTGAAACAGCTGAGCCAATCACAGCGATGCATAATGACAATAGCTCAACAAATAAGGAATCAGCTTCTGCAGGAAATCACGCTGTTGTCTGGATGGTGCAGAGAGACATGCTGTGAATCTGCAGCCGGCGGCAGATGGTGTGTTTTTAGAAGTCAATCAGTACAAATATGATGAGAAACAAATAATAAAATAGTTTGATGAAGCAGTATGTTTGATCGCATCAATCTGACACTGTTTCAGTTCTGATTCTACTGTTTCTGTTGTTTATTTCATGTTACATATCGTTACATCATAAAATGTGACACACTTGGGTTTGACTCGTAATATATTTTAAGAATAAAACATGAACTGCTGATTTTTTTCCCTTTCAAAAAGTTACCCTCTCTCAGGAGGAATGAGCTTCGGTAACCCAGTGTCTGTCAGGAAAATTCAGAGTTATAACAAACTTGCCTGATGTGTGTGGAGGTGTGTGCCATACTGTGCGTAATGGCACCGCACTCTCGAGTGGCACTTCTCTAATTGGAGGCTGCAGATTTATCAACACATCTGCCCTGCTGCCTTCAGATGGCTGCAGAGATTTCAAGAACTGCGTAGAAGCTTTTCATGCAGTCTAACGCTGCTGCATGTGTATGATAGATACACATGCAACCAATCTCATTAATTTATAGATAAATGCAGGCATATTTGTTAACATTCCTTCTTCAACCACATTGAATGTTTTTTGATGCTGATTTAAAAGAATCTAGTGGCTGGAGAATGTTAAATTAAAAGAGATTATTTACACTAAGCATTATTTATTTAAGTTAGTTCTGCACATTCGTGCCAAGTATTCGGTTTGCTTTTGTTGACAAAATCATCAGATTGACAGCAGACTGATGTTGCTCCAGACACAGATGTGGTTCTGAGACGTCTATTCTCGGAACAGAGTCTAAGCCACATTTTCCACCAAAATACCAATACTTGCTCTGTGCTGCCTCATTTGAATCATTCTCCCATCTGTTTTCGCCTCTCCTACCAACTGTGCCGCCTGTGCTCTGCGCTCGGCACCAAAATACCACACAGCCGGGCAAAGCGAATTTCAAGGTCAGGGAAATACCAAACTGTCAGAGCGCTGCTTCCACTGGTCATTGCACCACCACGAAAATAGTGCCGTCAGTCTGTTGCGATGCAGATGTAGTCGTATATAACATGGTGCGATGCATTTGTTTATCTACAAAGTCTGCAAGTTGTTTAGAGACTGAATCACTTTGGAGTTAGTACTCAGCAGGGATTTTTTATTCCAAGCATAGTAGCCATGAATTTCAGCAGCAATACTAACAACACATCAGTTGTAGAAATTGTCTCCTGTTCTGTGTCCATGTAGGCCATCATCAAAGAACAACTGCAGGAGACTAATGGAATGTGTGAATATGCCATATATGTTCAAGGTGAGCCGTAGCTTTATCGTAGCCGCTCTCTTACACATGTATGATGTTAATTAACAGCTACATCAAATGAAGGCTCTGTGTCGACGCCCAGGCTCCCCAATACCTCATTTTAGTTCCCCCAAATCTGCTCGTTGGACCCCATGCTGTGCCTTTGATTTTTAATGTGCTTTTCTACCTCCTCATGTAGATGAAGATCCTCTCTTTTTATGTTTTAATTTCCTGCCACAGCACTAATCTTACGTCTTGAGGGCAAGATCCAACAGTCCCTGGAGCTGTTTCAGAGCTGTGCCATCCTTAACCCCAGCAGCGCTGACAATCTCAAGCAAGTGGCCAGATCACTGTGAGTCTGCTTTCCTCAAGCCAGGGGCGCATCAACCCGTGTCCTTTTAAGTAACAAGACACACATAGGAGACAAATATACAGTCAAAATGCAGACAGGCTATGACCACATCTTTTTGCAATACTGTAGAGACAAATTAATCCACCCCCAGTGACTATTTTCACTGCTGCAGGATTGTAAGAATATCTATTCAGCTTGCTGTGATTAAGATGGGTTAATTTCTCATTTCTCATGGATTATTGTTGTCTGTTCTTTCCGTAGATTTCTCCTGGGAAAGCACAAAGCAGCCATTGAATTCTATCACGAAGCTGCAAGGCTCAACGAAAAAGACTGGGTAAAAGAAAAGAAGCCCTCTCATACCGACTTTCTGCTTTGTCTTAAAGTTAGAAAGGGAAAGTGTTTAATGGGCCCGGCGTCTTTCACTCTAAATACACAGTTCTGCCGAGAATCCCTCCCCATGTTTTCGATGGGAAATGCACAGACTGAACCTCATTTTCTCACTTATGTGCCATTTTTTTCAAAAAGAACTTCATGGTTAAACTTCCCAACTGATCCAGGGCTGTTTTACTCTGAAGCCTAGAAAGGGTTTTGCACCCACCAGGCAGGTGTGTTTGGAAATTTGTCCCCTGTAATGCTACTGTAGAATCAGTATTCCACAGAGCTATTGTCTTAAATAACTCTTTCAGAAGTAAAATTTAGCTCAGCTTTTATCTAGCCCTGTTCAATTAAGCATGCATTAACCTCCCATGTATAATTTGACATTTTTCCACCTCAGGAGATCAGTCATAATCTGGGATTGTGCTATTTCTTCATCAAAGACTTCAAAAATGTGCGTATGTTGATTTTCCAACACTATACTGTACAAATCATACTCATTACTCCGGTGAATTGATCATTCTAATCTTCTGTCTCTGTCAGGCTGAAGAGCATCTTAACATAGCTCTCCAGATAAATAAGCACGACAAGACTTTCATGATGCTTGGGAAGGTTCATTTGCTGGCTGGAGAAACGGACAAGGCCATCGAAGTGTATAAGAGGGCGGTGGAGTAAGTGAATTTCAAATGTGGACTACATTAAAAAGCACAGAGAAGACATTTATAGAGGAATCTGTGCAATTGAAGTTTTTCATCAAATCTAAATAGTATGAATAAAACCAACCTAAATCTGTTAATAATTTCGCAGCCTCAGCAGGACGGTTTTCTTCATGATGACATTCTCTCAAGATGCTGAGAGAGATAAAACATGCTGTTTCAGAGGTTACTTTCAAGGGTTCCCTCTTGATTTATCTGCTCAGTTTCACTCTCTGGAGCTCATTTTAATAAGTGGTCCTCCTTCAATCTCACACGAAGCTCCAGCTTTGCCACTTTTTAACCCAGAGCCCTTTTCAGTACAGTATAAATTCGATTCATTTCGATTTCTATTCACATGTTGAATATTTAAACATTATGCCATGGTGTAAATAAGGAAATGACATCAGTGTCTGTAATAGTGCTCATTACGGCTACCTCCTGTTGGGGTTAAATGAATTAATCAAGTGCCCCGATACTGGTGTTGCTTTTAATGAGACGAACCACTGTGAATCTTATTTTAATGTAGATCTGCCTCTTCTCTGCCATTTTTTTTCTTCGAGCCACATCGTCCCCCCACAGGTTATAATTAATACTCCACAATTATGCTGAATCAAACCCTGATTGAATAATCAGCAGATTCCCTGAATATCAACTATGTTTGCTTAAGAATAAGTGCAGGCATTAAATGTAATTACAGGCATAGATAAAGTGACATTTTTCATTAGACTTGGCTTGTTCTCTACTCAGATTCTCTCCGGAGAACACTGAACTCCTGACTACTCTAGGCCTGCTGTTTTTACAGGTGGGTACATGATTTTTTTTAAGAACCTTTTCAGTAAAATTATGCGTACACAAGCGCTACAAGATTAAGAGTGACATTTACTGTCAGAAACATCTAAAACGGATATATAGTTTTCTGTGTTCTTGTTTTTGCCAGCTTGGGAAATACCAAAAAGCTTTTGAGCACCTTGGAAATGCCCTCACTTTTGACCCCAACAATTACAAGGTATGTGGGTCTTTAAACACACATTACACTTACATACTGTATAAACTTTTGCTATGAAGCTACCTGTGCACAGTGGGTTGGGCTTCTTTAAAGCAGTGAAAAGAAAAGGTCATTCTCTGTCAGGTGGCACAGTCCGTCTTTCATCATGTGCAGTTTCAAAGGGCACGTCTTCTTCTGATACCTCTCTAATCATTGTTTTTATTCCCAGGCCATCCTGGCTGCCGGCAGCATGATGCAGACCCATGGGGACTTTGATGTGGCCATGAACAAGTATCGAGTGGCAGCATGCGCCGTCCCTGAGAGCCCCCCTCTCTGGAACAACATCGGCATGTGCTTCTTTGGAAAAAAGAAATATGTAGCTGTGAGTAATACGGTTCACTTGTTGATTTAGGCGAAAATGTATTTTTGTTCCTTAAAGGAGGACATTTAGCATGAAGTTCACATTTAGATTTCGGACTTAGTTGTACATTAAAATCATGTGATAAACTTATAAAATAAAATGCATTGTTATGTGTTAAACCAGTGGTTTCCAGACTTTTAATATATGTCTAGTTGGGGCTGATTGTCATGTCAATAGTTTAATAGTTTTTTTTTAAAAAACGTTTGACTCCCAAATTGGTCAAATTATCCAATATTTCTGCCCCAAAAAATAATGAACACAGATTTGTGTCACAGAATATTGTGTTTTCATCTTTCCTTTCCCGTTAATCATCTCACAACCTCTCAGATTTGTCTTGTGACCCTCTGTGAGGCTTTTGCCTTTGATACCTTTGATCCTTGAGGTCTAACAAACCTGCAATGTTTATGTCATTATGTCTTGTTTACTAGCTTGCAGTCTTCTTCTCCACTGCCTTTGTTAGTGCTCTAGTGTGTTTCTTGGTACTCTACCGCCACCTGTTGATCATATTAATAGTGTGAAACCATTGGCTGAAATGTGCATCATGCTGCGCGCATGCATGTGCATGAATTAACTTCATAAAACTTAATTTGGTCTATATGGCCCTGAAATCGTTTAAACCCACCACCGTTCAGAACGTTCAGAATCTGTTGTTTCATAGTTTCTTCATGGGATCATACATTATTAAAAAATACAGTCATGTCAGTTGTTGACTTCTCTCTCCTGACTTCATTTGTCCCACAGGCCATCAGCTGTCTGAAGCGGGCCCACTACTTGTCTCCTTTTGACTGGAAGGTGTTGTACAACCTGGGTCTGGTACACCTGACCATGCAGCAGTATGCCTCGGCCTTCCACTTCCTCAGCGCAGCCATCAACCTGAACCCGCGAATGGGGGAACTGTACATGTTGCTGGCAGGTACTGACTTCAAGAGACAGAGAAATAATTCATGATCGGATCGCATCTTTACAGAGTAAACTGATGATTTATAACAAAAATAACGGCAACAGTTACTGGGTATGCAGCAGTAGTTAACTGTTGTGCAAGGTGCGTATATACTGTATATAGTGTATACTACACACAACGAACTGAACGCAGAATGAATGTGAATGCAGTCATTTGCTTGCATTTGACAGTTTAAACCCCTCATACTCTTTGTTTACAGTGGCCCTGACCAACCTGGAGGATGTCGAGAACGCCACCAGAGCGTATGAACAGGCTGTGACGATGGACGAGTGAGTCTGTCTCACACTTTCTACCTTGAGTGTCTGAATTCGAATCTGTTTAATCATTTCATGTCTTCTTTTCGTCCAGATCCAACCCTCTGGTCAACCTGAACTTTGCCATCTTCCTCTATAATCATGGCGAAAAGAAGGGAGCTCTGGATCAGTATCAAGAGATGGAGAGGAAAGTCAACTTACTTCGAGATAGCAGTAGCAACTTTGAATTTGATTCTGAGGTACTGAAGATCCTGTTGACGATGATGCCTCAGAGTCAATATTTGCAGCCATTACTTACAGTATTTTTAAGTCTTTGCCTTCTTGTCACTAACAGCTGATGGACATGGCTCAGAAGATGGGAGCTGCCCTGCAGGTGACAGAGAGTCTGGTGTGGACTAAACCAGGCAAAGACTCCAAATCAAAACCAAACTCTGCAGCAGCCACTAAAACCCCTGGTGCTCCCCTTGGTACGAACCAAGCTCTGGGCCAAGCCATGTCTTCTGCTGCGAGCTACAACAAGAACATCCAGCTGCCAGCAGGTACAAACTACCAGCATGGGATGTAGAAAGTGTCAGTATGTATTCTGTCACCTCGTGTAGCTTCTCGTTTGCCGTTTCAATATGTGACACAAACTTAAGTGGTGGAGCTTGAAATAAGCTCTGAGTCAGGTTCTGATGAGACCGAGCAGGCTGAACATTTCCCTTTTGTTCTGATCACAAACTCAAAATGAGGTGAGCACATAAATTATTTTTCATCAGAAAAGTTCAGTGTTACACTGTCAGTGCAGGTGATGACAAATTTCACAGTCTCCGCCTCTTAACATTAAACCAAAGCCCAATTTTTCATTTTAAATGGAAACTTAAAAATACCTCTTCCCTGTGTATTCACAGCCTCTTGCCTGAACTAGATTGAATACATGCGCTAAGGCCAAATGGGATATGTGAAAAGAAAAAGAAGCTAACCTCTAGCCAGTGTACATTCTTGGCAACAAAAGAAAGTCAGTGGTGTGGAAAAAGGACACACAGGCAGGCTAATACATTCAAGGCTACTCTGAAATGATAGTTGCAGCTTACAGTTCTCAAAAGTAAATGGACAGGAGTGATTTTCTGCACAAGAGCCTGTGGGCTGCTGTTTGGCTGTTTACAAATAACAGCAGAACAATGCATCCATGTTTAGTGACAGACATTTTAGATAATTACACAGCTCATCTGTCAGCTTTCTGACACTCAACAACCAGCATTTAACGACCAGCATGTTTTGAATATCCAAGTATAGCCTGTAAATATACCTAACGGCTAGTAGTACACCATCAAGTCACTGCGAGAGATGGTCAATATTTACAGTGGAGGTATGTATTTGCTGGTGTCAGTGTCTTTATTGCTATGCTGTAACAGCTAGTCTCCAAATACATTTTGCTGAAGGTCAGGATTCATCTGTGGCATCTGTATCTGAGTGGTTATTAAAATTCAGATGCTGTATATGGAAAACAACTTACCCCTCAAGACCTGGTTTTGGGTTTGTAAAGAAAGAACTGTCAGAGTGCAATGAGCGGTTTAAAACCATCAGCCAAAGTCAAGCAATCAACAAAGTGATTTGAAAGCAACGTCTGTCTTTTAAAAGGTAAGTTTTGTTTGCGCTGTCATGTTTTACAGGCATTCAGAAGCCTCCTGCATCTCACCCAGTTTTGTTCTTAAAGTTGTAAATGTGCTGTTAAATGTGCTCCTTAATGCTTCATCAACTTTTTGATGTGATGAAATTGCACTATTTAAACAAGCCTGTCTGTGGCATGTCACAACTGGAAAATCTAATTATGTGGAGTGTCTTAGGTTTCTAAAGGTGCGCTCACATTAGGCTTCTGCACTCGGCCTCAAAAATGATGTGGTGTCATGGTTTCAATGTGGGTAAATACATATTTTACAGAGCTGTCATTGTGGCGCTACAGTTTGGAGTTTGATATTGTGTGAAACAAGGAATTAGTATATGCTAGAGTGACTTCTTCATTTCCAGACACATAACATCAGTGTTCCTCTTGGCCTCTATTGGGATCTGAGGGTGCACATCCACACGGTTGTAAAGTTGAACAGAGATGAACTCTGACCTGCGAGTTCACCGTCGCCAGCTTCAGCTCGTCTGTTGTGTCTTTAATTGGAGTGAATGAGAGAAAATATTCACCAGATGGAAGCTCAGTGTGACTGTACATTAATTCAGTCTCGTTCTGTTCTGCTGGATATGATATAGAAGAATCGATGGAAGGTGTGTGGAGAGGAATACCACAAGCCAGTCGCATCTGAAGCTCCTGAGTAATGCTACAGATGTTAATGTTAATGAAGCCCAACAAACTGTTTCATCTGTGTAGATCATTGATGGCTAAAAGACCTTTTTTGAGCAACTTTAAGTGAAAAAAAAGGCGTCAGCTGTTATGCTTCTGTTTTTTTCAGGAGTTTCCAAAGGCCCCTCCATGCCCCTTGAGCCAGAGCCAGATGTGGAGAAGGCCCCCAGTCCACCTACTGATCCTCCAGGCTCCCCAGAACCTGTTGAGTCTGCCAAACCCAGAACCTCCAAGAGGAAACCCAAGGTGGAGGCATGACTTAGCTTGGTGACCACAGTCTTTGTCATAAGATCGCTCTCGTATTATGGAGGTAATTCTTAAACAGCGACCAGGCAATTTATGTTTTTTTAGCTCAGTGTAGTTAGACATGAAGCCTCGAGTTATCAGCTTCTAGTTTAGGTACATGATGCAAAGACATTTCATGTCTTTCACAATACTTTACACTGAAAATGGTCAATGTGCACTTTTTCCATACTTTTATTTCAGGAATATTGAATGTCAATTCACTTTTCAAACCAAAATTCTGAGATAATCTACTGTTTCTTGTAAATCTATGTAGACGTGGCAGGTTTGGTGCAAATGTCAAAACCAGTCGACAAAAACTAGCCGACAAAATGCCAGTCGGGGCATTTGTGCAGGTGTAATGTGAATGAGCTGAGCAATAAGGTTAAATGATGAATTTTCCTCGTAATGACATTTCTATGGAAGGCGTGAGTCCTTTGCTGCTGGGAGTCCCATCAGCTACATAAATGTGACGGAAATGCTGCGACAATCACTGCTAAAATCTGAGGAGACAAAGGGAGGCTTTCGAATAGTTACCAGATGTTGTTTGTTTGTGTGATAGGGCTCTTTTTGAGGGTTGAGTGTAAATAGTGATACATGCTTTTATATGTGGATAAATGTTATGTTTATAGAGAGTAATGTATTTAAAATTAAATAAGAAACTTTAAAGAAAAAAGCTGCTTCGCCTGTTTGATGAAGTCCAGTGTGTGTGTTGTTTTCTACTGTGTTTTCTCTTGTTCGGGTCATTCGGTTCAGCAGACACCACCAACAGGGGACAGTGTTGTTTAAGAGCAAGAGAGTCTATCCGCTATCTAACACACAATCCATGTTCTGAACAAGAACGATAACTATTTAAACAAAATACACATTAACACATTTACACTTTCCGTGATGGAATTATGTGTTGATATTGTTTGTGTGTGATTTTCTCATGTAAATATGTGGACGGAAATCCTCACTAACCAAACATATTTTCAGCTCAACATCCACTAATGTTTGTGGTAAGAAAAAGCATATGAATAAGGAATAGACTGCTGTAAATGATCTGTACCGAAGGTCAAATACAGACGGAATTATTTATGCGTATGAATTACAATATGGATGAGGCAATTTGTACATTAACCAAGAATATTCATGAAATACAGTATATCCCCCATATGTCAAGTCTGCATACATAGCAATATGTTTATTTCTGTGTATTTAATATTTGGCATGTAAGTGTTAAACCACTGATGTTTGGTTTGATCATTTAGAAACAGAAACAAAGACAATTGTGCGCCGAGAAATCAAAATTCTATTTGCATTTCAAAACGTAAATATTCAAACCCAAACACTGTCAGAACTCCAGTGTGAGACTTTAACTGCAGGTTTGGAGGGGCTCTGGGATTGTGGTGGGGGGAGTCTCGTGTTTTTGAATATGTTTTAAATGATGATTACAACTGAAGCTGGCATTCCAGCATTTAGAGAAAGGATTTTTTTTTCTTTGCAGCTTTATTGACAAAATCTGAGATGATGAAAGTGACAGTAATTATTTAAGATAATTGTCTAATTAAATAATAAAAGAGTGAGTTTCTGGACAAACTTAACTGCAGTTTGACAGTGGGGTCTTCATAAGAACAGGCTTCATACTATAATGCCATTTTTGTTTTTAGAGAATAGCTTGTAGGACTGAGAGCATTCCCATGTTGGGCAAGATGATATAAATGTTGATTTGCTGTATGTATGTATGTATTTGTCCTCTGGCTCAGGACAGAGTGAGTGCTGCTGTGGACCGACAGTCAGGTTGACAAGGTTACTGCCTGTCAGTCTCTCTCCCAGTCTAGCATGTGTTGTGGTTGTTTGTCCTCGCAATGCTGCCCCGGCTGTCAGCTGTGACAGGCTTCAACATGGAGAAGGGATATTATTAGAGTCTGTTCTGCATAATGGATGGTCAGTTTTACTTATTCATCTCCAAGTTGCAACAAAAGTCATCGCAGGACACTTTCCATATAGAGCAGGTCGAGACCAAACGTACAGACCCCCAGTGATTCTCTCATGAGCGAGCACTCGGCGATAGCAGTGAGGAAAAACTTCCTTTGAACAGGCAGAAACCTCGAGCAGAACCAGGCCCTATGATCATATATGCACATGATCACAATAATATACTGTATATGTGACAATAAGGCGTTGATTCGACCTTCTACGAACTGTGCTGCCTCGCTAACATTCACATCATCAGTTGCTGTTTCAGGATTACGTTTAGCCCTCAAAACCACTTGGTTCCACTTCTGCATTTATTTTTGCAACTGACATATTTTCTCTCACAAATCCATCCTGCACATAAAGTGAGTTTTGTCTCAATAATGTTTCAACATGTTTGCCAGTATAAAAACACTAAATCCTTGGTTGAACCAGGTAATAAATTATTGAGTGCAGTTTTTTTTTTAACGAACAATTCTTGTGCATGCATCACCTTAAATCATTCTGCATGCTCTGATTGAGCTGCATGCCGATTAGTGAGCCTAACTACATTTCAGGTGATGTTTTTCCCCTCAGCATTAGTTTCCTCAACGTACCGTGATATTACACAGTTTCCTGGAAACAGGAAAGTTGTCAAGTTTTGTACACCGTAGTGACAAAGAGCTATACACCCTGAAAGCAGGTGGAGGATCCCTCCTGCTGTACAAGAATATATAGGATTTATTGTTTTTAATTGTATATATACAATATATTAATTTAGTTTTTTTTCTTTTAATCTTGGCTGGATGAGACTCGTGGATGAGTCTGCTTTGATGTGTCTGGGTTTTTTCCTTTTTTTTTGTGCTGCTGGAATAAATTTCCCATGTGAGACAGTAAAGACTGAACTGAACCATTCTACTATATGTTTATTGGCACCATTTGTCTGCCGAACTGAACCTCACAATTTCACTCATGCAATTCTCATTTATGGAGTCAAGTTGAGCTCAGTGGAATATAAACCGGGAAGGTTCACGTTCAGGTTCATGGTTTGGACGAGGATTTCATTTTTTTCATTTTTGATATGTGTTTCATTTTTAGATTGAGTTTAATTTGATGGTATTCATGCATTAAACATGCAGATTCATATACTGTGTAGAGCGAAGAATATTGTCCTAATCGTTTAATCTGTAAACGATCTTCTTGGAGACAGATATCGATAGGAATCTTCCTGCCTCTGCTGCACGCTGTCATTGAAGATTGAATCCAATCGGACCATCGTTTGACCCCGAAGATGCACGCAGCCGTAGTCATTGATCAGCCAGTGTAACGGCCCTTTGCTCTTTATGCTCCGATGATGGAGAAATGCATCTACTGTACATGTGCCGCCATTATCGCCAAGAGACTGTGGTTTTTTCATTAGGCCCTTGTTAAAGTGTGCATGCCTGAGTTGCCTGTGGTCGTAACTTTTACAGGCCAGCTGATGGCCTGTAAATTACTGCTCCTGCTGCAGTTATTTTTCAGTGCAGCTGTGGAAGATTGGTTTTCCATTTCTCATCTTTCTACAATTCAAATCGCCTGTGGAAGCGTCTCAGCGCCTCATGGAAGTTTCATTTTAAGTTCTGTGGCTCCAGGGAATGGTAAGTTGTGCTATTTTCTCATTGTGGCTTTTTTTTTTTTTAATTCAGTTTTTGTATACTGTCGAGGATGTAACTTATATTGATAGGCCACAATAAATCCAGTATCATTATGGTAATGGTAAGATGTGGTTGTGAAATAGGAGGGTTATTTTACTTTATTTTCCTCTGTTAAATTCCCATCTCTAATGTTTTGGTTGTTGTTCGCTGCAGCTCTGACTGTCTCACTTGTTGACTGGCTCGTTTGCCAGGATGCTCACAGTTGGCAGGCTGTTTCACTGCAGCACTGAGCTGACGGGGGCCAAAGAATAAGAAATGTTTCATTGCCTTCATCCACCCGGTCTTTCTTATTTAATATTTGAACATTCTGGCTGTCTGGATTTTAGATAAGCTCTGCTCTTAACCTTCACCTCCATTTTCCTACTTTGCAGTTCTGTAACCTCGGCTTTTAACTCGTACATGACATAAAACTACTGTAATTCTGTCCACAGCTCTTCATGCAGGCTCTGCCCCATGTCTGGCTCATTTAAATGGTCCCCCAGATAATAATAAGGTCTCGAGTATCGTGCTCAGTACTAGTCCTCCACACATGGCTCGTCCTGCCGTCTTTCTTTTTTCTCTTCAGTTACCTCAGTTACACATCATTTGTGTCCAGTTTCTCAGAGCTCAGCAGAGTCTCTCCACAAGCTGTGTCCCAGTTCCATACTACATACTAATTATAGCACTAATCTTTATAGTACACTGTTTTTTTTAGTTATTATGCAAGAAATACAGATACTTAACTGTTTTACTGGGAAATTATTCAAAATGTGCACCATGCAAATACAATCAAGCTTCAAGTCTCTAATGCAGCTGCCAATTCAGCTTAACACACAGACAGTCATGGTTTTTAGTTTATAAAATGTAGTCGTTTTATGTTTTCTGAGCAGCTCCTTCATTTCCTTTGTGTGTTGCATTGAGGGAGAATAGTGTACTCTCGAAAATAAAGTGCTTTTTAATAGTCTATAAATACTGCATCCTCCGCCATGCAAGCGGCTTTCACAAAACAGATGGCCGTGCCGGTCTGTCTGTCAGTTAGTCCAGAATGAAATATCTCAACAAACTAATTTTGCACAGACATTTGTTGACTTTGGTGATCCCTGACCTTCTTTTGGTGCCACCATGTGGTTCACAGTTGTGTTTTTAATGACATGTCTCATGTAGCATCTCAAAATTTTTGTTTGTTCAATACTTTTATGATCAAATACCTGCAGAATTAAAAACTGTCATTTTGTGTTTATTGCTAATCAACAATTGTTGCATGTTAACACGCTAAACTAAAATAGCAAACGTGGTTAACATCAATGATTTAGCATTTATGCTGCGAGCATGTTAGCATACTGATGTTAGCATTGACCTAGAAAGGACAGCTGTGCAGCTAGTGTGTACAGCCATGCTAAGTTAGCAGTTAGCATGGCTGTACACGCCAACCACTTAAATGGGAAAAAACTTGACAACATCAGCTTGCTTAGAACGAGTGTGCAGTATGATACAGGGATGAAGCACATGCAAATTTGGCAAAAAGCTCCTGAAAAGCGGATCACTTTGCATATGACGTGTAAATGTTGCCTGTTTCAGAAGAAGAAGACCCTGTCAAATAAAAGTACAGAACGCTTGTGGTAACCTAACGTTGATCCTGTTTATGTCCAGATCATAGAGCAGATGAGGAACCACGAGGCCGGACGATGCTGGAAGAGGTGGCAGAGCAAGTCACATGATCCCTCCCCTACATCAAGGTAAGCATCTCTGATATCTTTGAGGTCACTCTTTAAGCTTAGTAAGTGATTCCATCCACCTGTTAGGCTGAACGCAAGATGATTTATCAATCTCTCAATAGGTTTGCTCAGCATTTAAAACTTATATGCTCATGCTCTGAAGGCTGATATGATGTGCTGAAATTACCTGGGCGACTCACTAATGAATCCTCAACGGTATCTTAGGACCATCTTTCAGTTTATACATGAATTTGATTTATGAAATTATGTGAATGAAGCTGAGTCTGCCCATTTAGAAAACATGTTTTGAGCCTGTCTAAAACAAACCACCTTGGGGATTGCAATAAATCTTCCATCTCATTCCTTGCGGATCAATCTACAAATTCCTATGCAGCACCACTGGCATCTTAATGTAATGGTGGAGAAAGTGAGGATTCAATCGTGAACCCATCAATTTTGTTTAAAGATTAAACTCGTTTTGAAGAGTAATACCAGCGCCATTAAAATTTTAGGCCACTTTATATCAAAATATTTATGCAGCCTGCATGCGGCTCACCGTGGGGGTTCACATGTGGTTCTCAAGCCCGACGAAACCTCAGCACAGCGTGCAAGTAGTGCGCTCCACCAGATATAAACCTGGTTTAGAATTGATGCATGTCAAGTTGATGTTTTACAGAGGTCTTTTTTGCTGCACACATGGTAAGATCAAACACAATACTGAGGCTTTTCTGCAAATGAAACGCTTCAGCGCTCATAGGCTGAAAGGCATTATTTATGTACGGGGGTGTTGAAGAACAAGTGCAACACGTCTGACCACAAAATCAATGCGTTTTCACTTGTTTAGATACGGCGATAATCGCACACATTTTCAGGCTCTTCGTTTCTCACCTCCAAGCAGCTGGTCGATCACGGCATGAAGTGAGTGTGAATATCGGATTGTTGTTTTCAGGTTGTCGGATGCAGCCCATCCCTAATTTGATGTCGGAAGAGTGTGTGTGTGGGGGGGGGGGTTTCCAAAACTATTCAAGCATCCAACAAGCAGTTCTGATAAAGCATACCAGCTATACAAGCAAAACGGAAGACCGAAACCGCCAATGTATTGATCCTGCAAACAAGTATTGCCTGTGTTTCTAAAGCTTAGCCTGGTCAATGAGCCACACTGTTAAACTGGGGGACATGATCTTTTCATTACCGTGAACATGAGCACTGCCGTTTATTTTTGAGTCAAATCCTGCTGTTGTAAATACTCACTAGTGCATCAAATGTGTGTTAATCCACGGCTGAAAGTTTTCCCCAGCAAATGCACCGTTTACTTCTGTTGGAGTCGTGCTAGCTCTGATGGAACCGTCCACCTCTGCTTTCACAGAGCTGCAGCTCTCAGCTCGACCAGACTCTGAGCGATTTTCACCTCTTTTAATGCTTTTTCTCTCATTCTGGAAGGACGAGGTGAAATGTGCCGAGGTGACCAAGGCCATGTTGGTGTACTGCGAGAGCCAAGAGATGAAGCTCACTGAGCATTTTCACACAAAACTAATGGGACTTTGCTATTTTTACGTTGAATTTCTCAAAACGGGGAACTCTTTGTGGTGATATAAACAGACAAACATCAGACGAGTAGTTCATGACACAAGTCACACGGGATCATCAAATGATTCGCCTCTCACCATTGACTACAGTGTGTATTTCTTCTGAAAGAAGATCCCATGGAGGACACCGGAAGAGGAGGGACTTTGCCTCTCTATGTATCCATGACCTGATTTTAAAGAGAACGAACAGGCTTGGACACAGCGACAGAGACATGTGGGCGAGCTGGGAAGTGATGGTTTTGGTTTATTTTTTGGGATTTGTTGACAGTAACAAAAATAGAGAATAACCGCAGCTTCATCATTTAAGCTCCAATGTACAGTGTCTCCTAGGACGGCTTTAAAAATTAACTTAAAATGAACTGAAGGAAGGTTTAGTTTACAGCTGATGCCTTGTTTGCTTGTTGTGTGCTAGTATTCTATAGTACTGTTCTTTGTGGGATTACGACACATGTAGAATTGATTTAGCTTGTTGGTTTTTCTGAGTGAAATCCTGCAGATCAGAGGCCACGAGACACATTCACACCCTCTGCAGAGAGTGTAGGCAGTAACAAAAGATGAGCAGTATCTTTCATCATGTGCAAATACTTTCCATACGTCTAGCTGAGGCATCTTTGAGCTGGAATTTTACCTCTAATCGACGCAGTGCCCTGACCGGAGGCTGAAAAGAACTTTTTTCTGAAGAGAGATTAACAAGGCTGGGCTTTTGAAACACAGGGTTTCCCAGTTGGCCTTTCTCATGATGGATCAAATGGCACAAAGGATAAAGGACAGCTTAATTTCTGTATTAGACTTTTGATTAAATGTGCTATTTTCAGTACGGTGCGTGTTCATAAATCTTGTCAGTCGTACCTAAAGCAAGCCTGGGACTGGATGAAAGAAAAGCGATGCTGAAGGATCCGTTTTGTTGAATCAAAGTTGTGCTAATCAATTTTTCCATGTCAACAATGGGAAAATTGCCATGCGTAGTAGTAACACTCGGTTCTATGAGTATTTTAGTGTCTTTCAGCGCATTGTTTTGGGTTTCAGCCTCATTTCTCGCTATAACACGCAGCTGTTTCCAGCAACAAAGCTCAGATAAACCCACAGCAATGCTACCTATCTAACACCAAAGTGGTAACAGACAGCTAGCTAATCACTGGTGAACACGGCGCACCATTAAGCAGCGAAAGGACCGATACTTCTCTCAGGAGCTGGTGGAGACCAAAGCAGCAAGCTAAGAGAAGAGTGAATATTGGACTTAACATTTGTTAGGTGGCCAGAAACATGACTTCGAATGAATGCTAATGTTGCTACCTGTCTGCCGGATGTGTAGTTGCCAAGACGCTGGCCTCAAACTTAATAAGGCCTGATGTGTCATGTGACCATTTCCAGCTTGTTGTGGACTGCAGACACACACATTTGACTTCACACGGCTTCATATTTCTAAGAGAATTACCTTGACTGGGCAATGTTATCATCTGTATCCTGTCTTTCTACACTTCTCTGCCTGCTGACCACATCAAGGTCCAGAAACTGGACTTTTCAGTATTTAAGAGGCCGTTTTATGAATTCATGACCACTCACTCTGACTTTCAGTCTAGTTTCACAGCAACTAGGGTTTATGCGTGGGTGGAGACTTCAAAGCAGAAGGGGACATAAATCTGTTTTATCAAGCAGACATATAAACAGTCGTAATCAAGGCCTATTAACAGGACACAGAAGATCAAGACTATTTGTTACACTCCACTTCAGCTCCGCAAAATCGCGATCAATAGATGATTAAACTCACTAAATCAAGTGTGTTTTTGTGGGTTTTGGTCTCAATTTTCTTTTCAATGCATGAAAAGCACTTCCTCATTGATGTCCAGATTTAGGTGGTTGTTATTGCCTCCAATAAGACTTCTTTACGGCGCGGGCTGAATTGCTTCGCCTGCTCTGGATGTATGCATCGCGTCCGTGATCAGGGACAACAAACGGTGTAACAGAAAAATTTCCCAGCGGAGTGCTTCTCCTCCTCTCCGTGGTGATTTGGCAGGCTGTAAAGAACCGAGACGATTCTGAGCCAACAAGTGAAATAAGACCTCAGTGCTGAGACTTTAGACACACTGTATTGTTTACAGTCATGCCGTGTGGCAGATGTGGCGTAACGTTTCTATCTCAGTGAAATACAGTGTTGGTGTTGTACTTAGACTTGTGTGAGCGGAGCCCAGAGATCTGACCTGATTTTATTGCTTTAAGCGCTTCAAAGGAAAGGATCAGATGGTAAATAGGTCTGATACTGCATTTATCACCATTCAGTTAAAAGCAGTGGAGACAGAGCAAAGCCTCCGCATCAACAACATTTAGCTTCATGTATGAGTTTACAGTTTTCTGATCATTTATGGGTGGTATTGCAGTTTTTTAGGCTGTGTTTGTTGTATTTTTAACTGTTGTTAGTAAAACATCTGCATGCCTGTTTTATGGAAGTTTTGCAAATTTTGGAATATATGTTTCTTTCCTTTCTTGATCAGAGTTAGATGAGAAGATTGATAACGCTCTCATGCCTGTATGGTTAACATGAAGCTGCAGCCAGCAGCCTGTTAGCTTAGCTTACAGTGGTGGAATGTAACTAAGTACTTTTACTCAAGTACTGTACTTGAGTATTTCCATTTCATGCAACTTTATACTTGTAGTCCACTACATCTCAGAGGTGAATATTGCATTTTTATTACTACTTCTACATTTGTCTTACAGCTTTAGTTCAGACTTATTTCACAAATTTGATAGCATAGCAACCCTGAAGCTCACTATTTAACTCGTTCATTAAGTTTGTACAAACACTCAAGAGTGACTTCCTTGAGGCTTGTTATCAATGTGAGGTTGCCAGGCAACCATCGTAGACTCAACGCCACGCGTACGATCATGAAAGTGGCACACGCAAAAGCTGTTTTTCTCAAAAAATACGTATACACCTTTACAGGTGCTTCTTTGCAGATGTGTGTTACCTTTTGACAGAGCCAGGCTAGCTGTTTCCATCTGTTTCCAGTCTTTATGCTAAGCTAAGCTAACAGACTGTTAGCTGTAGCCTTATATTCAGTGTAAAGAAGAAAGTGAATAAGTGTATTTGACAATGAATGAACGTGAGGTGAGGCGTTTTTCGTTGAAGGTTGCTGCAGGAGTCCCTGACGTTGTTAAACCGGGTGTACAGTGTGGGTGCTTTCCTTTCCTCTGCATTTAAAAATGACTCTCAGAATCATGCGACTCGTCTCGCTCCCTCCAATGGTTGCCCTTTTCTAATTCCACTTGGCTTAACACAAACCAGTGTTTGGGACTTAGGGCAGCAATAGATGGATTATAACATACAGACAGAAAGCTAAGAGAGCGAGCGTGAGAGGCCTCAGATCCAGCGCTGTCTGCGTGAGGTGCTGTTTCATGTAATTAATCTGCCGAGCTCCACTAGACTCATGCCATATTTCACGATGACACTAATAATGCCTAATTATATGATGTTGTAAAATCTTAGCTGGTGTTTAAACATGTAATTTAGGTAGAGTAATGGTGCATATAATGTATTTTACTTTTAATCACTCTGGGTTTTTCGTGGGGAACTGAAGAAGCGAGGCTTTGCATTTCAATAAAGCCACTTGATTAGGGAGCACGGTTGTTGCTGTTGTTGTTTTTCGGCAGATACTGTTTACTCTGAGCTCTGCCTCCCAAAATTCCCCCCTCCGCCCCTCTCCTGGAGACAACTCAAAGACCCCCTGCTGGCTGCTCAGCAGAGCAGCTTTATCTGGGTCCTCCGCTCTCCCGTCTTTCCACAAGCCTCGTCTCATTGTGTCACCCCAATGTGTCAGCCACAAGCTGCAAGTCACAGTCACAAACTGCATCTCAGGGATGAGAGAGCCATTCATTAGAGCATCACCACCAGTTCTTGCAACAAAGGTTCAGTGTTTCATTTCCCATCGCTCCGCATGCATGTAAATTAATACGAAGAAAGAGGCAGGAAAGTGGATGTTCTGCTGACAACAGTTAAGGGAATTTATGTGCAGAGCAGAGATAATTTTCAAAGTTATCTCTTCAAAGGGATACTTTGAAAAATATTCTGTATATGCACAGCTAGGAGCCACATTTTCCCCATAGCTATAAAATATGTACAATATGTGCACTAACAGCAAGAAGCGGATGAAGCTCAACCCAGTGAATCACATCGGTTTGTTTTCAAAGTCACCTTAGTTTTGAATTTTCAAATTGATGCCTGTTTAGATCTTTGTTTTCAACATGAATACAGGAACCAGCTGCTCTGAAGGGAAGTTTGTCCCCGTTGGTTATTTTGGAGGGTGCGTAGAAGTTTGTCTTTGATGAGACTTTAGGGATAGTTAAGATTACAATGCTGTAATAAAGGCTGCTGAGTCCAGGGAACCTGATCACAAGCGTAGCTGGGGGTAGGTTTGAAGCCAAATGAAAAGTCGAATTCATTTGAAGCCTTGTGAACTATTAATTAGGCTTTAGGCTTGACTTTGCTGATGTCAAACTTTGTTGTCAAGACAGCACTTTGTGCTTGACAAAAGTCATAAAGACAGAGGTTGTCTGCGCACCAACTAATCCTCCACCAGTCCTCTGGAAAAACCCACAACTTCTTCAAGGGTTTTAGGCAGTAATTACATCTGCATGCATGCTGCCCATTTTCCTTTACATTTAGTACAAATACAAAATTAAAACATAGCCTTCCTTTCTGACTAGCAACCGCAAACTACAATTTAAAACTTATCATGTGTTTGACTACTTTGAGCGAACTTTTGTTGCAGAGCTCTAGATCCGAATAATTACCTGTCTTAAAATAAACTGGCACAGCGTCGACTCAAAGTGGGATTTCAGAGTATTTCTGATACTTTGGGAGGCAAAGAATTTTGCTTCAGCAGCCGAATTCCTGTTTGCTTGAGTGCAGATCCAAAATAAACCAATATGGCTATTCAAAAATAAGTGAGGAAGCATTATTCGTGGGGAATGGGCTCGCAGGGGGGTTATCACATTTCAGTTATTTATTTGCTGGGACACCATTTTTTTATGGTGTGGGCCTTACTAAATATGTGAAATTTGATTTAAGTCCCTGGTCAGTTTTTCCACATTATGATAGACTCTAATGTGATTTTCCACTTGAACAAGCTGAACCAGACTCCCTTTGCAAAAGCAGACATTTAATCCTGCTGCTTTTTAGTGCCAAAGAAAGAAACACCTTCCTCTCATGAGCTGGTTACAGAATAAAACCGTCGTTCTACTGAATGACGTTGGTTTGGCTGAGTCATATAAAAGGAGTTGAACATATATCACAAGCTCACCCCTCCCTCCCTCGACCTAAATCCCATTTCTGTCCATGTGCTTCCCCACATTTTTATGAGATGTGATATCGCCCTACAAGAGTCCGCTCACACTCTCCCACTTTATTGTTTTCCCATGTCTCTCGGTGGCAGCCAGGGAGAATTAATTTTACACATGTAAGCAAAATACTGTCACTGCAGTAATCCAGTAAGCGTGTATTTCATTCCTCTCCGGCAGTATTGATCTGTGGAGCTCTCTGAGCCCTGTGGTGAGATTGTCTTCCACGCAGAGTCCACGCAGGCAGG
Source organism: Chelmon rostratus (assembly GCF_017976325.1). Classification (NCBI taxonomy): domain Eukaryota; kingdom Metazoa; phylum Chordata; class Actinopteri; order Chaetodontiformes; family Chaetodontidae; genus Chelmon; species Chelmon rostratus. Next base: position 27,921,907 of record NC_055658.1, on the reverse strand, counting down.
TAGGCAGGACTACTGCGGCGTAAACCAACATGTCAGCCATCCTGTCATCCAATAAACCCCACTCCTCCGCTGTGAGCACATTTAAAATAGAATGAGACACCATACTTCCTGTCATGGATGTTTTACTGTTGTATTTGTTAACTGGGTTAAAGATTTAAAAAACTGAGCTCTTGTTTTCTCACCATAAAGCTCATGACGCCGTCGTCTGGGTTCAAAAGGGCCGAGTGGCCTCTAAATCAGGCACGAGGTTAAAAGTGGCAAACTGGGACTCGGTTAATTGAACAGTATTTCATCACAGTCTTGGAACAACACATAGAGTCTATGCTAGCGGCTCTGTGAGGCTGCACAGACCTAAATCAGCTCTGCGGTAAACAGCGCTGGGTGGAGGCACGGATGAGACAATGAAGTTTGACCCAGGAAGTCCATTTGTGTAACAGATTCATGCATTTAAAGGATTATCAGATGCTAAAACACTGCAATACTGCCTTGCTAGATGACATTTAGGCGTCTAGACGCTGGACGACCCTGCATTGTTTTGCCGCCGCCCCCTGCGTTGGACCCCCACTGTCCTCCCTTGTTGGACTGACTCCATTTTTCGCACAGCGGTGCTTGAAGCTAGATGCTAACATGCTCAAAATTGTAGCATGCATGCCGATCATCTTTGTCAAATTTGTCAAAAACTGATCATTAAAGTTATATTTCATTTTGAATGAAGAGCAGAATGCTGCAATGCTGCAATTTCAGTAAAAATAGTTGGTAAACTGAAGTGGAGTGATGAATCAAAGTAGCAGCTCTTCAAAGGCTGACCCCTCATCATCTTTAAAAGAGTCAGAACTGTGAATCAGAGACAAAATGTCCTCGACAGCGAGAGCAGTCAGTCTTGAACTTCGAGCGAACATAAAATCAAAGGCTGGAGTGGCTTCAGCTGCGATTTCAGACTCGTAATTTTCGAAATGAAGACGCTGTGATGTTCAGAAACTCAGCAGTTATGTTCAAATGACCTGCAATAACAGCTTTGTTGCAGTTTAACACAACAGGAGACGTGAGCATCTCAAAGAGCAAAGCCGCATTTAGCGTGGCGAAAGGCAGATAGCACATCAAAACAGCTTTCTGTAACTTATAGATTGCATAAATAATCCTCAACCTGAGCACATCAAAGTCAGAAAATTCACTTAACAGCAGCAGGGTCACATTTAAAACGTGTTTTTGAACACGAGAGCGAGGACTCCTGCATGGCCACCAGTCTTGGGGAAGCTGATAAATAGAGCTTGTAATCAGGAGGCGCAGTTGGATGTGCTCACAGCTCGGCAGCCTCGTTTCACTCGAGAGGGGAACCGCCGTGAAAAAGAGGACGCTAAGTCATATAGACAGGAGCCTTTGAAACAGCAAGACATGAAGCATCGGGGGGACACATGTTTTCCTGCGTGATATCATGGGTGCAGCAGAGCAATGCCTGCGCAGTGAAATGATTATATTGCATCTTGAAAAGCAATTAAACAGCTGAATTGTGATGAGACACAAACTGCTGCTCTGCGGCAGTGATTGTGTGAGGCTGTGAGTCTGATGTGTCTGATATCAGCCATGATTTTTGTTGCAGTATGTCACTTATAGTGTGCATGACGTGGCCAAAAGTATGTGGACGCCCAAGCTTTCCACCCGTATGTGATTGTTTTGTCTCATCATAAATTCCTGGTTGTTAATCTGCAGCTATAACAGCCTGAACTCTTCTGGTGTCAGGCCTTCCACCACATTTTGAAGGCTGGTTGCAGGGATTTTCTCCCTTTCAGCCACAAGAGCATTAGTAAGGTCGAGTACTGATGCTGAATGATAAATCCAGTTGAATCCAGGTTATCCCAAATGTGTGATGGGGTTGAGGTCCTGGCTCTGTGCAGGCCTGTCAAGTTCTTCCTCCACCAAACTCTGAAAACCGTTAAGAACTAAACATTCAAAGTAGTCACGTTGCCGCTGTCTATTTCATGGAATATAACCAACCAAATGACATGACGAAGTACGTACCTGTCCCGTAGAAAGCACTTAGAGGTGTTCTCTGATTTCCTTGTACCCTCCACGCTTTGATGTGACAACACAATGGTCAAGGTTTGGTGAGGCATAGGCACTAAAACAACTTGGTTTGGGTTACCATGTGCCTGGTTGTGGTTAGGGAAACTTTGTTATCGCGGTTACAATTATAATAAATGCAGTTAAGGTCAGAGGGGGCTCATGGTTGAGGTTAAAATAAGCCTGTTTGACTGTTGGTAGGACATTGGTGCTAAAGTTAGGCTACATCTACACAAATATATTTTCATGTTAAAGCCTGTGACTTTTGCATGCAGCGCCAACACTATTCCAGCATTTTACAACCTATAAAACAGAGATTTGACACCTGTGTTCACTCCTGATTGGGTCTTATTAGTCATTACATGTCCTACCCTGATTCGTCACTTCCCTTTTCTGGAAATGACATCAGCCTGTTTACACCTATGAGCCTGATACGGTGCTAAAATGATCGTTTGGATGGAGGTCTTATTAGTTTGGACGTAGCCTTGAAATTCTAGGTGTAACAGCTTTACACCAAACTAACTGACATGCAAATAACCTCTTAATGTCAAGGTAAAACAGACAAACAAACACAATCAGACGGCGTGGATAGTTTTCACAGTTTACGAAACTTGTTGGTGCAAGGTTAGACCAGAAGCTGCAGTGCATAATCTGAACTAATCTGCTTTGATCAGGACTCGGAGCCAAAGACGACTGCTGCACAAGAGAGCGGCAGTGGGAAAGTTTTACTATTCATAAAGTGAATTCTGATATCTGTAGAGGTGGATCACATCGAGCCTTCCTCCATGTTTTTTTCATTCAATACAGCGATGAGGTATAGAGAGAGCAACAGTAAAAGAGCTGAACAGCCTCGGGCCAAGGGCGAGGGCCGGTGAATAATTGAAAAAGTCTTGCCAGCCTGGGTCAGGCTGTTTCCTGTGCTGGGATCAATCGCTGGCTGTGATGTGACACAGGGGGTCCCTCTTGGGATGCATATTGTGACGGATCCTTTACTTTCTGTGTGGAGGTTACGTAGGTTAAAGGACAGGTTCGCGTAAGTCTGAGAGCAATATTCACATGCCTGTTTGTACAGTAAATAGTTTTTCATCTCTGTAATTCATCTTTTCCATACCGGCTGTAAAGAAACCCTTTCTTCATGTGGTTCTTTTATAACTGATGGACAAACAAATCTTTTGTATGGACGCTATGTGTGTGCTGCTTCAGGAAATAGCCACAGCCTCTGACATTGAAAAACCTCCAGCAATTCTCCCGCCTACACGGCTTTTATATTTTGTCAAACTAACTGCCAGCGATCAAAACTGAAGCATTACAACCTCAAACTGTCTTAAAAACTCGCTCGAGTGCTGTGTGACAAAGTTTAGCTTTTAGCAGTTTGGGTGGTGACTGACTGACATGTTTTCCCCTCCGGCCGTACCGCAGCTGTATGCACTCGCTGCTGAGACCAGTCAGTACAAACCCGTAGACTCGACTTGACTCGACTCGGCTGCCGCTGACACCAGCTCTCATGCATACTCGCTGCCCTCGACACTTCCTGTACATGCCAAACGGCTGCCTTACGCCGAAGAATACCAAAGAGACAGCTCGGGGGCTTCGGGGCTCGCCAGATTCATTCATGTAGCAGAGTCAGACAATAGACAGACAGTATTCCTGTCTGCCTGCAGAGTGTGTTTGATAGCTTAACAGCATCCAGTGCCTGCTAGTGTAAAACATTGTTTGCATATGGATTTAAAGGCTCAAACCCAGAGAAATCTGTAATTTTATTGTCCACGGCCACACAGGGAACACCAGATGAAGGAAGTCGCTGAACGTGACTGAACTAACCTGAATAAAACTTAAATCCATTAGCTCGTCCGTCAACATTTCTGCCTGAGTCTCATCAAATAGACTCTCATCGGCAACTGTGGTTGTCGAGCAATGAACTCCCATGATCCCAAGCTGCTTCACGACATCGTCGATCTTTTGATTTCTTTTTGTTTGAGAGACCCCTAGTGGCAGAAATTACATACTGTGCCTTTAAATACTTAAATTATTATGCAAATACTTCACACTACATATACATTCAACAAAATCTGTACTATACTGAGACAGTAACAACAGTTAAACTGAACTAAAGGTTCAGCAGTCTATAGGCAAATCAACTCTTCCAGAGTTAAAGCCTTTTAGTGCCGAAGTCTCTCTTTTTCTTATTGCTCCTCCGACACTGTTCAAGGGAACCATTAATACTGTGGCAGATCTACTCGATTAGATGGGTTTTGAGCGCCTTTCATTAGTGTCAGATGGACTTCAGCATGCATTTTTTAAGAGGGGCTCTCTTCGTGGCCTGTATGGACAACAACAGTGAGCAAAAACTCTTCCAATGTGAATGCAGGCCGCTGAGTTGTGCTTTAAATGCCTCCAGCAGCCCGTGTTTACATGCAGCTCTCCTATAGGAAGACATGGCTTTGGTAAACACGATGTACGTGTGAAAATGTCAGTGATAATCTCTCTGCACTGGTGTGTGCACGTGCATGCAGACGTACAAATATGCACCAAGAATTGAGTTTGTCATGTCAGTCAAATGGGTCATGAATCAGGCCTGACCCGGGTTTAATTGCCCCCTGAGCAGCCGTTTCATTGTTTTAAATGCCTCTCCACTATGGCATGGCAGCACAATAACTTCTTGCAGCGAGGGTTTTTTTTTTTTTAAGACAACCCAGTAACAAATGCCGCCGGTGCTGCTGGAATTGCTTTCTTGAGATAAGCTGAACAACCAAGCATAGCATTATGCTTCTTCACGGAATCGATCCCTCAGAAAAGATGTTTCTTGAATTAGGCCTCTTGCTCTGAGACTGTTTCTAAGTACTAAAACGGCCCAATGTTTATTCATTGACCTGTGCTGTTTATCTGGGGGATAGGAATCAATGGATGGAAGAGAATGGGTCCATTTGACAGAATACTCTTAATTTTCTTACTAATTTGCTCATCTAGTCAAGCAAATTCAAAAGGATCAAAAAATCCTTTGGACTATTATTTCATCCCCACACTTCATTTACTCCTTATAAGACCTCAGTAAATTTTGGCTGGCAAACCCCAGTGAGTTCTTCAAACACTTAACACCGAAATTAAACTGGACTGAGATAAAAATAAAGAATAAAACATTCTAATTCAATCACACCTTCTGACACTATTATCATAACTCAGTTTTTTTCTTGTCCGATGTCCAGCTACCTTTACATATATTATAACTTCACGCAACATAATAAACCAGGTGTCACTTTTGCAGAAAACACAGGTTTAAAGCTGCTATAATCATATTGTTTTACATTAATGATGGATTAAATAACTGTGTAATGTGAAAGGTGTGTAGAGAATTAGATAATTATCACACAACAAAACTTTTCTGCATCTTTCGGTTCATTGTTTCGGTTTTCCAGCCCATAGCTTTACTGTTTTGGTTCAGTCTCACTGCTCTTGTAGCATCGTTTTCGGCCACAGCAGGTGGCTGTTCTCAGCTACACAACCTGCTCGGCACCAAACAGCGGAAGGACACAGTTAGCGACTAGCTGGTGAACATAGCGAAGCATTTAGCAGCCAGATATTTCTCTCAGCAGTTGGTGGAGACCAAAACAAAGCTAAAAATGAGTGTACATTCATCAGGTGACTCAAAGTGAATGCTAATGTTGCTCCGTATCCACTGGACGTCTCCTTGAATTTACATTCATATACTTGCAGCTTGAATTGTCATCAATGTAATGAGGAAAAGTTATTGATTAATTATCTGTCCAGCTGCAAAATGGTGACGCCCGACCACATGTTAACTGACAACAATAGTTGCTCTTGCCATAAAACATCCTGTCGCAGCAACTAAAGCCTGATTAAACTTTATTCTGGTTATATTTGTTTAGGTCAGAGAAAGATGATGTGTTTGCAGTGTTTACAAAACTTTATTAACATTCAAATTAAATCACAGTCTTTCACCTACTTTAACCACCTACTTTTTTTTTGCCTAACCTGAACCACATGTGGGATTCAGGAAGCAAACTGCTGTCTCAGGGTCAAAGTCCTGCACTCTTAAACTTTTTGAGCGAGGCTGCTCAAAAGGTGACGGCATGTCATTGATGCATTCATGGCACCGAGTGCTCAAATATTAAATTAAAGCAGGTTTAAAATGTTATTTTCCTCCAACTGAATGATGCATAACATCATCAGAGTATAGAAATGATTAATTAAACATGTCACATATTTTCTTTACTGACGTTCCAGTGGAGAACAAACAAGTGTGAGCATCCGGCGCTGATCTCTGCACTGAGGTCAGATATCTGAGAGGAAGAGCTGCAGCAGCTTTATGAAGCCAGACCCCCCGCTGTGTTTTTTCTCTCTGCCAGCCTCCAGCAGCTAGCAGAGATGAGCTGTCTGGAAGAGAGGCCAACGCTTCTGGTCTCATCTCCCCCTAATCCGGCAGCCCCCCATCCTCCATCCTCCTCCACCACCTCCCCACCCCACTGGCTGACACTTAGCACCGGACAGTCCTTCCAATAAATATTCCACATCCCATTTCTCCTCCGACTAATTGGAAACCTGGAGTCTCTCTGTGTTTTTTTTTCTGTCATGATTTCTTTTTTCTTTTGCATATCCTTTGTTCTTCTTGCTCTTCCCTCAACGTCTGCCGTCTCCTTTTTCTCCATCATCTCAGTATGAGAGACACAGCAAACTAAGCCCTCAGTTGTCTGTGCAGCAGAGAAATGAGAGCGTAACCTGTGAAACCAAGCGTGCCCTTTATATTGGTTCATCTGCATGCAAGAGGGAGGCCGAGAGACTGCAGGCTTTATTGGAACAGATGACCCCGCGTTTATGTTTCATACATCATTATCACAAAGTCAATCTCACTCTGCCTTTTAAATGCACGGACCTAGAAGCACACACACACACACACACACACAAATGCACTTTATCTCCACATTCATTTCTCTTCCCCTCGTCTTTACACACAAACAGAGTGGAGGAAGGACAATGTGCCATCAGGGTTTTAGTCCAGGGACTGGTGGTAGTGCACTTAGACTAACAGCAATTACCTGATGTGCAGTGGAGACCATGTGGAGAGTCCTGGGGAAATCCATCAAAATGCAGTAAACCCGGTGGGCCTGTAATGAACCGGTGCTTTCCCAGCTCCTGTGCTGCACATCACATCAGTGTCTGGAACCATGTATTAGTCATGACAAATGAATTCCTAAGCCAGGCCTGTGTGTATATTTAGGAATAGATTGTGCAAAAAGTCCATTCAGACCTGGTAATGCTTTCTCTTTATGCATTGCGTTTAGTCTCGATTCGTTGCTACTCTGAATGTAAAAACCCGCCAACGGTTTGTGGAGATCTCTCTCAGCGGTTATCCCTAAATCTTTACGTGATGGTTTTGTTCAACACAGAATTGATACGATGCTTTCATGTAAATGCGCTCAATTTTAAAAAGCTTTATAATATTTTCCTCAAAAATATTTCCTACTTATTGATAACCTTGAAACTTCTCAGGTGTGATTTAGTATTTATGTTGTTTTTACAAGAGAGTCTTGGAAAATAATGTAAAATCTACATGTCAGTTATTTCTAATAAGTTGATGAGGACAGTCGGATTATTAAAGAAAGTTTCGCCGCTGTTGTTATTTAAATTTGTATTATAGTTTAAAATTTTTCCCTGTACTGACAGTTTTGATATCTTATGGGGGGGGGGGTTGCACTTTTCATCTTGTACAGGAGTTTTAATGCACATGTGCATATATCTTTAAAACAGTGTTTTTCTTACCTGCCTCAGGTTATCTTACTGTAAATTTTGTGTGTTTTGTGATGTGGTGAATTTCTGCTGCAACACCGTAATTTCCCTTAGGGAATCAATAAAGTACACTATCTATCTATCTATCTATCTATCTATCTATCTATCTATCCATCTATCCATCTATCCATCCATCCATCCATCCATCCGCCGGTTAGTTCAGACACTCATCCATTTCATTTATCTTACAGTCATGCTTTTTGTTAGTCCTGATACCTAAATAAGAAAAGGGCATTTGCATCTGTTGCCAGGACAACAGCAAAGTGAGTCCTGAACATCTTGTCATCTTCCGCCGCTCTAATTTAGGTTTGGTTAAAGGTTACGCAGCTAAAAACCCCTCGGTTAAGTTCAACATCAAACTCCTTGCTTAGGGTTAGTGAAAGCCCATAGTCACAGTTAAAGAATGTCACGCTGCGTCCACGTTAGCTTATAAGAAGACGAAACGAGAGCAGACAGTTATTATTCACATGACCACAACGGCTCGCTGCTCACAAAAATGCGAACACAGGTTGTTACGAGCATCTGAACAAACCGCAGACTTTCATTTTCTTGTCGAGAACACTGACAGAGCCAAACCACGTTATTTATTTTCACCTTTGACTCGAGCAACGGAGGTCGGACTCAAACTGGGGATGTCACGATTTCATGATGCACGTCTCGGACGCTTGTTAGCCTTGTTTGTCTTGCCTTGATCTTTATGAATACTGATTTGTACTGGGGAGGATGATGTATATAAAAGCTTTCCAGCATCGCATGTATCCCTTTAGCTTCATTGTTATATGTGTTTACCATGATGTTATAAATCAGCAGACGGTATCTCCTTCCAGGTCGGACCTTTCATTTGACATCTCTCGGTTAAAGTGACGGGAAGAGAAACCGACAAGCATCTCTCTTTAAACACGTGATTTGAATGCAGCTGAGCTCCAGCTGCTCGTGAAAGCTCACAGCTCTGTTTGTTCACACATGTTAGGATTGTGCATTGTGTTGCAGGTCACCTCTAAATCACAGTCAGCCCTTTGACAGTAATGGTTCAGCAGGAAGTTTTGCGGATTCATTTTCTCTTCATGACATCCCATTTCAGGATTACCTGGGGGGGTTATTGTGTTGCCATGGACAAGTAACCTCCTTTACTAATCTGTCACTGAGCTTTAATGGATTTCTATTTGGAATATGATTTTCTGGTTAAACTGTCAGTCAGAATCGCGTCAGACATCCGGAGGCCCTTAAGGAAAGAAAACACAATATCCTCTTGGCAAAACAGTCGAAGAAGCTGAAGCAGTCGATGAAATTAAGCCACAGGAAGTTTATTGATGTGATATTTCACATGCTGCTGAGAGGAAAACCAAAAAAAAAAAAAGAAACACTTCATATGCTGTTTTAAATGCAAAAACTGAATCTAGAAGGAAAGATGAGCCTGTCATGAGACGGTGTTTACCTCCACACTGGAAATTTAAAAGAATCACTCATGCGTGGGATGTGAGCAGATGACAATAATGTCAGAGACTCAAGCCATTAAAACACCGCTGAGCTTCTGTCTTCACGCTAGCGTCACTCTGTGTTTCTATATGTTTCGGCATTTACGTTGGCAGAACGTGCACCCACAGTGAACGGCAGTAAAAGCAATGGATCCTCTAGCACGGTGATTTCCACCGTCTGACACTGTGTCCCCTCACCAAAGCCCCAAATTCGACACACCTGAACGTGAAAACATCATGTCTCTGTCCGGGCTATGACTCGACTCAAATTTTGCCTCACATCTCTCGTCACTGTTTGAAAACCCTGTGATCTAACGTGCAGCCACCAGCAGCCCGTATCACAAAACACTGGCTCATCACCCCCGTCTGTGCTCCCTTTCCAGTGTCACAGATCGGCCTAATTGGCATCTTGTGGCCACATTCTGACAAAGGTTGGGCTGGTGCAAGAAGTATTTGCCTTATTAACATGCTGTTTTTTGAACTTGCTTTTGTTCGATTCTACAGCTGTGTCGCTGCCTCTTGCAGGAAGACAGTCTTCTTGTTTATGGCTTGTTATGTCCTCCTGCCATATGTTTGAGGCTCTGCAAAACACGAGAATTACGTATCAGAAAGCGTCGTGGCTAAACTAACCCAGAGGGAAAAACACACGGTATCCATGAACACGACTGAGGCTACAGCCATTCTAGCATCACGTAGCGATGCTAACATGCTGATGTTTAGTGGGTGTCTTTACCATGTTCACCATCATAGTGTTATTGAGTTAGCATGCTAATATTTGATAATTAACACTGTACATAAAGTATAGACACCGTTGATGGAAATAGCATTAGTTTTGCAGACACTTAAAGGATAACTTTCATTTTTTACAACCTGGACCTTATTTGTAGCATTAATTACGCCCATTTACTCACCCGGACAACTTTGGTGGCATTTGGAGTCATTTTGAAGAAATTAGCCCCAGAAGAGCGGCACGTATATCCGTATAATGCGAGTACTCGGGGCATCCATGCGCAGCCTCTATATAAAGCATAATCTGTGGCGAAACTCGTTCATATTCCAATATTTTGTTATGATATGCTGGTGCTATTCCCCTCTGAGCCCGTGGTGGCATGTTATCAACATCATCTCTAGGCAACTACCTCTGACGTGCAATGTGTTATGAATGTGTAAACCAATTCTTCCCCACGTAATCTATCAAATAGTTGTCAAGTTATCACTAAAAAACCAAAATGTCAACCTGTTGGTGGTGCTAGAGGAAAAGTCAGGGGATCAGCAAACTCAGGAGCTGAAATGTCTTTATAAAACTTCATGACAACCCATCCAAAAGCAGATATTTCAGTCAGGACCAAAGCAACTGACAGACCAACATCATCAAACATCACATGGTCGATGATACACGGCCTCCATTTATTGCCAGTCAAATAGTGTTCCACTTACATGTGCATCAGAGATAATAAACCTAATCACACATTTCTGCGACAGCCAAAGAGAATTTATAAGCCATCGTGAAAGTCAAGCACATCAAACATATAAAGAGGAGTCAAATGTAACAGAGTTCCTTTAATTTCATCATTTCTCCCTCCGAGTGATTTTAATTCACGCTCTCAAACTAGCGTTCGATTTGAGAAATAGAATTTAAATTTCACCCAGACGTAATGATCGGCGTGAAGGTTGGATCGCTGCTGGCGAGACGACCAAGCATGGTAATCCATTGCTGAATGGACACATGGCCAAAACCACATGTGTCCGTGATCCACGGGTACCTGAGGGGGAGAACGGGGGTGGGGGGGTGGGGGTGGGGGGGGCAGGCTGTGGGATGCTGGATGGAAAGGTGATGACACTTGGCTGCAGAAAGCAGGCTTTCAACGGCTGCTGCACACACACACACACACACACACACACACACACACATATACATAGATATACATACACACACACTCGAGCCAGGCTTTTAGAGGCTTGGTGGGACGTCGGGGGAAGGCAGATGGGGGAGGACGTGACCGGTGTCCACAGGGACAGCTGCGGACGCCTCCCCTTCTCACCGCCTCACACCTGTTACACATCATGTCCGCTACAACACACACAGCATCTTGGGTGAACCCCAGCATGCTGCCACACGCTCTGAGAATTAACAAACACACACACACACATTCATAAAACAATCTGTAATCTTCTTAAATGGAAGTGACATCCAATGAATCTTCATTATTCCCATTTGTTACTCTTAAAAAAAAAAGCATTGTTGTAGCGTTAAATCCATTCCTTGCATGTAATTTTACTGAGTGTGAATAATGATTACTGGAACATTATCAGGACATTAATTAAAAGCACAGAATGATTATGAATCCCCTGAATTGAGAAAATCAGTCCACTGACTGTGCTGCAGCACTCATGCAGAAAGCCTTTATCTCTGCGTGAACTCACCACCGATCCCATTTTTTTGTGTTCTACTATTTCCCTGTTAGCAGCATTACAAAGCTCTGTCCAATATTTCATATCTGCCAGTGCCTTGGAATTAATTCATGAAAGAGAAATGGAAAGGTGGTCTTGTTACAGATGCCCCACATTGTTGGTGGGATAGAACGCAACAAAGAAGTCTATAAGTGGCTTATTCTCTTAAACCGATATGAAATTGCATGTGTATTTTCTGCAGCAGCGTACATGTCTGCACTGAGGGACATGTCCTGTGTTCTCCTTGGAGGAGAAAACAGGAACCAAAGTGGAGAAATTTATATTTTTTTGTTTCATGATGGAGCAATTTAATTGATTAATCAGAATTAGTTCTCCATCTCCAGAATAAGAACTTTGAAATACACTAGAGCCCGGCTAGCTGTTTCCCCTTTGTTTCCACTCTGTATGCTAAGCTAAGATAACTGGCTGCTAGCACCAGATAAGTATTTTCTGTGCAGACATGAGAGAGGTATCAATCTTCTCATCTAACTATTGACAATAATCATATTTCTTTAAATGCCCAACTCTTTCTTTAAAAGTTAGACGTCATTTTTTACTCTTTGCTCAAATGCATTTATGTTGTTATTCAAGACAACCAGTCCCATAACCTGATAAAGGCTTGTGTAAACTTAGCATTTGACTGAAGCTTTGCCAAAACAAAAAAAGGGGAGGAATTTCTCAAAAGGACAAACTATCAGGGGGGTCGTCGTGTTCCCTGTTCTCAAACGTTCTTGTGTGAATCTCAGCTTGTCTGGTATTGATGCAGGAAAAGCAGTTGGTCAATGAAAGCTGCCTTTCATTAAGGTCTAGGAGACGGTGTGAACATTAGTCAGGAAGGGACACTAAAAGGTAGAAGGCAACGAGAGGCCAGGTCAGAGAGAAGAGAGAGGTCAAGTAAGCGAAAGAGTCCAAAGTCTTTTGTTCCATTTTAGATCTGGGGGCACGCTGTTAATGCATTCACCTGCATTTGAGGTTGAGAAGGCTGCAAAGATTAAAGAAACTCAGCGAATCATCAAACGGAGCACAAACACAAAATCGATGAGCTGGCTGACTCTTTGCTTCTGTTAGCGCGTTAACAGGTGCAGTCACTAACAAAGGATTTCTCCTCCACAGGCTCGTGTTTCGGAGCTCCAGGTCCAAACAGATGAAGACTTGTTTGCTGTAATGATGTCAGTAGTTAGAAGCGTGTTTCCATTGGCTTACAGAGGAAGTGGCGTTTTTCCACTGCTGTCCAGAGCAACGCCGGCGCACAGGTGAGTCTGAAAGAGCCCGCAGAGGGTTGTAAATTATTGAGAAGTTCGAGAAGTTATTTTCATAAAATATAACGCCTGTGGCAAATAATTTGGAATTTGGTCCTGGACCCTTGAAATATTTACAGCCGTCAGGAATAGAGCTGGATCTGTTTTTTCCATATCACAGTTTCTCTATTTAAACAGAAAAGAACAGATGTTATATTTTAGAATGCATAAAACAGTAAGAGCATGAAGTGCAGTGATAAGGTGAATAACAATGATCAGTTCAGGCACAGTTAGCGAAGACGTGAGCTGGAAAATGATGGTTTTTCAGCACTGAGCTAACAGGATCTTCCACAGCACACATTCGGACACGTCAGGTGGAAAAGCACAGGTGTAAATAATAAATCTAATGATGGCTGTGTTCCATTTAGCTGCTTCAGTTTCAGGGTCCTGGTAGTGTGCATGCTGGCTCTGTTTCTCGCTGTCCTGCCTTACTGGGACACTTGAATCGAGTGAAACCGTCATTAATGTTAAAGATCAAAATGTCTGCTGCCCAGTGAGGTGTGGACTTCGTAAAGGTGTCTGAAGTTACAGGAGTAAGGTTTTTCAGTCTTCCATATTTTTTCCTATTGTTTATAAATCCAATGAAAAGACCAAAACCAGCAATGAACCGACAAACTAGTGTTTTCTGTGTTTCCAAAGCCTGATATGTCTGATTCCTCTGTGCCACAGACCTGCGGTGTTGTACAAAACCTAAAGACACATCAGTGATTCACACTTTCCCACTATGAACATACACACACACACACACACACACACACACACACACAGTTTATTTGGAGTCCTCTAACATACAGCAAATCGTCCCTGCACCATAAATAATCATTAAACTGTGCACAGCTGAAAATAGTCCCCAATAAAAACACTATTTACACCTTTTTGAGTAACGTTTGCTACAACTCTACAGTGCCCAGCTGTTATTAAGAAAATAAATGTTTTTTGAAAATAAATGTACACATTATATATTCACAAGAAGTTTTTAAACATTTATGTCTTGAAATTGGTTTGGGGCTGAGAGCCACAGAGACGCTGAGGTTGCGGGGATGAATTAGGCTTTTCAGCAATCCTCCAATGAGAAAACATGAGCTAATTAGTTGGTAATAAGACATTAACCTCAACCTTTTTCTTCCAGTTTTGCTTCCTTTTGACATCTAGTACCTGGTTGTGTTTTCAAGGCTGCAGCCGTCAAACCTGTAAGAGAGCACAGATGCAGTTTAAAAGGCACCAACGTGTTGAGCGCTGTCTACCCGCTGGCTACTTGACACCAAAGCAGAGGATCTACTTTGATGCACATTTTCACATGTTTTCTTTTTCTTTCCCTCTTTTTTTCTTTGCCCATTTCCAAGCTGTTCACTGCGTGATGGCAGGAGGAAAAACAACACAACATTTGGTGCGTTCATATAATGTAATCGCTTTGTTGACAACCTCAGGCACAAGATTAGACCCTCAATATTACAGATATATTCAAGACAGCTGCTCTGTCAAGATCACGAAACAGTTATTCTATTGTCTTGAGAAAACAAAGCATAAAATAATTGACCGACATCATCATGCAGTTCAAATCTGCAAAAATACATATTCATCAGTGCAATTTAGCTAAAATAGATCCATGAGTAGAGATACATGTTATTATGCTGAACGCTTTACTGCAAATATGAGAAAGGTGTCAGTTATAAGCTCAAAAACCACAGATAATTGTGTCTAATGTGTCACTATATATGAACGCCTTATATTTCTGCTGCTTCTTCTTCGTACCCTCCGTAAGAGAGACCCTTTGCCACAGAGTCAAACTGATCGCCCAGCAGACTCCAGCAGGCTGAAGCTCCTCCAGTTAGCGTTGCCAGCTGCCCTGAGGCGAGTTTAACCTGAGAGGAGAGATGCACCTGTACAACAGTAAGCCGGGATTGCGGCGCTCAAGCTCAGTAAATCTCTGTCCACTCAACAGGTATTAAACCCCCAAGCAGTGAAGCGCCACACAGGGGGCTGCACACATCTCCTCCTCCCCGCTGACGAGCCTTTGCTTTCCCGTCCTGCCTGCCAGTGTTGTCAGTGGTCGTGCGAAGAAAACCGGCGGCACAGTTAGTCAGCCTGCAAATTAGTGCCAGGGCATCGGGCATCAGTGTTAAGGGAACAGGTTGTCAACGCTGCACGTCTCTCAACATCTCAGTTTCTTCAGCTGAGCGCATTTTTAAATCTCCTTCCTCCTCACTTGTAAATATTACTTTGTTTGTATGAACAGGGCAATGTATTTAGGTGACCCAGACAAGGCACGGTTGTGAATGACTAAATCTGTCCACCAGAGAGTAATGTGTGCCCTGCGCGCTGAACGGTTTTGATTATGAAACAATCTGTTACTCACGTTGCAGGGTTCATGGCAGAGCCCTGCAAACATCCTGCCATATATCAAACACCGCTCAGAATCTGCTCGGCCAGTCACAGATGTCCAAATCGCTTTTTCATCCTGTTTATCTGGAAACGTATCTCTGATTTACTCTGGTGGCTAAATTATAGGCACATATGTTTATATCCACAAGCTGTGATTCATTATCGCTAAGCTTTATGTCCCCGAGGCACTTTCAGGAATATGGCGATGCTGTGCTGCAGCACAATGAAATACATTCATCGCGTGTCTTTACTCTGAAAGGTTTAAACATGCTGATGCCGGAGCAGAAGCCTTGATTAGAAGTACTTTAAATTACAGAAAACATAACACTGCACGGTGTAATAACACATATTTCTTCTTTATATTGTCTGTGTCTCTGCTGTTTTCCCTCCTCTCTCTATGCTGTTCACCTTTCATCACACAGAGAAACACTGTTCGCCATCAGGACGCTGGTTAGCAGATAGTGATTGATGGTGTGATCATGATGAAAGGAGGTCAAAGCCACAAGGGTCATATTTTCCTCCTTCTGTCTATAGCTCTTTATCTCCTCCCATGCACACATGCACACACGTATATATACACATTAATTTACATGTTACTGCTCAGGTATTTGACAGATATTCACACATTAACAAGGCAAGAAATGGAAGTCAGTTTTCCTGAAGTCATCCATTGACGGTAAATACAGCGTGTAGACACAACAGTAGCCAAAATAATGTCTCAATTATAGGAAAAACATTTCCTAGATTAGGAAGGAAATACTGTGACTCATAAGAAGAGGACTTAAAAGATAAAAGAAAGAAAGAACAAAAAAAGGAGATTCATTTGAAAACATATTGTGTGCAGTGTTGCCAGAGAAAGCAACACAGGCTAGAAGCCAGCTTTGTTTTATTTAAAGAGTGCAGAAATCTCGACAAACACATCTTTTCCCACATGTTTGAACACACAAACCCTTGCAAAGATGAAATGGGAACAGAGCAAAATTCCCATTCCCATGTGCTTCACGTTTTTATTAACTATTGCTGCCCTCGCTGCAGCTCATTACAGCCCATATAGTGGAGTGAAAAGGTTTGGAGAGGCAGCCAGCAACACAACCTCCCATACCGCTTTCCTGAGGGGCATTTCCCTTCCCATGGCAAAGGCTTTGTAATCTGAGCCCAGCAGGTACGTTGATGGAGCTGTGTGTTTGTGTGGTGTGTGTGTGTGTTGGTGGGTGGGTGTGTGCTGCATAGCAACACGACGGAAAAGGAATGGGAGGTCAAACCAAAGAAAGAAGGAGGAAAGAGCTGGAAGCGTACCTGGATTTTTCAAATGCTAGTGGACATGCATTAATGCAGGCACGTTTATTTATATGGTCCGTACAAATTAAAGTGAACGCCACACCAAAGCAGGTACAATGACATCAGTAGTAAAAAAAAGGCACAAATAGTAATAAACAATAACAATGAAATAACAATAAATGGTAAAATAAAAAGTAAAAGATAAAACTAAGCCACCAACAACACCAAAGGCAACCGAAACCCACTGAAAATGTCTTGAGTTCTGTGTTAACAGCGTGAAGTGTAGTCAGTGTGAGATTTCCACGATGCTGGCGTGTTGAGCTGCTGAGAATATGCTCACACAGCAACATCTGACATGTGAGAATTCTCAAAACGCGCAGCAACTCACACCTCGCAGAGCCAACTTAGAAAAGATAAAGGAAATGCTTAATTTGGCATTGAAGCAGCACACGAACACGCTGTAATGTAGCTGCAAGCAGATATAAGAACATTTTTACATGTTTATTATGTGTAGCTTGTTGTATTAAGCAGGTAATGAATTATCTATAAAATGGTTATTCATGTTTTTGAGGCTTAAACACTGTCAAGGTTCATTCTTGTCCTTGGAAACAATAGTTTGACAAAAACATTTTAACTCAAGGTTCACTTACTAGATTTCACCCTGAGCTTTCAGCTGCATCTAATGGCTTTGGTCTGCACCGTTGTCATGGAGAGAAAAGAGGTGTTTATTAATAAAAAGATTAAATACTTTATAAATAAATACAGTAAGTTCATATTTCAGACTTACAGAAAATGTGTGTACATATATGTTATGATTACAACTGTGTAACTTTAAATTGTAAATCATTCATTAAGATAAGATAATATAAGATAAGAGAAGATCAACTTTATGAAACATTACCTATTTATTCACCAGCTACGGGGAGTTATACAGTAGTTGTTGACAAATACACATAAAATATGTTTTTATATCTGCTTTCAACTACATGATAGTGTGATACAGAGTGTTATACACCAATTATTATTAATTGTTCTTATACTGCTTAGAGATGCCAAAAGGGGGCGTTAGAATGAAGTGTTACCAATAAAGCTTTATTGATCCACAGGAGGGAGATTTAGCGTTACGGCAGCACAAGCAACAAACCAGATCAGGTTGATAGAAGATACAGATAAATACAAAAGTAGGTGCATAATACAGTTTTCAATATTTTCTTTAGAGTACATTTATAGTATATATAGAATTAATATATCAATAATGTATGAATTCAATATAAAATATACAGTAATATTTGATATACATCTTAAAACATATATAAACAAAATTTATATGTAATAAACATAAGATAACAGAATAAAGTAGTATAGTAGAAGAACATTATTACACAATATAATATAGATAATATATATTGATAATAATATAGGAAATATGTTATTGTGCAGCCTGATCATACTGACATAGAGACAAACAGACTCTTATTTCTGATCTGACACCAGTATCAGCAGGTGATCGTTTAATAAAATACAAATGCCAGCGTGAATAAAACCAGTGAGGATGTATAGCTGCAGTAATTATCTGATGAGCGATGACAGAACTAATAGAGTCGCAGAGGGGTGTTGATGCAGCGTAGTGCTCACTGCTGTTAACACTTGAGCGCCAAATGCATCTTACATTAGTGTTTAGTTGTGTAGGAAGACATCCATCTATCCAGCCACCTGTTTACCGTCAAACTCAAAGAGGGAGAGCGTGCTGTCGCAAGCAGCAGTGGGGAGTCCCTCAGGGCTCTTTTCTTGGACCTCTTCATTTCTGTCAGCTTCTCGAAATGCTGCGAGCTGAAAAAGTGGACGTTTTTGGAGAATTTCCTGCGACACGTTCAGACTCCTCATTAATCATTTCCTGCCTATCAGACAGAAGCGTACGCCCATGCCAGCGAGCGATTCGTTGGGAGCGTATCTGCAGCTTGCACGGCTCCACAGGTTGCTGTCATTATGGCAGCAGGGAGGCGAAAGGGCAGAAAAAGCTGAGATAGAGGGAGGGGGATCCAAAAATAACCTGCCAGAAATTAGGTGATATGAGGCTGTTCACATGAATGATGGATGGAGTTATAATGTGCTCCTAATGACCAGCTTTTATGAGCCAGTTGAAGTTTTGTGCTGTCAGACTCAAATGGCTTGAATTGCATGGAAGAAATCAGACAAATTCCATTCAGAACAGAGTGGATCCTCGTTTTATCCTTGACTCTTTTACCTGGGAAAGCAAAAGAAAGGCACACTTAAATGCGCTTGACTGTGAAGCTCTTTTATCAGTTTAAAGCAGGCGCCGCGCCGCTTATAGGAACTGTATTTCTGATGTGGATGTGTCAATCGTATCATTGATTAAGAGCCAAGTAATCCATCTGACGTGGAGATTACTGGATCAGTGCAGCACCTGCTTCAGGCTGATTTCACTGAATAAAATGGCTGTGTTAATCCGTATAGGAGGAGGCAGTCCTTCAGGCTGAAGAAAGGACATGGAGCGCTGCAGCCGGGAGAAAGGCTGCCTGGCAGCGTTCGAGTCTGAGATATTGAGAGGCTGTCTGAGCCGGAGCTGCTTGCTCTTCACTCATATTGCTGTTTTTTGAGGAATTGGGGGTTCTGGAGCAGAGGAAGATGGGGGTTGTGTGGCTTTCAGTCAGTCATGGAGTGTAATTTAACCCAGATTTAGGTGAGCTGTCTTCAAGGTCATGGCAAATAGAGGTGCAGGGAGAAGTACGGGTCAGCAGGGTAGGCTTGGGAAAGGAAGTCATTGTGACAAATTCACCATCGATGCTGTGGTGACTCTTGAAATATAACAGCTTTCCCAGCCCTCAGTGTGTTGCTTTAACCATTTTGAGCAGCATAATGAAAACTGCTCAAAGCTAGCTGTTCGAGATATAGAGTAACCATGAGGGATGGTGGTGAAGTGTTTGTTTTACCACTTTAAACAGCTAAAGTAAACAGCAGCGTTCATTAGTGCGCAGCCATTACTTCCAGCTATGTCATTCATGAGATCCGGAGTCAAATCTCTCGGGTTACTCTGCTACTGTCAAATGTCATGTTTTACAACCGCTGGGTTTTATTATGGGCCCTGTGGCTTCTATACAATGGGCCTCACTGTGGAATGCACCATAACACCCTCCCTGCTCCATGCATGCGTGCACTCACATACAGCCGTTGTGACGCGCTGTGTAATGGAGACAGTTATATCAGGGGCAATGCTCTTTGGCAGCACGGACATGCCACTATGAGTGTATGCTGTTATTGGAAAAAGCAGAGAGCTGAGCGGGGTCAGGGCTGCTGCGTAGCACCTCATCAGTCAGCCCAGCAGCCCAGAGGAGGGATTGTTTAAATTTGGCTCTGGGCCTCGTCTTGAGTTACGTCCAGATGGTCGATGAGACGTTGAGATGACGGCTTCTCGCGCGGTCAAGCGTTTGGCCGCTCGCAGTTTTGAAGCGGCAAATCGTTTCATATGACATCCTATAAGCTTAAGAACAAGTAAAAGAAAAAAAAATCCCGCTGCTGATACTCATACAGCCCCTCTGTTTCTGTGAGTTCACTGCACAAGGTCACAAAAATGTGCTCTGGCTTATTTTATCCAAATCGCAGTATCTCGTGCCAGATGGCCTTCAATGCCACATGAGAAGTGGTTTCACCTGCAGGGCAATCAGACACGGGGTCCGTGGGTACTTAGTCACTGAAAACAAGCTGACATGTTGCTGCTCATGTGTTATATCACTAAACATCCACTGAATGTTTCCATATGCCTTTTGTTTGGAGTCTCGCTGCTTTTTCTATTTGAGTGCTCATGAATGATGTGCTCATCTGTTGACTTTAACCAAACATGTTGTTTCCATTCAGAAAAGGGATTTTGCGATGTTCATTGTTAGTTAACATCTTAGAGCATTTTGAGCTGCTCCTCCTCTGAGTTACCATTATTTTGTGTTAGGCTGAGTTTTGTTAAGATATGTGGAACAAAAAAAGGCTCTTTTGAATCTTTTAAAATGCCTGGCATTGATTAAACCTCTAAAAACTCATCTTGCTTCATCAAAAATACATATTTAGAGTTTTTTTCCATGAAAAAAAAAATCCTGTCATGCTTCAAAATGGCTTAGAAGTAACTCTACACCTTGCCTTCATTTAGTTTGTATGGATCTAAATAGTCCTCACCTCTCCAAACGCACAAACTTCTTCTTGGCAAGACAAATCATCACGTAACTTGGCAGGCTAACGTCGGCTCACTTCATAAAGCACACTGCAGGTTTGACTGGAGTCAGGAGAAATAAACTTACCAACATGTTGGCTTGTACTCGCTGTGTCCCCGGGATAAAGGGATGGAAGAACATCAGGCTTCAGAGTAAGTGTTGTGGCAAGATACCGATCCTTAGCAACACCTGGCTTCTCCTCTGATACCCCTCGTTTCACCATAGCCCCACCCTGCAAATGACGGGATGTTTCTTAAGGTATCAGGGAAGCAGCTCACTGAATATTTTCAAAAGAAAGACCTGATACAGGTCTGAAACTTTTATGCTTTGCCTCACATTTATGCGCTGCTGCACTTCTTTTAAAATGTTGTATTTTACTTGATTTTATGTATCCTGTGTCATCTATTTCTGCCTATTTTATTATTTTATGGTGTGATTTGATGATTTATCCTTATTTTTATTTTCATCCTTATTATCATAAGTTAAGTGGATTTTATTCTCCATCTTGTTTTACATTAATTCTTTTCTGTTTTATGTCCGTTCTGTCTTTTCTATGTAACGCACTCACTTGGTGCATGCGATTTCTTTCTTGTAAAGCACTTTGAGCTGCAACTCCTGTATGAAAGGTGTGATGCAAATTAAGTTTATTATTATTGTTATTATTATGTGACGTATGTAACCCTGGCTGTCTGAATCCAGGTTTGTGAGACTGTCATTGCTCCACCGCAGTCCCAAAGTTGAAATCAGCCATGGTGCTGACTGCTTATCGTCGCTCATGGTATGACTTGTGGTCTAGAAAAAACACCATATGGACATGTTAACAAGGTTAAAAACTTGACTTTCATTGCAGGGGGTCTTTAACATAAAACATATGAACTTAACCTAAAGGCTAAGTGTAATTAATGAGTCACGACTGCATTCATTTTGAAACATTTAAGCTCCAGCTATATATTTTTTATTAATAATGGAGTAAATGACTATTTCTAATGTGAAAGAGGTGGGTCATAGTGTAAAACCTGCTCTTTAACCTTTATTCTGTTTTCATGGTCCGCTGATTTTTTTCTCTTTATCCCAGAGGCAGCAGATAAACTCTGATAAACCAGCGGAAACCTGCCCAGCAGTAAACAGCAGACAGAGGCAGCATCTAGCTGCTGAGGGACGACGAACATTTAGCACTTAAAGACTTTTCTCAGTTGTGGGCGAAGGAGTAAAAGGAGGACTTACGTTCACCAGGTGGACAAAAAACATGAATGAACACTGCTGTTGTGTCTGCTGTGTTTGTAAATTGTTTGCTAACATGTTTGTTTGTGTGTTTGATAGATAATAATGAAGAAGTGAGAAGAGGTGAGACAACGCTAACCAAGGACGCTGTGGTTCTAAGGCCTTAATGCGTGTTTTTTCAGGTTGTTGAGGAGTTTTTCTACCTTCAAATTCTCAAGAAAATGATATAATGTAGCTGCAAGTGATAAAGCCAAGTCAGTAGCTTCTGCTGGCATCTGTGTTGAATTTACAGGACATTTACCAGGATAATTACCAGGATGACTTTGCTTTGCTAATGTGATCCAGGACAAAAAACTTCAGTTGTGGATTTGGTTTGTTCTTCTTTATGATTTGCATGCTTTAATGAAGTCTTTATTTTTGATGAAGACTATTTTCTTTGCATGTTTTCTTTGTATTCTTTTGCTGTTTCAAGATCTGTGTTGAATTAATAAAGGGTGAGAAGGCAGATTATGTGCAGCTGTGCTTAATTAGAAGGCTCGTCTCCTCCTGGCAGCGACTGGTTCGTACTTGCTATAACCTGCTGTAATGAAGGCAGACAAAGAGCGACACAGAAGAACAGACTGAGCTGTCAGCCCGTGAGACACAGCGGAGAGCTGTGATATGAGGTTACAAGGAGCCTCCAGGATGCAACAGGTGAGAAATGAGTGTGGGGAACTGGATGATGATGATGTTGATGATGATCACGGTGTAGATGATCGGAAGGAGGCGGAAGTGTGACCTGGAGGAGGAGACAGACGGAGAGAAGGACTCAAAGACCAGGACAAGAGAGAACTGGGGACAGCAAACCTCTGAGGAAAGAATTTGAGAAGAAAATCACACAGGAGCGGCGGTTGAGACAAGAAAAACCAGATGATAGTGAAGGAAATGCAGGCTAAGTCTAGAGAGAGCTGCTGGATCAGGAGAAATGACAAGGAGACAAGGAGAGAAGTGTGACAGATCTGGAGGCGACTGCGTTCAGATCAGCTGTGATACGAGAGAACCAGTATTAGTTCATGACATGCAAATACCATTCAACATCCGGTTCAGTTATGACCAGGAAACTATAACTACGATTTCTCTGAAAACGCTGATACGTTCGACTCGATGCAAACATGTTAGAGGTTCCTAAAAAAGCAAATAAGCGTTAATGCCTCTGCTGATTACCATCTCAATTAAAGACAAATTGAATGGCTGACTCTTAACTCTCACATACAGTCCAATAACTCCAGTTGTCAGGTGATGTGAAGGTTTGCCATCACTACATCTCATCCCACAGCACTGAATGTGCCATCAATGAAACTGAAATTTTGAAACAGTTGAGGGTGTCAGTGGTGCAGCTCACTTGGTGACATGAAACATCCAAAATTCAAAGGGTTGAAACATGAGCGTGCTGGTGATCGACACTATTGTCCCACTAAGCAAAGATAAAGGACTTTAAAGGACATTAAAACAAATAGTGTATGTTGGTGAGACAGCTCCACGATGAGCTTGGAAAACAAACGAAAACAAAGCATTAGACTGGTGGAAAACATTTTGCATTCTCCTTGAGAGATTGCATTGACAGCTGCACTCCAATTCTGTCAGTGCCCATATTGCATCATTTCCTGTTTGCACTAAACATTAAAGAACATGATTTCCTTGAATAGCAACTCCAAAAATTGTACGCCATGACAGTTTGCATTATGGTGCATTCAGTGTGAAAATGGGACACAGCATGCTAATGTCTCCACATAGTGTGAGTCAGAGCAGATAATATAAGTGTATTAAAAGAAGTCCAGAGTGTTATCCTGTCACTAAGAGACATTCTTTGAAACCAAGAATGAGGCTGAGTTGTTCAGACGCCGACTAACTGAGCTGCATTATTGTAAAACCATATCATTCATAAACCCTGGCCCATAATCATTAACTCATCTGCAGACCACTATCATATGAGACTGGCACACTGCTGCACACCCTCTATTCACACAATGACAAGATATTTAACTGGTCTCACAGAGTCCCATTCATCATCATGGCTGTCTTTAGTGGAGCACATTTCCCCTTCCACTTCTGTCTGCAAGATGAACAGCTCCACTGGCTCAGCTCCGGCTCGCTCTCATTTCCTCTCTCTCTGTACTCTCAGCAGCTTTTTGCTGCTGGACGACACCGCCGACGGCCCCACAACTTCAAGCTGTAGGGTTTTAGCTTGAAGTGCATGTATTGTTGCTGTGGGATTAATGCTGATGGCCGGCGTGATGTTCATGCATAGATTAAAGAAGCGTCGCCGCGCTTCTATTTTTAAAAGTAACCCTTATAATCCACCAAAGTGAACGACACATCTTTGAAATGTGTGCATGTAAATCGTATCAACTTCCCTCCACCCGTATCATCATCACGCCACACATTTCATGCCAGTGGAGACTGCACACAAACATCCACGAGGCTTTGTTTTTGTTCCTGAAGAGCCTGCATATCAAAAGCTTTTTGTAGTAATCCATGTGTTAATTGCTTCTCCACAATGTAATCTGGCCACAGTGGAAGAAAACAGTCAGTGGAAGCAGAGTAAAGGCTGATAAACCAATCAAAACTGCTCCCATTGTTGTGGCGGAATCATAATAACAGTGTTCAAGGTTAAACTGTATTCTGTGTTTACCCTTCAATACACTTTGTATGGAAAAGTGTGTATTCTACTTTCACAATGACTTTTATACGTGTGTGTATTCTAGTCATTATTTTCATATACGTCTCATAATTTCCTGCTGTTGAATGACTCCAAATCATCCTTATTTACACCTCCTGATCTGAGTACTCGTATTAGTCAGACTCAAACCCTGATTCCAAAAAAATGTGTGGACATTGTGTAAAATATGAATGAAAACTGAATGCAATCATTTGCAAACAAACTGTTTACCGACAACGGTTTTGCAAAGTGTTCCTGAGCCCATGTCGTAACATCCTTTATTTAAAAAGGATTAGCAAGTTATCACATTCTGCTTTATGTGTTTGACACAGCGTCCCAACTTTTTTGAAATCGGGGTTGCGGTCCAGGTGTCTTACCTGATAATGTCGAACAAGAAGCTCATAATCTAGTAATCATTTTTTGACTCTGAGATGTCTGATGCAGTCTCGTTTCATTCAGCAGAGACGTTTAACCGAGATTGGGTCTGTGTCTCGTTCTTAGATCTAGAGATCCATACTTTTTTATCACCGTCACATGAATTCTTGCTGCCCTTCTACAGATTGTCTGGCTGTGCATTATATCTGTGATCTGTTTACTCCGGACGAGCCTGATGGCTGCTTGAAATCGTCTGGCAGGACCTACCAAAAGGTAGCAAAATCTCACCTTGCCACTGATAACTCAACTATACAAAAGCACATGTGGGGTCACAGGTAACCAGGTCAATATGATATAACTTTTAGGTTGTCCTGTTCAAGCCAAATATTTCTTTTAAATCCCTGTTTAACACTGGCTTTGGTCGTATAGCTTTCTCTTACCTGATTTGTTTTAACAGTTTAGATTATTATTTTATCCCATTTTGTCTCTTATACCTTTATTGTTTTATTCCTTGTTGTGCTGTAAAATGTTTTCTGTTATCATTATTGTGTTCAAAACAGTATAGATATAGTCAGCAGGAAATTTGTGTCTATGAGACTGAGCATAATAATCGAAGCGCAGTAGGGAAGTGTCAAACCTTTTTCGATTGAATAAATCACTACGGCAATAAAGCCATCGGTGCAGAGATGATGTGTCAACAGGGGGCACCATCCCACTATCATGCACTGGACTTTTGATAGCACCCTTAATTAGCATATGATTGCATCAGTGGGTCTGAATCCTCGTTAAATAAACCAATTTGCAGTCATACTTAAAAAATGATTGAGGTTGACGCAGGCGTCTGATTTGTGATCGCTGAATGGCTCGGGCTCTTGATTGATGGCCGCTGAGATATCAGAGCAGGACAAGCTTCTGCGACTTCAGTCTGCTCTGAGCTCGACCTTTCTTTTTTCCCCTCAATGCTCACAGTGATTCATCGTCCTGAGGCATGCTGATGATTGCTGAGCCCTCAGTAATGCTGACTGATTGATGAATGAGAGTCATCGTAGGACGCTTGTCTGTGTCATGTAATATTTTGAGCTGCAAAGTGCTTGATGATGCAGCGTCTTTGAGTTTGGAGATCATTAATTATGAGGACTGGGTGCTTATTTAACACAAAATCAACCAGAGGAAAAAAAAAAAAGTTTTATATTCTGCTTGAGATGGTGACTCTGCAGGCTCTTTCCCATAAAATCCCTAGATGCCTGTTTCCACATAGACCTGTGTGTGCATGTGTGTGTGTGTTTCATGGCAACCAGCTGTCTGTACAGTGAGCACCATTTTCACAGAGGGCTTTGTTCCAGTGATCACTGCTGGTTTGTGTGTTCAAGTTGCCTGTGCGTCTGTTGTGTGATTGTTTCTTATACAATTGTGTCCTGTAATAGAGCAGACACACACCGCTGCCTCTCTGAGGACCCCCTCCCCTTCCCACCTGGCATAGCTGTCAGAAGCATGGCTCTGTGCCTTGGCATGCAACATACCATCTCCCTGGCACATCGTCTGGTTGCGGGACTGAGGGATGGGGCCTTGCCAACTGGGGCCCCTCCGATTATTGTGGTTGTCCACTCTTTGGATGTCCAGAGGGAGGCTTTTCCACCTGTTCAATGGGAACCTGAAGTGCACCTCCAGGGGCCTCCATATGTCACCCAGATTCACACCAGCCACTCCCTGCATGGTGACAGGTGAGTCTTCATTAGCAGCACCTTGGACGATGTCATACTAAAGTCATGGCACTAAAATAGAAAACACAAGTAAGATATCATGTCATAGCTTAATATTTGCACACAAATCAAGTTAATTATAGCCATTTTTAAACAGACTCAATAAGGTGACTACTGCAAGGTCTTCTTTGCATCAGACATTCTGACTAATCCTAACATTGACAATGGTTAGGATTAGTCAGGCCATGATAGTGTGACAGTGAGCCAGCATGCACAATACCAGAACCCTGCAACTGAAGCAGCTAAATGGAAAGAAGCCATCTTTCCTTTCATTATTTACACCTGTGCTTTTCTTCGTGTGGCACATTCAAATGCACGCAGTGAAATGCAGTATCATGCAGTAAAAGTAACAAAGGTTATGATGCATATAATCTCATGCCTGTGTGTTGCGTGCAGTCTACTCACCTGTTACCATGAACCCAAATACTTTATTTACTCGTTCGTCAGCTGCGGCATTAACATCAGGACAAGTTCATGGTGACAAACGTTATTAAATCGATTTTTCAGTAGTAGGTGAGAATCAATGCACCATATTTAATTTGACCACACTCTGCCATACAGGTGGAGACTGTAGCAACTAAAATAACATCTCAGCTTTAAATGATACTGATGACACCTCACCTAATAATCCTGTTGACATGAAAAATGTCTGCTTTTTTTTAGCCCCCATGATACAATGGACCTAACACCAGGACGATGTTGTATTACTTACAACCTCTTTCATTACTAGTTATAGTGTTAAATATTATCATATAACACATAATATTACACACAAAACTGGACTTCTTAAAAAAAATGCAGTTTAACTTCTAAGTATCTCACTAAGGAGGCAAGGCTTTTGCCTTTTTGTCAGTTCGGTTTGTATTTGGCACAAACGTAATGATTTTCCAGTTTCCCCTTGGCATATTAAATATTTTGCAGTTTTTAAGCGGTGCACCAGGAATTTGGCACGGACATTTCAGAGTATTTGGAGCTCTGTTAGCGCTCCTCATGCTGCTTTGAAAGCTCACGTAGCCAAATGCCGACTGCCAGACCTCCTTTGTAGCTGACAAATGCAGAAGAACATACATATTAACCCATTAATGACGCAACATTCATTTCATACAGGCTTCTGGGTCAGCTTCCCACTGTGACTGCAAAAATCTGTTTAAGGAATATTAATCATATTGGAACATGCTTTTTAAATGATTGTGAAATCTTGGCTGCATGTTGTATATTTCCACTAATAGAATCTTATATACTTACTCTGCTTAAAAACTAATGTCGAAAATGTAACATCAAATACAAGAACTAAGTTGTCACTTTCCCTCCATCCGTCCCAGCTTGAATTGTACCGTGTGCTAGTGCTTGTCAGTACTTTTAAGGCATTGACAGATTCAGCTCCAGCATACATTTTGGAAGAGTCGTCCCCGACATTTTAAAAGATCAGACTGGTGCGCTGAAATATTCTCTTTGTGCCTCACATAGATGTCTGTACTGAACTGCGAGCTTCTCTCTCATGTTGACTTGTGTTTATGACTCTCACTGAAAGTCACTTCAATAATTGAACACTTCCAGATCATGAATTAGCAAAACTGATCTTAAAAATACATATACTTTTGATAACAGCTCTCCTTAAGCTGGTGGAGTGAATTTTGCTGTCAGAAGGAGGATCTTTTGTTTTGATCACGCTGATACTGAACAGAAGGGATAGTAATGTTCCTGAAAGACCTCAGTACATCAGAGAAATGCGTTTTCCAACAAGTGACTACAGCATCCAGCTCTAAAAGCCAAGCGCACTGTCTTGGGGTTATGAATGGCTTAATTGGCAGTAGCGCTGTATGTGTCACACACAATCTCTGCAGTGAAAGAGAAGCTACTGGAACAAACTCCCCAGTGCGGCGACAGTGTCAATAGAGAGTTTGTGTAAGGCGCTCGGTGAGTTCAGTCTGGGTTGATTTCCCGTCATTGCAGGCGCATAATTACTTCCAACTCATGTCACTGTGGAAACACGATAAAGAGCAGTGGAGTTAAGAAGTGTTCAGATCTTCAGAAATAACACAATGAAAAACACTAAAAAATAGTGCAGAAAATAAACATACAAATGCTGAATTTGTTAACAAAATAATGACTCGTGACTTTCTGGGTGTGGTTGTGTATTTGAATAACTGTATGTGTTGTTTTATGTAGCATTAGGGTGCTACAACTTAGCTTTCAGGGTGCAATCCAGTGGTGTAAAGTGACAAATAAATGATCTTTATTCCTTGAAGAGTGAACTTTTAACCTCAAAGTTACTGGATTATTATTATTAATGCATCCATGCATCCATTATTTATACCCACCCAGGGTTTCAGGGGGCAGAGCTTATTCCAACACACTGGGTGAGGAGCAGTATACACCCTTAACAGGTTAACAGTTCACTCTCATATTTACACCTATATGCAATTTAAGAGTCTCCAGTTCAGACTCAGGGAAACGTCTTAATGCCCAGTCTACATTTGTCATGTAATTGGTCAGGGTGGAGCTAATTTTAGCTCCTTTATATCCTGTTGTGCAGTTAAAGCTTTAATAAAGCGTTATATTTTATAGGACAGTGTGTTGGTATAGCTCGCAAAAAAGGAAGAGAATGCAGTGTTGTCGAGGTGTAAAGCTGCATTAAATGGAAATACTCAAGCAAATTACTAGTATCTCCAAACTGTACTCGAGTACATGTACATTCATTTATTACTTTTTCATGTTTTACTGCTGCAAAGTCTCCCTGATTTTGAGAGGCAGTTGTAATGGAGTTACTGTACTTTTGCAATGGCTTAAACAGAATCATGTAAGCACTGCCAGCCAAGCACCCACAGCCGCACTGTTCAGTGCTACAGGTGGCGTTCACGACTACGGTCTACCTGCAGAAATCTCCCACCTGGTTCTGTTCTTTATAAAATGATGGACAACCAATTAAGACGTGTTGTTTCACGTCTTTTAATCTCAATTTTGCCTTGTTTTCTTGTCTGATCCTCTTCTCCGCTGCTCATTCATACCCAGGATCCGCCCACTGCTTCATGGCGTTGTCCACTCATCCACCTTTCTCCAGCACCTCAACAGCATTTCACTGAATCCTGCATCAACACTGTGCGTGTGCATACGTTTACCGGCCTTACACTCGGTATGTTTTGGGGATTCATTTATCCTGTGGAATTTTACAAGCCTGATGTGATTTCATTTAGTATTCCTGTGTCGTTCAATTGTAGCGGTGACTTAATATTCTCTTAACACAACTTCAAGTGTGGATATATTTCTGCCATATTTCACCTTCAAAGCCACCCGCTCAATCTCCTGGGAGCGTTTGTCACACCACACTGCACAAACGCCTCGATTTATACAGCAGCTGGTGCAGTAAATGTGCTGTAATTGCACAGTCACACATGGATTCGGGTGTGTTCGTAGTATCACACCAAATCTATTCATCTGCAGTCCATGTGATAATGATGCTTGCCTTAGCGTCACACCACCACCTCTCATTTCCCTCTCAGTCTTTCTGCATGTTATTTAAGGCTATTGTTATTATGCCCCTTCGCCGCCTGTATATAAGTATCTCTCCCTCGGTGCGTGGCTGGTTGATTGGAGGAAATGCTTTTGTGTTAAAATCTGATTGGGCATCAGCGGTGAGCTCCGCAGTAATGACCTGTGCTGGGAGGTGTTACAGGAGCAGATTTGGAGGTGCTATCCTGTTAACAAGGAGCCTGCTGAGACAAGCTGCGAGCAACACTGCACCGAGATGTGTGATTTCAAGCAAGGCCTGCTCGTGCCAGACAGTTGGTGATCTGCCTATCACTTTCTTTTTTTATTGTTATTGAATATGACAATAGGAGGAAAGGTGGAGTGCTTCAGCTGAGAAAATACAAAAAAGAGAGGAAAGCGGATGATCATTTAGTTTATAAGTCTGTACATAGATTTAGGGCTTTTTTTGCAGTTATTTTTCCTTTGAATGTGCATTGATGTGAAAATAAAGGAGATTTTTTTTTAGCTTTTAAGACAACATACAGCAAAGTGATCATGTATGTGCCATCTTCTATCTCAGTCTAGCTGTGGCAGAAGAAAGCTTAACACAGACTGACTCATCTATTATCTTCACTGTCTACATATGATTTTACCCTTTTATCCTCATCATCCCCAATCCTAATCTGCAGAAGTACAGCTAGAATAACTGTTCTTTAATTTATTAACCCCAAATCGGCGCCCCCGGGATATCAATGATGCTCTGCCGTTGAATGAGTTTGAAGACGAAATCCTCTGCAATCCTGGACCATGGATGGCTGTCAACACTTCTCTAATTCTAATAAGATGTTCTAGAAGTCCTGTGTTCCAGCTGTTTCATGACTAAAGCATCAAAGTCAAGTTCAGATGCGAGGCGTTGACCATGGCTCTATGGATGGCAGTTTCAATCGGCCATGGTCATTTGTGGTCCTCAGAGGATGAATCCCACTGACTTTAGTGACTTTCCACTGGTGCATGAGGTCAACATTTTTGTGTTTTTTTTTTCGTGAAATGTCTCCACAACTATTTGGATGGATTGCCCTGAATTTGTGTACACTCATTGTCCCCAGAGGATGGATCCCATTGAATTGAGTGATTTTCTTTTGGTGCATGAGGTTTACATTTTTGTTTCTTAGTAAAATGTTTCCACAACTATTGGAGGGATTGCCATAAAATCCTGTACACACATTCATGTTCATGAGAATTTAGCTCAGAGCAGTGTTGTGGCTAAATACAGCCTCGCAGATCTGCCAGTGTGGATGTGGCCTCTCAGCCTTGTTAACTGATGACCTCAATAAACAATCAATCTGTGTATACTTGTGCCCTTTAAAACAACAGCACATGCTGTACTCTTGTATATATTTCTGTTCCACCACAGGCAAATGTGGAGTGCAAAAACATATCATCACTTCTGATTTGACAGACATGACATGCTGTCAGTCATGTAGGTCTCAATGACAGCCGCGACAGAAAGCTGGTGACTGTCGAACATACTGTTCTACAGACTGAGTCAAGGCACCAGTGTAACATTTAGTGAGAAATTTCACTCTAATTTGCCTAAATTATCCATTATGTAAACCTGTCCATTGTCTACTGTTCAGATACAGGTAATACACTTACAGTACATGCAAATGACCATGCCTCAGTTCCATGACTGATACCTAAATGGAAAAAAAAAAGTACATTGTTTCCTTAGGAGAACAAAGGAAGAACTATCCATCATTGCTGAAAACAACCCTGGCTACCCCCGTGCTCCGAAGGCTACATGCAGAGTAATTCTCCGGGGGATGTATTCCAGACATAATGAGAAAGAAACATCGGGGTAAACAAATCGACTTTTTTTTTTTTTTGCAGGCAGGCCTAATTACAGGGCAGGAATAAATAACTATTGGAGAGGAGACAGACACGCTAGTGTAATGCATCGTAATGGGCCACAGGGAGTTAATGCGTCATTTTTCTGCCCGACATGTTGGTGTTGCCTGTTCGAGTTCACAGTGAGGTTCTCTGATCATACAGATGTTCAGCTGCTCTGGCTTGCTGCTGTGACATGGGCAGATTGTTTTGCATCCACTTCCGCTATAATTTAGACTTTACATTTTTGCTGAAGCTTCTGAACGTCCTGAATGTGCCTAAGTGCACTGGGAGGGTCATTTTAACCACATGCTTCCTCGTAGCGAATTAAAATATGTATTCTAGCTTCCTCTGTAAGGGAGAATCTAATTAGGTTTAACATTAATCTTGGTGTTTAAATGTAATATGTGACTGAATGATGGGAAGGATCATCTTAACTTTAAGTAAAATATGCCCTTGGACACTCTTAGGTGTGGATCACACATAGACGCCTCGCTGCAGACGTATCTTTTTCTAAAATACCATGGCAGAGCAAAACGGCTGGGTGCGCCTGGGGCCGTCTGGTCCAAGTGTTACATTGATAAGCACTGAAACCGTTGAAAATATTTTCACTTTTATGCATCTCTGGAAGAAAGCATGTCATAAGAGATGGGCGCATCCCAGGCACATCATATCATCACTGGTTTTCCAGGTCGAGTAAAGTTTGGGAGTTTCTTTTTTTAGTGTACCCACCTAACCTCAAACCGCTTCTTCTACTTCTGTTTTAACTATGTTTCCCAGAATGCCGTTCAGCATCCAGTGTGGGGACATACACTTGCTGTTTCTCTAAGGTCAGCAAGTGTACATACTGCATGTTATTGCAGCCACGCCCGTTGCTCGGAACACGCAACTTGTCATGCGATAATTGTTGTCTTTGATATTTTCGACCTTTGTCTGACGAAGGTGAGACATATTGACTGAATTACATTCTGGTTTAATGATGTATTTCTGCCTGTATGTTTGTTTTTACTCTTTATTTTATTCTTTTTACAGCCCAAAAACACAAAAAACAAAGACCTTTTTACAGTAATTCAAAATAACCATGTTTCACAGGGTATCTGAGTCACAATAATAAAAACACAAACAGAGATATAGTAGTTTTTTAAGTAGTAGTTGAGTTCAACAGGCCCTCTCACTATTTGGATTGGAGTTTTCCTTTAAATCTGAACTATTTTCTTAGATTATACATATACTTAGATTATACAGAATTTTAAGATTTTTTTAGTAACACGAGTAACAAGACAGCAAGTGTAATACACTTGTTGGTTGCCATTATAGCTATTTTGTTAAAGTTAGGATATTGTTGGTAATGGTTTTGAGGTGTACCCTAAAATTCCCTTTATGTCTGCTGGTTGTTTGCTTTAAAACGCAGCTCTAAACTCTGTGTGTTCTCTTCTTAGCCGATAACAGCTGATAATCACAGCATCAGAAAAGAGTTCTTCTGTTGTGTGTCTGTCGCAGTGGAAATATCTCAAAGTGCCATCACAGCTCCAGCTTGAAGGTTCACTCTAGACCTTGGAAACGATTGTTCAAACATTTCTCAAGCTCCGACTATAAAGCTTTCAACAACATCATCTCAGTGGATGGAGCTGCTCAGTCGCCATGGAGATGATTTGTTGTCACGTGACCGAAATTCCATCCTTCCGCGATCACAGGTAATCACATCTTACCTTTGTTTAACCAGTTCTCTGATGACTTGAGAAAACCAAGTAGGAAACAACAATATTAGAAGACTGGCACACCAATAATCTCTAACAGCTGCTTTCTGTCTCAGAGTGTTTTTTCACACATGTACAAACCTGATTCCAAAAAAGTTGGGATGCTGTGTAAAACATAAATAAAACAACATGTGATCCTTTTATTCCTTTTTGACATCTGAAAGGGGCGTCCTGGAAAGGCTCAGTCATTCACAAGCAGGGATGGAGGGAGGTTCACCCATTTGTGAACACATGACTGAACTGAACAGTTTGTTTGCAAATGATTGCATTTTGCTTTTATTTAAGTTTTTTTAAGTGCCTCAACTTTTTGGAATCTGGGCTGTAATTCAGAAATCCAAGAAGGATCCAAGATGCTACAAACATAAAGACTCTCTCTCTCTCTCTCTCTCTCTCTCTCTCTCTCTCTCTCTCTCTCTCTCTCTCTCTGGTCGGAGCATTCGTGCGCTTCATGACAGACGAGGTGGAGCGACGAGGAAAAAAAAATCCCAAAACTGAATATTCCTCTCACTGTAATCGTTTCAATCTGTTCTGCCAGAACAGATTGCGGTATTTTGCTTCCCTGTTGGAGTGCTGTATTCCTCCTCCCTCCCTCTCTTATTTTCCCTCTCCCCTTTTCCCATTATTGCAATATGGCACTCTCCATTTCATTGTCAGTCTGGGCAGCGCGGCTGTAGCATAGACTTGTTACATAGTGCCTAGCCTACTGCCCACCTCCCTAGGCGTATGATCATCCATCATGGATAAAACATTACACTACATTACCCATGTGGCCACAAGTTCCTGCTTAGGCTAGAAATGGGGGATACGCACAGAAGATATGCCAGTAAAATTGGCCACCTACTATCAAAATGAAACACTTAAGGAAACCTCTACCCTACTTGTCAGGTCAAATTGAACGCATTTTTCTGAACTAAGAGAGCGCGGAGCATGCAAGATTAGATGCTGCTTCTTGTTTTGTGTTTTCCCGTGATCCCCGAGCCCTGTTTAAAGAGTTGCAGTCCCTGTTGATTGAGAGAGCCCTTGTAAGTGGCCATGGCAATTCCAACAACAACAGTCGGCCTCCTCTGGCAGGAAGAAGGCCCTTAACCACAAGAGCTGGGGCTGGAGGGGAGAGGTGGGAGGTGAGCCAGGAGGAAGGCAGCTTGCGGTCGTACATCTTGGGAAGGCTGCATGTGTTGCCCAGACAGCCCCTTAAGTGACTTCACCTCATCTCAATGGTGCTCATTACGAGCGATAGAAAGCCATCCATTCAGGACAGCAGCATAAAACATACCAAGCCCATCTGGGGAGAGGACAAGAGGGTGTCAACATGGGCTTGAAAAATTGATTGGGTTCTGTACAGTGCTGGGAATGGTAGAGGGCCGTATATGTAGTAATTTTTAGTGGCCTCTAATAATCACTCCTTGCCGTCACAATTGCTGCAGTATATTTTGAACTGAAAAGTATCAACAGGGTTCCCACCGAATCTCTAAATATTTACTCATAAAGCAGAAAAAAAATCAATCTGTGCATCCACAGTTGGCCTCTTTAAACAGTTCAATGGCTATAGCTCAAAGTGGGGCACCATGGCAAAATCCACACAGCATCGAGTATTCGTTTTGAAGCCGATGTTTATGCTGCTCGGTTTGGTAGCCTAGCGTCTCCGAGCAGCAGGCTCCCGCTGGGATGAAGCCTCTGCCTTCACAAGATGGAGTCAAACATGGAGGAAGGGAAGATGGGCAGCGGACCCTTGAGGATGCATTATCTTCCCCTGTCAAATTCGTTTGAAATGCCAGTTTTGACAAATTACACCTTCCGTCAACTTAATATCCCCCTGTAAATGCCTTTTCTCTTTCAGATATTGCGCTTGAATGTACATGTATGGCTTTGGAGTGCAGGGACTGTCCATATTCTGCAAATGAACCAGAGAGAGAATCACTCACGCCTGCCTGTGAAATAAGCACGGCCGCAGAATTGCACCTGTGAACTGTAGCGGGGTGAACAGATTCAGCCAACCAAGAACTGCAGGGCTTAATGGCTTTGATTTGAATTTCTATTCCTTTCATTGAAAACCGTTGACATTTTCAGCACACCTGTACGCTACTGTAACCTTTAAAAAGAAGAGTGATGTGTCTTTCTTGAAGACACAAAAGCCCAGAAGAAAATCCACATTGACACCCTCTTTAGTCTGCTTTACAATTAAAGCACAAAACCAACTAATTAGGAAAACCACTTCACAAAAGAAAGCAGAGAAAAACGTAAATGTTCAGCAACAATGCAGCTGCACAATTCTGTTTGACATGAAGTTTATTTCAAGGCTTTGTTCAAGTGTTTGGTCTGTGAACAGGTATGGCATCAATCGTACCTATGCAATATATGAGTTTAATACTGCATCCTGCATAATACATGTAGCTCTTATGGTCCCAAAAGACCTACAGGGGGTAGATGAAATGCAAGAGAATGATTGACTTACATATTTGGTTCAATGACTTTTATTAGTGTAGCAGTGGTATGTTTCACATCTTTGCTGGTTGCTTTCAGCTCATGACTCTGCTCCTCCTTGTTGATGCAGGTTGACTCTGGCATATGCTGTCAAGATACTCCCCTTATCTCCACAGCATGCTTGGAATTTATGGTCTATGTTTGTGGTAAAATAGACCCTCATCTGAACTGACTGTTCCCCTTGACACATGAAACAATTTAGCAGTTTTACATTGATGCACCTGCTGTTTGGCCACAGAGAATCTGGAGCTGATGTTGCTTTGAAAGCTCATACATCAAAGTGATGATTGCCAGACCTCTGACATAGCTGCACCTCATGACCCATCTTTGTTGCACTGTTTATGCTTGTGCTACTTACGTGTTTATATGCTTTTCCCCTTTTTGGCTCTATCTCATCTGGTGAACACATTTCTGCACTCTTGATTCATGTTGTATACTTACACATGTCCCGTGGCATTATCTATCAGTTATCATTAAGGTAACATTTAGCAGGAAAAGGAAATTACGCACACACTACATGCTTGTTTCCAATTCTTTCATTTTATGAAGATTGACACCTTGACCTTGAGTCCCGAGGTTGCACACTTGGTGGCCAGTACCTGCAAATTATTTGTGGATGTGCATGTATATAGACATCCCTGGTTAGAATTATACAACTTAACCAGCTGTGATTTAGACTCTATTATCCATATTTCATTATTTACATTATCCACATTCTGGCCCATATTTTCATGTCTCATTTTGATCAATATTTCATGTCCCTCCCATTATGAATTACTTAGATTATGTTACCTACCACACAGTACATACTTTTGCTTTATCTTTGTTTTATTTTGATCTTATTTTATCTTTAATTATTTCTTTTTAAAAAATGTTTGTGCATTTTGTTTCATATTTTTTATTTCCACCGATGTCCACAGTCAATGGACACGACAGCTAAGGACTGCACACACTGTGTCTGTGACATACAAATCTTTCAATCTTAAAAAATCTGGACTAAGGTCAAGAGAACTTGTTTTTTTTGTTACTGTTTTTTTTTTACATTGTTTTTTTGTTTTTGCCCATAGACTGAATAGAAATACAGATGTAGTCTTTTGACTACACCCAGAGGTTTCTGAAGAGTGAAGCTCAGTGTCAGTGGCTCTGGACATCATCATCTTGGCAGTGCCTGGCTCCATCAAACCCCCGACTAATCCAAAAGTGGCCAAAGAAGTGGAGCATGGGTGGATCTGAGGTGGGCTGAACGAAGCCTGGTTACTGAAACCTAGCTGTCACTCAAAATGGTTCTGCCCATAATTATGCATAACTTTAAGCCTTAATACAATTCAAACAAATGATTTTTACAGAAATTCAACCACATTTAATATAGGGGTCTTGCTTTTGTAGCCAGGAGGAACTGCAGAGTTTGACACTTAATTTTTCAACCCCAGAGGTCCCGTCTGACAGACAGGGAGGTGGCAGGGTGGAGGTGGGGGAGAGAGGGGTGTCAACAGACAAGGATTGGACCTCTGCAGTATGGACACAATCTTATTACGCAGGCACACGCTGAACCAGGTGAGATACCTGGGAGCCCTGCTGAAAGCATCTTTTGCTGTGACCCCCACAAACATAGCAGACCTGTTTTGATCAAATTACCTCTGTCTCCTGCTTTACTCAATTTATAGGCTGTCATTCACTATTGGGGCTGAATACTTTTCAAAAGAATTTTAACATTAGATTTGTCTCCTTTAAGAGCAAGCCTCCAGACAGTGGTTAGTACTGTCGGTTTATAATTAATCTAACAAAATCCAGACTATTACCTGAACTAATAAGAGCTCAGACTGTCATAAATCCCTGTTTGTGCGGTCAGTGTGAGTGCAAATCTGCCCTCTCCATCCTCGTCCTCTCCACTACTGTCATGCAGGCCACTGGTTTCAGTGGGATGCATGCTGCGATATTTCAGCTGCACACTGAGAGGTAATTAGAACAATGAATACCAGCATCCAGAAAAAGAGTGAAGACAGGGAAAGAAAATGCTGACATGTGTGAGGTGAGCTGTGCCAGGCTCTGAAAATGTGCCCAGGCAAGCACATGTATGATGGGGGTCTCTGAGTACACACCGGCTGCTTCCTGCTGAAGCAAGTTATGTGTTGTGCTGTGGCAGGTGAGAATGCTTCATCAGGCCATGTGCTGCTGCCATCCTTAGCCCTGGGTCTGGGCCAGGTACACAGCAGCTGTTTGTCTCCGTGGGCAAATAACCGTCACACACACACACAAATACACACCCAGGCATGTCAGTCAAATGTGTCAGATTAGAGGAAATATCACCACTGGCTCGGGATTGAAATGTCATCCTTTCACTTGAGGCTATTATGATTCAAACTTAGTTTTAAACTTTGATACACATGCTTCGGCGCAGATAGTGAACCACACACATAGGTGAATATACACACAGTAAGTCCCCACCACAGCTGCCTGGACCAATACTGGCCATCACAGTCAATAAATGCTCAGTTAACTGAGTTTGCATTGTAATTCAGCATTGGAGCTGAACTTTTGTTTTCAGCGGATGAGGTGATATTTCATGCAGAGTGTAAATAATCCTCAAGATGCACCAAATGCCATGCTAAAGACCGTTCATCCGGCTCTACTCTGAGCTGAGCCTCGTGCCTCTTAATCTGGTTCTAAATAAGATCAGGATCATGCTGGGATCACATTCAACTCAATGCCAGTATTGGTAATCCACACCATCATTTGAACAGAATAGCTGATTTGGTGATACTATTGGATATTATTAGTGTGGTAATATTAAAGAGAAGGTTGTTTGAATTAAATTATTTGGAATCTAATTAGTAATTAAATATAAAATTAAAATAAAACAGATTCATTGTGTGTGTGTGTGTGTGTGTGTGCGCATGTTGATTTCCTTGTAATCTGTACTTTCTGGCCTCTCAGTCCTCTGAAACACACACACATCCATGCAACTTAATGATGCCTCAATATGTTATACCATACATATGGTTGCTGCTTTTAACAGAGTTCAAAATATTTAGAAGCGTTTGAAATATTACACTCAGCAGCTGCTTCAAGTGCAAGTTAATCCACTGTCCTTTCCATGCAGTAATCTAATGTCCATTTCCTCGACTGCGTGGTTGCCATTACTTGATTCATGACGTGAATATCTCTTTAATGTTGGAGATTTGAGATTTGGTATGACCTTGTTCTTTAATCTGGAAGAAATATGTTCCCCGAGCGCAGAGCAACAGGCTGTGGGAAAAACACACACACACACACACACTGTTAAAGAATTAGATGTGAGTTTGAGCCCAGCTGTGTGCATGTACATAATTAAATTGGCCTGTGGATGTGAACTGACTAACAGTCAGGTTCTGCTGTGGAATATATGGCCTGATTATAAAGAGCAGAGCATACTGTGAAAATATGTGGTAGGGTTTCACATAGTGTTGGAATAAATGTTTTGGTTTCTTATCAGCAGATTGGGGATATGTCTGTAGAGGAACAAATGCTGGTAATTACATTATAATGGCTAGTCATGAAAACCCAGCAAAAAGCCAAGACCATGATAATTTGTCAGACTTTACAGTATGTTGTCTTTACTGAATGCTTTAAATTTTCCATTGCCTGAATATCATGCATTCATGCAACAGAGAGAATGTAGTAACTTCTCCTGTGCAGGCTTACTTATAGTCAAGATCTGCAGAAAAAAAGGTTTCCTTCATTTGTATTGTGTAAGCAGATTCCTCTCAAGATGACGATAACTCCACCAACTGAAAATACAAACTTTATTTCAGAAATTGATTTGCTGATACAAAACTACAATAGGTTAGTGTTAATATTATGAGTTATCCCAGAAGCTTTGCTACAAAATATTTGCCAAGATGAAATCGGGTGTTTTTATTATTTTTTAAAATGAATTTCAGGAAAAATAAAAACTTTTCAAAGGATTAAATCCTTTATATGTAAACCTCATGCACTCACATGTTAAAGACATCTTAGCCTACTGTTAATAGTACCTGACCTTGCATAGTAATCTCACACCTAGTCACATGGTGTGTGATTTACTTAAGTGTATCTCCTAGCTATGCCTTTAAAATGACCACAGAGCCTTTAAATTGATTCTTAAAGCACTGACATCAATGGCAACCAGTGTGGGAAATGATATCATATTATATGATGATATCATACCAGATCTGTTTATTGTTGGCTTGTTGGTCAATAATAAACAAATTGGCACAATCTGCCCTGATGCACAAAATTCACATTTAATTCTAAGGTTAAAGAAGGATTATTTAAAGGGTACATTA
This sequence comes from Chelmon rostratus, assembly GCF_017976325.1. Lineage (NCBI taxonomy): Eukaryota > Metazoa > Chordata > Actinopteri > Chaetodontiformes > Chaetodontidae > Chelmon > Chelmon rostratus. Next base: position 27,880,995 of record NC_055658.1, on the reverse strand, counting down.
ATGTATCATGATGAGTGGTACATTTTCCTGAAAACATAAACCCCTGTCTGAACCAGTTTTGTAATATGTTGCGTAGAAGTATTATTGTAGAAGCATCAAGTGAATCCAAAATGTTAATCATTTACATACAGTAAATAGTAATTTGTTAGTACTTTGATTTATTAGTGTATTTATTCATTCACTCCTTGATAATTAACCTGTCTGCCCCCTGCTGCCCACCAGGAAGCATAACAGTATTTACAAATGACACACTGAGTCATTCATGCATTCGCCTCTGCAGCCCTGCTTAACTGAGTAGTACTGTGTGTCCTTTTCTTGAGATGTGTTCAAGGCCAATAACAAGAATACCAAGTTTGTATGAACGGGGTGGAATGTCAGCAGCTAAAAAGTTCTAATAATTGCAATTCAGTGGAAGAATTTTGTTTGCCTAAGGATATAGCTATATTTGTAACAGAGAAGAGCTGAGAAATAGTATGAGGTATAAAGAAAAAATGTTGGCCCAAGAGGTGAGCCTTGAGGCACACCACGCTATCAGTGAAGCAGAAAGAAAGTGTCATTTATTTGAAGTGAAATTGTTATGTCTGACAGTTAAAATGAGAACAAGTCTGGGGCAGCCACAGTGATACCAAACAAAAAGAGGCTCTGTCCTGCCCTTGGGGGAAATGGTCATGATTAATGTCATGGATTACTCAAACCAGTAGGGGGAGCTGTTCCATGGGTGTGAGTGGAAGACAGTTTCATGGGATGATGCAGCAGTGCTGAGATATCACTTGTTTGCAAACAGGCCACCCTTCCCTTTTCCCTTCTCCCTAAAGCCTAGTCACAAGCTGACGGAGAATGCAGCACTTGTTTTCTTTGCTTTCATAATTCTGCTTCATTTACCGACAAACAGGCAGCCACTTTTTATACCAACAAATACAGGGCCTTCCTCAAAAAAGGGAAGTGATGCAAAAGTCACCGGATTTTCACGTTAGTTTAATACTCTTTCAGTTCCATATCCTCAAAAAAGAAAAGGATACTTATTTTATCTCCTCCTCCATTCCCTGTTTTACAATACACACTACCCCCAGGACTATTTTAATCAACTTGATCTGAAACTTAATCCTATCTTCTGATTTCCTGCCACATCCACATCATCTGCTGGAATGAAGTTACAGATGTTGACCCCTGCATCTGTTTGGATTGAACATTATTCTAAACAGGAAAAGATTTTTTCCCATTATTTGGACTGTGTATAAACTAGTTATGAGGACAGCTGCATGTGGGCATAGATATATGAGAGCTGCTTGATTTAGGTCTACTGTATGAGAGCTGTTTACCGGCAGTATAGGCTATAAAGGACAAAAATGTCAAGTGGAGTTCATTTGATTCACTGCTATTGAATTCATGACAACTGGATGTAGAGGACTCTTGTGACATGAATTAAGATCATGTTTTACTGCTTTTCAGATTTATCCCCCTCTATGTCCCCTTGACGGCCATGAAACTCAAGTGCAGTGGAGGGTAAACCCACCTTAATTCAGTTTATCCATGTTTTTTTTTGCTTAACATAGTCTGACATCAGCTTTTATGGGCCAACATAAAATACACACTACCAAATAATGTCAAAGAGATACAACAACAGATAAGACAACAGTTTTGGGGTAAAGCTGATTTTTTTTCATTCAGCTTTGACAGAACAGGTTGAGTCAACCCACCAGTTTATTTATCTTGACAATATTATTCTAGAAATAAAACCCATTAGAGCAAGGTGAGTTGGTGGGTAAAATGAAAAACTTATTGTTTCCAGGCAACCATGCAAAAAAATGAAGGCTGAATTAGGCAGTGTTTGAAGTTGTTAGAAATAACATGTTAGCAAACAACTGTCTTACAGATATAACAGAAACACTGAAACACTGGCAAAGACACTTTGCATTACAATTCGATTGCAGGTCAGAAAAATATTTCTTCACAGGTCAGCTTTCTCATAATCGTTGCTTTTACATTTGAGAATTGTTTTTAAGGTTTGCATCGAGGATTAACAGCATTTGAGCCATATTCCTAATCTTTTGCTTAGCATCTTTTTAAAATAGGTTAGCTATTAGACAAACGTTTTAGTGTAACTTATCTCTTTGGTTTTTAATAACTGTAATGTTTTAAGAGTTTGGTGAGGTTGGGGCTGTTTAGTTCAAACCAAACAAAGAACACAACAACTTGTTAAGCTGATATAAGTTTTATCGTAATGTTAGTTTATTTGTATTAGTACTGTCTTATATATTTTGTACACGTTAATATTTTCGTGCATCATGCATAGGAGGAGATATTGTATGTCACTTCCGGCTGCCATCTTTGTTTGGTTTAAGAAGGAAGAGTCCATGGAGAGTTAACGGTAAAATCTTTTACGGTTGAAAAGTTTTAATAATTGCCCTTTGAGTCAGATAGAAAAGTATTGTGAGAAACTTTCAATGTTGTCCAATGATGATTAAGTGTTTCGAAACTACGTTTCAGTTTCTTCAGTTTGGCTTCTATTTGTGTTTCAGAAAGCTTGGCTTCTTAGCGTTGGCTTTGTAACTTGAACGTTAGCTAGCTCCTGTTAGCTAATCACCAAACTTTTCAAACATAAAAATTAGGATTTTGGGAGAGACGTGAACTAGTGAGCCGCAGACTGCATGTGGGTTATGCATCTATTCTATACTTAATATTAGTATAAATTCATGGTGTAGTTAATTTAGTTTTTTTTAGGCAAAAATCTTCTGGAAATGTGCAACGTCTGTTTTGTTCGTAGTTCATATGACGTTGTTATTAATGCTGTATATTGTGTAGAATTTGCGCATAATTTTTGCACACCAGCAGACCTGTGGTGTCAAGACGAGCTGCTGTCTTCGGACTGAAATGCCACACCATATTTTAGTTTTTGCCTGAGCACACAGGCAGCCAGGATCCAAACTTCCGTGTGACTCCACACCCTGTTTTCCGGGGAGCCGGTGGAGATCCAGCCCTTCAACACGCTGCTCTCTTACGTCCCGTCCGTGAGCAGTGAGCTGGCCGCGGCGGAGATTTCTCCTTCTGCTCGGACCTTATCGTTTCTCAAACTGAGCTCTTTCTAGTGTTTTACGCGCTTGACAGATACCGGAGTAGTAAAGTCTGCTCGTGTTGCTCAGTCGCCCGTAAATCTTTTTGTCCTTGCACTGCGCCTCCGTGGCAATGGATTGATTTCTGTGTTTTTTCTCCGACCTCTGCCTCGACCAAGTTGAGAAAACAGTCTCTCTAACCTGCGGCTCTTTTTCCAGCTACATGTTTCATCCGGCCAGTTTTAAAAGTACCTGGCTCCCGATGTTTCTGCACATGTTAGGACTTTGAACGTTTTTTTTCCGTGTGCATTTATAGGAGGTGGCCGGGGATTTTAAGGATTTCTTTTTTAAAAGCTTCCCCGGAGTTCCTGAAGCCTGCAAAGATTTATTTGTGAAAAGTGATGGCCGAGCGGGGAGCTCTGTCGCTCCTCTCTCTCCTCTGTCTCACCTTTCTCTACACGGAGACCACCGTGGCAAAGCATGTCGACAAAGGTAAATGCCTGTACTACACTGCTATTTGCTCTGCTGTAAGTCTGCTTCTTCACACCTCGATTCAAGAAACTTACCTTAATTCTATCACGAGTTGGGTGAAAAAAAGAAAAGCGGAATGCAAGCTGTTGGCTCTGAAAACCAGACAAGGAGCTAGGAAGCTAATTCTGCTGTGTTTAGGTCACATACTCTCTCACCATTTAGACAACTTTAAAAGTGGGCTACTTTTTCATAGCGGGCACACTATTTACTCCCAGACCAGCCCTGTTTCAAGCAGTAAAGCAACACGCTTTTCCACTCCGTCCTTTTGTCTGCATTGAGGGTGTTGAGGCAGAACTGCTGATAGGTTTCTCTGTTTGTCTCTCAAACGATTCATAGACATGCGGTATAGTTGTTTCACGGGCATGCCTTTGGACTGTGTGATTTGGATCTGAAAGGCTAAATAATACACGTTTGTTGAATTGATACCCTCCATCTATTTGTGCTTGACTAGCTCCGTGGTCATGGAAATGCAAACGATGGCAGGAATGTGGATCAAAAAGAATACACTGTTCAGAGTCATTAGTGTTCACTGTCAGGTAATAAGCTAGCATCATCAGTCCAGCAGACACCTCATTACCTTGGCGTCAATACATGTTTAGCTGATGGATAAACAGAACCCAATTCATTTGCTTCTGTTAATTGTTTTGAAGTGAGGGCACTGCACTGCAGTGTGCAGTTCAGACTGTCTTATTCCAACTGGTGGTGCTCTGTAGTGAGAAATTCCACTGATATTAGAGGTGATGTCTTGATATTAGGGGTATTGATTAGAGTCTGTACCTCTCAGTATAACCCACCACAGTCTGTTATAAGCACTCCAACGCGTGAGAGCCTAAGATAAATTGGAGAGCCATGAGGGGGAAAAAAAGAAGTCTTTTCAGCAGTCATTGGAGTGCACAGCTTTGGTTCTTATCACACACCCAATCGTGACAGAGTCATATCTTTATCATTTAAGCTCTTAGACGCTATCAAACACAGCAGCATGTGGTCTGGAAAATTGTGAATGTAACTGATTCTTGTGCAACATGGCCCAGTTTCTTTTCCTTCATTCTCGTGATATGCAAAATAGTTGTGTGAATGTGTGTGTTTGTGTCAAAAAAGGCAGTCCATACGTCTTTGAAATTTCGTTGTTCATTTTAAAAAGAATGAATGTGCAAAGAAGACGGGCCTTGGAGTGACAGGCCTGAGCTAGCTGTTTGGCTCTCTTGCGTGTGGAGCCTGATGAAAGACCCTCTCCTGCATGAAAAGCGCTCTGCAGTGGTGGAAGGGGAGATAGAGAGGGAGAGGGAGAGAGAGAGAGAGAGAGAGAGAAAAAAAGCCCCTCCTTGGCTTTGCTGGAGATCAGTACAAAAGAGAGAGATGGGGGTAGGGTGAAACAGGCAGACTGTCTGGAAAGTAATAAAACCAGGAGATTAAGGGGACCATGGAGTTCCTTTGGGAGCTTTGATTGATTCCAGAGAATTGGACTGAGACCCACACGCAGAGAGAGTCTCAAATTACTAATTGTGGGGTCCCCTTCTCTGAAAATATCTGTTTATTCAAAACACATTTCTTTGAGGTCTTGACTGTGGCAAGAACTTATCTTTATCAAAGTTGGCAGAGTTGCAGCCCTGACTTAAAGAGTTTCAGTCTGTCCCATTTGGTATGGGGACAGGCATAATAGATAGCCTCACATTTTGTTTTACTTTTAAATAACCTGTGAAAGTTCAGGCCAACTGATGCCATTTTTTCCCACTTTATCCTTTGTAGCTCTTACAAGTTGCTAGAACTTTAAAAAATGCCTTAAAAAGTTTGGCTTTTGTAAACAAGTCCCTGTTAGAGGGGTGTAAAATCCATTTAGGCTCTATCTTATCTCTGTAATCCTGCTGGGAGGGAATTGTGTGCTGATTGTGTCCCAGTGGACATTGCAAATAACTTGCTGAAATGTAAACATTTGGCAACCCTCTCTGCTCTTTCAGACCACTGACCAGGGTTTTATCCTCTCAGACCACCTCAGATGCAATATTGCCCAGACTTTATAAACAACTGTCGTTTTCTTTGCCACGTTTAAGGTCCTCTCTGTGGGCTCTGCTGCTGAGAACATAATTTACCACCTTTGTGTTGTTGTGTTTGGAAAGCCTTGGTGGTCCGACATCCCCGTTTGTGGGGAAAAGAAGTAGTAAGACTTAAAGTTGGACTTTACTCATCCTGAATTTCAAGAATAATTCTGTGATCCCCCTCGTTTGTAATCTGTATGCAAGGTGTAGTAAAAGGCTTCTGTGCGAGCTAGTTACACAAATTAGTTTTACAACCTCATCTTCAGATCAAAATAGCTTTCCACATGTCCACATCATCTTGTGATGAGTTGAGAGGGGATGTCATGCAGAGTCACCTGCTGTCTCTGTCATGTAGAGTCTGCTCTACTGATCATTTATTTTGGGCTCCAATCGCTCATAAAGTCCTAATGACCTTCATCCACCAAGAGACGGATAATTGCACACTTGGCCAAGTGTTTGATTCATCTGCTTCACAAGTGAAAACCACCCCCAGTAGGAAACGCTACTAATCTGCTATGGCCACTGATGTGGAGGCTCAGTTTGTTTCTACACTGTTCTCATGTAAGAGGTGGCGTAGCGAAATGACTAGTTTGTGATCACATTTGAAAATAACAGCTTGTTTGTACCTTCTTCGTATTTGCCTTTTTAACAGCTAAATCTGCTTGTCCAAGCTTTGTGGGGGGTTAAAACGACAGCAATTATTGAAATAATTTGCCCTACCTGTCAAAGCAGTTTGTCACACGTAATTGGCAGGGGGAAAGGTGGATCAATATCCTCTGAATAACTGCCATGACATCTGCTGTTGCATCTTTTTGGGGGTTGTGTAATCACCTGCTTTCAGCTTTTAGCTTTCGGTGGGCTATTGTGGGAAACCAATAGGACGATTTGCTGTTACTTCGTCTAACAAGGCTCTCCAGTTTGTTAATTTGCTTATATATTGCTGATATTCAAAACAGTGCCTACATTGTTGAACTGGAGGATTTATGTAGACACAGTGGAGTTACACTATAGCAAGTTCTTATCTTTTGCACCATGGAAATAATGCGTGCATTGAAAACTCACACGGTTTGGGCCCATTTCTCACAATATCAGACTTCCATGAATCAGATGATGTTTAATGATGTTTAATCCACCAGATTGAAGCTGCAAGAATTCTATAAATTAAAAAAATTGAATCCAGTATTTTTAGTTATGTTCACTGATTGCTTTTCAGCGCATTTAAAACTATCCCCGTGTATTTGACGCATAGACAGGGCTGTGAAGGTGGGCCTGTTTCCAGTGGAGAGAAGCCAAGGGTCATGGTCTAAGACCCAGATGGGATCAGGGACAAGTCTGTGGCTTCTGCTGACCCCCTGCTCAGATGAAATTGCCTCTATCAGAGCTGCTTCTAGCGGTGTGGTGCAGAGAAACATTTCTTAAGTCTGCCTTTTCAGTCTCTCTGCTACAGCCGTGTAGCAGTCTCTCCTGCTGCTCTGGTTCTGGTGCACATTCAGTGGCCTTGAAATACCACTAAATCAATCAGTTTATTTGGTGTGATTTTTGCATTACATTTACTATATTTCATACATGCTGATGTTGGAAAAATATTGATATTGTGAAATTTATTTCAAACATTTGCCCAGCCTCATATGTATGTTACGTATGTTCTTAAAAGTGTCCTTTCTTTTTGCTCTCTTGTCATTGTGGGTGTCAGCACAGGTGGAGTATGGTGAATTTTTCTATTCTGGTGCAATTTTTCATTTCATTTTTTAGCATTCCACCAATCCTTTTTGCACTTTTTTCAAAAGGCCTAGGTATTCAGTAAGCTGCAGTACAGAAAACACAAGTGATATTCACATTACAGGTAGCAGCTGTCAGTAGGCGGGAATGATGGGAAGAAATGACGGCGAACAAATCTGTTAGACTGAGCTCATCAGATGACAGTAATTTATCAATCAGGTTTGCAGACTGCACATTCACTTTGCAATAATTAATTACAGTAGGTAATTACAGCAATTAATCAACATAGACAACGTCACAATGTTGGCGTAAAAACAGGATGTTGAAGTTTTTTCTTTATTCAAGAAGTGTGTGAGGCAAACTCTGCCCCTCAAACAAAACCCCTTTAAGCTACCAGCTACACTATTTTAGGGTTAATAGGCCCCACATTTATAGCGCGGTTTCTGGTCCACCAATTCCATCAGGACATTTTGTGTGTGCTCTTAGAGAAAAAAGGCTTTTTTAACACTTCCACTAATAATTTTCCTCGGGGAAACCCTGCTCCTTGGGAATGGGAAAACCCTTTCATTTAATGTGGTGCAAAGGGGGTATAGATGTTGTCCAGAACTACCTGTTTTCTCTGTACTTTGAAAGCCAGCCTGTTCTGTGTTATGATTGGTTGGTTCACAAAAGCAACTTACATCAAGGTGTTCCTGCTGTGACTAAAACAATGTCAGACGCAGCACCTTTCCAATTCGGCTGCTCTATGTCTTTGTGTCTGCTGGCTCTTTCATGTCAAAACAAAAAAAGCTGTAAAAAAAAAAAAACTTGCTGGGAGTTTGAAAAAAGTGGAATAGCGTCAAAAGGCCGTAAAGCTGTCCACACTGCCCAGTGTGATGACTCCTTTGAGACTTAAAAGTAACCCGAGGGACACTACATCAAGAAAATTTGTATCTTTTTCCAGAGACATAGCTGGTAATATGTTTGCCTCACTGATTTCCACTGTTCCTTTAGAAAAAATGCAAAAAATTCTGTGGTGCTGTTCTACAGGCTTCCCTGTTCTGCTGTGATTGAATGATGCTCAGCCATAATGACCTCTTGGAGACCAGAGTCTTGTCAGTTTCCATGGAGCTAACGCACATAGCACCAGTGCGAGCAAAGCATACAAAGAAGAGACGGAAACTACTTGTCAATAACAGTGTAGTTTATCATCTCTGTCATTATGCTACTATGCACTTCAGCTATAAGGCGACTTCTGTCATTCTGTGGAGGACTGAACTGGTCACGCTCTGCTCCTCAAGCCTCACTGCAGTGAGTTGCACAGACACAAACACAAGTTGTGTGTTGGTGCATGTCTTTGGACAATTAATTGGTTTGATTTGTACATATACTGTCCATTCTATAGTCTATATTATATATACCCTTTGACTACACCATTTCTATACACACTTCTTTACACCATGGGGTGTTTGACACATCGTATGTAGAATACTGCAGTAGGCTGGCCACTGCACTTGAATGGTTTATATTAAATCAACAAAAATAACTGATCATCCTGACATGCAGATACTAGCACCACTGAAGCTTTACCCGAGCATCACACAAAATGGCTAAAAAGACTTGAAAGTGAAGGTTGTATGAATAGCAAGTAGTCTTCCAGCATATTTATGTTCTGCTAGTCTGCAGTTGGTCATGTTGTTCGGGACAGCATGGCATTGTCCAGTCTTTCCCTGCATACAGAAAAACAGCAGCCAAGCTACCCTCTTTCAGTACATGTCTTTATAACTAAAGCATGACAGCAGCAAATGGCACTGTAGGTTTTGTTGTTAGATTTAAGTAGTGTACTGCAAGCAAAGAAATATTTTCCCCTTGTCTACAAAAACCTTGAAAGAATGGGCTTTGTGGCTATTCCAAAGGAATCTTTTTACCACCTAACCTCAGCAGGACAGTGAGGACTTTTTTCCCCGAAAAATGTCCTCAAACTTTCGCTATTTTGGTTCTGCCGAGCTCCTGTCGTGGTGTCTCCTGTCGGTAGTGGCAGCTGCATAGGATTATGACACATGCAAGCTGTGCTTGTCAGATGAGCCTGGACTAATGAGTGCAAGACTGTTATACTCAGACCTGTTTTTACAGCCCTGGGGGGCATATTACAGACACTACCGATTGAAATAAGATCTCTTGAGCTTTTTGAATTTGTAAGTCCTGTATTTTTTGTTTCTTACGTTTCTAAGTCATTGTGTATGACATTTCAGTAATTACTAAGCAGTTGAAAGATAAGGGTGGCCTTATTTTTTATTTTTTTTTTACCAAAAGATTCCATTCAATGTCCAAAACCAAAAATGAAAAGTTGGAGCTGTTGCAGTTAGTTAAAATCTCTTGCATCAGATCTTGATATTTAAAAGCAGCTATTCAGCATTTTCTGTTGATGGAGTGAAAAATTGTGTGGAATCTCTTCTGTGATGTTTCAGTATTGACAAAGAGAGTTTCTACTGAGGCATTATCTTACAATGCTATCACATAACAGTTACATAAACCTAACAGACCAAACCAGTCATTACAAGAAAATTTTTATACTTTAGAAGGGAAATAAAAACATGAAAACCAGTAAAAAAAAAAGTGTGTAATAACAAAGTAGGAGTACTTAAGAATAACAGATATGCAGCTCAAGCCTTATTCCATGAATGTAAGTTACACGATGAACAGACTAAAATGTTAGTTGACATTTTGCAGTTCTTTTAGATTGGATTACTGTTTTCCCAATCAGTTGTTATTCTTATGGAACCTTAAACATTATTAACATAATTTGTATTTAAAATTATTGTGAGGTTTCATTCCTGGCAGCAACCACATGTCGTAAATTAAAAGAGACTCATATTCTTCTTGAATGACTGCTTCATAACCTTCATTTGGTCGCACCGTACCTGCTGGAGTTCCAACATCCTGCAGCTCTCAGACATGAATATATTCTCTGCCGTCTTTTTGGAGGACGGCAAGTGTGTAATGATTTAACCCTGAAAGTCTTCTCAATGATGTAGATCATGGTGTAGTGCAGATGTTAAGTAGCTCATGCTTCAAAGAGAATGCAGGCAAATAGCAATCAATGCAGCTTTTCCAATATAATAGTTTTTTGGTTCATTGTAATCGACCAGGATAGATAGTACAAATGCTTGTACTGCCAGCCCAGAATTATTTTCATGGATCCTTTGGGCCTCTGTGCTCTGACAATACCAATTCCGATTGGTGCTGATCTATTTCATTCTCCAAATTAACTTTGTTCTTTCTGACCCCAAACATTGTAATGTTCACAATACTTGTCATATTACTGGTGCTAGGTTTACCAGGATGTGTGTGTGGAAGAGATCTTATATACACACTCATAAAGTATCAATCACCCTTGTACACATAGAGCCTCTCAGCCTTCCTTCAGTCAAAGAAACTTTTCATGTGCTGAAGGGGTGTGGGGGCAGTCAAGTCACAGAGAGAGGATTGTGAGCACTGCTCAATCGAGCTGGCTGCCATCATCTTGTGCCTGGCCTGTGTCTCTTGGCAGCAGTAGACATGGTGGGATATGTGTGTATGTTTGGGTGGGTATTTGTATAGGCGTATGCCACCCATCTGGGCTGAAACAGCTGTTTTATCTACGAGGTTCAGAGAGTTTCCCGACTTGAACTCACTCTTCAGCTGAAAAAAGTGTTTACCTACTTTCAGAGTGAGAGGATGGAGAGAAATTAGACCATTTAGCCCTGAGTTTATTCTCTATAGCGGCTAGCAACCTTGTTGTCATTGATTCAGTATTATGTGGTGTACACGTATTTTCTGAAACAAAAAGGTGGGTAGACATGTGTTGATTGCCATACTTATATGATTATAGCCAAATTTTTTATTGTGAAGGTCTTTCCTCAGTTTAGAACAAAATTACAGCTTTGCACAAGGTTGTGAATTGCAAAGAGGTTGGAAGTGGTTTGGGTTTGCCAAAGAACTTTGATTTCTAAAAATGTGCTTAGGAAAAGATTTTAAAAGGTTCACATGAATTAAAACCTAATGTTTCCAGCTGGAAAATATTGACGTGCACTGGCAAGCCCTGTTAAGATTTTTTCACAACTGTTTGCTTTTTTAGATGCCACACATAACCCAATTCAATACCAGTGCTCCTACCAAGATTTCTAATTATGGTGTCTTTTCAATAGATAATGATCTGCTGCAACGTTGGTGAGAGTTGCCAGAAGAATTCTGTTTGAAGTTGCTGTATTTTCTCCATAATTTTCTTGGTCTGTTTTACAAGCCAAGAGCTGATTTATCCTGTTTCTGTAGTGGAAATCCATAGAAACCACTTAAGTTTTAAGCACAGTAGGCGTAGTGTGTTTAGGCCTCAGCGAGAATAGAAGAAGGTGTTATTTTTTTGTCCTACACAGTACTTTTCCATGGCAGTGTCTCAGCATGCAAAGCACAGCAGTGTTCTGGATTGTTGAGTCTGAGACATTAAGTTAAAACAATTTAGGGTTTACAGTTAAGACCACTGTAGGCTCTGTGCTAGTCATGTATATATCAGCTAGAGTCTCAGTTCATCTTGGAGCCTCTCCAGTCAACCTCCCAGGTTTTATTTTAATTTCACCTGCTGCTATGGTGACCCCTGGAAAATTCTCCTGGTATTAACTGACGTTTCTGCCGCTAAAACCAAGCTGAAACGATTCTTTGAAAAGTTCAGCATTAGATAGAGGCTCCTTTGTGCCGTTGGGAGCTCCCTTTTGGCATGGTGCTCCACTGACGGCAGTGACTCTTAGCATATTATTGGAGCCAGTTCCTCCTCAACTCTGAGCTCATCTAAAGCTAACAGAGGTCAAGAGAGGCAGGAGAAATGGTGAAATTACTGCTTTAAGCCTTTTTAATACACTGCCATGATGCAATGGAATTGGCCGTCTCTTTTGATTCTGCTTTCTTAGCCCTTCACTGTTGAACAAATGTGTCCCTCAGCAGCACTTACTTGAAAGATGGCTTTTCTCCTTTTTTTATAAATGTTACACAGCTCTAACACAAAATAAGCCTGAGCTTGGCTGTAGCAAATGCTAATTGTGCCTTTAAATTTGATTTACAGTACAACTGTGTTGAATAGATTTTACTATTGTTGAAAATGTCAAGCCTTAAGTGAGGTTATTGGGGCTTCTTTTTTTATTACAACATTAGAAAACAGGAGCATCTGGATGGGTTTTCATTGCTTTTGATTTATATACACCAAGACATACATTCGAATGGTTAAAATGACTGAGCTGTTGTGAACCGGATTGTCTTTTAAGTGGTCCTAGTTTTTGACTCAAGAACTATACTTCATATTCAGCCAGCAACTGTAATTATAGTAATAAAATAAGACCCCACTCCTTTTTCTAAGTTATGAACGTCCCTTTTCTAATGCAGATTCTAGGCCTTGACCTTTTCGGAAGGTAATAATCTCTGATTGTGTCTGTTTTATGGAGTCTGATGAAGACAAGTTTTGACTGTGATTTCGAAGGAAAGATTCTGAGAAGCATGTTATATTACTGACAGGCTTACACAATACAGAATTGCACAGTTTTCACATCATGACATTATGACTCAAGAGCATTTCTCTGAAGTGCACACTTGATGACATTCTTGGGATGACTACAACATTCCAAAATGACTCTAACCCCACATAGAGTACAACAGGGTTTCAGTCGCTGTTGGATGAAGCCATACAGAACCTGAGAGCAGCATCTGGGACGACACAGTCTCTTGAGCTGTGTCTAAATACAGACACGACCTTCCTCTGTCTGATATGGAGGAGGAAGAGGAGGATGAGCTTGGTGGGGAGGATAAGCAGGTGGAGGTACACTCCACTTGAAGTGTACACCACAGGCAGTGATGGAAAGCAGCTGCATCAATTCTCTCTGATTCCTTAACCATTGTCCCTTGAACCTTGACTCCACTCGTTCTACTTCTCAGCCTGTGACAAGTCGCTCAGCCACAGCACCAGCATGGCTGCAAAATGGATGGCGACCAACAGGGAGCACCTGCGGAGGCATAGCAGGCGAGCAGCATTCCATCACAGGACCTCGAGACACAGATGTCATATGAGACACGAGGGACGTGTTTGAGTGGGGGACGGGGCGGGAGGGCCAGTGGCAGAGGTTTTGGCATGGGGGGACAGAAATGGGGTGGGATAGCGAGCCAGCTGCTACCAACAGATTCTTAATGAGGTGTCCCGTCAAGAACACAGGGAGATGAACATTAATGACTACAGCTGAACTTGTCTGTTCATTTATTCCTCCCTTTTCAATCATGTTAGGATGAGCTGGATGACATGTTTGGGCACACAGTAATTGGGTTTTTCTGCCAAGCCACATTTAGAATGCCTTTTCTATAATAGGGCTACCACTAGTACAATAGTCCTTTTCATTGATTTCATTGATTTCAGAAAAGCAGCAAAGCCTTGCATTTGAGAAGCTAGAACCAAACAATTTTTTTGTTTTGCTTGATGAATAACTTAATTGAGTAATTGATAATCAAAATTGTTGTTGACTAATGGGTCAGTTCTTTCAGCACTTGTCAGTAGCAATCCAGCCAAATGGGGAATGCAAAGACTTTAGAGAGTTGACAGGTGTTGCAGTGTGGAATGGATGCATTGGAGATGCATGATTGTCAGAATCACAACCACAGTTTTGACGATGCAGCCAATCAGAATCTTCAGCAGAAATATTCTTTCCTAAATAAAATGTGAAACAGTGCTCACCAAACTCTTTTCAACATGAATAGCAGGCATTGGAGCTACGCAATAAGCATTAGGTGGAACCATTATTCAGAATGTTAATGTATGATTCTTTTGTGAAGGACAGTGAGGTCTTGTAGAACCTTCTTTGCAACCAACAATCCAAATGCTGGAATTACTGGATTGGGAGAAAAGCAAAATGCTTTTTCTGCTGTCATACTTCATTTACCTGGAGTGGTCTGAATTAGTCCTGAGTGCATAAGCATGTCATTCAAGCTTTCAGGACACCTGCTGAACAAATTCACTCAAAGAGCACACATACACACACTCACACAGAGCAAGATCCTCAAATATGTCCTGCAGTCTGTTTGTGCCATATGCCGTATAATATTGTGGTGAAGTGTAGCAAGTCTAAATGAAAATTCACCCAACATTATCTAATTAAGCAGGTGTGAAAGCAGCTTAATTCAAGTCGGTTTTGGCACTGCTCACTGGTCCATGTTCAGCGTGAAGCAACAGTTCATTCAGCTGAAAGATGTGAATACTTTCATTAAGCCGGGGACCAAGTTGCACATGTTCATTTCTCCTCAAAAGAAGATGTCAGAAGTTGTCTTGAGTTATAAAGGGTGGTGGTTTTATTAGCCACTGCTAGTCAGTGGGGTGCTTTTTGTTGGAGAGTGACAGGGGACTTAATGAAGCTCTCTAACCCAATGAGCCCTGAATCAGTGAAGCCCCTCTTCCCCTTCTTTGTCCCTCTCCCAATCCCCCCACAGTGCCACTGCATTCCCAGCCTGGCGGGGCAGTGTCTCTGGGCCAGGGCCATGTCACGCACCCCTTTCGGCCCCAAGCGACCGTGGTGGGGGGGGTCAGGGGTTCAAGTGCTCCCCGTGGGGCGATGCATGGGATGCCTAGCGACACCGTAGCTCGGCCCCCACACTGGCTACGTCGGTAATTAATTTCTAATGAGAAAAAAATTGGCTGACCTTGCAATAGCTAGCCCCTTGGCTCTAGCTGACTATTACTGTCCCTTTCCTATTTTGCCTTTCTCCCACACAGACTTCAAAGGACAGGCGAGGATAGCCCCTCCTGGCTCAACGCTGATAGTGAAGTGTGCAGAGAACATTCCTCGCGTGCTAGACAGAGGTTGAGTGTGGATTTTATGGGCTGTGTTTCTGCTAGTCCCACGCATACCTGTGGCTCAAATGCATGCTGTAGAAGCTTAACTGTGCTAACCCCTTCTCATATGTAACATCAGAAATATAGCTGATGGTTTTGAAAATCAGGGTGGGAAATTAACTTGAAATGTCTACCAGCCACTGACATATAATAGTTTAAATTCACCAGCCTCTCAAAAGTAGATCATTATTTTATGTCTGAAATCTACCAGCCACATTTTTACAAGCATTTGGCTTGCGCAAATTTCCCACCCTATTGAAGAGTTAATCTTCTTGGCCTTAATACAGATAATGTATTACCCTATGTTTGGGAAATTTTAGCTACAGTTGAGTTTTGTTCAATGATTATCCCGTGATCATTGGTCTCATCTAATTTACCGGTCTATTTAGATGCTCTTAAAGGAATACTCTGACATTTATTGTGGAAATAGTATTTTGATGCATTTAGCATAGTTTATCACAGAGGCCACAGAAGGGGGGGGGGGGGGGGGGGGGGGGGGGGGGGGGGGGGCAACTAGTCTCTCTCAAAAGTAAAAAGGATTACCTACACAGCAACTGTAAAACCATCTTGTTTGCAAGTGCATTGTGTACTTTTAGCAAGAAAGCTAGTCACCGGTTCATTGAAGAGTTGGGTGGGTTTTGTTCAGAGGTACAAAAATGTGCAGAAGCTGGAAACTTCACAGTTATGACAAAACTTCTTAGATGCAATGTGTTGGTTAAAAAGTAGCTCCAGCTCGTAAGGTAATTGTTTTATTAAATGGAATTTCTACTTTTCTTTTTCTCCACATGTAAATATACTCACATAACCTGTAAATATGACATTATCGACTTGTAATGTATGTTTCATGGAGCTTGGCTTTTTTTTTGCAGTTATGGTAGTTTAAACACATCACAGAGCACATTTGGAAATTAAAATGATATAAATCATCTAACATCTTCAAAAATATTTGAAAGAAAGTCAGCTTCCCATTCAAAGATACTTAATTAAAGCACAGTGTCTGTGTGTTGTGGGTTTTCTGGTCAACGCAGCAGCAGTCTGTATCGATAAGATTTCCTGAGGGGAAACAATTGTGTGAAATGCAGGAAGCCATTAGGAAGTAGGAAGCCAGGGACTCATGTCTCTCCCTGCTGAGTAAATAGTGTCTAGCCCCCCCCCCCCCCCCCCCCCCCCCCCCCCCCCCCATTTTATCCACTTTTGAATGAGCCCAGCACTTGTAACAATAAAGGCAGGAAATGAACTGTACTCGCACAGGAGCGTGCAGGATGCTCATTGTGTTCCTAATTGACCAAACTAGGTTAGGTGATAAAAGCTGACTTTTCTTTTGTTGAGTCAAAAATAGCTCAAAGGTAGCTGCATACCGTAGGTGTGGTCAAAAAAGCAACTAATGAGGCAGCATTTCATTACTTAATTTTAGAATTTTTTTAGGGCTGTTTTGGTCAGGTCATGACTGACCCAATTTGTGTGAAATTGGAGCTCACAGTTTGAATCCATGATTGTCTAATGCAGGCTTGCATTTCTTACATACGACATATCGCATGCTTGTGTGAGCATGTGATGGAAATTAGTACATGAGAGAACAACCATGTCACGTGTTGTTGTGGTACCAAATGTGCTGTGTGAAACCCATGGCAGTCCTCAGTGTCAGCCTGTTTACTATTTGCTAACCTCACCTGGCAGCAGCATGCTCATGTTTCTCCATGGAATGCAGGCGTGACTCACAGCCAGACAGTGTTACTTAAGTTGTCACCTGAGAAGCCCTCCAGGGGAAAGTTGTTTTGTCTTTTGAGTGTAGATCATAAGCGTATTTGAGCTGACCTGCATTCAGAGAAGATTGGTAATGTAGTTGGGATTTAGGTTATGTCTGCTATCAAGCCACCTACTCATTAGACAAAATTCAGTGTGTGTTTGTGTAGTAGTAATGCCCGCTTTTCCCCATGATTTTTTTCTTCTGTAAGCATCTGCTTTAAGGCAATGTATGCCAATTATACACCAAAAATCAAATTAATCAAATGAAACAGTTTCCAAATTGCCTTTCTGGTTTCATTGTTGGGTAAGGGATCAGTGGTTATCTGGCCCACATTTTGTGCTTAGTGTAATTGATATTTGGTTTACCCTAGATTAAGTGACAACTAAGCAGGTTAGCATTGAGGATTTTTCCAGATTAATTCCAGGAGTCCAATCTGACCGGGCTGGCCACTCTCCCTGTATCTTCCCCAGCGTCTGCCTTACCTGGGATTTACTAGCATATGAAAAGGAAATGAGATCAGAGGTGGTGATAAATCCTGCAGCAAAGCCTCCCTCAAGAAAATGAGATGCACACATGTCATCGTCACCCACCACTCATGCCCTCGTTTCCGATAAATTGATTTTGGGTGCTCAGGTGATAAGAGGTGGGGTAGTCCTTCAGAGCAGAGATTTTTCGACTAATGCCACTGTCAGTTTTGCCATGCATTTCCTACACTGGCCCTCTTGTCTCAAATGATATTTCTTGCAGCTTTGGAGTGACATGTTAGCTTCGTGTTATGTGAAGAAATGTGCTCCAGTGAAGCCATCTTCCCTTTGTAGCATCTATTTAGCCTCGAGTCTTTGCACTATGCTACCCATTCATGTGTTGTCCACAGGCTGTTAGGTTCCCCATGTCCCAGCAGATTTGCAAGCAACTAATTTAGGAGTTGCTAAGTGATTTAGCATCTGTTTTTTATAGGACCCTAGTGAGCCACAACTGCCACCCCCCCTTCTGCCCATCACTGTCTATGCCTGTGGCGTCAAGACTTGCTTTTGAATTTCAATCAGCCCTGGATGCATTGTTGTGTTTATTTGAGGGGGATGGGTTGGGTAGGGTGTTAGTAGTAGTAACTGGTAGTGTGTGTGTGTCAATCAAATAGTCAGTGTGACCAATGGGCAGCTCATGGGAGACTAGTTGGTGTGTTCTCAGGGGGCACAAGACTTTAACTGCTGCCCGCGGGGCGAACCCTGCCCTCCATTCTTCACACATCGCCCTCCCTCCCCTCGTCATCCTCCTCACAACGAGAACACAGGCAGTACAATCAATAACAGCCTTACCCTCCTTCTCTTTACACCACCATCCCCCCTCCGACTCCTCCTCTGGTCAGCCGCTCCCTGCTTTCCATTTATCAACACTGTGTTTGATGTTGGCTTCATCATTCTCTGTCAACCCCCCAACACCTCGATGTGCGTAATTGTATTAGATTCGTCATGGTGGTGCGGTTATTTGGCCCGCCCCAGCTGGTTTTGGGCCAAAGGGCTCCTTTCCGTGCGCCTGCAACCCCAGACATTAGTTTTAAGTATCTTTTAGTGTTTAATTTATTTCCATATGGCGTTGCACAGTTGTGGTTCACTGGGCTCCCTAGTACCCTAAGGTACATTACGTCTTTTATTAAAGACTGTTGTTTCCTGAGTCTCATTGTTACCAACATCCAGTGAGGTGTAAGTATTGAGCTTCCATTAAAAATCAAGCCCCACAGCAGGTCTGTTGTAGAGGACGATTGGAAATGACTTAAAAACGAATGCACACACATAACCATGCACTCAGACAGTGAAGATGCCCATATCACAGTCACACTGTGGAATATTCCTTGAGAAATTAATTGACGTTTGTACCACTTGTGCTCATTATTATTTCTCGGAGAATGTGGTCAGTGTGAATAAATTTGACAATAACAATTTTTATTGTCCCCACAAGGAAAACTGGCATTAGTGATTAAATATCTTTTTTAGGTGTCTGTGTGTGAATCTGAACTTCTTAAAATGTTCAAATTCACTTAGGTCTTAGATGTGAAGATCAATTAAATAAACTGGAGACGTTTTTGCACACTCAAATCAGAGCTTTATTGGCAACATGATCAACAACACTCCAATCCCATTTGATTGTATTCACCTTTGTCTCATCTAATCCCTTCATCAACTAATGAGCGGTAATTTCCTTTAGTGAGGCTCTTCTGTGCAACCTGTTGTGTGAGGATAATCTCTGGCCAATACATTCCTTGTTTTTGAGAAAACAGTGGGATGATGTACTGGGAGAGAAGAGAAATATGGTGTGCAGAGGAGAATAGGGAACGGGAAAGACTTAAGAGGCACAGTGAGAGAATCTGCCGTTGTCGATTACACATGCACTACAACCTTGACGGCCACATTAGATCTCTTTCTCCATACACCAAACTACCATTAATAATAGATACAGCTTTCTAGCTCTTTTGCTCTCTCTTCCCCTCCCCCCAGCATTACCCCTCAAGGCGTCTACACTCTCTCTCTTGTCCCCCTCTTCACCACCATCATCCTGTCCTACCCTACCCTTCCCTTCCCCCCTCCCCCCTTCCCCCCGCTGTTTCAGCAGTGTGACTGCTAGCCAGGAGCCATAGCAGGTGTGCATACATCATCATGGCGCTGGCCACACAGCCTGCAGCACCCAAACTGTCAGCATCAGACAGACGGATCCATCTGCCTGAGAAAGAACTTAGTTGAATAGTTGAGTGTGTTTGGTTTCCTTGTAGCAGTTGGCTTTATTTAGGCTTAGATGTGGACATTAGCTTGTTTCGCTTCTCCTGCCAGAAACCTTCAGACAGTGACAAATGAATGACAAATAAATTCTGTAGAGATGTTGTGAGTAGAGTGGAGTCCATACAGGCTACCCTTGACACTCCTCTGATTGCACAGTGGGAAAAGACTTGTTTTATGAATATTATTTCCTGTTTGGTTGTCACTTCAACATTGCATCTGTCATTTGATCTTAGATAACGGTCCCTAAATACAAGCTTCTCAAGCTTAACCCGTTAAGGTGCTTTGCTCAGACTTCATTGTAAAGATGCAATACCCAACATTTAAAGTTTATCGTAAGATTTATATACATATATAAGCCCAGTCGCCAACCTTGACTGATTCAGTCCTTTCAAAATTGTGAGTTTATGTCGGAATGTATGGAACGATACAAAGCTAAAAAGAAAATGTAAATGAATGTTTTTTTCCATCCACTAACATTATGCCGTTATTGTGAAATAGTTCATCATGATGAGCAGTATGTTGGACTGATCTCCAGTTAGAGAACCATCATACCATTGCAGAAGAAGAGGGTGCAACAAGAGGATGTAATTAAAAGAGCTTCAGTCAAACCTCAAATGGGGAAAGTGAATGTACAAAACACAATGGAAACATGACATTTCTGTACTAATGTGAGGAAGGTAGCATGAGATCTGCATGGAGCGATGACAGGATGTTTTAATCAGCCTTTTCTAATGGCGTACTTTACAATGCACATATGTGTTGATGGAAACATATAATCATGTTGATGTTTAAGCAGAAGCCTGAATCAGGAGAACAAACAATATGGAGGAAAGGAGATTTGCAAACCAAAGAATAACACTGAAATGTAATCTGGTTTAAATATCAATTTTTAGCATGAAATGGAAAATATTAATGTAGAAGACTTGTCATTGGATTTAATGCATTACATAGCACAATAGTTGCCACGTTGTATAGCTGTTTCAAAAGTGCACATACATGTGACCCTGTTAATGACGTGTATGGACTGATCATGGATAATATCAGAGATGCAGTACATTTAGCCCTTGAAAGACAGTAATGCCATACTAATCCTCTCATGATAAGTGAAATGTATACTTAAACAAATGGGTCCTAGATGTGTAGTAGTTCTTTGCTATACTGTTAACATCTCTGGTATCACTTCCAGCTTCCAAAAATTATCTGGAGATTGAAACTGTCTCATTGTCTGAGCAGTATAAAAATGATTTGTCTTCACAGCAGAAAGGTGTGATCACATGTATCCCTTATCCAATGAACATAATATTATTTTGTCGTGACCCAAAAATAGGTTTATGATTTGTGCTTCCTTATTTTGTGCATGCTCCCACAAGCTCCATCCATTCAACGACTGATTGATTATTCCCCACTTTGGACTGCAAAGTTGTGGCACAATTGCTCTGACAGCAGCATCCTCATATTGGCGGCAGCAGTCATGGCTTCCTGAAATTGTACTTGTTTTTAAGACACTTAGTCATGATATGCTTTGAGTGTCTCTGTGGCAGTTGGTATATTTCCTTCAAAGCAAGAACCAAAGAAGTCAGTCTCATAACATCAGAAACTTGGCCTGGTCGTCACTGTCAAAGCAGAGTACAAAAAAAAAAAAATAAAAAAATCATATTTCCTGTCCATTTGTGTGGGATTATCCTTATCTGCTATAACAGTAAATATCTTCTAATGCATTTGCGATATTGTTAATGTTGTTTAAAGCAGTACATGCCATAATGCTGCTGAGTAGAACACCATTCCCACTGAAATAATGACTTGCATAGAGAAAGGAAAGTAAGTGTGACCTTAATGGTTTTAGGTTGAATCAGAGGTCTTGCTCTCTGCTAACCACATGATCAAACCCTACTGTATCTACAGTATAACGAGCAGTACCGGGCAAGTAAGCTATGAACAGACAATTGCTCAATTGCTATTGAATAATTGGTGACCTTTTCTTAACTGAGGTTCACAGGAATGCAGTGGAGACCATACCTCTGTGTATCTATCAGATTAACAGATGTATGTATGTACCTGTGAAGAATGCTAAAGTGAGCTAACACCTTATAGAGGATGCTGTGAAGATGGGACGTGGCATTTGGGGGTTTTATGCTTTAGCTAGGAGCATTGCCCATCGGAATTTGTTTTCCTTTTCCTCATGGGAGTGCCCTCCCTGCTCCGCCCGAGGCAATCTGTCTTCCTGTCATCCTATTGATCCCTTACAATGCTCATTGATATGGGGAAAAGGCCACTGAGCCCGCATTGGGAGGTTGGTGGCTGCTGCTTGACATTGAGAGGGTGTTTAAATGGAATAAGGGAAATGATTCATCTAACCCAGAATTATATTCTCACAGCTGGGATACCTTCCATTTCCACTTAGAAAAACATCTCTCTCCGAGGGAGGAAGAGCAGGCTTTTATGAAAGCTCTACACTCAGGCAACCATTGCGAAATGAGAATGTAAATAAAACTGCAATATCATCTCTGCGCAGCCAGCCATGGAGGTGTGTTGGAGATGTTTGACCTTGTGCACATGGATGACAAAACCCTTTCAAGAGGAGAGTACATAGAAACAAGGGATTTTAATCTCCTAGCATCAAGTGGCCTTGCAGAGAATGTCAGCTTGCTGTCTAGCTGCGCTACACTCCCCCTTTGCAGTTTGCTTACCAAACAGAAGCGTGTGCTGGTTTTAAATGCATTTTGAATTGTTTAGTCAGGTGAAAATTAATCTCAAATCCACTTGGAAAACCTACATGTGCTTTTATGTTTTCTTCATTTTTTCCACCCAATGTTGCATTTTAATTTGAGCTTCATTTACATTCATATTGAATTTGTTGTTGTGCCATATGCTCCCAGACGTTGTCATGGGATACAGGCCAGGCTCATCATTTCCTTTTTGGAGGCAGCTGAGCACATTCATTTGTATTTGTTTTAAGTGATGAGATAAGGAGAAGAGAAGTGCCTCCTCAGGCAGTGGATTGTCCACTGTTCCATTTCAGTTTCACATATGCAAGCAGCCAACAGGTTCTCCTTGAGTGATATGTCGTGTCAGTACACATGAGGTTTAATCATCAAGATTGCAGGGTTTTTTTTGGTTTTAGAAGAAACAGCCAGCATGCAAAAATTCCATACAAAATGAGCAACTGAAGCTACTGCAGTTTCCTTTTGGCCTGATCGAGTCTTATCAGTAAGTCTCTCTGCATGTATTCACTCTAAATGTGAAGTGAAAATGACTAGTTTTGATGGATAATGAAATGTGCTTGGAGACAGAGTCCAAGGCACTTGACAGCCATCACTGACACAATCAAAGAGCTCTTGTGCCGTAATTTACAGGAAAGTTTACCCGTCACACCCCCAAAACTCTTTCAAGCTTTTCTTTAACCTGGGATGGTCTGTCAGGATCTCTCCATTAAGCCCCTCCTGGACTTGTTAGTAAATCAACGCCATTGTGAGGTGCCAGAGAAATTGTCCGTTAATAAGCACTATGCCTAGTCAAGTGGCACAGGAAGCATAGGGGTCAGGCCCGCCTTCCAATCATTATACCTCATCCACTTCCTAGTAAAAGGCCCCTAGCCACTCAGCTACAGGTCGCCATGGAGACCCAGGACATGGAGCGGAGCGTGGAGTGGGGGTCGGGGGTTGGAGACCAGTGCAGACAACCATTAGCAGCCCATTCCATGGTAATTAATGATCATCCCGCTGGCTCAAAATCAGGGCCAAGAGAAAAACAGACAGAGTTCGTTCTCTGAGAGCAAATGTCACAGTGGCAAGAAACATGTCTGAGGACTGTAGAGGGGAGCTGAGGTGGTTTTTGTTGTGACTGGAAAATGGTGACAGGATGCCATGAAAAGCTATAATGTTGCACAAGGGGGAAAAACGATGAATGCGAAAGTGATTTATGGTCAGGATTGATGGGAACAATTGTGTGCAAGGAAATAATAGTTTTTCATTTGCATAAGCATCCCTCTACACATACGTCTGTCTTTTGTTATTCAAGGTCAGAATAATTAACAAGAAGAACGTACAAAGCTCACCTCTTTCACCCTGACGCTCATTTGACACCTTTGACTGGTGTCTATCTGGCTGCACTAAGATAATCACTTGTCTAATCGAGTTATGAGCACTGTTCACATTGCAAATATGAAGCTCACGTTATTGGGTTTGTAATCAAATCTGAGGTCTGCTTGCCCTGAGGGGATTTTCAGTCAACCGGCGAGCCAGGCAGCCAATCAGCC
Source organism: Chelmon rostratus (assembly GCF_017976325.1). NCBI lineage: Eukaryota > Metazoa > Chordata > Actinopteri > Chaetodontiformes > Chaetodontidae > Chelmon > Chelmon rostratus. Next base: position 27,857,016 of record NC_055658.1, on the reverse strand, counting down.
AACCACAGCGGCTTTGAAGTGCCGGCAGACCAAACTACCCATCTTCCCCCTCTCTCCTCAAGCAGATAGATCTTTCCATGCTGCACAACCAAATGTGCATACACTCAGACACAAAAGCAATTCTGTGGGCAAATAAAAATGCAAACAAATGCCACACAGATGCCCATATTTGAGCAGGCAGAGGGGGCATAGACAATAACATGGCCCACACACATAACACACAACACACTCACACACGTCAGTACAATTGGTGGCACACAGACAACGATAGTTGCCACACATTCAGTAAGGGCCAGTGCTGCTCTTCCTGTCAAGCATGCTCTGTGGGCTTCCTCAGTCTGGGCTCACAACCCACAAACACATCACTGACACCACACCTTTATCACACAGACACACCGGACAGATTAAGAGGAATTTCGCCAATTTGATATGCAGGTGAAGGTAGGGATGTGATTGCAACAGTGGTGTTTTTGCAGTGCACAGTAGTATTTTGCAGTATGTGTGTGAGACACACTATTAAACATTTGAAAACAACAATGTTATTCTCACCTGACAAATTGTATTACTAGGGACATAAAGCCCTGAAAGGTCAGTGGTGAATTTATTGAACTAATTTCAGGTATTTCATGCCCTTATTTAGAGCACATTGTGATGAGTTATGGCTTGGCAGTGGCTATAATTTTGATGGGATGGATGGCAATTGTGTTGGCAGGTGTGCTGATTGTTGCCAGATGACACTTCGGGTCCCCTCCTAGGTCTTACTTGTTGTCTGGTATTTGCGACCCAGTACATAGTAAGATACAAATAATTGCGGCATATAGCTTCAATTTTCAGGCTTCCATGTTATTTTACTATTTTATTTATTTTTACATATTTTTTTTATATTAAACAAAGCCTTCTAATAATTTAGACTAATACATACAAACATTCTCTACATTAACCAAACTAAATGAGATTTAGGCATCACTTCTCTACCATTGATATCTTTCCCACCTTTGCAATTCATTGCCTACATACAGTAGGTCCAGTTAGTGATACAAGCAGCGGTTGTTGTTATTCAAGACATTCCTGCTGAGGGATGCATTATCCTCTGTGGCATGGCGGCGAATTCTAGCATGTCTGTCACCCACCACCTCATCCCACAGGCGCTATCAGTGCTCAGCCTCTCACAGGCATGCATGTGCACACTGTACCCCACTCTCTTAATCTCTCTCTCTCTCCTGGTTGCACCTTGTATTTATCTCACTTGCTCTCCAAAAGCAGAGGGGAGTAGTATCACCTGGGAACCATCCTCTCCTTAGCTAGGCTAATGCACCCCAACCACACACATGCAAATACACTAAAACGAAGATGAGTGAGTGAGTGAGTGAGTGAGTGAGTGAGAGTGAGTGAGAGTGAGTGAGAGTGAGTGAGAGTGAGTGAGTGAGTGAGTGAGTGAGTGAGTGAGTGAGTGAGTGAGTGAGAGAGAGAGAGAGAGAGAGAGAGAGAGAGAGAGAGAGAGAGAGAGAGAGCCCTTATCAGCGACTGGTGCTGTCAGACCCTCAATTAATTTTGTCATTAACTGAATCCCATTACTCCCACTGCTGTTGCAATGCCATGACGTCTCACCCTCTCCTTGCCAACACACATGTATTATACACTTGCTGGCGCACACAAAGTAGTAAATAACCCTTTGCAATCATATGACCCTTCACCTTCTCCTAGCAAGTCACTGTGAGCATGTTCAGGTCTGTGGAGCCTATCTGGAATATGAATATGAAAAGAAAAGCAAGGGAGTTATTAAGTAATAAGAAATATAAGAAATTGTAGAATACCACACAGAGATGAGGTGAGAGAATTGGAGCTGGAATCTTCATGTCTTTTGACCTCCTCACCACCTGATGTGTTGCTGCAGCCCCTGGGCTACACGGGAACCAGTGGTGAGGCTGTTTACTAGACTCACAAGCTAATTTCTTTTCGAGGGAACTGCTTGTGGCCCAGCCCCTCTCATGCCTGATACCGATTTCCCTCCTACTGCTCATCCCTGTCTGTCTCTGTAGCTCTCTCCCCCTCTGCCACAATAATCTCTGCCACAGCAGGCTGTGGTGCAGAGTAACCCGACTCCATTTTGAAACCCAAGTGGTCTTGTTATGACTTTCTGACTTGTGGAGAAAGTGATCTTGGCTTGGGGGCAGAAAGGGACAGACTCTTCCAGACTTCCAGAGTTTGAATTCCAAATAGTGCTGATTGTCTCATTGTTTTGGAGTAACAAATTGATGTTCAACAACCATTATATTTATCTTTTTTCCTTGGGCCTCAGTCAGTTGGTTCTCCATGTCTTACATAAGAATTCTGTTTTCTTTCCTCCTCTCTGTTCCCCTTCAAATAAAATTCGCTTGCGGTGCATTCTTTGGTTTTGAACGAGCAGTATGGGTTGGGTACTGTGTGCTCCTGGCTTATGGGTTTGAGTCTGGTCCACAGTTTACAATGCTGTTAAGATTATCCCCGCATCACACTGGAAGTAGTACAATGCTGGCGTTTCCTGCTGGTACATTTGGCTCAAGCTTGTACATTCCCTGAGACCCCTCGAGTTTGGATCCAACCCAGGACGTCTGTCGCATGTCTTCCCCCTCTGTCTTCCACTTATCTATGTGTTAAATTAAATACTGCATTTTAGGACTGTGTGTCTCAGTTGAAATTAGTATCACAGTATTTGGATGAAAGCAAAATGACATGCAAAAGAATATACAACGAATAATGTTGTTCCATACTGCCCTGAAAATTCCCCGACCAGCATTTAAAGCATTGTAAAATACTTTAAAGAGATGCTGCAAGCAAATGTGCACTACCATCAGTGCCATTTGACTCAGTTGGCACTACAAAGCATTCCCTAATCCTTGCTGACTCACATGGGTCTAACATGTATAAAAGCCAGCCTATACCCCCCGTTGGTACATCCCCATCTCATGTGCCCCAATCAGTGACACTTCCTCGTGTGCACTTGCCTTTGCGCTTAACTGTTGTCTCTACTGCCTTGTTATTTCTCTCGTCTCTGCACCTCAACCATTCACTGTCCTTCACAATCAGCTACCATGCACCTTGTAAGTGCTACATATACTGTGTGTGTCTGTGTATATATATGTGTGTGTGTGTGAGAATATGTGTACTCTCACACACACGTGTGTGTTTTACTACCTTCACCCCTCCTTCCCCCATCCCCACCCCTAATTCTGTCTCTCCCTCTGTCCTCCCCACCCTTGCCCAGGGGGCTCCATAAATATCATTTCATCCCGCGGAGCCGCTGACACGCTGCAAAGGGCCTACGATAAATAATTCACTCCCTTGGTGCAGGGCAGGCAGACTCCCCTGCTTAGGAATTCAGCATGAGTGTGTGTATGTTAGGGTGGAGGGGCTTGTGATGGTGGTGTGGATGATGGTGGGGGGTTATGAGGTGGGGATAATACACATAGACGCACAGAGTCAACATATACTGCGTACTAACACACAATTGACTCTATATAAAGAATTGAAATGGTTTAGCGGTGGTTGTAGAACCCATTAGTCTTCAGCATTGAGCTCCCCTCACTGGCTAGTGGTCATGCAAACTAAAATGTCTTTTCTCATTCATCCCTTGATCTGTCTCCTTCTCCTTTACATACAGTTTATCTGTGTTAGCCAGTGATAGCCCAACATCCCACCACCCCAACCCTCCTTAGCCCTTAAGACCTGCTCTTTCTCTCCCTCCCCCCTGTTCTTTCCCGCCATCTTCCTGCAGCGTTCACAGCATGCTGAATTAGCTTGATGTGGGGGATTCTGCATGGACCATCACCTGCCCTCTTAAAGCACTACCTCCCTAATTTATTGATGATGCTTGGGATTATTAATGCCAATCGCCTACCCAATGCTTACTGAGCTGGCGTGAGCGCCAAGCCTCCCAGTAGTCTGAGGGCCGAGAGACGGAAAGAGGCAGACAGTGGAGGAGACAGTAAGTGGGCTTTTGTGGAAGCTTTGACTCAAGAGTGGGAAATCAACACCAGTCGGCGTCAGACAAATTGTGGTGTGAGTTGGCAAACGCTGACAGACAGTTTCATTTTGGTAGTTAGATTTTGTACTTCAGGGGGATACAAGATAGGGTAAGGGAAGATGAGGGACAGATTCAGAAGGAATGTAGTCACTTAAACTGTTTTCTCTCAGGCTGTGAGACGAGTACTATATGTGTGTGTACATCCTCGTGTCTGCCTGCGTCCTCCAGGGAGGTTTTTTTTTTTTTTTTTTTTTTGCTATAGCAGTATTTGTTCTCGGCATTATTCTAACACTATCTTGTCAGGAGCTTCTTATCCACATGTTCACTTGTTTACTCATCTGGCCTCAATTTCACAAGTGAAGTGGTTAGATTTTTTCCAAATAAATTAACCTCCTCTCGAGTGTGTGAAGCCCATTGTTTATAAAGTCATACATTGTATTCTTTGCATATTCAAGTGCTTTATTATATAATTGCTCTTGCCGGATTGCCTTTTTTGTTCAAGGTAAATTAAAGCTAGTGAGTTTGGTTTTGATAAGACTTGACAAGTGGTCTTCCTGATGGAACATGATGACAGCTGCACAACTTCATGAACCCAGCCATGCGAAGCCTGGTTACCAATGTGCCCACTTAAAGAGATGATTTCAGTACCAAGCCTGCAACCACGCCTGCAATCTCAGAATTTGATTCTGCTTCAGCGTAAACCCTTGTTTGCTCAAGATCCTTACCACTATCTGGCCCAGCTGTTTGTGCTAACAATAGTCTTGTTTGTCTGAAGCACAAATGAGTGCTACTCTTGTAACACACACACACACACACACACACACACACACACACACACACACACAGGCCCACTCGCACTGCAGAGCTGCTGTAAACAAATGTGGCAATAGGAAGAACTGACTCGCACTGTGGCTGCAGGAAGACAGAGGCCACTAATGTGTAGCATCTCGTCTTCACCCTCCGTCTTCCACAGTTTCTAATGGATGCCAAGGAAGGAGAGAGAGTCTTGGATTTGATTAGCCTCAAGCTGCAGCATCTAATTGCCCCTTCCACCAAAGCCATATTGAAATGATTTATTCATCATCAAGCTCGAAACAGTCCCTTGTAATAGGCTGCCAGAAAATAGGATGCTCGATCCTTGCTCCCCTCCCGTACGCTATTGTCTCTGTCATAGGAGAGGATAATGGGCGTGATGTTTCCATTGCTAGCAGGATGTAGGTTGATGTTTACAGCTATAATAATGGTGGACATTACTGTTGTTAAGCATTCAGTGTGTGTAAGAGGGAGGGCTATTTTGGCATAGTACAAGGATACTGCCTTTTTGTGCTACTGCCGTGCCTATTCTATGCTATTGTTGCATCTGCAGTGACTGGGAAAGCCCTTCAGGCCACATTAAATATACTGTTTTACTCTTGATTGCTTCATGAACAACAGTTATGTGTGTGTGTTTACCATATTTGATTTGCATGGTAACAGCACTTATCCTTGCCAACCCTCAACAGTTGATTTAAAGGTAAATTACACACAGATGCCATATATCTTCAGCCTTAGTTGACTACTTGAGCCAGTCCCCTTTGATCTCAAAGCTAAGCAAGTTTTTTAAAGGCTTTCGTTTAGAAATGTTCTGGAAACCTTTAATCTGTTATTTCTCTACATCTCTGCATCAGTTTGCTCTTATCCCTTATCCAAGCACATTTTCCCTACCAGTGGGGCCACAGTTGCTGTCTTTCCCAAGCAGAAGAGCCTTTCACATAGTTAAGTATGCCTTTTAAAGAACCCTTCCAGCTTAGCGTTTTAATCTTTAAGCATGATCAGGCAATGTTGATTACGGGATAGAAGTGGTGGACAATGGAAAGCTTGACTGGCCAGCACAAGACTGATGCACCAAGTTGGAGTTTCTGGTAGAACAATGTTTGTATCTCAGCTATTTGCACTCTTCTTCTTAACCTAACCTTTGCGGAAATCCTCCTGGATGACACTAAGTCACCTTGATGTCACACGAAAACCGAACAGCCCCTCAGAGGATCAGTTTAACACCTAAGCAAATCGGCTTTCAGCAGAGTTATATTAATATGTTATTGGCCACCGGGTAGCAGCAGGTTAAATATAGGATGCTGGTGGTGGGGGACTATTGAGGTGACCCTGTTACTATTCAAAGGGAAACAAGAACCCGAGCACGTTGGCTCAGTCGACTTGCTTAGGACTGGCTTGCATGTAGGCCAGTTGTGTGTCCTGTTGTGCACAAAGACTGGCCATATGTAGTGTCACAGGGTTGGCTGGCCTCACAGCTTTTCTCATCCTGATGGCAACATATCCTAAGCAGTCTGCTTCAGCCCCGCAGGCCAGCATGGAATAGAGTTCAGAGAAATGGCATGAGTTTGTCCCCCTCTTATTATCATCTGCTGCTGTTTCTCTCTGACCCCACTCTATCTGTCTGCAGTGTGGAGCTCTGCTCCTGTAAACCAGATTAATGCTATTCCACAGGCCTTGACTTAATCCTCAAAAAGGATTGTTCTAAGCCTTGACAAGGTAATATGGGCTAAACAGATTGCACTGGTGCACAATCAGAATTACTGTAATGTGAAGCTACAAATCTGGGTGTTATTGCATTAGCACATTATCCTGTAACGTTCACAGGTGATTGTGGTCCTATTTAGGTGAATTTAGTTCTATTTTTTATTCTTAGAAAATGGTATGATTCTATTTATAAAACGCTTTTAATATTGTTTAAAGATGATTTTAGCCATATGTACTGCCCCATTCTGTGAATGTGAATCTGTAAATGCTTCAACATCACAGCCTCAGCTACCAAGTTTGAAAATGCATACAGAGGAAGCTCTGAAGGCTAGAGGGTGGTAGTCACTGGAGAAAGTGTGCTTCTACTGAGGTTCTTTCTTAGTAAACCCAGAACGGAAATTAAGCAAATGAATGTGTAACCAACCTCCTGGTTTGGCAAGACCACATATAGACTGTAACAACTATTGTCACAATTTGTGCTGAAAGTAGTAATATTGTTATTGCTTTGGAAAATAAATATAAAGGCCTTTCTTTGTGATCAATTTGTTTGGTTAAACATGATGAAAAAATCACGTAAATCATGGAAAGTTGAATATTGTTACATTTAGGCATTACATGGGCCCCCTTGTAGCCTTAATTGCTTCCTCATGTATAGAGCCTTTGTTTCCCTTCTTTGTACTATGTATCTTTTGAAAGAAACACACACTTTTACCCCTTCCCTTCAAGCTTACTAGCAGACTGAGGACTAAAAAAAGCAAGTGATAACGACCCGGGAAATGAGAAAATGAATGGTTTGACATAGACCATGAAATGTCCACCTAATGCATGCCATTTATTTATGTGTGATTAGTGTCAGCTTTTTTTTCTTTTTTTTTACGTGCTGGTTTTATTTGGCTTGAAACAGGCACAGAGAGATGAGGGCCAAATTGATTTTGAACGAGATATATCGGCTGGTTAATGAATCTGGTTAATTGACTGTGTAAGGGGGTGCTGTAACAACCAGACAGTTAAGAGCAGCAGCAGCAGCCTGCAGAATCCAGCCAGCGCATCTGTGATTACGTCACTCTGCTTTTATTGATTTTGGTTTTCTCTTGATGCCATGACACCATCAAAATTATTGTAAGCAGAAAAGGATTATGACCATGATCATGGCAGCCATTATTGCTCTATCAGGAGCATTTGGATGTCTTGACACTCTTGTAAAGTGATTAGCCTCTTCGCTGAGAGTGTAGAAGGGTCCCGTTGGGCTTTGCCACCCCCTCCCCCCTCAGGGACTTGAACTGACAGCTGTGTGTGTGACAGGTGGAGACAAAGAAACTTCCCCAAAAGAGAGTGTGGACTGCTCTGCCTAAGAGAGTCCTCCACTCTGCAGTTCATCCCTCGTTCCCCTCCTTTCAGGTGAGGGTGGAAGAGTATTTGTAGAGATTGTGGTGTTTAAACCACAGGAAATGAAACGAAGATCTCCCAACTGCACAGTGACAAAGAAATCCATGGTCCCTGTGCTTAAGCACACATACGCCCACTCGTGCACAGACAGCTTGTAAAATATGGTGTCTAAGGCATCTCCCTGGGTATTGGCAGGGCTCTCTAGGAGCTGCCGCCTCCTCACAGCTCCTCTTCAGATCATCGTCACCTCACTGTGGAGATTTTTATTACCCACCCTATTCTTTGGATCTCAAATGACCCACTGAGTTACAGAGCAGCCCTCCCTGCTCTCTCCCTAATCCCCTTTGTTCTTTGTTTGTTTGTTTGTTTCTTTGTGTGCTACTAGATTTATCCTGCCTGTATGCGTTACTCCCAGTATCTCCTACCCCGTTCTTTTCTACTGTACTTCCCCGTTCCTCTTCCAGCTCCTCTTCTCATTCCTTTTCTTACATTCCCTCCCACCGTGCTTGCTCCAGCTCAATAAGCAAACAAATCCACTTCCTCTTGACACTCAGCTCCGTCGCGGTGATTTGCTCTGCTTGTCAGGTCGAATATTGAGCGACATTGTGGCCCCTGTCAACAAAAGGAAGGCCCCGGAAGCCAGAGGGGCGGCGCTGTTTGTGCATAGGGTGGATTATCTCCCCCACATGCCATTCTGCCTTTTCTCATTGTCTAGTGTGTAACTGGCATGCAGCATGGCGATGCCAAGATAGCTCCCTTGTGGCATCCACAAGGCACAATGCCTTCCATGCTTTACCCAACTCACTTTGGTAAAACTGAATATTTTACACATGGCATTCTTATACAGACGACTATGTTCTACCCTGCTTTCCTGGTATCCTTATCTCACTGACCCTCTGGACAACACCATTTTATTGGGTAAGGATGGAGAATGGCGCATGGGGGGTCTCTGTCAGTGTTTCATAAGGTGACCTTGTAGGGAGTATTGTCAAGGATGTAAAGCCATTGAGCATATGTTCCCACATTTCTGAGCCCCATCTCTTCCTGCTTTCATTATTTCATGGTTTGTACATGCCTATGTTTGTGTCTGCCTGTTTTCTAAATTCAGCACACATAGTTTTTGTGTGTGATTGCACACATGTCTGTGTTTGTATGCATAATGCTGCCTCTCAGTTGGCCAGACGGTTTTCAAAGAGAGCATTCAAGCTGTGGAAAGACAAAGAACACACCCAGGTAAAACACAGATTTTGAAATGGAGAATGGGGTCTTGGCAGAAGCAAGGAAAGACAGCCAGCACACCCATCCTCCACGGCCCTGATTGCACCCCACTGAGCTGCAGTTGGACATTGTAATCAATGGCGCAGCAGGTGCTTTAACCCTCATTGACACAGGTAATATCGCCTGTACACACACAACTATATGCAATTTGCTCTCAGATGTAATGCTTTTGGATGCAGAAATTAGACTTGCACACCACACACACTGCCACCATGCACAGTGTTTGTTTTACACCGGGTAATGAGATGCAAATGATCATGCATGGGGGATTGGGGACCCCAAGCCACAGGAGAGGGTGTAGGGGGAAGGGATGTGACACATGTGTCTGCATGGTGGGACATTCTTAGCCGGTAAACCCAGCAGACAAACAGATTTCACGGCAGGGAACACCACAACGTGTCAAAGGTGTCATGCCAAAATGGGATATCGCACCAGTCTATTGGTGGAAAAATAGGGAGACATGGTGGCACGGGGTGCTTTCCACACCTTACAACATTAGACTGGGATAGCTGGGCCCCTGCTTCCCTGGTGGTGTTGAGGTAGCCGGGGCCACAAAAAATGAGGAAAAGCTATGAAAGCCTTAGCAGTCGATGTACTAAGCAAGTACAAGACTTGTCACCCCCTTTACTTGTAACACCGTAGCTGCAGGCTAACAGGTTGTTCTAAGTAGGATATTGGCTTTTTCTGTGCTGGTTTCCTCATATGAAAAAGTGGGTGATGGAGGAGAGGGAAACGGGCTGCAAGTAAAGTAAAACACCATAGAATCAGAAAATGTCAAGCGTGAACGTAAAATGTTGTTTAAGTATTGATTTTCACACATGGCGTTTGAATGCAGACACCTTGCACTTCCATGGAAGCATGTACTTGCAAAACCATTGACAGTCCAATCCAGGCCAGATTTTAGCCACCTGAATGAGTTAAAACCAGCCATGTTCATGCTTTTTTTTTAAACTTCAGAAGACTGAATTCTGAATTGAATTTGAACCAGTATATTACGACCCCGATTCCAAAAAAGTGACACTGTGTAAAATATAGACAAAACAGATTGTGATTATTTGTTAATCCTTGTAGTGACGGACAAAGCAAAAATGCATGCACAGGCAGTTCAGATTCCACGCTGAAGAAGGTCTAAGTGTTGACATTTTGAAAACCCTCTTTGTTTGCCGGAGTTTATACACACTGACATTCAAGTGTTGATCGTGTGGGCTCACAAGTTAACTTTGTCTAATCTCCCAGACAATGGCTGTAATGGTGCGACAGGGCCTTTGGCTTTTCAGTGTCACCCATCATCATGCATGCGTAGAAACAGGCTGGCAGCTTGGTGCTTTGGGACCTACTGTAGTGGCAGACGGTGCATTCAGGGGATGGACTGTGGCACACTGTGTCAACCGTAATCTTGTGATGGACTCAAAAATGCCCCCTACCAGCACAGCAGATATGTGCCATAATTTTGCATATAAACCATCGAACAGTTCACCTGACATCTTGACAGCAGAATCAAAAGATCTGATTAAAAGTGCTTCTGATTTTGTTCTCTGGTCACCAACGCTTTACATTTACACCTGCAAGAGGAAACTGTCTAGGTTGGTCTGCATGATTATTGGAAAGAAAAATAATGGCATATCTTTTCATGATTAAAACTGTGATTTTTGGAATAGGTTTCTTTATATTGTGAATCATTTCTAATATTATTTAGGTCTGTCAAATCCAGTATTTCTCAAAGCAGCAGCAGCAACGGTATGAAAGTCTCGCTTCTATTCTGTTCTCTGTTTACCAAAGTCAGACACCAAATACTTCAACAAATAATTACAAATGATTTATTAATTTGAGGCACAGCCACACCTAATGCAAATACTTCCAATCACACAGCAATTCCTTCCCAATGTTGGTTGGATCTGTCCTTTTCAATTCATTGCTTGTCTTAAAAAAATAGCTTATGTGTTCTCCTTTCCCATTACAGCTGCCTTTCCATATTGACCTTAATATCAGTCACAGTTATGCACAAAAGATGTCACTGGACACGAGTAATGGAATAAATTGTTAAACCACAGTGTAACTGAAAATTGAACAGACATTTCAGAGCCACTCTATTGTGCAACCATAAATCGTGGACACACAAAATTGCAGCGTACGGCTACTTGTTATTCATTTTGCAGCCTTATTGGAAGGAACAGAAGAGCACAGAGGGTCCCGTGGGGCAAATGTTGCACAGGAGTCTGGACATTTGTCTTGATCTGAGCTGTGTCAGAGTGAATGTCAAGAGTGTTTGTTTGGCTCCATAGAGAGAATCTAAATGAGATCTATATTGCTGTTTTATCCTTATTCACTATCATGCCTATTTTTCATTTTCTGTACATGGGTATGTGTTTGTGTGTTTGGATACACAAAAGCACTCTCTGTTGGTCATTGTGTTTTGAGCTACTATAATGTGTTTTAATTAGTTATTATTAGAACATGTAATTTTGTGGGTGAATGTGAGAGATGTGCTCAGTCGAAGCTCCATGGTGGATTTTGTTGTTGCTGAAGAGTTGCTGAACCAACATTAACCCTTCGTGTTTGAAGCAGTAGCCTCTCTGTTGTTTGCATATAAGAATTATTACAAGTCATATATGCATGTGTTCGGCCTGTTGTGTGCTTTTGCCTGTTGCATGTTTGTGAAGTGAAAAGTGAAAGAGACTAAGAGAATGGGAAAGAGTTGCTCAGTCTCTATTCCAACCACCTCCCTCCAATTTATAGCTCTTGGAGAGAGATCTGTCTGACAAGAGGCCTGTAATTAAAGCTGAGAAAAAACCCTCTCCAAATGCCCTCCAGAGTTTTTTTTTTTCCTTCCTCTATTTTTTTGGAAGAGTTGAGGGAAGAAAGCGCTTTTCCATCTCCTTGTCACACTCCTACTAACCCACTACTCCTCCCACTCGTACAACTTCAGACTTTACCTCCAGGGACCGTTGTCAGTGCATAATAAACATAATGAACTAAAAGTTATTTGCTTTTAAGTGGGATGTTGTTTAGACAAAGGAATGCTCTGTTAAATGTCACCAGAATGACATTTTTTCTTTTTCTGTCACTATTTTACTGCATTGCTGACTGTAGCCTGAAGCATCTTGAACACTCATGTAGCAGTTTCCATCATCACCATGCTGGCCACATACCACTGCACTTTATAGACTGACACTGAGCTGTGTTGATTGATCTGAAATTATGGTCCGACTGCCTTTTACGTTTAAATTTGACAGCTAATCAATGCTTCCATCAATAATCTCTCTGTACAAAAACCCAGAGGCTCCTGAGCTACAGCTTGCAGGTCTTTGGGTTCAGTAATAAATCAGTGCTAAGGTCCTTTGACACCAATTTATACTTCCCTGAATTGTTTGAGTTTATTTGTTAAGATCTGAGTCATGTTTGTTAGCATTTTGACATTCTCAAACCCCATATTTGCCTTTGTAAACACTATATTATGCTTTAAGTGTAAATGGAATAATTTATTTTGCAGAAATACTCAATAATTGATAGAATTGTCTCTGTCATTTATAGAATCATTTCATAAGTGCCTAATAGATGGATATACAGTATGTACGGTCATACTCAAACAAGCATCACACACATAGCTCGACATCTCATTCTGAGCTGTGATTTTTTAAATTAATGAATATATTTTTGCTGTAGCTGAAAAAAACCTTTTTATTGAATGTACTTGTTGGCATAGAATGCGTGGGTCTCGTCACTGACACAGACCACATGAAGATATATGCCATTGTTTGAATTTGTTCATTTCAGTAACTTGTTTGGACACCCGAAGATGTTTTTGACACAGCCAGACAATCCTCCCACACGCACAGTTTTTCTCTTTTAACTAAGGGTTCAGAAATACATTTCTAGAGAAAATTATTTATCCTGATAATTAGATTAGTTACTAATTTGCTGATTAAATTTGCTTTTTTATGATCATCCGTGCAGTTTCCACCAAGTAGAAGAGCTGGGATCTTGTAAAGGTTTAAACAGTGACCTGTTTCCTCTATCTTCTTTTTGTGTCAACATATATTTTCCTTTGCTGACTGCTGGTCTCCTGTTTTTTTAACTGACCCAACATCGGCATAAGAGAACAAAAGGGCATTGGTGATGTTTTTCAGAGATATAGAGTTCGTTCTGCAGTCTGGTGAATCAAAAGATGCAGTGCGACTCCCAGGAGAGCACAAGGCGCTGCCCAGGTAACCAGTTTGAGTCTTGAAGGAAATGCTTTATATATCTACAGTCGTAGTAATTCCACTGCGGCGCCATTGTCAAAGTGTAATTTTGCATGGAGAGTACAATTATTTTCACAAGTAACAGGAATGCTCTTGGCTGTGTGCTTGGCTATAACGTTTCACACGTTTTGCTAAGCATTGTTTTTGCATCAACACAGGATTCCCTTTCTTATTTTGACCTGAATGCAAATCTTCAAGCCTGACAATCCTCACAATCAAACCCTGACGGAAAGGAAACAGTTAAAAGCTGCTTACGGAGTGAGCGTTTAGTCTGTCATGGTGGACCTGCGCAGCCAGCCGACTGAAGCAGGACTAGCCCAGTGCCTGAGCCGAGCTGGCTGGCTGCCAGGAGTGCCCCACGCTGCAGACAATACCCACCTGTGTTAGGCAAAGGAGGGGGTTGTGTGTGTGTGTGTGTGTGTGTGTGTGTGTGTGTGTGTGTGTGTGTGTGTGTGTGTGTGTGTGTGTGTGTGTGTGTGTGTGTGCATGTGTGCGCACACATACACACGTAGCTAGTTATTCTGCGCTCAAACAGAGTGGGTCCTCCTCCCTCCCCCCCTGCTCTTGGTCCTCTAGCTCTCCAAATGTCTATCAACAGGCTCCAGCTCTTGTTTTGGTTCATTGTGTTGGACGCTGATGTTTGAAAGCAAACTCGCAGATGAAAATTGAAACTCGTTTTTGAGATGACGAGAGCTTTCAAATGGACAGTGGGCCTATTGGTTGCTTGTGTATGTCTGTTCAAAGGACACCCCCTTCACCAATGCCAGACACCCCCAGTTGGATCCCTGCGACCCCTCCACAAACGTGCCGGAGGCTAGAGGGGTGAGGGGAGGGAGGTAAGGGGGGTCCCTAGGGGTCTTTACTCTCTGGTTACTGCAAACAGGCTGCCACTGCCAGAAGGTCGCCATGGCAACGCTATTTGATTCCTACAACAATGCCAGAGCACCACTCCCCACCATTCTCCTCCATTTCTGAGCTACACACACACAAGCATACACACATTTACAAGTGAGGCCTGTGTGATTGGAAGATTACGTTACAAACTGGCCGTAGCTGTAGTTGATTCAAAAGAGACAGACAATGCCCATGCGAATTGAAAGCTAATCCATGTGTAATTAAAATGTTGTCTGTAAATTAATTAAAATCGTAGAATTAATATCATTATATTATTAATCCTTATTATCATAATAAATTTAATCTGTTATCAATCATGGAATTAAAAACCAAAAGAGCCAGAGGATCAGAAACGTGGATGGATGGATTCTTATGTCTTATCTCAGCCAAACTGGGATTTACTGTGATTGGAAGAGGAGCATCTTTTTACGGTGTTTGATGTAAAAATATGTGACATCTGACAGAAGTTGACTATACCTGATACATTGCAACTTCTTGTACTTGTCAGATCAACAGCTTGATGAAGATTTATTGTACAGCACTTAACCAAGGCACTCTTTGGCTGAATTGGAGCCATACAATAAACAGTACAGTCTATTTATGGGCCCCCGACTCTTTAAAAATAGCTAATAACCAGATTTGCCATTAGAATTGTTGTAGAGATTTACTTGTGTTAAAATCTATGCTGAATTTCCCTTTGTAATAAGATTATTATAAGTAATACGCTTTTTTATCACTTCAGATTAAGCAAAAGGGGTATTTTTAGCAGCTCTGTTGTGATGCTGATTGGAGTATGAGGCCAGGTGCTCAATCACACTCCAAACCCTTGAACAGTAATTGTACACTGCTAGTTAACATGTTGGCCTGCACAGGATCAGAGAGAGAGAGAGAATCTCTTTGTGCCTGTTACACCAGACTCTAACAGTCACTCCATTGACAGTATACATGTTTGTTGGTGCTGCTAGAAGAAAAAGATGTCAAGACAGTAAGTGTGTTTTACGAAGGCCGCGTATGTATCTGCCTGTGCCTATCTCAGAATAAAGAGCATAATGGAAATGTAGACATTGCATCTTGACTGTCTGTGACAGCATATGTAATGTTTGTAGTCCAGAGCAATCATTTCTCACCATAAGAATGCATTGTCTGCCAGCGCCTGTGCATGTGTGTGTGTGCTTGCCTGTGTGTGTGCACGTGGCCGCATGTTTGTTTGCATGCTTCACTGTTAAGGGACATGCTAGGGCTGCTGAAGGATTAACTCCACTGTGCCCTGACTCTTCTACAGTAATATTCCTTATAGACACGCACACAGATGTGCAGACAGCTTTTGTACCCAATTTTGATAATTTACAACTATATTTTGAAAGGCAAGCTTTTCATAGTTGAAATGTTGTACTGTTTCAGTTTTTAAACAGCTGATAGAGCAGTGTTTGATGTCTAAATCCCTTCCAGGTGTCCAAATTCATTTACATGACATGTCTGCTAACTACATGTATCAAGCCAGTTAGATGTTTCTCCCCCTTGTGAGCTGATGAAACATAATTGCAAGTGGTAATTTGCTCTCAGAAAGTGGGACGAACAACTAATTTACAAGATTTGCTGCTATGAAAATCAATAGGAAAATCCCTAGCATGCTAAACAGAAAACACTGCTGCCATATGTCCACAACACATCCTTTGCCCAGTGCCTAGCTCCAGGGTGCAGGCAGGAAATGCCATATTGGCCTCCCAGGACAGTGAGATCACTGGCTGGGCCCCCAGGATGTGGACACATGGTCCCAGACTGCCTCATTCTCCTGTTTCAGTCCTTTGTCTCCCTGCTGACATGACAAGCTGTACACTTCTTAGAACTCTTTTGAACCTTTTCATTAAGCTTTTCACCTTTAGGATTGATGTCCTTCGTTTGATTATCTTTTCTTGCCTGAGTACAAAGATAAATGCTGCAAGGTTAATGGTAAGATGATGTCAGACATGTATATAACACACCTGTGGGTAATGTGGATATTAAAAGTAACCAAGAGTCAGAATAGAGGGCAGTTTTCTTAATCACAGCCAATTAGAAGGGCAGCCTGTTGCGTCTTACTACATGTTCAGATTGAAGCCAAGGAGTATTACCTATATCTTGGCTATAGCTGGATGGCCCTTGCTGGCCAAGCAGGGTCCCTTTAATATGATTAGGACGGATTATGGCGTTGTCTGCACATCAAAAGAGCCAGGACCAATTATCACCCCTGCCTTTCAACACGACAGCCGCTCCTCCTCCCTCCCTGCAAATGTAGAAAGAAAAGGAGAAAACAAAACCCAGGCATCTTGTAACACTCCAGAAGCCCAATGCTAATGGACAGATTCATCATTCATTCAAGCCTTTCATGTACAGTATTAAGCAGTGATGGTGCACAGTTGCCAGCGCTTTGGCTAGTACCTAAAATAGACTGAGCGTCAGAGCTAATTATCTCAGTCCCAGAGGCATGTACAAACAGGTTCATATGACAGAAAATGTGGCATGCTCTAAGGCAGTCAAAAAGAGTAGGGAACTGAAAACAAGTGTTTCGTGCCTGCAGGTGATGTTTGTGACTATTTGTCTTTTTATTTTTGCAGGTTTTCAACTTTTCTGTATCCTGTTAATCGAGTCGTGTTTAGGGTAACAGTAACAACAGTCATCTTTCCTCCGTTTTGCTTAGGTGCCCATTACCATAATCCCTCATCAGAGCGGGTCGTCTATTCGCCCTTTGTGCTGTCTGTGCTCATGACAGGAAACCAAATGGATGTGGATGAAAGTAGTCCCCGTGCCCCCACCCTCCCCATCTTACAACACACACACACACTGCTTGGCCAAATTACTCTCATAGTTTCACTTTTCTCTAAAGTGCCAGAGCCTAAGCGCTTGAACAAAGGTGCCCCCTGGATCCCTACCACCCATCAAAGGCAGAGTTGGAGTCAACCCAGAGTCCTGTCAGGAGTCAAATGAAGCCATTAAAATCCCTTTTTCCACTGCCCTGACATTCACATTTTTTTTCCCTCTTTGTGTGCAGCATGGAGCTCTCGCCTGCACAGAGAAAGCAACACATAACTCTTGTTGCAACTCAATGAACTGTTTCCAAATATCGGTGTACTGTGTTTTTCGTTGTAAAAATTGTGTGGCCTTTATCTTAGCCTCGGTACAACACAGATATTTTTAAAAAACTGTCCATTTGTGCTCAGTGAAATCATAATTTTGAACTAAGGGGGGATGAGTTGTCAGTGTGGAGGAGATTTGAAAGACAGGAACAATGCTCTGGAAACTGTAGCTACATTTTTAAGTAATGAGTCTACCTGGTTCAACCCAGTCTGACTGTAATGAAATCTAGATGCTAATAAAGGTGTACTTGGATGCATCAGTGTACTGCTCCATAGTGCCACTTAATTTTTTCCTAAACCACTTCCCTCTGTATTTGCTTTTTTGCTTTTGTTTACTTTTGTCTGAGGAGCCTAAACCAGCAGCACAGAGTGGAGCTGTTACCTGCCTGTGAAGATAATTATGCTCTGTGTTCTGAGCTAATTCCAACGGGCAGACCTCTCCTCGTATCGCTGCACCACAGCTGGTCTCAGCATGTGCACTTCCAGCTCTCCTGCAGTGCTTGGTTTAATCACAGAACCTTTGCAAGCCATGAATTTCCAATCCACTTGGGTGCATGCTGCATGTGGATTTACGCCTGTATTGTGTTTATATACAGGGACACGTATGTATATTAAATGCTTTGGGCATACAAGTAAATCCATAGCAACCATGTCAGCACAACTGACATCACTGTGGGTGATTAGCAGGTGAACACTCAATCACAATCCCCACAAGCATGTAAACAAGGGCTGAAGTGGCCCCTGCACACTACATGCTAGTGTCCTACCTTTTGGCTAACCTGCAGCCTGCAAGGGCAACATTAATAATTTAACCAAACACTCAGGCGTGATGGAGCGGACAAGGGAACCCAGTGAGAAGCACTCTGGTTGAGAGAGGCTATTAAATATGAAAACTATTTGTGGTGACTAATAGTATTTTTATTTTCCTAGAGCTTAAAGTCTCACGTACTGTAGCATTGCTTCTCGCAGCCAGCAAAGAAGGTAAATTGTTTGATCAGGAAAGATTAGACTGGAAGGGACTGCAGTCTGGATGTAAATTGACTCTTTGTTTGCTATTGCAGTGTAGCCTACATCGTTCCATCAGCTGCGGATGAACTTTACCCTAAATTTAACATAATTGCCATTAATATCTCTTACTGTAGTTTACAGTTTATCTGTGTTGGTCGTTGTTTTTAATGACTGATCTGCATAACTGCAACAGATATGTTCCCGATATGTTCTCTATTTAACCTGTCAACCTGGCATATATTCATTCACACACACACACACACACACGCACACAGGCACGCACACACACACCCACCCACACACACCTACAGACCCAGCCGATTGGGGACAGCAGCTACTTGTATATTTATACATTCATGGGGTGCTGCTGCATGCTCCATGAAACACATACACACACACACACTTGCACACACACGGGGGCCTTACTCTTGTGTCGAGGATTAGATGGGTTCAGGGCCAGAGTGCCCCTATGGTTTCAGCTCTCGTCTTAGTGTGGTGTGGGGTGTGCATGAAACTCTCAGGGGGAAAGACTGCACTGCACACAAATCATTACTGCTCATCACTTGCTGCCACTCAGCCACTTATTTACTCAACAGCTTGGTGTGGCTGAGACTTGGATACACAGGCAGGCAGACACACACACACACTTACAGAAACATACCTCATTATACGTCAGGATTGTAGGGAAGAAATTATTGAGAAACACTGTTGTGTGGGGAGGGATGTGTTGTTGTTTGTGAGCCCTGACTGGGTCAATACCAAGAGCTGAATACACACAATGCATCCAAACTTCAAAGTCTGTTCTCGATAAAGTTTTCACAACTGATATCAGTGTGCAGTTGTCATTTAGGAGAAGACTGTCAAGTGATCCTCAACATGACAGAAAAGTGTGTCGATGCACAGGCCCTTATCCAATACCTCCCAGTGAATTATTTATGACCGCTATATCACATAAGCTATATGTAGCATATTAAATACATAATCCTCTCATCTTTTATTGATGCTTCTTTGATACAAGCCTCACTGATAAGATTGATAAGTGAGCTTAATATGTAAGCCAGTAAGCAGATTTTACTGCCACATTTGAGCCAATAGTGATGAAACTTCACCCAAGCCTTATTGGTGATGCAGTTTTCCTCAGAAATGAGGATGGGGGGCTCTGAGAAGACTGACCTAGAAGAGATTACGTCTGCTTATGATATACTGTAAACACTTGCACACGAGCCGGTCATGGTCAGTGGTTGTCTGTTTACACACCTTGGCTGACACTTAAGAGGGAATTTCAGCTGCGCTCTGATCAAATCTGCCACAGCACAAGTCTGTGTCAAGTGCTCATGGTCTCTGCTTCCTGTGTTTTTATTGTGAGAGGGACAGAGATACAGACAGAAAGGTGGGAGGGTGAGGGGGACTCCCTTTGATGGGCTAGACTCTTGCTTTGTGGTTTATTAGACACACACACACACACACACACACACACACACACACACACACACACAATAGAGCGAAGATACAGTCCGTCAGTGTACAGGAAATAGGATTCATCTATCTAACTTGCTGAGACGCACCAGCAGTTGCACAGATAGCACTGTTTTGTCGGTTGAGGACTGCCAAATTGATTCTGATAATATGGTATAATTGCTGCAAGCCAATGAGCCACCACAGAGAAAACAAGTAATGTCTTTCTGTTACTTTCACTCAGAAGTCTTCAAAACACAAACTCTCAAACCCATGGTTGTGAGCAGTATCTTAAAGCATAAATGCATCTAAAGCAGTTACAGCTAGTTAGTCAAACTGGTTTCTTTTGCAAAACCAGTATTCACTTCCCAAATGAACATTGAGCTCTGAATAAACATATGAATGAGTATCAACTACAAGTGATAGCTACTTCTACTCTGCCTTTGATTTCTAATCTCAAGAACTCCACTAAGACATGCAGTCATTTCTGACATTTTCGGCTGAATCCAGTTGCTGGTTTTACTTTTTAATATCGTGTCATCAAAAACCTTTTGGCTGCAAATAGAGATAGTGCAGGTTTAAGAATGAAAGCGCGCCATATATTGTATGCCGTGATGTTGTTGGAAAATGATTGGGCAGTGAGAAATGATACCCACTGTGATTGAGTTACTCCGTCCTTTTGTGGCTGCCGGGACACAAGGCTCTTTTTTCATTCAGGCCTTATCTAAGCCCGGCTGATTGAGGCCACACAGCCATAATTCTCTTTGTAAACAAATGAGACGATTTTTTCTCTCTCGAGATGCACGCACAAACGCGCAGTGAGTGACATTCACCTTGCTGTGTCCTGCTGGATTTTTTTCCTGATGTCTTGACTGCACAACAAAAAACCCATTACTCTGTCTTGTTGCCACATCACTGCGCCTCTTCCTCACCTGCAATATGATCCGCATTAGCATCCGCAACAGCCTGGGCAGCTCCTGCTGTCCGAGCCGACAGGACTGAGAGCAGAGATAAGCTCGCTCCATAATGAGTGTTCAGCCTCTGTTGAGCAGGAAAAAGAAAGGAAGGGCCTTTCATGCTGCGGTGTGAAATGGGTATCAACACAGGTCACATGCATGTATTTATGTCAAAATCAGTCCCTGTGACCAAGAATGCAGTTTTTGTGAGGATGTGTGGTGATGCGATGCTTTGTTAATGGGTGATATTCATGCCATACTTCACCTACTATTCATGCCACCAGCACAACAACATCCTCCAAGCTCTTTTGTTGTAGTTACACCCTTAGAGACTGGCATAGGCCTCACACTCGGTGGTGGAGCATGAAGAGGAGAAACGGCGGTTGCAGTGGAACAAAGGTGCAAACAAAGAAGTGTAATGATTGAACAGAAGCGGATGAGCTGTATGAAAATGAATGTACGAAAAGCGAGACCTGCTGAATGAAACAGCAGACGGTCCCAAAGGAACGATGGAAAAAGAAGGAGGGAAGGAGAGAATCAGCAGATGGCATCAACACAAATACCTCCAGTCACTCTGTTCTTAACTGAGTTGAGCTCTGCAGAGTTTTATGTACTAACTTAACACCAGTTAGTCTGTCTGGCAAACTGCACAGCATCAGCCCTTTGGTTTTAAAAAGTTGTTCCAGAATACGTTTCAAATATGAGTACTGACGGGAAACATGAACAGAAAAAGAGGTTACGTGAGATTCAAACTCTAAATTGGAAACAAAGTCAACGTGGCAAATCCAGGGTATGTCTTTTCGTCTACTTTGCTATCTGTTTAACCCAAGTTTTGGTC
This sequence comes from Chelmon rostratus, assembly GCF_017976325.1. Lineage (NCBI taxonomy): Eukaryota > Metazoa > Chordata > Actinopteri > Chaetodontiformes > Chaetodontidae > Chelmon > Chelmon rostratus. The sequence continues at coordinate 27,835,327 of NC_055658.1, read as the reverse complement.
AGTAATTTGCTGTGGTTTAAAGGTCTTTTTGCTTGGCAGCTGAAATATCTGTGGACTGACCGGGGAATTGGCCTATGCCTAGGAGGTGATTCAAGTGTACTTTTGTTACAAATAAAGTGCTTCTTTCCAGAGAAAACAGATGCTTTTATGACTTCAAAGGGAGCTCGACAGTCTTGTACACTACAGTAATAATATCCAAGAGACCTCCCTTTATGCTTCACACAGCCTCTTCATTTTGTAATTTAACTATGCCCCTGGTGCAAACACTTGACCCTTGTAACCACACTTAACACCACCATTATTACTCTACTGTCTTCAGATTGCGTCCCTCCTGAACCCCTGGATATTTTGTCGAGAGTTATTTTAAGTTATTTTTGGAGGGGTAACATCCGGTTTCAAGTAAAATAGTAATTGAGTCTCCCTCCCAGTGTTGGCTTGAAGGCTTTGATCTCTCCTGTGCTTCAGTGTTAAATGGTTTCCTCAAAATTGCTGTGAACATGCAGCGACTGGCTGCTCTTTTATCAGCAGCCCGCTAACAGCACCTCCTTGCCGACCACTTTGAAGCCACAAACAACTTGCTCTGAAAAGAACAAAAAAGAGCAAAGGATGAGAAGCCCTGCATATATGTATATACTGCTTATATAAGTCTGTTTTTAAGAGGTGCTGGTGTTTGTTCTAGGTTAAAGGCAGGCACTCTGATGTTGAGTCGTTTGTGAAGGAGATGATACCGGTTGGACACTGTGTCAAGAACTTTAGGGATTTTCTTTCTTTTTCAAAGGAAAATAATTGTAGTATTTATGTTTCTGTGACAATAATTAACCAGTGTAATAGTCTTTAAATGTTCATTGAGAATTTGAAAGGGGGTGACTCAGCTTTCTTGTTGCAATTAGCAGAATTTGCATGCAGATACTTATCTTAACAAGGGGAGAAATTGAGATGGTTTGAAATGTTTTTGTGTGGGGCTTGTAATTGGCAGCAAGCTTATCAGAGTCAGATTGGCTACACTTGACCGCTCAAAGGAGCCTGAGCCAGAGACTGTGATCAACTGAATGGCTGTATGTGACCTGTACTAGACTTTTCCCATGCGCACTGCACTTTAATCCCCAGCTCTTCATACCAAATGCTGCACTTAACTGTGACCACACTGTGTGGGAAATTGTACTGTACGCAACCCTTTCTCATATGAAAAAAAAAAGCACAAAAATGACAAAATGACAGCAGTCAAGGACGAAATAGGCAAAGACCCAGACTTTGAAAGCCAATGCTGATAAATTGCTGGGTGTTTGACTTTGCAAGGCATACTGGATTATATTGATTTCCTTTCCTCTGTGTGTGTATGTGTTTGCGTGAGTGAGTGTGATAGCAAAAAACCAGGGGCAAGAAAATGCAATATTGTGTTTCATTAAAAAATCTATAGCATATCTCATTACAGCCACATGATTTTCTTTAGTATCAGGGTTAGTGGGGACGGGGTGGAGCTGGTGGGTGGCAAGATAAATGTGCTTTCCTGTCTCAGATGACTATCTCATCTGTTGTTGTTCATGGAGAAAGGAGGAACTCGACTCAATCTGCCCAGTATGTCGACTACTTCCTGGCCATGTTTGCCCACTGCTCACTGATTTTATGACCATATGGAATAACCCATCCATACAAGGCAGAGCTAACTAGAAACTTCTTCACCGAGTCTTGAGTAGATTTCGGTATTTGTAACATATTCGTGTCACAATACAATACATGGTGAGGTGCGCCATTTTCTTGTATACTGATATTCCACATCCTAGCTCATCAAGCAGTACTCTGAGCGTCCGAGTTTGAAATTTCTGCTCCCACATACTGTTTTATTTGAATGATGGTGTCAAAAGGAGATTTGTATTTCCCCTTTTCTCAAAGCTGGGGTTGCTAGTGTTGAAGTTAACTAGATCTTAGAAGTATCCAACTGAAAAATCCCATCCTGAAGTGCATTGCATCATTGTCATAGCTAATTGTGTCCAACTACCTCATGTCTCACTCACATGAAAGACAACTAGGGCTGGATATCATTGAAAATTTTGGCTACCTGTAGCTTGATTTCGATACAGATTCCTGAACTCTACTGATAGCAATTTTATAAAATCCATGTTAACAAAAAGTTAAAAATTGTTACAGATCGTGAAATTTGTGGTCATGGGAACTGGTGGCAGAGTGAGACCTCTTACTTTCTTACGTGCTAAAGAGCAGCTAGCTCGAGTTTGAGAATTTCAACAAATATAACAAACAATGCCTTTGAAACGCATTTCCTAGTTAAAGCTGAGTCATGTTGTGTGTTGTTGCCCAGCGGTGTCTTAAGTGCATAGTTTGTCTCAGCACCTGATGGTTTGCTAGAGAGCTCATTTTAAAGAGCATTTTGCTCACAAACAGCAGATAATGACATCTGCTGCCATAGTAAGATTTTTAGTCGGCTTTCTCCAACGAGCAGAAAAGGTTAGCCCAATTCTCAAATACTGACATTAAGTGATGGTTTTAACCTTTAGTCTGACTGCTCTGTGGGTACCCCTTTAGCCCAAGAAACATGCTGTTTCTGGCTATTTTACTTTCCAATTATTCACCGTGAGGCAGTGTTTTTGACGTTCTCTCACACTGTACCCACGCACCATCTCTAATCCAGCTCTCACTGCATGTGCGTCTGTGGTGCTGTCGTCTCAGCGGGCCAATCCTTCAACGAGAGCCCGTGGGGAGTCTGATAAGAGGGGGAATTTGAGCCTCAATCAGTGCTGGTTAATTATCACAACCAGGGGAGGTGAGAGAGGTTTTTCCGTCTACCCAGTCCCTCGTGGACCTCTGTCTTCCTCTCAGACACACTCATCTGTTGGAAGCTCTGTCTGGCATTCCACTCTTCCAGAGCTGTTTTCCCTGTTTTGGCTTGTGCATGTATTCATACTTAGTTACACTGAAAATAATAAAATATCCGAGCCAGTGTAATTTTTCCTTCCACAATGAGTGTAATTTTTCCACACAGTTTAGTGGTCCTTACTTTGTGTATTTTCTAATTTGTTAATTTACATGACTGTTAAAGTCTCCCACCATTAAGTGGGGTTTTCTACAGCTGTGGGTTAGTAATTGAACATTTTTCTTGAATCATTTTTTATTTTATGTTTTGCATTGTGTTGCATGCAGTATATAGATGATACCTTGCTTTTTGTAATGTGGAATGTTGTACCATTTTTCCTATTACTTAGTAGAACAAATGCATGGACACCCTTACGTTAAGGCAGTTTTAATTTGAAGTTGAGTAGTGACAGTAGCCTACAAAGCCCAATTACTAGGTGTCAGTAGGATCAAGTTTATTAAGACTTTTTTATTTTAAAGTCACTAAATTCATTATTAAGCAAACATTTTGATTATATGTATAACCTTTTTATGTGTAAAGCCACATCAGAGGAATTCAAATGTGCACATTTTGCAAACATTGGTTCCAAATGTAATCGCATAAACGTTAATGAAACATTTATGCCATGCTAATGACTGCAAAGCATGAATCTCTCAACAGTGAAGGGCCATTTCACTGCTTTTCAGATGAGCCATTTGTCTGCTCAACATTCAGGATACTTTTAGAAATGCATGCAGAGACATTTAAAAAAGCATTTATGATTTTGACTGACTAAGCTTAAATAAGAAAAGTGGTCCAATTCACCAAATACCCAAACAAGCCCTCTAATTGTAATCTCCTGTCATGGCTTTTGACCTAAAAAAAATTGTTTTGTCTAGACTTTGTAGGTCACTGCTCTCGTTTAGCCCAGTCCTTCAACTAACATTTATTTGTACAGTGCTTTAAAACCCTCGTATTGTCTTCCCATCTACTATATGATATGCAAACACTTGAAAACGGGTCAAAATTGACCCGAAGACAATAGGAGGGTTAAATGATCAATTTTTCAATTCGTTTAGCCAATAAAATGCATTAAACAATGACAAATGCCCATCTTAGGCTTTTAGAATTGAAAATGAGGCTCATTGCTTATTTTGTCTGAACAACAGTCAAAAAGAGCGTAGCGCTGAATATGTTTGGTTTCCACCCTCACAGTAACAGTTACAGTTTTGATTCTGGTACGTTGAACGTTGGTAGGGGCTGCAGCAAGAGTCCTGCGTCAGTGTGTGTGGTTATTGTGAAAGAGGGATCAGGTATATGTTAATTATTCTTTTTGTATTGTGTATTACCATAACTAAATAGTAAGAGCGCAATAAATGAAAGTTCCTGTTGTCTGCAATTTTACACATTGGTCATGGTTGTAAGTTGAATATTTTGCCGGACACTTGCACTCAATGCATTTGCTAATCCTATTAACCAGCAAATCATTTGTGTAGGATGTATCTGCATCTGATTTAAAGAGAGACTGACATTTGTATTAGAATAACATTTTCTGGCAGTATTCAATGAAACCAAAGCTGATGTTGTTGCAGTGACTCAGCCCCGCCTGTGACCCTGTCATGTTTTCTCCGGGCCTCCAGAGTTTTACAATGGCAGTGAGCAGACAGGATGACAGAGAACTGTGAGCTGAAAAAAATTGGATCCTTTCCTCTTTTAATCTGCCAGCTGAGTGGGTGCCAGCGCAGGACAGCCAGTGTGCGCTAGGCGCCCCAATCATTTTGTCCATCCCTTTATGGCTTGGCCTTAACCCCTCATTTCATCAACTGCTGTGGGGAACGCTGAGAATACCAGAATCAGCGGGTTGTGGTATCCCAGATCATAGCTATCTCCCTCAAGCATGTCAGCCATTGTTCCTGGCATCAACTGTTAAAAGAATACTTGAGCGGCCACACTAACTCAGACAAATATCTGTTACAAATTGAGAAAAAAGTGGAAAAAGAGATGCACTTTTCTGTTATCCAATCTCTCCTTTACTTCAGTTTGCCATTGTGACTCTTAACTTTCAGTTTGCCTTTAGTCTTTATCCTTCCAGCTGGTGTTTAGTTTTTTCTCAGATGTGTGAACCCCAACAGTTTTCAAGACTAATTTTAAAAGATGAATGTCATTCATAGCATCAAAAACACTAATATGTCTTAATGAATATGCCCTCTTTTGCCTTCTTTTCTGTTACCTGACAATGAAATCGGCCTCTCCACTCAAATCTTCACTCCTTTGATTCATTTTAAGTCAAGTGCTCAAGTGTCAGTTTTAACAAAATGAAAGGAAGTAAGCTAGTCACCTAAACTGCAACCACTCTATAATAGAATCCTTGAGGGGACCTCTGTACTTGTCCTTTGATTGGAAAAGGACACTTTTTCTTTTTGTCCCTAAATAGATACATACCTCAAATAAAACAAGTTAGCTGCAGCTCCTTCTCCTGTTCTTTTAAAGACACCTTCTCCCTCCACATTTGGTCTCAAGATCATTATTATTTCCCTGAGGTGTTTCATACTGACAGATGGGCTTCAGAAGGGAGATGAAGGATTCTGCAGAGAAAGACACAGAATCGAGGCAGAAAGATGAAAAAGCAGCGAGGGACAGTGTGGGAGAGAAGCAGAAACAGCTATTTCCATTAGTATCATTAAAGCGACCCTGATGCTGAGGGTGGAAGGACAAACAGTGGAGGGATGGAAATAACAGAGAGGCAGCAGCTCTGCGAATGAAGTGCTCAGGTTCATTACAAATTGCCAACCCCCCGCCTCTATCTTTACCTACGTGGAAGGTTTCCTTTCATCCTTGATGTGCTTTAATGATTTTGTACTCTCAGCTTGTTTTCTTGTAAAGGTCTTACAGCTCACAGATCCAGTGACACATTAGACAAAAGGAATTCAGAGCCAAGAGTGTGAAAATCGTATTTCCTACGTGATAATAAAAAATAATATCCATGTCACTCTTTAGCCTTTTAAAGTGTAATTATCATTTTCCAGTGGTTGTAAATGTCAAGTGTGTTTACTTTTCAAGATGTCCAGGATTTGCTTGTCCCTAAATCTAAGCCACAGAAGGGCCTCTGTTGTGAGTGGTCTGCTCTGCCTCAAGAGCGGCTCAATAAGGAGGGTAGTCAATATGGCTGCTCTCAGACGGTGGGTCAATGAGGGAGGAGGCTTCATGCTGAGCCAAGGGTAGAATAGGAGAGAACAGGGGGTCTTTGTGTGGAGAGCAGACCCTGACCCTCTCCTCTTTACTGACTTTTCTGGAATATTACATCTAGCACTGAGAGACTATGTTCTTTGCTGCAGGAATTGTAAACCGTGCTCGGGTCTGTACAGAAAAATTCATCCTTGTCATAGAATACATGTTGCACAAGTGAGTTATCCATTTTTCGCAGGTTTCTGTTTTGTGAAGACGTTATTTAAGTTCACACATACCTCACCTTGACAGTGAGCCCCCGTAACATCTCAAAATATGCTTTCAACGCTTGCTCAAGATGGGAAATACAGCACCAGCTCCATGTCTCCATTCTGTCTCTCATCTGAGAGCGAGGGAGAAACCGGGAGGGAGAGAACAGGCAGCATATCAGCCCACCACCATAAGCTGGGCTCCCAAACCTTTTATGACTGCTGAGCAAAGTGGATTTGGGACAGAGGTAACAGCCCATACTTATCAAGCAGACAACCTCATTTTCAAGCCCCTTGCTCTCCTCTCACTGGTTCTCTGGTCGCCCGGTGTGGCGGTTCCTATTTTTCAAAGACAAACGGGGGCTCCCACACTGCTGGGCCCGAATAGATTAGACTTCCCACACTGTAATGTGGTTTCTGACACCACCTTCCTTCTTAAACTCTGCAGCTGTGTTGTTAAAAGCCTGCAGTGTTTCAGTACTAATACATTCTGACATAGAAATGTGTGTGTGTTATGCATTGCAACTGTAAGAAACATTTAAGGGAAAATTAATTTTATTCTGGTGTACTTTGTGTTACTCCATAAAAGATTTGACAGCCGTCTGGTCCCATGCATATTATTAATGAATACATTACAAGACAAGAAAGTTTCTATGCAAGAGACAGAATTCCCCATTGTTGTAAAATTCATCTCATCTCCTTCCTTTTATTGTGTTCTGTTTCAGTGAGGCTTGGTTAGATTTTTTTCCTGTACTTTAATGATGTATGGGGAAAATATGCTCTGTTGAGCTTTCTGTCAATGAACACTTCAGAATACATCAAAGAATGCAGCTTCTTCTATAGGTGTTCATTAGAGGGTTTTTCCAAGCCTGCAACTCTCAACCTTGTTAGTTGCCAAAAGCAAACTTTTTCTTGACCTCACAATTAAAGCCTGTCTTAGGCCTGCCAAAACTGTTCTTTCCGATTTGAAGTTTCTCTACAAGCTACAAATAATGGAAATAAAAATACAAGGAGTGGAATACATAGAATGGTCAACAATTTGGAAGCTGTGGATCCCTTTTGGCATCTGATGGTTTTTCATCAAAATATTTGTTTAGCCTGCACTTTGGCCACTGCCCGTGGCATCATTGTTTTCCTTTCTTGCCTGTTGGCGAGTGTGTTTATCTGCAGTTTGACTGCTGGTATTGGTGGTGTTGAGATTTTTAGGGAAATGATCCCAGGTGGAGATATTGTGAAGTTGTTAAAAAGTGTTGTAAGTTTATTTCTCAAACCAGCCCCTTAGCTTGGCATCAACCCCACATCCCCCTGGCTTAGCCCCATCTCCAGTCCCTTCTTTTTCTCCTGCCCCTGCCCTGCTCTGCTGACTGTGGATGTTGTCTCTGCAACTGAAAGCAGATGGTTCGCCATTTTGTTCGACAGTAGAGCTGAAGCTAAGCCCCCCCCTACTGCTCCTTCGATAGGGATAAAAAGCTGCTGAAGGCGACTGTTTTGGCTCTGATAGGATGCTGCAGGACCTTCAAGCCCATTCAGTTTTCCCCTCAGATAGAGAGCGGCTGAAGATGGTCTTTTGACTGGAAAAGAGCCAGGCTCGAGCCTGGAAGCTCTGCCCAACCCACACACCCACTGTTCCAGCCGCGTACAGCAGAGATGATTAAGCATGCTATGGTGGCTCTGGTCTGCCGGACTGACAAATTCCCCCCACTGCTACTCCACTCTGGTCTCTCTCCATCTGTCATGTGCACCATCAGTAAAATACATTTGCTGGTGTTGTCACATTCTGCCCAATATGTACAGTAGGCTGCTCTGAATCCATCGATTTCCTGAAATCAGCTGCTTACGTCAGTCAAATTTAAAACCACTCACTTACTGCTAAGAGTTGAAATGTGTTGTACTAGCTTAGGTCATGGTACATTTTAATACTTCTGTTTATTCACTTGAACCTCACACCCACTTCTGCCTGAAGGGATTTTCAAAATAAAATATTGTATGTATGAGCACTTCCTGCCGTGCTGTCTTTGCATCAGCAGGTCTAGTTAAGTTTTGGCATCCTGAAAATATGCTTTACTTGCATCCAATCTGTAGCTGCACATTGCGTTCTCATTTGAAAGTTACCAGTTTAAACATGTAAAAATGACACTCGAACAGCTGTAAGAGGATATAAGTAAGCCGTCAACCAACAACAGAGATATGTTTCTAATTTTTTTGTCTATGGTGAAGGGACCGTACTTAATCAATCTTGTCTTGCTGCATCAGTTGAGTGGCTATGGTTCAATGCTGTCCATAAGGAGGGCACTTCTTTCTCTATTCTAGTTTTTAGTGTGAATAAGTGTGGAGACAATTGCACTGCATAGATGGAGTGCTGTGTTGTCTTACCTTTATTCCCTAATATGAAAGTGGAAAATATCTATTCCATTCAGCCATTTTCTGTAATTGTTTGTGCTTTCAAAAGAACTAAGTGCACTGAGGACAAGCAGCCATATTGCCACCGTAATGGACCACATATTACATTGCTTCTCTCTTTGGATCTCACACGAGGGACTTGGTGCCGCAAGGTAGAGAAATTACCTCCTAGTAGTTAAATAGCTGAACCATTGACATAGCATTTCTCTCCCTCTCTATCCCCCCCTCTCTCTCCTTTTCTGTCTTCCTCTTTCTGTCTCTTTCTGCACTCGCTCTCCCCTGGAGACTTGCCATTTCCTTGGAAGAGAGCAGGCATATTTTAAACTGCATTTAACATTCAGACACTTATTTCACTCCATTCGCTGCATTATTAAAATACCTTCATACCCTCTTAATTATTTTTCTAGCTCTCCCTCCATCCCTGCAGAACTGATAATTGGTGTTATTTATCTAAACAATACCACTGTGTGACTCTTAGGGTGGGAGCGCTTGAATAATGGATGAGGACAAATGCAAAGCAATTGCACTTACTCTGACTTTGGCACTATCCATGTCAGTGCGACGTTACCATTTATGCTCAAGGAAGGAAATGGCAGCCGCGTTCCAAAGTGTTTACTCCTTCACTGCACTCTCTACTTATAATAAAGCAAGACGTGATATTAACTTGCCAGAGAGGCTAGACTGGGTTAAATTTGTCAGTTCCTCTCGTCCAATTCCAGTGGGGCTTGTGGTTTCATAATGAAAAGCTTCTTGGAATCTCTGGGTTAGACTCCGGCACAGTGGCTGAAAAGATAGAATGAACAAAAAGATGTTTTGCTTTGGAAACATTTCATTGAGTGTTTGGGGCACTTGGACTCCTATAGCGTCCTTTCATTTTAGCCACCAGCACATTTCGTTTGAGTGACTCTTGAAACTTGCCATTGAAGTTAATGACGTCTGAGGAGATGCAATTTGGCAGTCACTTGTCATGTGGTTGAAGTCAAAAAGCAGCTACAGTAGTACTGTAGTCCAGGGTGATAGTATTTTACAGGCTCTCTGGAATCCTAAAAATAAGTAAAAACACAAATGTTTAACAGTAATTTGCTTGTCTGTTACAGCATTCACAAAGACTGTGCTCATGTTCAGTCATACGTCACAACAGGTCATGATGAAGCTTTTCAGATGATAGCATATGCAGCAAGCCTCAAATTTACACATCCACCAGTGATGTTAAGCAGGCACATGCTGGTATTGCAATAAAATCAATAATATCAGCATTGGCATCAGCTGCGGTGGCCATGAAACTGATCAGTCGTTTGACAGCAGCAAGAATCTCATTTGTTTTATTGCTTGTCGCTGCTCAGGCCTAAGTGGTCCCGTTCTAAACACAACATAGTGTCTGTGTAGAGCATCCAGCTAAGATCTGTGTTCTTCCCTCTCTCGTGTTACAGGTTCAGCAGCGCAGCCCTTCAGCCCCTTCTGGTTTACAGTGGAGCCCCAGGACACACTGGCCATTCGGGGGAACTCGGCACTGCTCAACTGCTCGGCCCACAGCGACGCAGCTACGACGGCACGCATAGAGTGGAAGAAAGACGGCACCTTCATGAGCCTAGTTTCAGACGAGAGACGACACGTACTTCCCGATGGCTCTCTGTTCTTCACCCACGTGGTCCACTCTAAGCACAATAAGCCTGATGAGGGAACCTATCAGTGTGTTGCCACTATCGATAACCTGGGATCCATTTCCAGCCGCACAGCCCGTCTCTCTGTAGCAGGTAAGGGCCGCCAGACTTATCAATCTAATTAATTGATAGATTTCTGTACTCCCTGAACACTGGTGTGTAAAATGCATAAAGCATAAATAACACATAGATTAAACAAATACCATTAAAAGAGCAATTGAACACCTCACAGTCTTTGTCACATATTCTCATTCTTACATTCAACATTTTTACATTTTCAATTTAACAATGCAAGACAAAGACTATTACGACTATTAAAGGATGTCTTTCTTTAACCATGAAATGTTTACTACTCCATGACTGTTCTTCAAATGCACAGCCACATGACATCTGTAGGTGTGGAAAGGTTCTTTAGTTGTTTTTCCGTGCTGATTGTTTTTTGTCCTTGAATTGCTGAGCCATTTGTACTTTCTTTTCTGTAAATTCCTTCACCTCGCTGGAGCCTGAATGCATTGCCCTACTGGATGAATGCTTGTATAAGGGTCTGTTTTTTTTTTCATTACTAGTCCTACAATGTGACCTTGTTCAGTTTGGGAACAGCAAGTGACGTGGGATTATTAGGTGTTTTGTGTCAAGTCGTGCCCCGAAATTCAATTTGCTGCTGGAGGAGCCACAGAATGCCGTTACTGTGTGCTTTCTGCTCAGCAGTGCTCTGCCAGATTTTAAGACGCTCGAGAGAGGCCTCTTGTTGACAATGGGATAGTACAGTATAAGCCTCTCAGATACTGAGTGCCTGTTTGAAGTCACTGTCTGAGTGTGATTCTGCTTCTTTTTATAGGCCTTTGAATTACAGGTTAATGGCGCAGTATATTACCTTTGGAGAGATAGTGAAGATTTTTCCTTCCTTCCTCAAAGAGTTCAATTGTCTAGCTGCATGTGCATTGTGATCTCTCAGGCACTCATTGTTTGACAAAACTGAAAAGTATACAGTAGGTACAAAGTGCTTCAGTAGCGAATGGCCAAAAAAAAGGTCTCTGTATTCATCTGCGGTACTTTAGACACCAGTGGTCCAGCTTTGATGAGAGTGCGTGAGAGATGGCACTTTATAAGGCTACAGTCTAGTATTTAAAGACATAATGAGACGCTTAGAATTTCAGTGAAGGTTTCTAGCATTTGAAAGACCCAGGAGATTACATATTAATTTGTTTCCTTGCTACAGCTGCCTCACGTATTGCTGATCCAGCGGCAATAGAAAAGGGAATATGTGCTTGATCTAATGTACAGATGATGTACTTTGTATTAACACATGCTTTTGCCATTTCCATTCTTCACACAAATTAATGTGATAGTAGTGATCATAGACCCCATTGTCACCATGGCAATTTTCCTGCCCTTAATCAAAAGCAGGTTCATTGCCAGTGTACACTACAGTAAATGAGTAAATGCTAGTCCATGTGCATATGTATGTGCATCTTCGACTCTTTTCAACCATAGCTGGACACGAGACAATGCATCCCAGCTTCATCAATACTTGTCACATCAATGTATAATGGGAGGAGACTTGTTGGTTCCTGTGCCAAGAAGAGTTCTGCTATCAGACAGCCTCACAGCCAGTGGGATCTGCCTGGGTCAACCATGATGGGATGTTAGATTCAATCAATTTCTACTTGAAGAGGGGAGCAGGTGAAATCCGTCAGCTGTTATAGACACAGACTCACACGCTGACACACTTTTCACATGGAAATTCACAGATGTGAAAGCTTTAACCATTGTGCGTATGCATACACACACACACACAAGTGTTGAACTCATTACGCTATTGCATTTATGGTTCTACATACACACGCATGCACAACCACTGATGTATCTCCAGCTGGCTGGCAGGTGGCCAATAAAAAAGGTTAATTGCAGTGTAGAGAGAGCAAGCCATTTAGACCGCCATCAGACCTAGGAACGATGGTGCAGGCGGGGGCGGAGTGGGCGTGACCTCTCAGATGTAATGACGGAATGAGTCACGGGTGGCTAGCGTGGCAGAGAGCATATCTGACAAATACCGAGGTAATATCAGGGATTGATTGCGAGGAGACGTGCGGCTCATTCTTCTCAAGGAAACACCTCCACTTCCACACATCATCATCATCAACATCAACAACAGCTACACCTCTTTGCCCTACCAGGCTCCTGCTCTCTCCTGGTGTTTATATATGCACACAACATTTTTAGAATCACTAATTCACGATTCAGTGAGTAGGAAAGGAGCAATGGCAACTATTTTGACAATCCATTACTCAATCTAGTGATTATTGTAGCAAAGCTGACATTAATTTGATGGTTCCAGGTTTTCAAATGTGAGACTTTTCTGGACTGCACATTATAGTAAATATAATGTCTTTGTGTTTGGACTGTTGGTCGGCCAAAACAAGACCTTTGAAGAGGTCACCTCTTTAACTGTTTAGTGTTTTCTGCTGTTTTATAAACAAACTGATTAATCCAGAAAATAATCAGCTATTGAATCCTTAGTTCACATAATCGTTAGTTGCAGCCCCAGACACCACTGTGACTGTAACTTGCTGGCACATTTGTGATTATTTTTTTACATAAACTTAATATGCAATTAAGTAGCAGAAAAGCTTATCATTAAAATATTAATGATAGAACAATCAATTATGAAAACGTAATCATTAGTGCTGTCCAGCGTCAAATTTCTCAAGATAGAATTATTTTTGAAATAATTGACTTTCCTTTACTATGCGGTCTAATGAGATTATTTTATTTTCATGCTTTGTGATCACACACTCTCACACACGCTATGTACTCCTGTAAAGCATTATTTAAATTAGACATTGTGGTTGTTAGGACATTTATTATTTTCCATATTGCCAAGCTTTGAAGTCACCTCATGTGCACATGGTAACATCTCTCTTTGCCTTGTGTTCCCTCTTTTCTCTTGCTTTGTCATACATTCTGCCTGTGTGTGTTTTAGCCTGTGTGTGCACAGTCAGATACTGGGGAACCACAAGCAGACGAAGAAAAAAGGGGGGGGGGGGGGTCTAGTGGGGCCCAATCTTATGTATTCACTTTGAGTCTCTGTAAGAGAAAAGGAGGGGGAGAAAAATTATAGGGCAGCGAGCGAGCAAGCGGAATACAGCAGTGATAGCCAGGACACAGAGCGAGACGCGAGTAATGAGAAATCCCATCTTAACTGTCTGCCGTTCTCCCACACACCCGTCCCTCCTCCCACCGGCACGCTTTGAACTCTTAAAGAATTGCTTGAGGTGAGCCCCACCTCACTACCACTTAACATGGAAACCCCCAAATGAGAAAATGGAGAATTCATTTCGCCCCTTTCTCCCTCACTCCTCTGTCTTGCAGTCCCTTTGTTTTGTTTCGTTCCCGACCTCTCCATATGTAGCTGAGACAATTAAAATAGATCAGCGTTTTGTTTTAGTTTTTCTCTTTCCGCCCTATCAGCTCCTCTCTGTTTTTCTTGTGTTTTTCTCTCTCTTCCTCTCTCACCTATAGGCTATTGTGGTATATAAAGATAACCAAAGCCACTTATCACTTTGCTTTGATATCACTTTTCACTGAAATCTAATTTCTTCCTCCCCACAGTTGTAGAAATTATAAACTGAACACCAGCACTCTTGATGTGTCATGTGTGTCGCCTCATATTTAAGCATGCTCATCCTTTGATAGAGTTGGACGCCCTTTGAAGGATTTAGGGGCGTTGGCAGATTCTTTAATCCCTTTTTTGATGTATTTTAATCTGTTTTTTTTTTTGAGGGGGGGTTTGTATCCCCAAGGACATGACAGCTTGAAAATGTGAAAAAGGATGATTGCGTCACTATTGCATGGATAGCCCTTTGTGATATTGTCGGAGGCACTTTATAGGACATACAGTTGATTAATTAAGTTGACATCTTTGTATAATGTGAATAATCAGCTATGTTTTGACAACATAAAATGGATGTCAACAAACGTGGATGAAGACATTTAGTGGGGATAAAGCATCAGAACGGTCCACATGCACTGAGGTTGCCATGGTTAGCAAGATTTTCTGTAAATGCTGCTTTATGTGTGGCTCTTTTAGCATGACTGCACATTCAGCCTCACTAATTGGATTCTTCTTTTAGTGACTGAGATGAAGGAAATGGAAATGCTGCAAGAGAACCTAAACGTGAATGCATAAGTAGTCTGACATGCCCTACACAGTTATCATTTGCAGTCTAAGTGTATAATTGGATATTATTTGAATGCAAAAACTTTTACATTTAAATAATTTGGAACAGTGATATTATTTAAGCACTAGCAGTCACTCTTAGGTCCTTCTGAGGAAGACTGATGAGGCTTGCATCGCTCTTCTTTGCCTTGACAAACTCATACATAAACAATGCGTGGCGTGTGTCATATGTTTTGCTCATTTAATCTGTGCGATATATTCTACCTTCATGGACCTTCAAGATGCAGCTCATCATTAGCAGTTTTTTGTTAGGATTGAGTCAGGAGGTCATGTTGTTCATTGTGCTGTTGAATTGTCTTGTATTATATTACAGGGTGTTTCTAATGTTTATTCCATCTTACCTGTGTCATGTCCCTACTTCGTGACCATAGCTATATATAGTCACATGCACTGACACACTTTATCTCCTGGTTTGTCGGATTAGAAAGAGTATTCCAGTCTGCTGCTCATATAGTTGACCAGAACCAGCAATCTTGGGATTCCTTTAATAGCCAGTTGAAATTTAAGTTTAAGAGTATTTCGAATGATAGTATCATGATTGGGTATGAAAGGGGCATCCTTGAAAGGCTCAGTCGTTCACAAGCAAGGGTGGAGCGAGGTTCACCACTTTGTGAAACATATGATTCATATAGCTGTATAAACACTCCGTCTTCAGATTTTCTACCTTAACCTGAAATCCAAAAACAACCAGTTTACTTTGTGCACCAAGTCCATGTCACCTTGTTTAAGTGTACTAAGCTCACTCTGATTAAAACACACATGCAGAGATAAGGGCAAACAAAAAAACTGTTCTCAAAGGCTGATCTAGTTCTGACTACATACTACATACATACAACATACTACGTAGACAGAGCCCAATCAGATGATGTTGAACCACTCACTGAATGGTGCATTTATCCAGCATGCCTTGTTCAATGTATCTTCTCACAATACCCAAAGAACACTACAGCTAGTACTGCTACTAATACTGCACTCTTTCATTTCTCACTCTTTCTCCTCTGAGTTGCCCT